>NC_091828.1:27752500-28357500 GCF_038994185.2 Dermacentor albipictus | reverse complement strand
AGCACTGTGGAAAGACTCTGATGAGCTTCATCAACCAGCAGAAATTTGCACTCGTGGCAGAAATTTTCACTGCCACAATCGCAGGTTCAAAGATATTTGCATAGTGACATTTTGGGCCAAAAAAAAAATGATCTGTTTGAGCGATGGTGTAAGCATGGTGCCCATTGTTGACTCGGCTTGCGAAGAGCGACCTGCTGATACCAGACACTCTAAGCAGCTCTTTTCTATGTCTGAATCGATAGTGACATGCAGTAGGTGTCACTGCTCTTCGAACATGTCGAGGTGTTGTCCTTGCTTCGTGAAACATTAAATAACTACAGTTATGACATTGTCAAACAAAAGTATTGTATTAGAGAATTTTGTTAATCACGAAGCATAATATCCCTGTACATTATTTGCTATGCAGTAAACTATTTTGCAACTATTTCGTTGGTGAAAAAAATGCATTTTTGCAATGTCAATAGTATTCACATTAAAAAAATATTTGCTTCGCACTTAGGTTTCATTATTCGAATTAGCTTTGAAATTGAAAAATTGATATTTCCACGCCCATAGCTTTTACTAAAACTACAAATACCTGGAGCATAAGTTATTTGAGGACATAACTTCAGGAATAGCAACAGTATGCCGCCAGAGGGTCAACACAGTTAATTTTTTGTTACATTCTTTTATAATTGCTTCCTAATGTACATTCATGAAAACCATCTTCAGCCTCAATAATTGACTAAACTAAGCTTTGATAAGAGCTGCATGCTTGGATCGAACAGTGCATGTTCCGGCCACTCTAGGGTAGCAGCTTAGGGTAAAAAATATCCGCTACTTAGGAATGCCACTTGGTGACCTTGTGCAGAGAAACCCCGGCTGGAATTTACCATCTGAAGCTGCTGCGCACAATGGCTATAACTGGCTTCTTTGGTCTTCTCGATGGCATCCACTTGCTTGAGAAGCTCGACCTCAATGACGTCTGACCACTGGCAGCACATATTTCTGTTTATCACAGATGAAAATTGCCTATGAGCTCTTATTTCGCCCAAAACACAGACTTTTGCCACATTTAAGAAAGTGGCACTCTCCAAGTCAGTGTGGTCAGCATGTCTGGCATGCAATTTCATCTCCTGCGTCAGAGTGGAGTTACTATCCCAGATTAATGTGCTACAGAGATGACAGAGGGGTTGGTGAAGTTATGTGCTCAGACAGATAGAATGATAATATTAATGTCTATTGCAATTCAAAGCCGTCTATTTGAGCACCTTGCATCACCAGAGAAATACTAATGGCTTCCTTTTCTTTCATCTCATGATATGGGCGGTAACAACCCATTAGATGGTCCCTAAGATGGTTTTTGTCAGCCCTGAGCAAATCTCTCACAGAAAACTTGAAGACCGTCTTGGTAAATGTTGTCAGATTACTTTTCGATGTGTTCTTTATCATCACTGTGGTGATTGTAATTTCAATTCATGTGCAGCACTCACACAGTGTGCACTCCTTGCAGACATCTGTGACTAGTGGCAGTTCACCAGAGTACTTGAAGGGACAAAAACGTGCACGGCCACACCAACCACATCACAGCACGTGCATGCATCAGATGACATTGCGGAACCTAATTCTATGTCGGCAGGAAATGCATGGTTCCTGTCGCTATTTCGAGTGCAAATATTTGTCCCACGTGTACAGAGAAGTCATTATGGCAACCACATAATCCGGGCAGCTTAGCGCTGGGCAACTGCAATATTTGCAGAGGGGAGGGGAGGGGGAAGTAACTGCAGAGCAACTTGGCAACTGCAGACGGGAGGGGGAGGTGAAGTGATGATGATGTAACTCTGCCGCCTCACTGCTGCTACATAATTGTTGTTGTGAAGAATGAAACACTTTACGACCGCTAAGGCATAGCGGATGTAAACGTAGAGCTCCTTTTCAACAAAGGTATTTGCGTGGCTTGGGGTCTTGTTCGCTTAAGCGATGGCCGTGCAAATGTCGCACTTACTAATTTCGGAAATGAATTCCAACACATCGCACAAGGAACAGCTATTGCCTATTTACAAGAGTTCTGTGTAGCGACCGCATTATGCAGCCTAACGACAACGCCAACTGCCCTGCCTGAAACCTGCAGTGTCGACAGATCGATTATCGTCAATCCGAGGCTACCGGAAGTGCAAAAGAAACAGTTATGTGCCCTGATAAAGGATTTTTTTACTGCTTCTCCACTTCCTCGAAGATACGGCGCACGTCTGTTGCAAAGCACAGAATCATAACAGAAGCCGCCACAAGACCGGTATGCCAGCATCCGTATTGAGTTTCACCGGAACAAAGGGAGATCATCAAGAAGCAAGTAGAGGAGATGCTTTCAGATGACGTTATTCAGCCTTCAAGCAGTCCATGGGAATCTCCCGTAGTGCTCGTTAAGAAAAAAGATAACACACTTCGATTCTGAGTCGACTACCGTAAATTTAACAGCGTAACTAAGCGGGATGTATACCTCCTTTCCGCGTATCGACGATACGTTAGATCGGCTCCGATGTGCAAATTTTTTCTCCTCCCTGGATCTCAAGAGTGGATATTGGCAAATAGAGGTGGATGAGCGGGACCGTGAAAAGATAGCATTCGTAACCCCTGATGGCCTCTACGATTTTAAAGCGCTTCCATTTGGCCTCTGTTGCGCGCCTGCAATGTTCCTGCGAATGATGAGGAATGTGCTCGCAGGATTGAAATCGCAGTCGTGCTTAGTGTATTTGGATGATGTGGTCGCATTTTCCACTACACTTGACCAGCATCTACAGCGCCTGCGACTAGTATTAGAAGATATTCGCGCATCAGACTAGACAATTAAGCCAGAAAAATGTCAATTTGGCTTCGTTGAACTGCGGTTTCTCGGACACGTCATCAGTGCTGAAGGGATTCGGCCAGATTCCGAAAAGACAGCAGCTGTTGCGAGGCTCCCGGCACCCACAGACAAAATGTCCGTGCGACGTTTTGGGGGTATATGCGCATACTACAGAAGATTTGTGGAAAAGGTTTCAAAGATTGCTGAGCCTCTTACAATACTAACAAGAGAAGATGAACCTTTCATGTGGAAAAGCGAACAAGACGCCTTTGACGAGTAAAGGAAATGCCTGCAAGCTTCTCCAATCCTTACCCATTTTGATGAGACAGCCGACACTGAAGTTTATACCAATGCGAGTAACGTCGGCCTCGGTGCCATACTAGTGCAGTGGAATAACGGCCAGGAGAAAGTAATTGCTTATGCCAGCCGTAAGCTCTCGAAAGCAGAGGCAAGCTACTCCGCAACCGAGAAGGAGTGTCTTGCAGTCATTTGGGCAATATGTAAGTTCAACCCTACCTCTATGGTACACCATTCAGAGCAGTCAGTGATCACCATTCGCTTTGCTGGCTGGCGAATCTCAAGGATCCATCCGGACGACTAGCAAGATGGAGCCTTAGGCTTCAAGAGTATGACGTTACTGTCGTATACCGTTCCGGGAGGAAACACAGCGATGTCAACTGCTTGTCACGCGCAGCAGTCGAGACAACTGTGTCAGAAGAAGAGAATTTCCCATTCCTTGGCATTGTTGACGCGTCACAAATCGCTCAACAACAACGAGATGACCTGGAATTGGTTCCACTTATACAGCGCCTGTAAGGACTCGACGTTGAACTCCCGCGTATTTTCTCTAGAGCGCTATCCTTGTTCTGTCTGCGATGAAGTGTCCTCTACAAGAGAAACTTCGAGAACAGTGAAACAAAGTTTTTACTTGTCGTACCCACAGCTATGCGAGAAGAAATTTCGCATGCATCTCACGATGAACCGACATCTGGATACATGGGCGTGAGCCGTACATTCGCCAGGATTCGTCTCAAATACTACTGGCCTAAGTTATTAGCATCAGTGCAGCACTATGTTAAGACTTGTCGCGAGTGTCAGAGGCGCAAGACTCCATCCGTAAAAACGGCAGGCCTCCTCCAGCCAATAGAGCCACCAAAAGCCCCATTCCAACAAGTCGGTATGCACCTCCTTAGGCCCTTCCCAACATCATCTTTAGGCAAAAAGTGGATAGTTGTGGCCACGGAGTATCGACCCGTTAAGCAGAAACTGATTCCCTGTACAGTGCGATGGCTGTCGAAGCTGCAAAATTCTTTGTCAACAATATCGTGCTCAGGCATGGCGCTCCCTGAGTTGTCATTACCGATCGTGGAACGGCCTTTACCGCGGACCTATTGAAATGCTTGTGGCAAATGACACATACTGATCATAGGAGAACTACGGCGTACCGCCCTCAGACAAACGGTTTAACTGAACGCCTCAACAGAACACTTACTGACATGCTTATATATATGTCGACGTTGAACATAGGTTGTGCGACGAAATTTTGCCGTACATCAAGTTCGCATATAATACAGCTGTTCAAGAAACAACGCGAGTCGCCCCGTTTGAACTTGTATTCGGCCGAGCAGTAACCACAACTTTGGATGCTATGTTGCCGTTAGATGAAGAAAACAATAACTCGTCTGCAGTGGCATAGCTAGGTCGTCTGGCACCCGGGGCCCTTAGCTCTTCTGTCACCTCCCCCCCCCTTCCGGTGTAGTCGATGAAGGCGAGGATATCGACAGTTTTCGGGTGTCTTCAGACGTATATGACACCCCCCCCCACCCTACTGGCCCCGTGCACCCGGGGCCCACGGCCTCCCGGCCCCCCCTGTTGCTACGCCACTGCTCGTCTGACCTAGATGACTTCTTGCTAAGAGCCGAAAAGGCACGACAGATGGCAAGGTACCGAATACGCCGCCTACAACGCATCGACTCCAGCCGGTACAACCAGCACCGTAGTGAAGCTCATTATCAGCCCGGTGACAAGGTGTGGGTATGGACACCAGTGCGATGCCGTAGACTGTCCGAAAAATTTCTGTGCCGATACTTCAGCCCTTACGAAATACTTCGTCGTATAAGCGACGTCACTTACGAAGTGGAATCCGCTGGACACGAGAGCCCGAGACGGCGCAATTCCACGGAAGTTGTGCATGTTGTCCGCATGAAACCCTTCCAGGAGAGGTCATGAACAAAAAAAAGAGACAGAGAGAGAGCCCCGCAGAAACCCATACTTCCTCTCACGCGTCGGGCCGATGCGGTAAGGAGGGGGATAATGCCACGACAACTTGATCACATATTAAGTTGCGCGCCCTTCGTATTGGACACTGTGCACGGCGTAACGTGGTGTTGTTCAGCAACAACAGGCAGCGATCTTCGTGGCATGGGCAGCCAGTTGGACCCGGCTCGCATGCGCCACGCGCATGAGGTGTCACGCGAGAAGAAAGAGGAAGACGGTTCGAGGCCAGTTTGAGAACGCGACTGCCGGGGATTTCTTCACGATTGCAGTGACTTTTAGCTGTGGGCACAGGTTCGCCCTTAATAAATATCGTTGTTTTATTAACATCATTACAATATATTGACGGCTCATAGGTATTTCACACATTATGATTATTAAAGTAGCCTAATATTCAATAGCCTCTCTGATTTTCGTAAATTTGTGATATTTGAGCTTCCCATCCTTGGCCCACTGGTTATACACGTATTCATTCGCGGCCAATCCAATTTGTTTTAATTATCTCATCGTCCGATGTTCCTTTACTTTGTATCCTACCTTTCTACGCTGAAAACATGACGTACCAACAAGCCCAATGCGTTACCCTTGCAACCTTCCAAATTGGATAAGTGGCGCTTTCATACAAACGCTGTAGAATGCTGAAATTATATATAACAGTGTCCCAGGTAACGCAGACTGAGCTAATAGTGATATAAGCATTCTTTGGTATCTTCTCGTAATTTGCTTCATGTCTAGTTATCTATTCGTGTGTCTGTGTATACTTCCACCTAATCACTTTCCTACAACTTGGGTCACTGGTAGTCCATGGTCTAATCAGCATCGGGCTGCTCTGTTGAGGGAATCGGGTAGAAAACCATCCCTTTGAGCAGCTCGGACCACTGGGTATGCATGTAACATTGCGTATGTGACGCTCTTCAGCGTCGCTTTTTCACGCCAACTAAGGTCAGTAGATAAGTGCCGCTGGTAATGTGCCGCTCTTCCATGAACCTCTCTGATGCTAACTTACGATTAGAGGCTAGCGCGGGCTGTTGCCTCCTGGCCAAGTGCGGTGTATTTTCTTGCAAATATACTTCTATATAGCTTTTCGTCTGCGTCTTCCTACGTAACATATCTGGTAAACGTGAACGTTCCCTGTACCTTGTCACGGAGCTTCGCTGTGGACGGTACGTCGAGCCTAACTTCATGGCTCCCGGCGACGACAACTCGACTCCGACACCTGCTGCCACTTCGACGACCTACATCACTCTCCCCGCTCCCCGTGATCCTGGCCTATTCTCATGCAAAGATGGGGAAGACGTCGATGACTGGATCAGCCTGTACGTACACGTCAGCCGCAATAAGCGGTGGGACACTACTATCACGCTCGCCAATGTAGCCTTTTACCTCGGTGGCACACCTCGAGTTTGGTTTCGGACGCACGAAGATGAGCTCACCAGTTGGGATTCGCTTAAGCAAAAGCTTCGAGACTTGTTCGGCAACCCCACGGTCACCAACTTGCCGCGCAGAAGGCTCTTTCCGGCCGTGTGCAGACGTAAACAGAGCCCTATGTCACGTACATTCAGGACGTCTTCGCTTTGTGCCTCAAAGTTGACGCACACATGTCTGAGTCAGACAAGGTTTCCCACATCCTCAAAGGCATTGCAGATGACGCCTTCAACTTGCTCGTTATCAACAACGTGGCGACGGTGGATGCAGTTATAGAAGAGTACCGCCGCCTGGAACTCGCTAAAAGCCGACGTATCGACCAGCAATGTGCCCGTCTGCCCAACACCCCAGCGACATCTTCCTGTGCCAACGCTCCTCGTCCCAACAACACTGGCGATGTTACCAGAATCATCCAGCGTGAGATCGAGGCCGCCTATCCTGCTGTCTTCGACTCCAGCCCCTCCAATGCACCTGCAGTCATGGTTTCCCTGATCCAGGCACATGTCCTCCAGGAGTTCGCAAACATGGGTCTTCACACCATCTGCTCGGCCCATCGCCCTGATACCCACCCGGCTTCTTCAATTCCGCCCCGTCCCGCATCTTCTTACCCGCCACGTTTCCGCAACCCAGCTGAATGGCGCACTGCAAACGACAAGCCCATTTGTTTTCACTGCCATCGAATCGGGCACACTTCTCGGCACTGTCGCAGTCGCTCGAGTTCCACGAACCGTTCTACTCATAGTCCCTACTCTCGCCCCCCAGGTGGCCCTTCTCGTCCCTATGCTGCCCGCTCCAATACTGCCGCCACAGATTCTCCTGCGCCGAACCGCCCCTATTCTCGTTCGCCTTCGCCCCAACGACGACAATCTCGCTCAACCCAGCCCCGTCGCTCCTATTCGCCGACTCCCTTCGGACGCCGCTTCCAGTCGGAAAACTAAACGATGCAGCGCCTCGAGGTGACGGTGCATTGCTCCCTACGCCGCCAAATCCTCTACTGACGTTTCCCACTCATCTGAACCTTCTTGACGTGCTAGTCGACGGTGTTTCTGTGTCAGCTCTTATAGACACCGGGGCGCATTTGTCGGTAATGAGCGCTGACCTTCGTAACCGGCTCAAGAAAGTAATCACGCCCTCCACGACACCTGTTGTACGTGTCGCCGATGGCGAAACAGCCCCCGTAATTCCTATGTGTGCCACCCACGTCTCCTTCGCCGATCGCTCAACAATTGTGCTATTCACAGTCCTCGCCCACTGTCCCCACGGCCTCACCCTCGGCTTAGACTTCCTCTCCGCACATCCTGCTCTCATCGATTGTTCTGCCAGTACGCTCCGCCTTGACCTGCGTGTTCTGGATCCCGCTGAGCCACACCCCAGTCGCCTCAGTTCCGCCGACTTCGTCCGCTTGCCACCTTCGGCACTGACTTACGTTGACTTAGTATCATCCCCACCAGTCCTGGACGGTCACTACATCGCGGCTCCTATGCAAGACCTCCTCCTTACACACGGCATCACAGAACCTCATACAGTTTTATCTATTACGGCGAATTGCGTCTGCCTGCCAGTGGTCAATTTTAGCTTCACGACACAAGTTCTGCCACGCTGTATGTCTCTGGCCCAGCTTTGCTCATTCGAGGATCACTTAGTAACATCTGTTGCAGTAGACGACTATTCATTCGATCCTCCTCTACCATCGCAGTCGGTGACTTGTACTATCGCCGACTTACAGAAAATGATTGCGCCCGACATGCCGTCCGAGCATGCTCGTGAGCTCTACCGCATTCTATTTTCCTACCACGACATTTTTGACTTTCACGATTGTCCTTTAGCCCAAACTATAGCTGTTAAACACCGCATTAATACCACCAATGCCCCTTGTATTCATCGCCGCCCGTATCGAGTGTCACCGGCAGAGCGTCAAGTTATTCACGCTGAAGTTCGCAGATTGCTTGCCAAGAACATTATTGAACCATCATGTAGTCCATGGGTGTCATCTGTTGTACTGGTCAAAAGGAAGAATGGCTCATGGCCCTTTTGCGTGGATTATCGGCACCTTAACAGGGTTACCAGAAAGGACGTGTATCCCCTACCTCGGATTGATGACGCCCTTGACTGCCTCCACGGTGCTCGCTATTTCTCCTCTATTGACCTTCGCTCTGGCTACTGGCAGATTGCCGTGGAGTATCTCGACCGCGAGAAGACTGCTTTTGCAACACCCGACGGTCTTTATCAATTCAAAGTGATGCCGTTCGGTCTATGTAATGCTCCTTCCACTTTTGAACGCATGATGGACTCCCTTCTTCACGGTTTCAAATGGCCGACGTGCCTGTGCTACTTGGACGATGTTATAGTATTCTCCCCAAAGTTCGCTACGCACCTCGAGCGCCTCTCGGCAGTCCTGGACGTTTTTCATCGAGCCGGTCTCTAACTCAACGCATCGAAATGCCAATTCGGCCGTCGCCAGATTAACGTCCTTGGGCATCTCGTTGACGCGAACGGAGTGCAACCGGACCCAGGCAAGATCCATGCTGTTACGCACTTCCCTGTTCCGAAGTGTGTCAAGGATGTGCGCAGCTTCATCGGCCTTTGTTCGTACTTCCGCCGTTTCGTGAAAAATTTTGCGGCCATAGCACGACCACTAACGGAGTTTTTGAAAAAGACACCCCTTTCCAGTGGGGCGATAAGGAGGCCTCTGAATGCTTGCTTCTAATTGACCTTCTCATAACGCCTCCAGTTCTAGCCCATTTCGATCCTTCTGTACCTACCGAAGTCCGTACTGATGCCAGCGGTCATGGAATTTGTGCAGTACTGGCCCAACGCCAGCGTGGCAACGACCGCGTTATCGCTTACGCCAGCAGGCTCCTCTCACCCTCCGAGCGCAACTATTCCATCACTGAGCGTGAGTGTCTGGCCCTAGTTTGGGCGGTTGCGAAGTTCCGCCCATACTTATATGGCCGACCCTTTTCCGTTATGACAGACCATCATGCGCTTTGCTGGTTATGCTCACTGAAAGATCCTGCAGGAAGACGTGGTCGCCGGGCCTTACGCTTCCAAAAATATTCGTATACTGTCACCTACAAATCTGGCCGACTACACAAGGACGCTGACTGCCGGTCTTGCTACCAGGTAGACGAGCTTGACGACGCCAATAGTAGTACCGCCAACGGCATTTCCTCTGTGTCTGCCTTCGCTAACATCGCCGATTAGCAATACCGAGACCTATCGCTGCGAGCACTCATCGAGCGTCTGCGCTCTACACCTACCGACGCATCCGTTCTTCGATATGTCCTCTAGGGTGGCATTCTGTACCGAAGGATCTTCCTCCCTGACGGCTCTGATCTTCTTGTCGTGCCAAAACATCTACTACAGACTGTGTGTGCTCTTTGAGACGCATGGCGCACCCACTGCAGGACATCTTGGGGTAACCCGGACGTACGACCGCGTCCGCCGCCGCTTCTATTGGCCTGGTCGCGCTCGCTCCGTCCGACGCTATGTTGCTGCCTGTGATCCCTGCCAGCGTCGGAAAACACCTCAGGTGCTACCTGCCGGTCATCTCCAGCCGATCACCGTTCCTGTGGGATCGTTCTTTCGTGTTGGATTAGACCTCCTCGGTCCCTTTCCCACGTCATCCTCTGGGAACAAATGGGTAGCCGTCGCAGCTGATTACGCCACCCGATACACTATCACTAGGGCTCTCCCTACCAGTTGCGCCACTGACGTCGCGGACTTTCTCTTGCGTGGCATTATCTTGCTTCATCGCGCCCCGCGACAGCTGCTTACTGACCGTGGTCGTAACTTCCTCTCGAAAGTTATCGCCGACATTGTGCGTTCCTGCCCCATTCAACACAAGCTGACTACCTCGTATACCATCCTCAAACCAATGGCCTGACAGAGCGGTTAAACCGTACTCTTACCGATGTACTGTCCAAGCGCGTTTCCAAGGACCACCACGATTGGGACATTGCCCTTCCTTACGTCACATTTGCGTACAATTCTTCCAGGCCCGACACCTCCTGATTTTCTCCATTTTATCTGCTGTACAGTCGCGAACCGACCTTGCCCCTAGACACGGCACTTCCTCCTGCTACGATCTCAGCAAGCGAGTATGCGCGCGACGCCATCGCCCTCGCCCACCATGCACGCCAGCTTGCCCGTGCTCGACTGACGACCTCACAAGCCACTCAGCAGTGTCATTACAACGCCCGCCACCATGACGTACAGTTTTCACCTGGTGCGCTCGTACTCCTGTGGTCGCCCTCTCGTCACGTCGGACTTTCAGAGAAGCTCCTTTCGCGATACATGAGGCCCTGCCGCGTGCTGCGCCAGGTGACGCCTGTGACGTACGAAATTGCTCCTGTGAGCTCAACCTCGTCATCTACTCTGGCATCTAGTGATGTCGTGCACGTCAGTAGGCTCAAGAGCTACTACACTGCTTCAGAGTCCGGCCTTTAGTCACTCCGGGACGGCGCTTTTGCCGCCGGGGGTAGTGCTACGGGATAGTATTTCCAATGACGAAGAGCCGAGCAGGAAGAAGACGAACACGACGATTGGAAGCTAGCGCGGGCTGTTGCCTCTTGGCCAAGTGCGGCGTATTTTCTTGTAAATATACTTGTATATAGCTTTTCGTCTGCGTCTTCCTACGTAACAATCTCAAGAGTACTTACGCACTAAGCATCAGATCGGTTGCTAATAGCAACAAAGTCGCGAATTATCTCTCAATGATGGATGCAACGCCATTTCTTCAAAAGACGGCAGATCTCACGCACTGTGGGAATTGATGTAAGCGAAGCTTTGTTGAGGCGACAAGGGAAAACTGTGCACTACAATAACAAACGCGCGTCAGTTTGCACCGATGAAACCGTGCCATAAATACCCGTAAGAGTCACCAACCGTGATGGTGTAAAATAAGTAAAATATATTCAATGAACCATCCTTCCGTTGATTTTGTGGTAATAGGTTGGTTATAAAAAATGTCGGTCAATGCTTTATTTTTGAATTCCGCGCCGATGGCGGAATACCGGCACGTCCGAGGGACATCACGGATTGCAAACCACATTTCTATATTTCGATCGTTTTGGTTAAATCAAAGTTACTCAACTTCTTAGGCTCATTTCTTGGCTCCTTTAGAATACAGTGTAGGTCGTTTTCTTGAGACAAAATTACAACTAGGCCTAAGAAGACAGCAACGAAATCTACGGCGTCATGGGGAACCGGCGCGGTTATTTCAAGACGGCGTCGCCATCACTTTTTCCCTTTTATGTTTTTTTCTTACTAAAGGTGTCTTCACGGTAACAGCGGCTTTTATTTTCGTTTGTATTGTGCAAGGGATATTTACTAATAAAGCTGAAATTGTTTTTCTCGTATTCAGTTAGGGCCGATATTACCGAGCAATTAGTTGCGGTGAAGTATTATCTTCGATAGAGTTTGCGTCTCTCTACATCGGGCGCGTCCAAGTGCACAAAGGAAAGCGTTTGGTCACAGCGCCAGAGACGATATCAGCTGGAACCGCATACGCTGTGCCTGTGTCGAACGAGAACGCAATGCCGCTGCCTCAGTGTATCATGCGGCGACAGGGGTCGGCGCCCAACTCCTCGTGTGGACGTGAGCAGAGCTTCCTGCAGTAAATATTGAGCATTAAATACTTTAGCTCCCTTCAAACCAAAAGCCACAGCCGTTTTGTGGGCACTCTAACGAGAACATCCGGATAGGTTGCGAGCGCTAAATCAGATCCGCCCCACCCTTTGTGCAGGACCGCATTACATACGCTAGTTACACCCAAACTAGTTCAAAAGAAAATGCTGCTTCCTAGTTCTTCCCAATGTTTGTTCACAATAACACTCAAGCTGCAACTTCTAGTGCGCTGAAATTTTATTTGTAATTTGCAATAGCGGCGTTCCAAAGGCAAATACAGGGCACCACACACTTCCGTTCTGGGAAATGGAATTCGCTGCGGATCTACTACGCTCTCTGAGCAGCGGCGTGGCCTGGCACGGGACTCGTCTGGAAGCGCGGCTCTGCCTTCATTAAGCAACGGAAAAATTGGCTGCGGCTTAGCTCAGCTAACCCCAGATATGCAAAGTGAAAGCTTCGTTTAGCCTGGTTAAGTCATGGTTTCACTTGGTGAACCTTTGATTTAGCGATAGTTATTGTACTTAGGTGTATGCAATCATCCTTAAGCCAGAGATGACGGCCCGTGCCTGGGTTGGTGACTAGACATGCATCGTTCGACGGTGCTGCGCCTGTTGTGCCATAAGGAAAGCTCAAGTGCTAGACATGCAAAGGGACGCCGAGAACATACACAGCGTCGAAGCACAAATGGACAGGGCGCGAACGCGGTCGCTATACATAGTATGCACGTACATCATTCAAGGATACTCCGCGACTTCCGGTTTACGGCGGCGCCATGTTGGCAGATGGCTATAGGCCGCTGCCATTGCTCTTGTATGCACGTGAAGCTGTGCTAGTTGCGACTCTAGATGTGCCCTGCTGTGCGATATCATAACTATATGTGCTACGTACGGCTGCCACAGCTGCTTGCAGCAACTGGTCTGCAAAGCCAAACAACAAAGACCCGGGAACGGGAATGTTTCACCTGCCGAAAGTCATAACCTGGCAATGCTAAAGGACAAGACAGTTGTCGGAAAAACGGCGACACGAGTGGCTTGCGCGTATAAACCGCCAGGATTTGAAGAACCTTGACAACATTCGTGAGTGCGGTCGTCATTTCATCTCAGGTAACCGAACTATTATGTATTTAAATTTGCATTTAGCTTAATTACAATCGTACAGAATCTGCTCGCTGAGAGTTTACACCCGACACTCCCCGCCGGGCTCGGCGAGCATTTTACTGAGCTTTGCGAAGATGCGTGCCGAATGTTTTTCTCGTTTCGTTGGTGAATGCACCGCGTTCGTGCACTCGCGATGTCAGAAATATACGTCGCGTCGTTCGGTGTGCAGGCAAGCCCTCAGCATTGATGCATGACGGGAACCCCGACTGGGCGCCCGCCGCAGCTCTTGCGTCACGGACGCGACGGTTCCTCAGCAGGCGAATTGACCGAGCGCTACAACCGCCGCAAGTACAAGTACCACTGACGAAACGTCATGTGCTGCTAGCGTGGATCCACTCCTGCAGCTAGAATGAATAATGACACGTTGTTACAACTAGTAAATAAAATCTGATAAAAAAATACAATCACGCCGAGGCGCCAACTTCTGGCGCAGCGCTAACGCGCCCGCGCGAGAATTACGAAAAGCCAACGAGGAATTTACCGGTCCGCGTACAACTACGATCAAAGTGCACGTTAAACAACCCCAGGCGACCTAAATAAAGTTATTCGGAGCCATCCACTACGACCTCCCTCATAGCTTTAGTCGCTTCGGAACGTTAAAAACGTTAATCACCACAAACATAATCAATACATGCGGGCGTACATTCGAAGCTAAACGACTGCATCTGTAAGTCATAGAGAGCCTTGCAAAAGCGTCGGGAATGCGCTAACTTCTGGTGGAGCTCAAAACATAGCACGAATAAAGTCGCTTTTATGTCACAGGCCAGCTGCTGATGGGTACACTTTCGCCACAAGACGAAACTACATGAAACAAAGAGAGCACATTCGAAAACAAGTCAACTTAAACGCGCTAAAAGCACGCACAGCATGAACACATACACTTTTTCGAAGCGGCAGGCGTGAACTATACTCAAAAGAAGAGGTTTGTGAGGAACCGTGGCACTTCCCAAAGCTGTGCGTTTTTTGCCACTTCCTTGAAGTCAGCCCGCTCGATTCTATGCATCCACAATTTCATTCTTTGGCCGTTGAGCTCGCCGGATGGTAAAGGAAGAAGACTTTTGCCGTCGCTGTGTCGGTTGCGGCAACCGAAGGCGCAGCAGCACGGCATCACAATTAAGTTCCCGTCCCTGACACACTCGATTTGTTCCGCTAACGCACTCGATCAGTCCGTTGGCGCCTACTTTCGTCGCACAGGGCCAACAATGGCGGTCGGAGCGTGCTGGAAAGAAAAAAATATACAAAAGCATGGCGCCTGCTTCTGCGTGACACAGATTGGCCAATGGGGGAGTGGAGGAGGCTGGGGCCACAGGAGGCGTGGAGGAATGGACGTCGAGGAGAGCGGGGTCAAAGAATAAAGAATTAACTTTGGCGGGGTAGCAGAAAGATCTACGAATGACGATACTTTTGGAAAATTGAGGGGTTTTAGTTGATGGTAAAGCACCTTAAACTTCGTAAAGCAGCGACACACTTTGAAGAATGCCGCCTCCTCCTCGCGCGCTCTGTTCGAGGCCAACGACGCGTCACTATTGGCCTAATAGCATCACGTGGGCCCTCGCGCAGTACATCAGCGCCACTTGTGTTCGAGAAGCGTCTACGGAGTGGCGAAGAGCTCATGTTGGCGTCGTAGCTATGCTCGAGCAGTGTAGGCGGCGCCACGGTCCAGGTGGGAGCATGAAAGAGAGGAGAAACTAGGAGGAGTGAAGGCGGAGGAGGAGAGTCGCTACTTTACGAAGTTTAAAGGGACACTAAAGTGAAAAATGATTTCTTCTGCATCAGTAAATTACCGTTCTACAACACCATGAACACCACTCTTAGAACGATAAGACGTTTGGTAAGCCAGAAAAAGCGCAAGAACGAAATACGGGTGGCAACGCCAACTTAAGTTCCCGCACCTGGGGCCTGTGACGTCTTGGATTTTGTTGGCATCTTCTAGGGCCTACTAATTGTATATAGCGGTACAGATTGACTACATTGCCTTCTAAAGGGACCAGCTATTAAACATGGCAAGTTTCGGGAACCTTTACTTAGCCAACGCGGCCCAAATGCGAAAACATACTATGGAATCCCTGACGTCACGCTGACGTACCAGCGCTGGGATTTCAGCGCGAAATTCAAATACTGATACTTGGACCTTCATCATCTAATAAACTATTTTGATGAACTGACTGCCTGTAGTGTTCTCAAACAATGCTTCATTAGTCTAAACTGATTTATTGTTTCGCTTTAGTGTCCCCTTAAGGGGTCTTAGTTGATGGGTTGTTGAAGCGCCGCGGTGTGACCGCTTGGTATGCGCGTCGTACGCGTTGCGCGTTTCTGCTGTTTATCGGCTGTGAATAATATGTCGCGCAGAGTCAGACGCCGCCCTCTCTTCCATGGTTCTTTCGCGCGCTTGCTCGATATGCCACTCCGTCTCAAACAAGAGCAGTGAGCTGGGAGTTTCCACTGTGCATCTCATAGGCCTTTCACTTCTCCATTTCATTTCGGACGCCGTCAGTGCCGCATTATTGTGGCTAGACGATCGGTGCGTCTGGGCAGGCGCGATTACACCAAGCTATGCGACCAAGCGTGCCGAGCCCATACCGCTCAATCCCATGTATAGCTTACTGTCTCCGGCTGTTTTTATGGTTGATAAGAGGTCAGTGGTCGGTCTTAAAGGGCCCCTGAAACGGTTCGGACAAATTTTGTAGGCGCGTAGGGTACAGCTTAAGTAGAACATTCGCACCACAATTTAAGTGAAGCGTTACGTATTAATGGAGCTGCAAGCGATTAGAAGTTACCCTCCTCCCTAGCTATGCTTTTCCTCCTCAACTCGCTCGCCGAGCGAGCGGGGCTAAGCCAACACCTCCTAGACTCTAGAGGGTGTTCTCTAGAGGGTGTTGGCTAAGCTCCGCCTTCACTGGTTCAGCGTCACGATGCGACGTCACATCGCTCACTTCCGGTTGTTTAGGAGCACGCCCCCTCCCGCGCGAGACCTCTCCGCTAGCCGCTTGGCCGTCGACCGAGAGCTATCGAAGTAGCGTGCGTTGCGAGCATTCTGTCGTAGCGCCGAACGTGTCCGGTACTCCGCTAAAAACAGGCAAGCTGGTCATTTCGGCAAATGACTGGAGGCATAAACTCAAGCTGATGAAGGAACTTTAGCGTAGACGTACGTGAGCAGCCTGATCGGTCTGCACGGTCCAGACACTTGCTGGCGCAGCGCTTAACCAGTCGAACAAAGCGCTAATATGGCTCTAACGAAGTGTAAAGCATTTTAAACATCTATAAATCAATGTTGATGATTACACTCCTGCGAAAAATACACACCAGCAGAAAAGAATACACTTCGTTGCTGCTACTGTGTATGGTTGAGCTCTGTGCCACCAGGTGGCTGCACCGTGCAGACCGTTCACATTTGCCCTTCTGCTTATCTCATGGCTCATCCCGGCACAGTCAAGCGGCCAGACCCTGTCCCCTTGCGCTTGCGTTTGCCCTAATACTGGACTCGCGGTTTGCAGGTCGCTAGGTTTGCAGTCCGCAAGGCAACAAAGTCGAATCATAGTGCTCGCGAAAAGACTGAGACCGACTCTGACCGCGGAGCTCTCGCCAAAATGGAGTACGTTGTAACACAAGCAGACGACACTTGCTGTGTGCCGGAAGTGCTGAAGTGTACTAAAAGCTATTCTTGTGTATTCTCTTTAAGTTATTTTCTTTTTACAAAAACAAAGTAACTAACATTCCAACTATTACGAGCATCATTTGTTCACCATAAAGTTGGAAAAATTATCGACCACGCGCCCTGGTCAGCCAATCAGATAGCTCGCCCATGTGACGTAATATGGGTTATTTGCATCATATGGGTAGGGGCGGCTTAAAATTCCGCCGAGCAGTGCGCTGCGATCGGCAGCGATGTGTATTTTTAAAACCTTATAATAAATTACACGCTTTACGCAGAGCACTTAGATGCATCAATTAATGATCAGAAGAACCTACTCTAACGACTCAGTACGTTTGTAGAAAATCGCGAAAATCGTTTCAGGGTCCCTTTAAATTTCGTTATAACGAAGTAGAAAGGACGCTAAGTTTTGTTCGTTATAAGCGTTAGTTCGTTATAGCCAGACTAATAATTTTAGACAAAATTTATTGCACACGAGCGTGCACTTGCTACAGGTAAGCCATCGCCGAGGTGTCCGCTCCTGTCGCGGCCGAGTGGCTGCGTCCGCGGCAAGTGCTAAACGTCCTTACCGATATCGCACACAGGGAGAAACTGGAATCAAACACATAAGAACTGACTTTATTGCCTTCCATGTCGATGGCGCGAACCTTTCATGTTGACGGCGCAAAATGATCGGTTATGCTTCGCTGCTGTGTCTTCCTTAACCGAAGGACGGCCTTCTCGGCAGCAGCAGCTGTCTCAAGCCCATCTGCACCGTCTTCTTGGCTGCCGAAGTAGCGGCG
Source organism: Dermacentor albipictus (assembly GCF_038994185.2). Taxonomy (NCBI): domain Eukaryota; kingdom Metazoa; phylum Arthropoda; class Arachnida; order Ixodida; family Ixodidae; genus Dermacentor; species Dermacentor albipictus. The sequence goes on along the minus strand of NC_091828.1, from coordinate 28,339,761 downwards.
CAGCAGGTCCACCGCGTCCAGCGCCTGGGACGATGTCGGTACGTCGTAAGCACATGGCCGGAGTGTCGTTGTCCCCTGCGGCACCTTCATCGTTGCTTGTTCGTCAGCGCAGCAGTGGTGTGGTGGGCAGCGCAGTTGTCCAAGAAAAGGCATACCTTGCGATTCTGCTTCTTCAACTTCTCGTCCCAGTTACGCAGCCATCCCGCAAAAAACTTCCCTTGTCACCCAGGCTTTCCCGTTTGATAAGTATACTGCGGTTGAAGTTGCCTCTTTCCTTTAAAACACCGTGGCGACGTGCTTTTTCCTATCACCAAAGATGGCAGCTTCTCCGATCCGTCCATATTCGCACAAAGGAGCACAGTGACGCGGACCTTACTATGTTTACCGCCGCTACAGAGCTCACCATTTAATGACAGGGTCTTTTGTGGTAACATTTGGATGAAGGGAGCTGTTTCGTCAGCGTTGAGCACATCCTTCTCTTCGTACTTTTCAAGGAGAGGACCAACGTTAGCTTTCACCCACGCCGTTGCGGTTTCATTGTCGACAGCCTGGGACTCGCTAGTGACGACCCTGCCAACGATATCGCGGTGCTCCTTAAAACGCTGCAGCCAGCCATCGCTTGCAACGGAGCTGTCGCAGCCCATGATGCAAGCAAATACTCTCGCTTTTCTCTGGAGCAGTACCCCACTGACGGGCAAATTAGTAGACCTTGCATTCAAAAACCACTTGAACAGCGCCTCTTCCATGGCTTGAAAGGCAGGAGACCGCAGCTTCTTCCGGCCACCTTTCACGCCACGTGCGACAGCGCCAGCGATGACTTCTTTGCGGCTGAGGATTCTAGAAAGGGTACTCGGCGCGATGCCGAACTCCTTGGCAGTGGCGTAGCAACAGGGGGGGCCGGGGGGCCGTGGGCCCCGGGTGCAAGGAGCCAGTGAGGGGGGGGGGGGGGGGGGGGGTTGTCATATACGTCTGAAGACTACCCTCTTTCCGCCGGCTGCACCCGGGGAGGGGGGTGACAGAAGACCTATGGGCCCCGGGTGCCAGACGACCTGGCTACGCCACTGCTCCTTGGCCACTTGAGTTTTCTTCGTGCCTTACGCAACAGCCCTAATTATGGCTCCCTTCTGATCCAAGGCGATAACTTTCCGTTTTAGCTTCAAGCAGCTGCTGCTGCAGCCATTAATATCTCCTGAAACTGGCGACAGGGCGGAAAAAGCACTGACGGACGGCGTACGGAACAACGCAAACAAAGGCGCGCGGCACTCGGCTGGCAGCGCGCACTGTGAGTGAAGCACTCAGGGTTGCCGTTGGGAATTTTTCAAAAAGAGCCAGAACTGAGGCTAAAAGTAGCCAAAAGTAGCCACGCCACCTGGTCTTGGCGCCAAATTTGTAGCCAAGTAGAAAAGTACCATTATTATAAGCAACTTTTATTAATGAACAATAAATAATATCATTTTGAGTCAACACAAGAACACAGAGTAAATAAAGAGCAAGGAAATTTGGTTCTCTTGCTTGGCCTTCAAGCATCAGGTACGTTGCAAATAAATAAAAGTTCAGTCCGCGTAGTTTATCTAGAGTAGATAGTGTTCATGCCGGAGTAATTTTGGCACATTCTATTCAACAACTCAGCAGGAACGTCAAACGATGATGCTGTTTTTTCTTGAAGTCGTAGCCGAAATTTGATTCGCAGAATCGCCATGAGCAAGTCCAGCTTCATTTTGTTACGGATCTCTGTTTTCGTCAAGTTCACGCAAGAGAACACGCGCTCTGCATCAGCGTTAGAAATTGGAAGGGTCAAAATTTTCAGTGCTCCTTGCGCCAGGTGTTGAAAAGGGCATTCGCCGCAAGGGTCCTTGTACGATGCCGCTGCGTGCCAGAAAGTCAAACATGATGCGCGATCAAGTGCAACGCTAACACTCTGCAGCTGGCGTATTTCAGACTCCAGTTCGATTGAGGAACATCCAAAAAAATGCAGCGGTAGCTTCATTATGCATTCACGGCTCTTAGCACTTTCTATGCCATCGGTATTTATGGCACACAGTCTTCGAAGTGCAGAGGAGGCATTTGGAAGTCGCTGCTGCAGTCCCATCGCCATTTGCCTCAAGAATTGGAAACAGCGCTCCCTCACGGCCCGTTCGTCTTCAATAGGGACTAGTGAAATCTTCTCTCTGAAGACGTCACCTAGGTCCACTACTTCTGGTTGCAGGAAAATCGACTTCATTTTTGCCAGGTCTAGCGACAGCAGACTTGCCGTTGTGTTGTGCTTCAAAACTGATGGATTCAAAATCCGCCTAAGAAATTCCAAATACAAATTTTCTAGCTCTTGGAAGACAACCAGTGGGTCAGTTGTGTTTGTTTGGAACATTTTGTTCACTCGCCTAACGTTACGCAGAACTGAGGCAAGAAACACGAGGTAAACATAATTTTTTCTGTCTCGATACATCTCTCGTAAAATGCGCACGTTGTAGCTGCGATCTTCCGCTTTCTCAAAAAACTCTTCGAGAGACTGGTACTGCGCCAAAATTCTTTCTATAGAGTCTGCAATAGCAAGCCATCTCGTCTGCGAAAGCGACAGAATCTTGGGCGGTGGATTTGCACTTTCATCTTCCACTGTCATACTGGCATACAGTCTCTTATAAGCATCTTGCCGGCAGCTGCTGTGTGCAAAGTAGTTGTAGGTTTCTCGCACTAAGTGCTCAACCGCAGAAGGAATCGCCTCCATCGACTTGGATGCCACAAGGTCCAGGCTGTGGCAAGAGCATTTGATCAGAATCAAGTCTTTGTTGTCCTCACTAAGACGACTGAACAGAGAATTGTGTTTGCCGCACATGGCATTTGCACCATCGGTGCAGAGTCCGAGACAGTTCTTGATCGATAGGCCGTGCTTGTCCAACGTCTTCAATACCGTGTCGTGAAGCGTTTCTGCCGTTCCATCAGACAGCTCTACGAGATCAAGAAGGGTGGTTGCAATCCTGTTTTCTTCTAAACTCAGAAACCGCACAACCATGCAAAGTTGCTTTGTCGTGGATACATCGGTTGATTCATCCACCATTAGAGAATAGCTGGAGCCGTTCAGTTGTTTGTCCATGTTTTCCGTGAAGTACGGGAAGAGAACATTCGTAATTATAGCCGTGCACTTCGTTCTGTGCAGATCAAAATCATTGAATTCGGAATGCAGAATCTCACCAAGTTCGTCGACAGCATTTATGGAAGTGTGCACTGCAGTGTACAAGGCGATCCTTAACTCTCGGCGAGCCTTTTCATAGTACGTTCGACTCGAAGACGCTAGAAGCTGCGGCAGTTTTTGTTGCGAACTTGGGATTACTGCGCACTCGCGGTGCTTTTTGGTTTCTGCGTGCTTCAACAGATCACTGTAGTGGGGTCGAATTTTGCAATTGCAGTACTTGCAGTGAGCAGTCGTTCCGCCGTCACGTGACGAAATCCATCCTGTAACGCATGGTAATATGCATATTAGATACTAAGCGGCATGCGACTAAACGCCTAAAGAATAGTTTCCGTTTTGCTTACCGCTCAGTTTCTTGTCCTTTCTCCATTCTTCTCGAAACGTGCGCTTTGCTCTTGCGTCTTTTCCCATGGTAGACGCCGGTGTCGGCAAGCCGAAGGCACAAAAACAGAAGCTTTGTCGCCTTGGGGTACACAAGTGTTATTTCACCTGTACTGCTCGTTCCTCTCTGGTGTCATGCCGTGCACACGGCTGCACCTAAACGCATGGTTTCGGATGCATGACCCTAACGGAGAAAGTACTCTAGATTAGTGTTATTTTCTCCAGATGGAGCGCAGCGTCCTTGCGGCCTTTGCTTCGCCGTGCGCTAGTATTAGCGTTATTTTCTCCAGATGGCGCGCAACGTCCTCACGGGCTTTGCTTCGACGTGCGCCCATCACCCAGAGTCCGTGCGTCTGCGCACCCGCGTCTGCTAGTTGGTCTCTATGTGCGCACCGCCGGCGGAGAGAATATATGCGTACAGGACGCGCGCGCTATGGCGCGCGCGCGTCAAGGCGACCGGAACAGCCATGAGGAGAGCAAAGCTTTAAAAATAATTGTTCTTCTTTGTTCTTGCTTGCTATTGTATATGCAATTGCAAAAAAAATGGCTAGTGAATGCGCCAAAATAGAAGTTCAAAGTAGCCAGAAAGTAGCCAAGGAGCCAACGTGAAATTTTCATCGCCAGACGGGGTCGAAAAGTAGCCAATTTGGCGCAAAGTAGCCACCAACGGCAACCCTGGAAGCACTGCATGCAACTACAGTGTACTAGAATAGGGGCAGCATCGCAACTAATCTAGTAACGTTGAGGGGCAGTGTGTTCAGGAAGCGCTCGCCGCTGAGGCGCTTCATGTAGATAGCACGAGATGGCGCTGTAGGAACATGGGCTGTTAGGTTAGGAACAGGCTGTTAGGCTGCGGTAAAGCTAGGGAAACGACGGAGCATATTTTATTAGAATGTGAAGACGTCTATCCAGCGGTCGATCTAGGCACCACTGGCCTCCTTGAAGCCCTTGGGTTCAGCGGGAGCAGTGGTAAAGCAAACAGGTCCGCAATAGACATCAGTAAGAGGCGATTGGAGGATTGGTGGAAGAAAAGTAGGGAAACGACAAAGGACGGAGACGTACAAAAGCACAGTTCACAATAGGGTATCAGAAAATTTGGATGTGGTAGTTCATAGTGTTTTTTTTTTTTTCATTGGTTAACCTAGGTAGGATATTAGACAGCATAGTAGCAAGAGCTTGGTGGCGCAAGCCACCGCCCCGTTCCAAAGGGGACGCTCATAACATCCATCCATCCATCCTGTACGGAACGTACGGCGCAGTGCCAGCGCTGCACGCTGATATTTGATAATCGTTTTCTGTTGCAATCAAATAGACGTGCAAATGCTCGGCGGATGTTAAGATGCATCCCCGAAACTCACTACATATAAGAGATGAATGGTATGTGCACTCCTAGCGCATCTCAACGCCCATTAGACGCATTTATTAACCTGACAGCAAAGGTTTTGCAGACACAGAAGTAATGGCGTAAAGCCGTTAAACTTGTTTTGAGCCACGTTGCCACGTAACCAGAAATTATTCGAACAGAAAAGTCGGCTGGAAATAACGCCGTAGTAAAGGACATCGAATTGATTTAAACCAGCTCGGATTCCAGGTGCACACATTTTCTTTTGCGGTTCGCATTCATAAAAAAGCGGCCGCGGCATCCGCGACCCAACGTCAAGCGCTTAGTTCCTCAGCCGCTGTTGTAGAAGAGAAGGCAAAACAACATGTACGTACATAGCCCAAAGCCAAAGAGCTTCCCTGCTTGGCATTTACCTTCTTTCGCGATAAACATTTGTCCCTCGTTCTGTTTCGCGAACCCCCTGCAACTACATAAGTTTATTCGTGATTTTTTTTTATTTACATCATGAAGTATTCCTGAACGTCAGGCTCATGTGCGAGTATGAGACACACCGGCATCCCACATTTCTATGGAAGGAATAAAACAGGTAGGAAAGGCGCTAAGTAAAAGGCATCTCTGCAAAACTACACACAGTATGCCAAAACACAGAAAAACAGTGCAAGTACATTCCTACCCAAACAATGGAGACCTACAGCGGAATTAATATGCGCAAATAAATTACTTCATTCATTTTTAATTATATTAACAAAATTAGCTTTTTGAATGCACCAGAAAAAGTTGTGCATTCAGATGAAAAAGACAAAGAAGGGTCAGCATACATATGTTGCACCAGCCTGCTAAGAACAGTATCGCTAACTTTAAAGTGCAATTTCTTTTTTCGTCATGCTTCTCTTCACTGATTAACACTTTTTACGTAAAAGTGCAGCCTTGTTAGGACATAAAAACGCACAACTGCTGATGTGAAATCATCAGCATGTAATTTGCAGCATAGCATAGCCAAATTTAAAGCTTTCACTAGAATCATGGCATCAACTATGCTGTCGCTCCAAAGCTCCTCTTTGCGGAAGAAGGTTGTGAATATATTCCCTCAAGTTTCTTTAGTGCTTCGAAAAGCAACTTGGACGGATACAGCAATCCTCCCCTGTCACAAATTTCGTGAATTTTGAGACTGCTACTGACACTAGAGTTCTGCAAAAGAAGAGACCGGCAGTCTTCACATTTCTTGCGAGCAAAAAATTTCTTCGCGACATACCCTGCCATATATAACGGATGAGGCGGTCACGGCTCCTTTCCTCCACATAAGCCCGGTGCGCTCTGCCGGAGTATTGTTTAGCCTTTGCTCTACCAGCGTAAGATTTACAGCTTCAACGAACGCAACAATTGTGGCGCAACGTCCCCTTCCTTGTCAGAATTATCAAATGAGTGAAGTAGCGATACCAAATGTTTGCTGACCTCTGTGTTCCCTGTTTGCATTGCCTTCGCCAAGATATAAAAAGGCAATTCACAACAATTAAAAATTGAGGCGGCGTTGGGTGATCGTTGGATCCGCACGACTACTCTCCCCTCACAAGAAGTTCTCCAACTTTTATTGGCTTAGTCTAGATGTCAATAGGTATTTAAAACCCTCTCCTTCCAAGTATTCTAACAGAGCCAAAGTGCTGCACAATGTCGCACGGAGCCCATCTGCCGTCGACTGGCTCAAGCCGAAAAGTCCTTTTGCAATGGAAAGCATATTTAACGCCAGCGAACAGGGACAGAAGGGAGACGACACCAGAATGCGCCAACTTCAACAACTTGATTTTCAGGAAACGCCCACCTATTTAACCCATGCACAGTTAAATAGGCGGGTGTTTCCTGACAATCAAGTTAAAGTTAGCGCATTGTGGTGTCGTCTCCCTTCTGTCCTTGTTCGCTGGCGCTAAATATGCTTTCCAAGTCAGTCTACCAACACGCCCAACAAATGGCAATCCTTTTGCATGTGACTCCCAACGAGACAGAAACTCGAGAAATTCCTTCAGAGCCCTTCAGAGCAAGCACATATATGGCAAGCTCGCTGCAACTGGCCGCAACACCACAGAACTTAACACACGGAGAACGCGTCCGTACAGCCCGTGCGACTGCAGCGCCGCCGCATACATCCGGGACCTGTCTACGCTCCCGGCTTCAAAGCGGTGCGTGGCGCGCCGCGCCGTCTGAACACACTGCCCCTATCTAGTACACTGTAATGCAACGGAATTGGCTGCTTCGCCTACTTGGCCTGACGTTGAGCGTTGCCAGATGTTGAGGGGCCGCCGCGGGAGATTTGAACTGCCGCATCGGAGGGCCGCAACGCGTCGCGCAATTTAAGAAAGCTATATGTTGTGTACAAAGTGGCTTGTTAGGTGCGATTTTGCAATGAAGATTTTTCGTTATATCCGTTGATAAATAAATCTTTTTTGATTAAAACAAAATTATAAACACATGGGCTTCTATGGGGACTTTCAAGGGGAATTATAATTCTTTCGTTATGTCCATTATTTCGTTATAAGCCGTTTCGCTATAACGAGATTTAAGTGTATGTTGTTACGGTGAATTGAATTTTGGATAGGACTGTGCACGAAAGAGGGAGACAAAGGGGAAGTGGTAGACTGTCTCCTGGAATTTATTTTTTAAAAGAATGCTAACAGTTCCTTCAACCACCCGATTCATGGCCTATCCCGCAGAGTGGGTTGCACCATTTTGCTAGGGAACAAGAACAAGCTGTGACATTTGTACCAGCCTACATGAGTACCACTAACTTTCCCTGTGGAGTCTTACATACATTTGTGTGTTGGGTTTCCTCTTCATAACAATATATACACTAAGTTCATATGGTGTGCCGAATGATAACAGAAAACCGCGTATTTTGACCAACAAATTAGCATAAGCGCACCTCTGTTTTGTGTAATAAAAAAAATAATTCCTTCATAAAACTTGAAGAAATGTCACATCATAGATATTTCTAAAGCACACTGACCTCCTAATGGAATAGCATATTACATTCAACGGATTCTTTCACTTGAATTTCTTTAAGTCATTTGGTATGTTACACCGTGGCACAAGAAGAATCCTTACTTGCATTGAGATATATCGCAATATCCCTAGAGATGCTCCATTCCAGAAAAAAAAGACAACCCCCGTTTCTGGCATGCTTTACTACATTTCTTCCAAAACACCGGAAGATAGTGCACTTCTTGTAATCCCAGTGTCCTGAGGGAGTGCTAGATAGGGCCATAACTTCCGAGGAAGTTGTGGCATGATCATTCAAACGCTGTGGTCTATCTACCGTCCCCGATGGGCTTGAGTACGGCGAGCTCCATGAGAAACTGGTGTTGGCGGTTGCCCCTTCCTCTTCCCTGTCGACTAAGCTTGACCCTGTGCATGACGAGGTCATCGACATTTCGTTCGACAATTACAGTGACTGTTCTTTTGAAAGTTTCGAGGAAGGCTGAACAAAGGCATTTAAACAAGCCTTCACAACCTCTAGCTGCACTTTCCTTTTTTTTTTAATTGTACATGAAAAGTTAGCCCACGCCCTCTTTTGTGACAAGGCACATGTCACTTGGTATGTCACAGACTTCATGCTCTTTTCGAAACTGGTCCTAAAGTTGAAAACAGTAGCATTGTCATACGTGCACTTATCACACTGCAAAGCAAGCTTGCTCCCTCATTCGGTGCACTAGGGCACGAATGGAGTGATGGGCATGCTTCGGAGCAGCTTTGTGGTGTTCTTCTGAAACGGGGGACATTTGCTTGTTTGCACTACAGAATTTAGTGAATAGGAATGTTTCTGCATTTACGTAGAAAAGTGGTTGTTGAATGTCTCGAGATCGCAGAAATGGTACACAAGATGCTCTCTTCATCTGAGCTAACGTTGATCTGAGCCACATAGATGCAGACGAGATTGAAGGGAACGGTCCATAGTGAGGGCGCAATACAATAGAGGGAGTGGTAATGAGTTTTAGGCCATGCCCATCAGGTACATTAAAAAAATTGTGTAAATATACATTCTATGAACACTCGGAGGTCTAGCCTGGTTGCATCTAATGCTCTGCAGAGTATATCAATTGTACATGTGAGGATGAAGCAGTCCCGACAACTTCGGAACTACGAACGTTCCTGGTGAGCACAGCTTTCTTGTGGGTTCATGTTAAAATTCATGGTGACATGTTGCAGAAGCTCCAAAATGGCATCGCCACATGCCCCAATTTAACACCATTCCTGGCTTATCAAGCTTTCTCTCAAGGTTTCTGAGAGTGGCTTTATTTGGTATCGTTGAAGTGCAATTTATTTATTTCAACATACTGTCAACCCTTTCACAGAGTTATTACAGGAGTGGGGTACAGAAAGAAGCAGTAATAATAGTAATTGTCAGGGGCAGATATGCTAAACAAGTACAAATAAGAAAAAGTATACACGTACAACAGTATGAATACCGAGATAGACGAATACAAGACGGTATGAATACGAGTACCGACAAGCATACCAATAGAAAAAACATAATTATATGGAGAATACAAATAAATGACATCAGGCTGATGAGTACGTATTAGGTGAGTTATGTAACATCTCAAGGAAATCATCAATTCTATGCTGCTCGACTACAAGTCAGCCAAGAGTATTCCATTCCCGAATGCATCTAGAGAGAAAAAAATAATAGAATGCATTGTTGTTGCACGAATATGCTTAGAGTTTGAGATCATGTGTATGATGTAGGTGCCTTGATTCTTTAGTTTCGACGTATGTTGTGTGGTCTATCGTAAAATAGTTGTGCAGTAGCATATATAAGAAATTCAGGTGGTGAATTTTAGCTCGACTTTGGAGTGAGGGCAAACCTGCATGGCGTAGCAATTCTGTCGGGAAATCAAGGCGTTGACAGCGGTTAAAAATAAATCTAATAGCTTTGCACTGCACATTTTCAAGCATGCCGATACCGCTACTTATGAAGGGGAACCAGATTATATTGGCATATTCTAGAATCGGTCGGACAAGTGTGGTGTACGCTAAAAGCTTTATGTCACGCTCAGCGTTGCCGCAGCGTCCGCTCAAGGGAAAACAATTTTTTCATTGCTTTCGCGGTTACAGCTTCCGTGTGGGCTGCCCAACTGAGATCAGAAGTTATTATTACACCAAAATATTTGTACTGGGTTACATTTTAAAGCGCGATGTTATGAAAACCATAAGGAAATGCTAAGCTTGTTTTCTTTTTTGTTATTGACATTGCAACTGTTTTGACTGAATTAATCACCATTTGCCATTTAGAGCACCAACTTACTACTCATTCATGAAATGTTCAGCTCAATTTAGTCACTGTAGCTTTTAGCCTCTTTATACAGCACGCACTCATCTGCGAATAGCCTAATATTCGCATTAATGTTGACTGTCAGGGCATTTATAAACAACAAGAATAATACCGGTGCCAAGATGGATCCCTGGGGCACACCGGATGAGACATTTAATATGTCAGGAACATGCTCATTGCATTGCACAAATTGTTGACGGCCGGACAAATAGCTTGATATTCATCGAGTCATTGGCCCATCCCCAAGTTTACGGACCAGCTGGAAAACTAGCTGTTCATGGGAAACCCGATCAAACGCCTTTGAGAAATCTATAAAATTATGTAAATTTGGGAGCGTTTCTTAATGCCTTGGGCCAAGTCGTGCATTACCTTCTTGACGAGTTGCGTTACGGTCGATAGGCCTCTCTGAAATGCATGCTGGTTGGGGTGTAGCAGATCATTGTCTTTGACAAACTTTGTGATGAATTTGAGGACAATATGCTCGAGTATTTTACAGCTGGTACACGTCAAGGAAATGGGCCTGTAGTTTAATGAGATTGTCTTGTCACCGGATTCATGCACTGGGATTATTTTTGCGACTTTCCATTCAGAAGGAATCTGAATTCTGGATAGATTTTGTGAATATTAAGCATAGATACTTATTAACTGGCTCCGCATACCGTTTGAGAAAAGCGTCCAGTATCCGGTCTGGGCCACAGCTCCCTTTTTCATCAGACACAGTTACCACTGTCGGTTATTTCTGGGGTTTCTAGTAATTTATTTTTGGTAAATGGGATAATCTACCAGTTATTATTATTCTACCAGCTGCAGTTATGTGGCAAAATTAAAATGGAATTGCAGTGGTTTGGAAGGCTCACACTGTACCACCTCAGGCACTAATGTCACATGCAGACAAGCCAGAAGTCCAAAAACTTTGCAACACCGACGTGCTAAGCACGTAACAAAACACAGTCACAGGCACATAGCTACGTCATATTTTATTTTTGTACATGATGCACAAGGTGGGCTACAGAGTTGTCGAACCGCTACACAAACTTGAACATTTCGACACGCTTGCGGCATCTGTACCGGTAACAGGACAGAGACGTGGCGTCACTGAAATACTCTTGATAAAACTACTGTGGTGAATGGAAGAATGGCAAGGGGGGGGGGCAAGGGGGAAGAAAAATACACCATATTATTCTATGACTGGCACTCATTTCGAGGCTCCGCTAAGACGAGCCTGTCTACACGCTGTACGCATGTTACGGGACGAATAAATATAAGCACAACCATAACTCCTTCCTGTGGCACAGCAGCACCTCTCCTGAGCCATGCACACTATGTACAATGCACACTGCACGACTCGCACACAGGCTAATTGTGACTATGGGCACGCGGTAGATACAGGAAAGCCCAAACAGAAGCAACTGAAAACAAGATCTACAAGACGATTTCCACACCTTTCTGTAGTACATAAAGTTAAGCACAAAAGGCTCTTCATATCTACGTATAAACAAACGCCTATGCTCTCCTCCCACCTTCTACGAGCAACCTTAGATGCTGAATTACAAGTGAGCGCTTTGCCTTTCCAGTTACGCAAACGTCTGAATCATTATTAACTGGAGCGAAAGAAAAGCGCAATACCGAAATCCCCATGGTGCGAGGCACTGCAAGCAACAAAACACGAGATGCAAAAAATTCAGGTTGCAATGTCAAGTGTAAATCTGGAAAGCCCATTCTAAGCATATTTTTGAAGCACTATTTCTTTCATTTCCAAAAGATACCCGCTTTTCTGGCTTATGCAGTTTTTTGACGAGCAACAATGGCATACACTTGTTTTCAAAGAAATTCTACAGCACAATACTTTCCTGTACAGGGGAAACAACGTGACACCAAGGGAGTAGCTATGCTACCAATGTAACTTTTCTTGCGCTTTGCCGTGCCTGAGTTTACGTGCCTCACTGAAGCCTTGGAAACAATGCCCCTTTCTTTACGTAAGCCAAGCTTACGTAAAGAAAATGTTCATAGCAATGGTATAGAATTTACAATGTAACAACGCCCATACCTTCAGCACATGAAATCGTCTGTTGTCAAGAGATGCGGTATATTTTGAAAAACCTAGGAGCAGTTGCAGTCATATACGGCAGTGGTTTAGAAATGTGGCGTCAAAACAAAGGAGGGGGGGGGGATAAAAATTTTGAGTCGTTTGCTTTTGCAATAAAGCTGACATAAGTCACCACCATCAAACATAGGTGCAATCAGTTCAAAGCCAGACCCACTGCAGAGCAGATGAGAGTTGCATACAGCTTGCTCAATAAGATAAATTACGTATGCAGACGCAGCACAGACATCTGCCAGGCCTGCGTAAATAAAAATACATGTACAATGACGCCAGCTGGTCAGAAAACAAAGACTATCAAAATAGATTTTGACACAGCCCGCAGGTGCTGGCAAGACAATGCCTGGTGCACATTTAGAAGCCATAATGAGTACAGTCAGAATCCCGAGTCTGCAATAATAAGCACAGAACACATGTCCCACTCAAGAAATCTCAACAAATTGCACCCGTAAGTAAAACACGGGTACACAGCAGTCCATGTTCACATCAAAGTAAAATAAAGAAGATATATACAAGCACTCAACTTGTTTCAAGAAAACCTGGAGAATCACAGAAGCCATTCCTGGTAAAAAATCGGAACACACCTATCACAAAAACAAATACACAAGAAAAGCACTAATACTGATTTCAAATACAAGCATGATTTTCTTTCTTCATATCAATAAAAAAAAGCACAAGAAAAATAATACCACTATCTACTACACAGTTGCTAAAAGGCCCAAATTTGTTGACTTTGGCCTACATTGTGGCTAGATGACCAAGAAATATCCTACAAGCCTATCAGAAAGCAAAATTATTACGATTTCTAAGAACCTTGCGAGATTTATGGGCATTCGAAAGGGCCCTCTGATTTTCCATTGTTTTCAAGGACCCCTACAAATTCATAACTACAGCACTGATTCAGATTCTGAATAAATTTTGTATAATTTCTAAAGAATGTTATACAGAAAACACAAGTCATTAAAGGGCCGCAAAGAGAATGAAAGGTGCAACAGATGTTAAGCAGAAGATGCGTCATTTAGCTTGATGAAATGTCTGCCAGAACAGCGCTGCTAAAAAATATGCAGTATGACAATTCAAGCCTCAGCTTGCACACACTACATAACAGCAAAAAACAAGAATGTGCAAATAGCACCAAAAGTCCTTCAGCTATTCCGAAATTCCACGAAAAAAGCTGCACTGTATGAATAAATCTAAAACAATGAAGGGTGCGCAAAGCATCAGACGCGTCAACATATCTTTCCCCTGCCCATTGCAGATTTACTATACTACAGGTTCCCAAACTCTATTCTGCTTACCTTGCGAATGCCACACCTGTCCCGTGGATGGATTATTCGTACTCTTCCAGCACACAGCTACAGAGTAAATCAAGAGACCCCGAGCCACGTAATAAGAACAGATTTGATGCCATGTAGCACGGCTTGTACTGAATTTCCGGTAATCCAAAAAACAATCCGCAAATCTAAATAGCGACGCGGACACTTTTTCCCATCCCGCACAGCATCAGAGTGACCATATCTCACCACAAACCCTACCGTACCGCCCCAACGCGACACACTAGCATTCGCGTGGCCTATATCTTTTGAGCAATGCTGTACACGACGTGCCCAGCTTCTCGTCCTTGCTGTACTGGTGCAACAACGGCACGGCCACTCACCCACACCCATCTCACCCTCCAAAACAACAGAGAAGGGGAGCCCCGTTTACACATAACACAGGCAACCATTTGCATGGTCGAGTGCACGCGCTTGTGGTCTTGACTGTACATTTACAAGGGTCATGGAATTCTGCAGGAGCTGTTCTGGTGCCCTGAAACCAAACTGCACCATGTCTCATATACTCCGTGCAGCAGAGTGATGGCTGGCACTCACATTAGGCAGTCGGTTACGAGAGCTCACTGCATGTTCCGAGACGAAAGAGAAGCATGCCCATTGTGCACCACCACTCAGTCAGCATTGCATGAAGGTCGATTAGAGGCAGACTATGCACGAGCCCCTTCTGGTTGACTGACGTCACTTGTAGCTTCCAGTGCAACAAGTTGCTGAGAACCCACATGTTGGCTGCTGTACACGACCCGAAGGTCTTTTTCTTATGCTCCAATTCAACACCCTCTAGGCTTTTCACTGCACATTCAACTATTAAAAAAGCCCTTCAACATAGATGAAGCATGTTGTGTCCCATGTTGCGTTAACAAGTTTGAAACATGCAAGCACTGGCCAAAGCTTAGACAGTGGGAATGACACAAACAGGTTTGAAAATAAAAATTTCTCAGAAACCACAACTTACTCTGCTGACATCCACATGTAAAGAAACATAGGTTTCAAGGTATTATACAAGACAATACGGAAAAAAAAATAGAAACCCAACTCTATATACAATTTCAACTAGCAGCACACTACGCGCAAAGTAAAATACCTACATTTTTTGTCACGCATAAGACTACAGCGGGGCAAGATGCGCAGACTGAGGAATCGAGCACTGGCACAAGCTTTATCTCGGGCCCTGCGATCACTGTGGGTGTGAAAACCGTCAACCTGCCTCAAATGAAAGTGAATGACCGGCAGGACTCGCAATCAGTGTGGTGATCACTCAAACGAATCACAGCAGGCATTATTACCTGAAACCATGGGGATGCCACATAATGAGCAAACATTACCTCAAACATCTAAGCGCTATGAAGATGTCGAGGTCAGAAAAGTATGGGAAAAAAATTAATGAAAATGAACAATTTAAAAGCACAGAAGACCGAGCAAGCTGTAGGACGAATCTATTTGCATCTCCTGATTTGGCAGAGCCTATTCCAGCAAACCACCACACCTGTCTACTGCACCGGCTCAAATTGTGAAAATGAATAGACGGGAATATAAACAGCAGACATGAAAATGAATGAAGTGGATTGCACGATGGTGTTCGCACAGACATTACCTATTTTATAAAGATAACATATTGCAGCTATAGGAGGACAACAGGGGCGGCTTCTTTTTTGTCTTATCTGGCAAGAGAATCATGTTACTTAAATCCGCATTGCTTCGATTAGCCGCGAGATCACGCAGCTCAACATCGTGCCTTTCCTGAAATTCTTTCTCGCACATCAGAGAAGCTCAGTTTCACAACATATTGAAAACTTCCGACACGTCCACTAAATTAAGAGAATGTTGCAGACTTCTGGTGTGAAGCCCCAAGCGTGCACTCTGTCTCCATAAGCTGACCTCTTGCACTCCCAGCTATTGCTGCAGTGATGGACTGTTGCACATTTGAACCAGTAGCCCCACCTGATAGCTGGGGAAGGCCAATGCAAATAAGCAGCCTCTTTGCTCACCTTCAAATTCCATTGCTCACCCCAAAGACAAAACCACTTGTCAAAACGCTGGCTCCTACTTTTACTTTGTTCTCATTTTGCTCACAGCCTTGAATTTCCATCTCCCGCCTTCCCCGTGTTTTCCCTGGAATGCTCACCCCTGCCATTCAAGCCATTTTTCATCAAGTCTGTGCAAACAGCTTCTCTTACACAATCATGAAAGACGCAACAAACCAAACTTTGTTCGACTATGGCTGCACAAATGGAGGAAGGTCGGGGCTTGAAACCAACACATTTAAGGCTCGTGCAAGCAGAAGGACAATGCAGCATTGTACAACAACACTGGCTACGAAAGGATTAAATTCTTTTCGAAGCACACGAGGTGGTGACATTCTCTGCCAGAAAGCAATGTACAGCTGGTGACAACAGTGCAAGGGCTCCCGATCTCATCACCAGAGTGCACCAGTTACCATGTCCTGGGGCTGCACTGGCTCGAGCGTGTATACTCCTAGACTGGGCTCCCGTTTGACTACGAATATTGACTGACGACCTTAACTTTTGACTTGGGAACTGACCCACTCCAGTGATGCAAACAGCGGCCTTTACACTTTTGCAATGAACTGCGAAGGCAGCATGTAAGATTACAATGCAAGGGGTCCATGAAATGCCAATTCACTGATAGCCTGGGGAACACTGCATGCAATTCAGATGTCCAGCAAGGAAAATGTATTGACTGCATGCATAATGTACTTTTCAATTTCAGAATGCATTCATGATGACAATCAAGTGCATTATGTTTAAGCAAAGAGGCTCCAACAGTTTGATATTTGCAATGCTGACTTCTAAAAATGTAGTGATCTGCACAAGGACTGCACAGGATCCGCCTTTAATGAAGGAGGTTGTACAATCACCTTTTGCCCTTACAGCCTCACTTGAGTAGCTAAGACTTGACAAACTGCTGGTTCGTTGCCGTTAAAGAAGACTGATGTATATCTAAGGAAGGACTAGAGTGGCAAAGAGTCCAGACATGGAGGAACAGATTCGACACCATGACTGATGGAGACACGAGGCCACTTCATTAAAAGATTTTAAGACAGAAACTTAGTTCAAGAAGTCCTACCAGAGTGACGGAAAGTTGTCAAAAGACAAACATAAAACATATTGTGCAAATGTCGCTTCTCATCCCTAGGCAACTTGCTAAATGGCAACTCACCATCACATGCCCGAAGCTTTCTTCGCTGCGTGTAGATGGTAAACCCATGGTGAAGAACTGTTAGTGCAGGTGACCCCCAGGTTATGCTGTACGAGTCGTTTGATATCTACAAATACCAGAGCACAAGCAATGACATTGTCCGTGCAGCCATTAGTTTGTGGCCTTTAAACTTGTACTGAGATGGCACCGATCAACACACTCCAGCGAATTGCTTCGCTTTTGCTGTGTAATGTGAAGCCTGCAATTGCTTTGTAGCAGTATCAATCACGTGACACCCAGTTAGAGTGCAGCAGTCTCGATACACACAAGAGAATAAAGAAAAATTGAGAGCAATGGTAGTCGATCCCATAAATGGTGCCAAGTTCCCCAAAAAGACAGTGTCATACAGCACGACACAACATGAAAGGATGGACTCATAAACAGGATTACACAAGAGGGGTCTGTACATGACTGGTAAACCTGAGGGCACAGGCATTGTTCGAGGATGCGTCGGACAATAAGTGGTAAACTGCTACACCTGTGACGGGAGCAGCTGACTTATCTTGTCGCAGAACCTCTTCCGAGAGCTTGTCCACATGTCGCAGAGACATGGGAACAAGAAATGACTGCGGGCTTGGAAGGAGACGACACAGGGACACATTTTCAGCCCCTCAATTCCGCATCACTTAAATCACAGATGGAAACATTCATCAACCGCGAAGTTTCTAAATGGCATCTTTTAGCAGGTTCTGCACAGCCACATCACGAGAGCGTCGAGTGCCCGAACACAAACCGTACAGGACTTTCTGCCAACACCACACCTCCAGCTTGCCTTGCACTTGCATGGTCCACAAATACAGCAGCAGATGACTTCAGTGCATCTATACTGGATTGTTGACTCGATGACCAGTCTCCAAGGTGACGAGATTGCCGAGACATACCCAAGATGGTTGCAGCGATCACTGCAAGCTTAGTAATCGCATTACCAGCGCAGCCCTAGGTGGACACTCCAGCAAACGAGGCAACACAAGTGCCTATTTTCAGACCTCACTTCAGTCACTTGAGATAGTCAAGACTTTCTTCAACATTGCTCTCAGCTACTCATATCCGGGACATGCCTGGAATTGGTAATTACTCGTTTTGCTGCTAGAGGAGGGAGATTTCTGCGAGATGCTAGGTGGTCTTCATCCTGAAACAACACTTTCTACACGCACTGTCTTTAAGCTTAGTGGTGATTGGCAGCAGGTGCCAAGTTCGTGTGACAGCTGCTGTTAGCATTCGAGTCTTCTGAGGCTGTGCGCACAGGGCGGAGGTTGCTGTTGGCATTGCGGTCAAAGTTGCGATTGGCCGTTGCTACGGTGGCAGAAGAGGGTTTCCTGACGGGGCTTTCCGAACGGAGGGAGTCAGCGTCGTCTGATGCATCCAGGTTCGACAGGTCGCTCATGGAGGAGTCCCACGGAGGTCGCTGGTTGATCAGCAGGTCTTCGCTTGGCTCCTCAGCAAGGGACGGTTCTGCATTCAAAATACAGTGGAACCTTGTTAATTTGAACTCCAAATGAACCAGGAACTAATTCAAGTAAAATGGAGTTCAAACAAAATAGAGCCCCTCTGACTATCTTGCTTGATAACATGTATGGTACAGAACACAATACAGTCACTGACTGATAATTCAGATTCAGCAGGGACTGCCCAAATGTTTGAATAAACGAATTAAAAAGTATTGAATTCGTCAGAAGTTGAGTCATTGCCCTGCAAGTGGCCAGAAAAGCTGGGCAACGTGTTGTTGCATGCAACCTAGAGAGTCTGCATCTCAACTATCGTCATGGCTGCAGCTAAAGACAGAGGGAAGTATTCTTTCCAAATGCACCAAATCTGTATCCCCTGTAACTTCAACAAAGGCCAACTGTGCTTTAATAGCCATACGATAGCGAGTTTCTTCACAAAAGCGTCCAGCAGTTGCCTCGTTTAATCATCGCCCTCTTCAACAGAGACATCGAGGATGGAGTTAGCATCATTTAAAGCTATTTGATTACGACTGGCAAACATTTGTGATAGCAGTCAAAGAAGTTGCGCAAGGCCATGTTGAACAAATCTGGAAGCGCGAAACTTTTACAACACACAACAAAGCGCAAATGCAGTCCTTTACATTAACGGCTTGGCTTGGTTTGTGCCGTGGTTTGTGTGGAGCTGGCTATGACAGGATTGACTAGGCTTCGCTACTTTTGGTTTCGAGGAGGTGCCAGCAATGTATAAAAACATTGTCTTTTCTGCTGGACATAGTCAACTCTGTGGCCAAGACCGAACTGGCACGTAGTCACGAAGGCTCGAAGGGACCGAGTCTGAATTCTCAAATGGAACATCTCTGAAATTTTTGCAAAGCTGTCTGCAGCTTAAGATATAGTACAGTCTGCAACTGTAAAGGCTAATGCCTTTGCACGCATTTTTGGAAGCGCTGTCTCGGACATCATGCACCACTGAGCAAGTGCACCAATTCGAGCTAGAAGTGCACAGAGAAGGATAATCACTAGGGGTGTGTGAATACCAAATAGTACATTTCAAATCGAATATCGAATCGAATGAAACAAAAGAAAGGCAAATATGTCTGGCAAATTGAATTAAGTGCATTTTCCACTCTGCAGCTGAAGAAATAGCAAAGTTGTCCTAAATACCAATGTTTCTTTTTTTTTTTTCAGTCTAATAGTGGGCCGTACTGTGCTTAATGGCAATCTTCTTTTGCTTAGAAAGTGTTGCCTTCTAGTTTTATTGCAGGAAACAGGAGGGTTTTTCCATTTTTATGGCAGGTAGTTTCTTTGGGTTATTGTAAGCTCGTATAAGACCAATCTGTACAACAGACAAAAGGGGGCAATGCTCATCAAGTCACTCATCACCGCTGCCTGTTGTCATTGGCTTCAACGGTAAAGAGTTCTCAAGCGGAGAGGCCCACGGCCAGTTCGCACGATGCGTGAAGGCTGTGCAAAGGTGTCTGCGGCCGGGGGTCAGTGCACCGTCACAGGATATTTTTGAGCTGCCATGAAAATCCAAAGCTAATCTTGTGACAGGTTGCTCGAAGCTACAAAAAGAGCGTCGTGCGCCTAAAAATGGTGTACGGAATGAGGGGTCACCGTACAGTACAGTTAGACCTCGATAAAATGAAGTTGGTAAAATCGGCAATTTGCTTTGTCATATCGAAATTTTGTTCTATAGAAATTCATCCTTTTATGCAAAGAAGTACAGTCACCGATCTATTTTTCTTACACGAAAGGAGCCACAAAATTTTCCGAACTATCGGGTGATCTAAAAAAGCAACTTTCAATCAGACAATACATTTTGATAAATTTGGGAGTCGGCGACAGGTGATACAGTTTCATGCCACGAACGTCCACAATATATTCCCGGTGGCACAAATTAAGCGAAGCTAGTCATGCTTTTGTGTGCACCACGTGGCTGATAGCATTGCCCGCACAGGGACGAAGCTATCGGGAAAAGTGGCGGCAGCGGGAAGGGAATGCTTTGTCTGCCTCTCACTCCAACGGGTTACAGAAACTCCAGATTACGCAACCTCCAATACTAAATGTGCTGTAAGACTGCTTACATTGTGCCACACTGCCTTGTTACACCCACTCTTTGCACACGTGGCCAGTTACCTATAAAGCAGGGTATGCGGCAGCGTATGCGTTCCGCCGTGCTTACAGCCATGCGCAGCCATGGCCCAGAGGCACGCCAACTTACTGCCCCCTGGCGCGGGCGTTACCGTGAGCTCGCTCTCCTCCTCCTTTTACCCTTTGCTTGCGCGGGAAGGCGGCACTCGTGAAGCCACCATCTTTCTTCTCTCACCCTCGCACGCACCTAAAGCACACAATGCGTGGGGCACGATAGGATCTTATTGCACTTGGACTTTATACGAAACACAATGCCGCTCCACTTTGGCTGTCACTCCTGTCGCAACACATGATTTGAGAGGTGTGTTTGCAAACAGCTGTTTGTAATTCAATCATCTGACCATCTGTGTCGGCGAACGTTTCCATTTATTGTCTCGGCATTCCTCTGCGGCAGCAGTGAAATTTCGTTATACTGAAATCGCATACAAGCGCACTTCGTTACATTGAGGTTTTAAATACATGGTGTTTATGGACAAGACGTTATGAAAAGTTAAATACTATAGTAACAGTAACCATAACTTGGGAAGCCATCATCCAAAGATGAATCTCCGATTAGGCTAACGGGCTAGACACTCTGGCCAATGGTGTAGCTGTGACAAAAATTTGCTGCCAACCAATGTGACAATTAGCCACAAACCATCATAGAAAGCTTGTCGCTAATATGTTCCTATGGGTGGCCCATCGGTGATCAAGCGCTAAATCGCACGTGCGGTTTAGATTGACGGCCATAACAGTGGCTCTTGGTTCCACGGTCAACCAGCCAGCAACTACCGCGAGTATGCGTGCCAAATGCGTCTGTGTGCTTGCATGTGAGTAGAGAGCTCCCAGCTGCGCTAATCCACGTGCATGAACACTGAACTCGCATATTTGATGCGATCAGCATGCCATTTGGTGGCTAATAAGACCAATGTTTGCATATGCTTCTTATGCTTTCCATACACGGTGCTGTTGTAGTTCTTTCTGTTCGCATCGCATTAGTAGTTTCAATTGGTATTGTCGACTTGGATTAATTGTGTACCGATTGGGATTGCACACCGCGGGAAAGGCACAAGTCATTGCACCGAAGGTACCGATATTCGAGAAATCGAACGTTCGAGTATTCGCACACCTCTATTTATTTTGTTTCTCTTCACAATCCGTTTGTTCAATGCTGCATAAAATGAATGGAAGATACTGAAAACAAGGACGTCCAGAAGTGTGCTGCCCCAGCAATGGACCCATGAGTCTAGGAGGGACAGCATCTTGTCAGTCAAGCGACAAGCAGGTAAGAATCCACTATAATGCTCAGTTCTTTGTGCATTGAAAATGAGCAGTGTAGTTAAAATAAACAATATATATACACCGTGGAATTTCGTCATTTCAAACACTGAGAGAGGGCAGAAGAGTCTTTAAAATGTCCAGAATTGCGCACTTTATCTGCCATACATGCGCACTCTTCTGTTGTTCAGTGCATGTCTCCCAGGTAGTCGTTCATGAATACTGTGCTACTTGTCGACCCAAGAGCAAGGCATGTGACAACCACATGTCACATGCCTTGCTTATGGGCTGCATCGTGTTTGTGAGGAAGTCCAAAAGGTGCTCAACGATGTGAACGAGCTGATCGCTGCAAGACAAGTTGCATTCCTAAAGGCGCCTTCTTGTGCTCATGCTTTTGAGGAACAATTGCCAGAAGTACTTCTGCCATCTGAGGAAGTAGTCATATAATACTACGGAACATAGCTAAGGGCAGTTGAATACCGTCGAATTCACTTATAACAATCCCAGATATTATTAATTACCCGTTATAACGACCACTTTTCGGTGCATTTACAATCTTCAGACCCTCCCTAGTGGAAACTGCTCCCAGATATAATTAACATTTTCAAAAGCGCCATACTGTTGTAACAAACACTTCAAACCCGGTCGCTGTTAGAAGAGGGCGGGCACACACGAAGTTCCGAAGCACGCAAGTGCGACAGAGCCGGTCGCACAGCAGTGTGACCGGCTCTGTCGAACGGCTCTGTCAAAGTTCACAGAACAAACGAGTTCATTATAAGCGGGTTTGATTGTATTACCACAGGCACTTTGTGGCCGCGAAGGCCGTTATCAATGGTTTTGCAGCAGACAAAAGCGCAGCATTGAAAAAGGCTCAAACTGCACTGGGCAAGAAGGCCCTGGAGGGAGGCTTGGCGAATCTGTGTGCCCATTTCACATTTTCGGCTGATATAATTGGGAAGACCGCAACTTCCAGTTAAACCCTGATTCGGAACATCGGTCTCCTTGTGGCAGTACAAGAGCAGCTTGCTGCCATACCTAAAGGGTCACTTGCCGAAAGAATTTCCAGAGAGTTTCAGTCAGTCTGGGAAAAGAACACGGGGTACTTCGTGCTCAAGAAAATGCCAGAAGTTATCAGTGCCCAACATTCTGTGACCCCAAAGGATGTGAAACTGCTGACCCTTCTGATGTACAAGTACACACCCCCTTACATCTGTGGACATTGAGCACTCATGTTGAGCTGATAATGAGCAACAGAAGGCACAACTTTAGGCCAAAAAGTAACACTAAGACGGTGCTTGTTTGCCACTGTTTCCATGATTTGCTGCTGTGTCTAGGCAGACAACGAGCAGCAGTGCTGTGAACAAGCACACGCTTGCACGGTATGTTTCTCCCAAAATTATAATGTAGTTCATAAACAGGGCACACCAAGCCACTTCTCTATTTGAAGAGTGCAACGCAGCATAAAAGCTACTCGGGATGAACTCAATATTAGTACCTATATCTGCCTAAGCTGCGCCATTTAGTCCCTATGCATCTGGTCTTTAATCATAAGGGTCACCTCATGAAATCGCTCGAGGGAACTCTGACACTGCCATTGCTCAGCTACCAAGAGAATGATGGTTGGTACTTGGATGGTCTTTCTGCTTGTGGCTTCGATGCTCTTGTGGCTTCATTTATTGCGCTTTACCTTTCTAAATTTCCGCACCCTCAGTTTCGTAAACACAGCAAGGTAATGAGCCTCTGCACACATGCATCATAATCGCATTTATAACACAATACACTGAACATTCCTAACAAAGTAATAAGAAGAGGAAACTGGCTGCATTATAAGTCGTACTTTGTTAAATCAGAGAAGCTATAGGATGAGCATTAAAATGAGAGAACACAAGAAAATTCAAATTAGTAACATTTTGCATCGAACAATTTTGTTATAACGACGACTTACTGTACTTTGTTTGAAAAGTCACAAGGCTGCTTAAAGCCAGGCATACCAAGTTTAGGCAAATCTGTCTACTTGTGCAGTCGAACCCGGCTATATCGAACTTGCAAAAGAATGCCTATCCGTTCAATACAGAGCATAATTCTATATACCGTAAAAACCGGACTATAGGTCAGACCGGAATATAGGTCGATCCCCTAACTAACGAATTCTAAAAATGAAAAAAATCTTTTTCAGTGGCAAAAGTACCGAAAGACATGACACCCTTACCTATAAACAAATGCGACTCAGCGGGTTGCACAATGGTGACAGTATTTATTTAAATGCTGCTCACATGTGCACCTGGCCAAGTTTTTAGCAGTATCGCGCGACCATCGACCCGCGTGCTTGTCAACACCGTATTAACGGCGTTGAGCAGTGAAACAAACGAGATACGCGCATGTGTACACATGCCCTTACTTTCGCTATTAAGCCGCTCCGTGCCGTGATGGTAAAAGGTGCTGACAAACACGCGGGTCGACGGTCGCGCGATACTGTTAAAAATTCGTCGGGCGTACAGTACACAGAAGGGCACGAAGTCTGCAAGCGCTACTCCGAATCAGAGCAACACGTTTGAACAGAGTCGGATGACGATTGCTTCTCGCTGTTCAGTCCATAGGCGCGTGCGATCTCTACCGCTTTCAAACGAACGCATTCGACAACAGGCAGCGATCTTACACGCAGCTCTCGGACGGACTCCGCAACCTTGCCTTCCAGTTCTGCAGTCCGCTGCAATCCGGTCACGAAATGACGTTTTCTTTTGGTTGCTGCAAGTTGTAATACGTTGCTTTTGCCTCCGCCACTACCGAATGCTATTTTCGAATACTCCAAGTTCGCGCTGTGCCGCCAGGTTGCCGTGGGCTTCCGCGTACTCAATCGCCTTTTTCTTGAAGGTGACGGTGAATTGACAACGGCTTTTGCTCAATTTGAAACAAAATGAAAATGCAGCCTTCAATTAATATAACTTTGCGACAGTGGAAACGCAAAATGCCAGTGCCACAATGTCGCCACGCCATAGAATAAAGAACCAACGCCGCGCTGCTGATGATGGCGATGGCGAAGGCGGCTGTTTACTTTCCCCGCCCATTGTTGCAAGACTTCCGTAGTGTTTCCGCCAATGTCCGGTAGATAAGTCGAGGGTCGACTTCTCGCGATAGTTTTTTGAAAAAAAGTTCGACATATATTCCGGTTTTTACTGTAAGCCTGCTAAATAATTGGGTGTCATAAAAGCACATACCATTTATAAATTCACTTTATCGATGAAACTAGCTTAGTTTCGCATGAAATAGTCCTGCATTTTCTTCTGCTTGGGCAATTTCGCTACCTCCGACACACGCACTTCTCCACATTGTCTTAAGGGTCTGAGCAGCTAAGGCTGCAACATTCCGCATTCGCACAGAAGCCCCAGACTAGTGCGAGTGCACCAGTCGTTTCGAAGGATGTAGGCAAAGGACAGTTGTTGCTTTCCTCACTGTGCCTACTTTCACTTGTGCTCGGTACGATGTCTGTGATGTAGTTTTCGTTTTCGGGCTCTCCCGTGGTTGCGACACCATAATATGCACTCGCAAACTCCTCCATCGTTGATTCATCAACGGCTTCCGGAAATTCTGACAGCTCGCTCCAAACTTTGGCAACACTGGCAATGGCTTCGTCGTATTCATCAGAATTTATAGTCATCACTGAGCATGCGGAAACCGGCACGTATGAAGCAATTTCAGATGAACCACTCTTACACGGCCGTGCGTACGCATCGGGCGCCATGGGCACCGGGTCGACAGTTTGGCCGCTTTAGCCTTAATCTCCCCCTTATTTTTCAAGATCGTACTGAGAGTGCTCCTCGGAATCTTGCGCGCTGCGGGGACATCCGACTTCTCATCGTGTTCGACCCGATTTACGATTTCGAGCTTCACTACAAAAGGCGAATTCTGCCGCTTCATCACGGCAACACTGCGGGAGAAGGCCCACAAAGCGCAAACACCACAAACCAGAAAAGCAGCGAGACAACTCGCCCTTTTGCCATCTTGCACGACGAGGGCACAAGAGCCTCTGATTGGCTGTCTGAGCAAGCACCGTGGGCGGACAGGATAACTTTTTGCAAGGGGTGTCGACAGCACACCCGAGGCAGCGCGGTCACAGTAAGGAGAACGGTTGGATGGAGCAGTGCCGTTGGATTTCCCCGCCACCGCGAGGAAAAGGCAATTTCCGGGGGCACTTTTCCGCCGCTTGACGTTCTATATATCAGGAATCGTTGCTATTTTCGTTCGATGTAAGCGTAATTTTTGCTATATATGCTCATTGTAAGTATACCGTGTCCAGAAATTGTTCACTATATAGAATAATTCGATGTAAACGGGTTCGATATAGTCAGATTTGACTGTACTATCATTCCCAAGTGTGGGTGCTGCATTCTGGATGCTACGATATTCTGCCATATTGTTGATTTCTGCAGTGGCAGCATATTTAGCTGGAACACAGAACACAGAGGCCGTGGCAGCACCTGAGAGCCAATCAGATCTGACAAGATGGCCAATTGGACAATATGGCGAAAATACAACGTTCAGAATGCCAACCTTGGGTGTACCAGCCCACTTACAGCTTCCAAAGACAGTAGCATCAAAGTTCGCTCTATTAATTGCTGTAGGAAACTCCGTGCCATGCCTGAATAATTAATGCAGGTTGTCGTTCACTTGAGACACTGCAGCTGTAATGGCATGACAAAAAAATAAAATAAATAACAACTAGCCAGATATACGCCAGTCAAGCTGTGAACTTCAAAATTTGCGAACATCCCGTGCATACAGTACAAGAAGGGGAAACAAGGAAATAATGGCATGGTTATTTTTCTTGCTTTTTTTTTGCCTGAACACAGCACTTTTTGCGGAATACAGATGCACTTTATTAACAATGATTTACCTCTAGACGCAGCTCATTGCTTTTGAGATCACACTGACTCCTTACACAGATTTGCTGTTGCCCACTTCATCTGCTGCAGGAACTTGTCTGAATAACTCTCTCCAAGCAGTTACCCCTCTGCTGCCCTTTCACAACCAGAAGACTTCCAAGGGTACGGTTGCAGAGACCAAACACTGAAACTATTTCGTGGACAACTTAGTTTTTGTAAAACTAGACAAGACATTCGTAGAATCTCAGAACAAGACCAAATTCATAAAATTCACGGAAAATTTGGCTGAGGTACGTGGATGGCTACGAATGGTGGCCGTCCTCACTAAGTGAAAGCATCCATCACTCAAACACTCCGTAGCCATCGTGAGCAAGTTCCGCCGCTCACCCGTGGGCAGCTCCTCCTCGTCTGTCGTGGGGAGGTCGTCGTGCGAGAGGGCAGCGATGCAGTAGAGGGGAGATGCTGCCGCAGACCCGAAGGTGCTTCCGAGCTTGGTGATGCGCGGACGCACAGGCAGGCTGCGCAGCCCCCGGTGGCCCCTGGGGGGCAGCTCGTCCTCCTCCTCGCTGCTGCTGCTGCTGCTGCTGCCCCCATTGGTGGCTTCGGGAAACTCCTCGTCCAGACAGAGCGGGAACTCCCAGTCTGCACATGGCACGTCTGCTTGATCAATACCACGCACAATAACTGGTGCCGTTTGGGAAAAGGCACGCTAAAGGCAAGCGCTGCAGCTAAAGGGCCCCTGAAACGGTTTGGGCAAATTTTGTAGACGCGTAGGGTACAGCTTAAGTAGAACATTCGCACCACAATTTAAGTGAAGCGTTACGTATTAATGGAGCTACAAGCGATTAGAAGTTACCCTCCTCCCCAGCCATGCTTTTCCTCCTCAACTCGTTCGCCGAGCGATCGGGGCTAAGCTCCGCCTTCACTGGTTCTGTGTCCCGATGTGACGTCACATCGTCCACTTCTGGTTGTTTTTGAGCCCGCTCCCACCAGCGCGACACCTCTCTGCTAGCCGCTTGGCCGTCAACCCCAAGCGAGAGCTATCGAAGCAGCGTGCCTTGCGAGCATTCTGTCGTAGTGCCAAACGTGTCTGGTATTCTGGTAATCACACACTAGCTGAACGTTTCGACGGAACGGTGGAGGCATAAACTCAAGCTGATGAAGGAACTTTAGCGTAGACGTACGTGAGCTGCCTGATTGGTCTCCACACTCCAGCCACCTGTTGGCGCAGAGCTTAACCAGCCAAAGAAAGAGCTAATATTGCTCTAACCAAGTGTAAAACATTTTAAACATTTACAAAAACAACGTGTTAACGCTTACACTCCTGCAAAAAATTTACACCAGCAAAGAAGAATACATTTTGTTACTGCTACTGCGTGTGGTTGAGCGCTATGCCACCAGGTGGCTGCACCGTGCAGACCATCCACATTTGCGCTTCTGTTCATCCCCTGAAACAACACGCAAGGGGACACGGCCAGGCTCTGTTCCCTTGCGCTTGCGTTTACCTTAATGCCAGACTCGCGAAACACTATTGCGTTAGTAATCTTCCGATGTGAAGTGACGGCCGCAATCACGCAAATCCTGGCGCCGATCGGATAGTGGCACTCCGATGCGCTGCAGCCAGTCCGCTTGTCTACTGGCTTGCAGAAGGACACGATGTCGCAGCTTGACATATTGCCAGTTCCTACGTTTGCAGTCCACAATGCAACAAAGTCTAATCATAGTGCTCGCGAAAAGACAGACCGACACTGACGGCAGAGCTCTCATCAAAGACGGAACGCGTTGTAACACAAGCAGACGACACTTGCTGTGTGCCGTAAGTGCTTGAATGTACTGAAAAATCGTTCTTGTGCATTCTCTTTATGTTACTTTCTTTTTATAAAAACAAATTAACTAACATTCCAACTATTACAAACATCATTTGTTTACTATGAAGTTGGAAAAATCATCGATCACGTGCCCTGGTCAGCCAATAGGATAGCTCGCTCCACTGATGTCATATGGATGATTTCCGTTATATGGGTAGGGGCGGCTTAATATTCCGCCGAGCACTGTGCGATCAGCAGCGGTGTGCATTTTTAAAACCTTATAATAAATTACACGCTTTACGCGGAGCACTTAGATACGTCAATTAATGATCAGAAGGACATACTCTAACGACTCAGTACATTTGTAGAAAATTGTCAAAACAATTTCATGATCCCTTTAAAGCTTGATGTAGCCGAGTCAGTCAAATCGGCACTTTACTTCATCATATTGAAATTGTAATACTGAAATTCTCCCTTTTATGCAAATAAGTACAGCTGCTGAAGGATTTTTCTTGCATGGAAGGGACTGTACAAATACCAGAATTATCGAGCAATCAGAAAAGCGCATTTCAATGACAAAGAAAATCATCTCCTTGGTAGCAAGGTATTAGACAACTACACACAGGTTCACATCTTTATCATCATCAGCCTATTTTTATGCCCACTGCAGTATAAAAGCCTCTCCCGGCGATCTTCAATTACCCATGTCTTGCGCCAGCTGATTGCAACTTGTGCTTGCAAATTTACTAACTTCGTCACCCCACCTAAACTGCTGCCGTCACCAACTGTGCTTCTCTTCTCTTGGCACCCATTCTGTAACTCCAATGGTGCACCAGTTGTCAACTCTATGCATCGCATGGCCTGCCCAGCCCCATTTTTTTTTTTTTCTCTAAAGGTCAACTACTGAATGGATTTGGCCTTATTCATTTAGAATGATGCATCTTTCTTGTCGAGCTCGTCGCATGATAGCTGGGACATCCTGTATATTAAGGATACAGTAATTCTTTAAATTCAGTTGTTAACGTGTTGTAAGAAGTGCAGGTGCAAGTACAAAAACAAAAACATTTAGTCTTACATTTCAGCCAGGGACACGCCTTACAAGCACAATTTCTCATGAAGGCAGTGCCTATGGGTACTGTTTTCGCTCTTGACAGTATAAAATTAATTTTTTAAGGTGTCATGTGTCCAAACCATATGAAAAATTTTTTTTAAAAATTTTTTTGCACTGTGCACTAATTCAGGTACATGAGCAAGTAACTCGGCACATGAGCATCTCTGTCTTCAGCCTGCATCAAAATGCAGCCGCCTAGACCAGGCTCAGACCCACGACTTTGAGCACAGCATAGCCACTAGCTATCTAGTACAGTGTCTGAAACGAGGCTTTGTTTTGCATGGTTTAAAATGTCATCGGAGTTAGCTTTTAAATTGTCTCTAAGCCACTCTCTCTAGAAGACATAAACACTGTCAATACTGAGCGTCGTGTTAGCACTCAGTTATTTTTCTCCATAACAACGTTGAATTCCGCTCATACCGATACACACATTTTGACTGCAAAATGTTGCTGCTACACACGCAGTGAAAAACACGCTACCAGAAATGAATGAAATCGGTTTATTTGTTCATAATAGGAAAGTAAGACAAGGAGGTACAGTGGGCGTGTTACTGCATGAAAAAGGTTAGCTAGCAGACTGACATGTCCTTTGAATATGAACCAATCGACAGTTTTGCCCAGGTGACGCCACCTGCATGACCCAGTTTGCCCTGAACTGAATAAAGCCCATAGAGGAGCATGCAACTGTTCCTTTCGTTTCAATGCCTATCGTGATTGGCAGCATGTTGCAAATAAATAAATAAAATAAAGAGTTGACAGTCACTTTAGCCTATGCTAAAGAGGATGAAGGCAAAAGCCTCCACACTCACAAGACGTTCATTACATTACTTGACATTTTCATTCGAATGAGCAGTTACTTTGTATTACTTGTTTTCTTTCACAAGAGATTGTGGATTCAAGTGCCTTAACTATACCTTAATTGACTGTGCCTTAATTACATTCACCCTAATGTGGTGGTAGTTGAACCGCTACCAAAGGTAGCGGGTTCAACTACCGCTAACAGTTGTGGGATTGAGTGCCTTAATTAACCCTATCCTAATTAATGGTGCCTCAAGCACCTTCACCTTAATGAACACCAAAGGTAGTGGGTTCGGCTGTCGACATTCACGATGTCAACTGGAATCCAACTTGGCCACATCTCCAAGTGGGTTCGTCTCCCACCAAAGGTCATGGGTTCGAATGCCTTAATTAGATCTATCTTAATTAACTTTGCCTTACTTTACCCCACAAGTCGTGCCGACGTTTCACCTTGGCTTCGCCCTTTCTTATGAAAAAATTGATGGTCTAATTCCACCTAATTAACACCAAATGATGTTGGTCTTAGTTAACCATGCCTTAATTAACAATTCAGGTTGTGGGTACGATTCCCACCAAAGGTTGAGGGTTAAACTCCCCATGAATTTTGGTGCTATAATGCCGGACATCGGACTGTTCGACCCATGAACCATCTAAGGCTCCTGGGTAAATATAATGTGTTTACTCAAATGTAGGCTGGCCCTGATTTAAGCCAACCCATGAATGCCCGAAGCTAGGAAAAAAAAGGAAAAAAAAACTTCCTTTGTATGCAGGCCGAACAAAAAAGTGAGGAAATTGTTCACAAAATGAAAACAGCATTTATTCAATATGAACATGCCGAGCTCGCTCCGCGTCTCATTGCTGCTAGCCTCGTCACTATCTTCTTTATCACTGTCATCTCGTTGCAGCACACGCAAAAAGAATCTTCCATTGGCCCCTCTGACGATGGATGTTTTTCTCATCGATGCTGAAGTCCTGCTTGGCTTGAATGTTTGACAATGCCTCTGTGGCTAGCACAACTTTTCGTTTGAAAGCGGCACTATAGTGGCATCGACCGTTTGGTGCCATTACGATAACGCCACGCTGCACACCGATACGATACGGGTCAAAATGGCGACGTCACTTGTGCACTGGCGCAAATAGTAGCGGCTGTGGTACTGACTAACCTAGAGGGCCCTAGCTATGCACCACATTTAGCATTCTTTATTAAAAACTGGCGCGGCTTTAAAAATACTCGAATCTAAGCCGACCCTAGAGTTTGGCATACGAGTGTTTGAAGAGAACTATCAGCCCAGATTCGAATAGATACAGTAAGGGGTGGTTTAGAGGCACTTTTAAAGGAAGCACCCCATTCATGGATGCACTTCAGAACAGCTTCAGTGAGAAACCAGTGTTTTTTTTTACCTCTGAGGCCAGCGTAGTCAAAGGCTGATGGGGGCGCAGATGGGGGTGGTGAAGGAGGCGCCTCCTCGTCGGCCGAGTAGTGATGCACTGAGGAAATAACGTCGTGGAATGACACCGTCTTGCGCAGCGAAGTTGAGCCCTGCGCCAAGTGACAGACACCCACTCTTCAGCACAGATGTGCTACTTCAAGACTCAACAATACAGGTGATGGAAACATTGACGTAAGTAGAGGCCAGATTTTCAGGCACTATTAATACAAGCTTTAGGAGCCTCAAACAGGCACTTGAAGCCACATTTTAGGCACTATCGAGGCTGCAAGAGTCAGTTTGAACTGTTCACGAATGATGACATGTTTTATGTACTGAATGGGTGTAGCCCCATTTCTAAGGCACGAAACTGACGTACAGGAAATTCATTCATTTGCAAGATGTGAAAGGCAGCAACCGTGTTATCGAGGCTTCGCTGAGCAGATGAGAGGCTGCTTTTTTGTGTCCACCCACATACTGCATCCGACATGTTCAATACCTCTGCTGTGGCACTATGAGCAGGTGCTATAGCGTATATTTAATAGCCAAACTTCCATGCTTACAGTGGCGCATCAAGTGAAGCAAGCACGAAAAATGTAAAATGCGGCATAGAAGTGGCTGAACGATTAGTAAAAAGGGATAGAATCTGTGCCTGATGGATTAAAGTTAATAAATGGTGCAATAAAAATACGAAGTGTTGAATAGTGTTTGTTTACAAATATTTGTAAAATGAAAATGAGTGCACGACATCGAGAGACATGAATGGAAGATTTTTAAATTTTTATATAGTTGACAGCTTCAAGCACTCTGGGATTCTTCAGTGCTCACTTGTAAAGATTTTTTGAATTAGAAGTGTGTGAACATCAACATTTTCTAATACAAATCGAATATGAATACTTAATAGCAAATAATGATATGCACATGAATTTATTAGCAAGTTGGTTTATTTTGACATGCTGGAACATTGCAATTACATTGTCACCGGTAAAAAAATTAAACTAGTAAGCCATTATACTAAAAGATTGTGCATTTTGCTCTTGTTAGCTTCAGACTTGGAGTAATTTCTGCTAGTTGTCTGTTTTTGCCAACCTGTACCTTATTATACTGCATCGATTTCCCATAAACTCAGAGCCATTTGACCCTGTACCAGTAGTCACTCATCGCATTTGCTGTCAAGCAATAAGCTCAGGATCGGGGCTGGCAGCTGCAAAGAAGTGCACCCTCGCTGTTCACAAACCTGTGCCCCCTTGTTACTAAGAGGCCGGCTTTCCTGCATAGCTTAGACGTCCAGTGGCTCAGTGTATTTTACAAGCAAAATTTCGCCAGCAGCATGGAATTATCGCAAAATTCAGCACAATATCAGACACACTTAAATCAGATAAAGATAAACGCTAAGAACTATGTTTGCTTCCACACTGCCAGCAAATATATTCGATTTGTTTCGAATATTCCTATCCTATCAAATATTTGAGAATTTTCAAATGTGTAGCTTTCAAATCGAATTCGAAATTATTGAATATTTGCACGCACTTACCTCAACTTCTTCGAGCATAATAAAATGCATGTTTCTTGTGCAAGGCAGATCATACCTTTGCATACACTTATTTAACAGCTCCTGCCACAATCCTGCGATGCCTCGTGAAATGTTAGAACTCTTAAGCACTTCGTGTATATCGCTGACTTTATTCTTCACAAGCTGTTTTTCTTCTAACACGCCAGAGCTTAAGAGATTATAGCTCCTTGTGCACATGCTTATTTAATATGCTTGTGCAAATACAAATTTTTTGGTTCAAAGCAAAGTCAAAGCAAATAGCAATTAGTGTCGAATAATTTCGAAGTTAATAGTAGTTCAAATAGCTGTGGGATTTCCTTAAGGCCTTAGTATGAGAGTGAGATGTTGACCAAATCGAAGGGAAGTTGGTTCTTGTTGTATCATCTTCTACGACGAGAAGAGTGGTTCACTACATTTGAAATTAAGCACGCAAGCTAATGAACCTGGGCGGCGACCTTTGAAAAACTTGTGTCATTCTGAAATATGTACCAGGCATGATCGTATCACCAAGATTCTACTGTACACCAAACAAGCTCATCCTCATATGTGCCAGCCGTATTGAAAAGTGGGTGTATCTCCCGAGCTCGAAGACAATAGCATAGGTGAAGCCGCTCATGCCCTGTCAATTTTTGCATGAATGTGCAATGGCAGAAACATTAGGAGGCAGCTTTAGTTCGAGGCCACCTCCAATTTCCCTATTCAAGTACAAGCAAAATGCAGAAACGCTTTTATGAGACCGATCTGAATGAAACGCCTCACGTTTGATAGAGAAAAGTAAGTTCTAGCATTCTAGTAACCAAACTTTATTTTTGTCTGAAATTTTCTCACAAAAATTTCTGAAATTTGGACATTAAAAAGAAAAAATTGAAGCACGAGGTTGACAAATATGTAACTCCGCACAAAAGACAGACATTGCAGTTCCGTAGGCTGCATTCATTAGAGCATCTAAAGTGCCCAAATTTGATATATGAATTTACAGCTTACGGGACGTTACAATGTTTAAAAGAGTCTTGCATAAATTCTACTTACTACCGTGTATCTACTCGCATAATGATCGCACTTTCTTGTAAAAAAAATTGCTGCAAATTCAGGGGTAAATAGCGCTGCTTACATTTTCCACGAAAAGAAGATTTTTTTTTTCATCCTGCATTTGCTGCAGGAAGACAACGAGCCAACAAACAGGCGGCTGCCACTGTAACAGTGCGGGACACCAAAAGAAAAATGGCGGCCGGTTAAGCAAGCCAAATGCGCCAAATGCAACTTTTTTTCTTTTCGCGACTGCATTACGCGCATTGAAACAGTTCCTTCCGTATCAGTCGTAAATAATATCGTTAATATTGGAAAGTCTGTGGCAATAACGTAGCCATGTCCACTTTGAGGGTACAGAAACAGAGATGGGCGTGCTTAGCTACCAGTAACAAACCCATGGCGGGCACGCTACGGAAACTGCAGCATTTGCCTTGACTACTATGTTAATACGACACGCTTCCGCTATGGGTGGGCGAATATCTTAGCTGTGTTACTAGTGTCAGCGTATGAATAGGGTGCACTTCTAATGTATCAGTGTAAACGTGGCTACTATCGTTGCCGCTCACGATTTGTTGCATGCCCACGAGTGCAGACGAGAAGAATTGAAAGGCGCCTTTTTTGTTGTTGTTGACCACAACCGTTCTAAAGCCTACAAATAATGAAGCCAAGGCAAGTTTGGTTGAAGCTTTTTTTTTTTCATGGAAGTGCGGAAAGTGATGAAAGGAATAAAATGGGGCATATGCTTAAGAATGTTTGGTGCATGCAGACCACTTGGTACGTCTTGAAGAGTCGTTCGCGTAGCATTCAATAGCATTCAACAGATGGTAAGCGCGATCATCGTTAGCTAGACTTAGCACATGACATATTGCTGCGGCAAGTTCGAGGTGCGATCATTAAATGGGAAAGAAAAAAATCCGCTTTTGACGACGAAATTCCGGGGTGCGATCATTATGGAAGTGCAAGTGCAAACGCACTCCCAGTGGCAGTATTGTGCATTCCGCATTGGACAATTTAACAATGTCATGCCATAATCAGTGATGTTGCAGGCAGCCCGTCTTGCGCAGAGGCAGTTGGGTCTGTCACCTTGACCCTCAGCATGGAAGCAAGATTCCGTCAAGAGGAACGGCATGCGGGCTTCTGCTTCAAATTTCAACCGTTTGCGTGTCATGCAACTGTTTGGAAACGCATTTATTCGAATATAAAGCAAAGTTTCTTCTTTCTTTTTTTTTTTTCAAGAATCCTTAGCTGGAAAGCCTCAATCGTCACCTTAAATGTGAATTTTGCCTTTAGGTGTACCTTCATGGCAAGACGAATTTCGTCTGATAATGTGGTTTCGCTGACGCTACGAAGGCACACTATCAGGTGAAATACGTACTGCTGTGAAGCCACACCTAAAGGCAAAATTTGCATTTAAGCCACACTCATCATGTTGAAGCTCCCTTCCTCCCATTTCATGGTCGATATTTTGCATTTTGGTTGTGTTAGTAACTCAATACCTGGGGCAATCCCGGCAGAGTCTGAATGATGTGTCAGCTACTCTATATCATTAGTGTGCATACTTCAGTTCCGTTTTCTTGGGTGCCCCAACGGCACCCTCGCCTTATAATCATAGCCGCCTTATAATCAAATAAATACTACACTTTGCAGAGACGATTGCAACTGCGTGATCTACCCACTGCACTTGTCAGCTTGCAATGCCCAAACCTGGCCATTAAGGAGGCTGCCGCCTGCCTTGACGTCTGCTCGGTCCCGAAATTTAACACTCAAAACGTGCCACAGGCATCTTCTTCAGGTGCGCACCTTTCCAGAAACAGGCTTGCGCCTGTTGCCGCTGGCAGACTTGAGAGCAGACTTGGTGGGCGTGGCCCTACGGTCCCAAGTGCTGGCACGCCTCGGGGAGGTGGGGCTGCCTTCCAGGCTGCGGGGTCGCTTAGCAGGAGACGCTGTCATATCAGTGCTTCCTGCTTTCGCTACGCTGTCTGCTGGGCCATCTGCCGTGCCATCTGCCTCGTCCTGTGCCAGGCACTCAAACGATCCAGACGTAGAGGTGCACGACGTTCCCGTACTACTCGTGTCGTCCGTGTCTTCAGCATCGTCGTCCAAGCCGTCTTGCTTCCTGCAAATGCCACAACATTGTTGACACGTTGTATCAAGTTTAATATAATGCGAGCAAAACGTTCAAACCTGTGCATACAGTTGCAAGGTACCAACGTTAATCGCTACGAGTAGCATTTCCCATGCTATCAAAAATATATATAGAGAAAAAAAAAGCTGGCCACATGAAAAAAAATGCATGAACAGAAAAATGAAAACATTAACAGGGTAAGACAGGAAAATGCTGACAAGCATACATGATTAATCGTGGAATAAAAAGACAGCTCCAACATTCAGTTTTATTAAGTAAGTTAGTACAAAGACAGCTGTATACAGGAAGGGATCAAGTTTAAATGAAGTCGCAGATTTCGTGCAAGGATTGTAAGTTTTTAACCCGTCAAGAGATAAAACATCTCCGACACATGTCGCACACAAGAGAATGTCAGCATTTTAGCATCCATATATAGATTTCTCTACCATGGTGAACTGCTCATTACAAGAGTCCACTTACTGTACCAACTCACGTAAAAGCTTGTCCTTTCTTGTTTCACGACTTGGCATGAGAAGTCGTTCTGCGCCACTTACGTGGGTGTCGACGAATTTCAGCGCTCCAGAAATATAAACTCAATGCAAACATATTAAAAGAACACTTACCGCAAGAAAAGAATTTAATGAAGGAAAACGAACAGCGAAGTACCCTGACAAATTGTAAAGCCTATGCACACAGGAAGCACTCCCAAAACTAGTCAGGCACTGTGATGTTGTTAGGATCGTCACGTTGCAAAGCGTGTGACGCGAGGAAGATGGAGGAGACGGTGCATGATGAGAAACACACGACAATTATATTAGACGGCACGTAAACACGAAGAATACCTTAAACTAGCCCCACACATACACGGTTGTTCGTAAACGGGAAAAAACATAGTCTCACGAGGTTGCGGTTGAAGTACGGAATGTGGTGAGGCGTAGAGTTCTTGAAGTGGAACACGCGCTCGTCGAGTGATGACCGGCGTGGTGGTAGAGCAGACGCAGCAGCACAGGGCAGGAAAAGGTGGACGGCCCACAGCTCCGTGGACGCGAACAGGCCACTCTGGAGTCTCGAGCAGGCCCCAGGCGCTCGTTTTGATGACGGACGCCTGGTCACCCGAACCACACGCGTAGAAGCGGGTTCGAGGCCGCAGCAGGCCGTTCCGGGGTCTCGTGCAAGGCAGCAACCTGAGGCGTTCCCAGTCCCGAAGACCGACGCCCGGTCAGGTGAACCTCGCCAGGAGATGTCGGTTCCGAAGGCCCGGTGGCCCTAGTCGCGTCGGCGTTCGAACGATCTCCGATGCCCGAGCCCCTTTTCCATGCGCTGCACGAGCCTCCTTCGTCTTCCTTTTCCTCTTGTTGAGGACGGCCGCAATGTCGTCTGCTCTTGCGCTCGGTACTTTTTGTGTACTTCTTCACAATCACCCCCTACTTAAGAAAGTTCTTTCGTTCAAAGAACTTGAGGGTACTCGCTATCTGCTGGTCCACCGTAGCACACACGCACCACAAAAGCATTACTACTGCACCACAAATCCGTGCACCGCACACTCGGTATGTTTGAGTACACATAAAAAATACCACAGTGCTACAGGTCCGAGCACCGCACACTCGGCATGTAAGAACACACCAAAGATTACAACACTAGAGTTTCGAGCACCGCACACTCGGCATAATGACAACATGAAGAAGTCACAGCACCACGATATAAGGTGAAAACAAAAATCCACTAAACTAACATGCCAGCAAATGTTGTTCGACATTAAAGTTACACCCATTTGAAGTTCATGCTTTTGAAACGCCATGTTTAAAACACCATGAGAGAGCGATGCCAATAAACTCGCGTCGGCCGCCGGTTATTTTCCTTGAAACGGTACGCATGTCGATCATCATTTTCGGTGTCATCAGTCTGACAAGCAGCTGACGCTTTCGGTAATGGCGGTGATGTAGGTGGTCGTTGCTCATACTTTTTCAGTAAATTTATGTGGAACAGTGTCGTCCGTGGCTCGAGGTCAATAACGTAATCGACGTCAGTTCTCCTCTCAAGTACCGTGAATGGCCCTTTCCACGTAAGAATCAATTTGTTGTTGTCCGAAGGGAGCAGTAGCAGAACCTTGTCTCCTACAGCTAAGTGACGTGGTCTGGTCTTACGGTCGTAGTGCTTCTTCTGTACAAGTTTTGCTTTTTGAAGCTCCTCCTTGGCCAAACGACAAGTGTCTTCAAGACGCTTCCGTAGCTCAACTACATACCCGTATGAGGTTTTTGCGTCATCATCAATATGATGACCTGTCCATAATTCTTTCAATATCGCCATGGGTCCTCTGACATAACGGCCATACAACAAGTCGAAGGGTGAAAAACCCAGGCTTGACTGAGGGACTTCTCGATAAGCAAAAAGCAAGGGTGCCAAGTAACGGTCCCATTTTTTCGGGCTCTCTTGACACATTCGTCTTATCATTTGTTTAAGGGTGCCGTTGAATCTCTCCACAAGGCCATTTGCCATCGGATGATACGGAGTTGTTGGCGACTGCGTAAAAGAGAGAAGACGGCTCAGCTCCTTCATCAGGCGTGACGAGAACGATGTGCCTCTGTCACTGATGATCTCCTGTGGGACTCCCACACGAGAGAACATCTCTAGAAGTGCCTCAGCTATTTTTTCTGTTTCAATGCTAGGCAGTGCCACAGCGTCAGGATACCGCGTTGCCATATCGACCATTGTCAGAACGTACTTATTCTCTTTCTCTGACATGGGAGTTAATGGTCCCACAATGTCAATGGCAACTCTCTTAAACGGGGTATCAATGACGGGAGTACTTCCCAATGGTACTCGACCTATTAGATGTTTAGGAAAAGTCCTCTGGCACGTATCGCACGATTTAACAAATCGCGTGATGTCTGATTGGAATCCAGGCCAGTAGAACTCTTCGCTCACACGGTCTGTGGTTCGCTTCATTCCTTGATGTCCGGCAAGGATCCCTTCGTGAGCCATTTTCATCACAAAATGACGAAGGCTTCTGGGTACGACAAGCTGTTCCATGTGTTTCTTTGACCGCAGTGTGTACCTTCGGTAAAGAATTCCCTCCTTTATAAAGAATTGGACGTCGGCGAACCTAGTCTTCACCTCTTTGTCCACTGCTTCAAAGCATTTACGTAGACTGCTGTCCTCCCCTTGCCTGCTTTTCAAGTTGATTGGGCTGATGTCTAGGGGGTTTATAGCTGGTACTGGTAATGAAGGCGGACTTGATCTTGGCTGTCTGGTTGTCGCCGCCACTTCCGAGTTGTCCCTGGTTTCTCTAGCAGACGATGATAAAGTGTCAGCAGAGATGGATTCACTGCTAAAACAGTTTCCACCTTCTGCTCTAAATGATTCATCCACAGCGCTCGGTGTATAAAGATGTCTTTTCCATTCATTGTCAGGATTGGAGGCATTCCGTACACCTTTCACATTTCCCAGGACAATATCATATAAAGGGTTGTCCATGCATAAAACCCGAGTCTTGCCTGTGAAGAAAGGTGATGCGATTTCCACGGTTGCTTCAGGTAGCTTCAACACTCTTCTGTCCAGAAGACAGACCGAGGAAATTTTTCCTGTCAGCTTATTGTCTGGTACAAGGGACCTCTTGACAATAATAGAGTCACATCCCGTATCTCGCAAGACAGTAGCGGGATGTCCTTCAAGCACACCTTCGGCAGTAGGCATAGACTTTTCGTCTTGTTTACGCGTCTGCGTTCTCCCGCGTTCCAAACTTCCGGGCACTCGACGCAAGGTCTGTGTCTCTTCGGTTATTGCCTTGGACATGTCTACTTGTTGCATCGAGCACGAAGCCTTCTCAGTACTGTTGGATTTTTTGGGGCAGTCACCTGTCTTATGCCCAGTGCGGCGGCACTTTCCACAGAAATATGTATTTGTATTTGGACCCTTCGTATTGGTCCAGCAATCAGCAGCTCTGTGACCGCGTTTACCACAAAGAAAGCAGCGTGGTCTTTCCTTCTCTTCTTGTCGCTCAGGAGTTCGAGCTTGACCTGGTGGCTTGCTAGGTTCTTTCTCGTTTTTACCTTTGCCAATGTTAACTAACCCCTGCGCCTCCAGGTAGTGATCAGTAGCTTCCGCTAGCTTGTCAAGTCCCTGACAATTCCTTTCTCTTAAAAAGACTGCCAGTTTCTCATGACAGGTCATGAGGAACTGTTCTGAGACAATCTTGTCCCACAGAGCATCGTATGTCCGGTCTGTATTGGCCATTTCTTGCCAGTGGTCGAAGTATCCTAATAGACGACCGGCGAACTGTCTACCAGTTTCGGAATTATCGGGTTTCGCTGACCG
This sequence comes from Dermacentor albipictus, assembly GCF_038994185.2. Classification (NCBI taxonomy): domain Eukaryota; kingdom Metazoa; phylum Arthropoda; class Arachnida; order Ixodida; family Ixodidae; genus Dermacentor; species Dermacentor albipictus. The sequence continues at coordinate 28,298,983 of NC_091828.1, read as the reverse complement.
AAACTTTCTTCGGTAGCCTTCCTCCGTGAACCTGAAGCGTTGCAAAAGCGTCTGTTTTAGTGTCGCATAGTCCATGGCATGATCCGGTGCCATTCTGCCGACAACACTTAGAGCTACGCCTGTCAAATAGAGGCTCAGCGATAGGGCCCATTTGTCTTGTGGCCAGCCCTGGCTCGTTGCGACGTGCTCAAATCGTTGAATGTATGCATCCAACTCATTGCGTTCTTCGTTAAATGGTGGGATTAGCTTGTGCGGACTTTGGTAGCTCTCGGTAGCACCCGCGTGCACTCTCTCTGTAAGTTGCCCAGTAGTCATGCTACCTGCTGTCGCATCTAACTCCCTCAACTTTAACTTGAGCTCGAGCACTTCCCTTTCAGCCTTTAATCTAGCTAGCGCTTCGGCATCAGCTTCTTTTGCTGCATTGCGTTCAGCCAGACGTGCTTCACGCGCTTCTCTTTCGCGTGCGCGCTCTTCGTCTACCCATTGTTTCAGTGCCGGGCCAGTCAACCCCAGTTCTTTTCCAATTGCCGTAAGCTTGTCTGTCTCCATCCTCACCCGTCACACACGCATATGCAGTGTGCTGCTCTTCTCGATAGCGTAAGAGCAGTCCTGTTCGCGGACGCCAGATATGTGATGTTGTTAGGATCGTCACGTTGCAAAGCGTGTGACGCGAGGAAGATGGAGGAGACGGTGCATGATGAGAAACACACGACAATTATATTAGACGGCACGTAAACACGAAGAATACCTTAAACTAGCCCCACACATACACGGTTGTTCGTAAACGGGAAAAAACATAGTCTCACGAGGTTGCGGTTGAAGTACGGAATGTGGTGAGGCGTAGAGTTCTTGAAGTGGAACACGCGCTCGTCGAGTGATGACCGGCGTGGTGGTAGAGCAGACGCAGCAGCACAGGGCAGGAAAAGGTGGACGGCCCACAGCTCCGTGGATGCGAACAGGCCACTCTGGAGTCTCGAGCAGGCCCCAGGCGCTCGTTTTGATGACGGACGCCTGGTCACCCGAACCACGCGCGTAGAAGCGGGTTCGAGGCCGCAGCAGGCCGTTCCGGGGTCTCGTGCAAGGCAGCAACCTGAGGCGTTCCCAGTCCCGAAGACGGACGCCCGGTCAGGTGAACCTCGCCAGGAGATGTCGGTTCCGAAGGCCCGGTGGCCCTAGTCGCGTCGGCGTTCGAACGATCTCCGATGCCCGAGCCCCTTTTCCATGCGCTGCACGAGCCTCCTTAGTCTTCCTTTTCCTCTTGTTGAGGACGGCCGCAATGTCGTCTGCTCTTGCGCTCGGTACTTTTTGTGTACTTCTTCACATGCACATAAAAACTAAACTAGATAATGGTTATATACTGTTTCTAGCTCAACTAGCCGACAAGTGGTACTTAGGAATAGAATTTTCTTAATGTCATCAAGTGTCGCAGACATCGGCCTGAGTGGTTCCAGCGAAGCGTAGGTGTCGACCTCCGTTGCGAGCGACAGAGTCGTTGTCTTTTGCCACGACCAGCGTGGCACGGGACGTGGTCTGGGCCAGTCGAGCATTGGGCCGCTACCGTAGCCAGCTGATTGCCTCCGTGGCACAGGCAACGTGGGGCTGGACCGGGGCTGTGGAGCACAGCCGCAACGACGTAGTCGAGGTTGAGGATCTGGAGCTGTTGCCAGCGAACTCTCAGACGTCCCTTCGCCTGATCGTGGTTCTCGAAGCTTCCCGTCTCCAGAGCACAGCTGGAGATGCTCCTCGTCCACGTCAGCAATGCCAGCTCCTCTGCCTTCGTCTCCTTTTTCATATTTTTTTTTCCTCTCGTGCTTCACATGCTTTCGCATCGCGTGTCTACTTTTCTTTTCGCTGACCGGCGTTCTCATCTTCACATATGCACACATGCTTTGCCGGTGACTCATGACAGTGGATAAGTTCTTTCCTTGCTAAATTTCTATGACAGTTCAAATGTCTTTCCTTCACATTTCGGGTCATTTTAAAGATAAACCGCAGCTATATATATTTTTTTTCAAATCTGGATGTAATGTGCAATAATCTGGTACAATGAGAAATGCCGCGTCAATTCTGTAGACTTTCTTTTAACAAATGAACTTGGCAGTTAACGTTAACAGGAAGACGACACCATTAGCCCCTTTTAGCTACTGGTGTGGCTTATGTGTGTGGGAAAATGTAAAATATTACTAAGCTCCCTCAAAGCATGGGCACACCACCTACAGCACACAACTTCAACTGCTGTGAAGAGGAGGAGGAACTGACCTCGTTCCACACCACGGAAACAACACTGTGTGCGACTAGCACTGGACACATCGACGAACACTAGCTTTCTTCGCACAGTGCTAACGAATGCCATCGCTTGTAGACGGCGATGCGCCTAATGCTAGCGACATGAAATCCCGTGAGAGCAAACGTACCCCCGAAAGAGGTCATGCGAAGATATGGCGCGCTTCTTTAGCCACTCGTGGAATAAAGTCACTTGTTTTCTGGTAAATATCAATATTTCCAACTCCATATCATTCAGACTTATGGTGGGCCCCGTCGAGTCCGAATTCTTGGTCAGCCTGAAGGTAGGTAACCTGAAGTTCGACTTATGAAGTGGCTTTAGTCATGTGCGTACGCACGTTTGTCACTCACGTCTGCGCAGTCAGTCATTGTGGCGCACTTCGGCGTAAAATTGTGCCGTCTTATCAGGATTGCACATGAAATCACGTTTGGAGCAAACTGGCACATCTGGCGCAGGAGTGGTAGCGCTGTGCATTTTTCTCCCATCAAAATGCCACCGCGGTGTCCAGGATGTCATTCTGTGCCCTCGGGCTCAGCGGCACAACACCAAAGAGCAAAACATTCATGTCAACCTGCCAAATCTTTGCAGAAGAAACATTAGATGATGACTGCATATAATTTTGTAATTTATAAAATTTGGGTGTGCGCTAGAGGGCAACCTTGAATGTTATAATTACAGTTTTCTATGTTATAATCAAGAAAAAAAAACATTTATTTTGTCACCTTTTCTTTCAATGTCTCTCTTCCTGCTTTTAAAAGCAGAAAGACATTCGAAGGCCATACTTTTCTAACAACGTACAATTACGGAATTTCATTACTGAATATGCAAACCCAGAATAAAGAACAATATTCTGCGCATGCTCTTTGCAAACACCAACTGCCCCGAAGGAAAAAAATTTGTCCTGGGCACAATGAGAAGCACTGATGTGATAGCTGGTGAAATGCAATGTGCACTAAGCCTTAGCCTGTTTCACGCAGTGTTTGTTGGAGTGAACATTTACAGGTGCAAGCAAGCAATTTCCTTTTGAGAAGTAAAAGTGGAAGTCGTATTCGTTTGTGGAAGCTGGCAAAATAATATGACTGCTTTTATTTCTCCCCTTACCTAACCACAATTAGCCGCTGCTCTTTATTACAAGCCTTTCTCTTCTTAATGCTGGATTCGTCTAGCTTTTCTCAAATTTCTGTTTGAGCTAACCCACTAATAGGCGTTACGCTGTCTTTGAAGAAAAAATGACGTCAGCACCATCTAGCAAACTAGAGAAGTCATGCACGAGAACAAGACTGATGAAGATAAAGCAAACGCACTCAATCATTGTCATTACAAGTAGAAGAAAACTAGGACTGCTCTACAACTGGGAAGGCAGGAAGCTAGACTATGCGGGCTTGATCCAGAACACAAGTGTTCAAGCAGGCATTCGCCACTCAAGGCAGCTGCTGATGGAATCACATTCTCCAGGATCAGTATTCTCCACTGCTATAGCGTCAGCAGAATGGCTAGGAGAGGTAGAATCCCTGACTGCCAATCTGTTGGTCGCAAGTTTGAATCCTTGCGGCAGAGTGATATTTTCTACTCTTTCATTTCCTTCTTTGTAACTCGCAAAGGATTATGGGATTCCAGTAACGAACGGTGGCGGACACCAAAATGACCAGGCGAGAGAACCCGTTACACTTGTTGCAGTGAAAAACTAAAAAATTTGCCTACCTGTCGACCTGGTGTTTCCGTTCAGGTGTTCCCAGAGGGCTGCAGGTGTCCTCCTGCTCTTCCATGCCGGCAAGCACTTCGTGGTCGTCAAAGACTATTCCCGCGGCTGGTCTGACGGTGATCTCGTGGGTCAGCATGTTCACCGTCAGGATCTCCTCTTCCTCCCCGCACATGGGCGAGTCCTCGAGCGGAGGCCACGCCGACCGCGGTGACGGCGGCACGTCTCCACCGCCTTCAACACTGCTCTCCAGGACCGATGAGACGTCGTTGAGGTCGTACTCCACCAATCCTTCGTCGTCACTGTCGTCTCCTGCTGGCCAAGAAAAAAAAAAAAAAGCAGCTGGTCTTTCACGTTACGTACCACCCAGTTGCTTGCAACTCTTAGCAGCGCAATGAACATATGAATGCCAACGAGATCTGCTTAAGACAAGTTTTTTTAAGCTCGCTAAGACCCTTCCCCATTGTCTGAAAAAGTGCATTTCATGCACTGGCGTGCTTGTTTTCTCTTACATTCAACATTTATTAGCATTCATTAAAGTTACGCTCAACCAGCAGCCCACATAACACGATGAAAATTGGAAAGCTTTACTGCTGTGACCTTGCTTCGAAGGAACATTCAGGTTTAGTCTCGCTTAGCCCTTTGAGGGTCACCCGTACAGCGGTGACCAAACGTGTGAAAAAACATGCTCTTTTTAAATGAAGCACCGCCTAGCATCACTCTGGAGGTGCTGCAACCTTCCAAAACTTATAAAAAATAATTCTTGTTACGCTGTTGCCCCTCAGTGTCCGCCAAAACTATCAGCGATTTCTCGCTTAGCTTTATGCTGGCTGTCACCGCTGTAGTTTGGAAGTATTTCTACATTGTCTAGTTTACGGCTGCGTGCTTATGCCCATGTCGTTACACTTCATAATCGGCATACTCGCATGTGTCGTTTCGAGTTACAGGCAGTGGGAAAACTGATTTCTATCTTGTTTGTTGTCACTCAAAGCACTGACGCGAGATGCTCATGTGTGTTGCTCTCTCTTGGGCATGCAATTAATGTACTTTGTTTACAGCCGGGCCCTCACAAACCAGCGATACTGCTGCACGTGCACATCTGTTTACGAGACGCACTAGGACTGAGGCAATCTCACCTATCAATCTAATAACTGATTGCTGCAAGTTTCTTGCTCGTTTCGTTTTTCTGATGCGTGCGCAGCACTGATTTTGCTTGCAGCTGCTTGTATGCCACCCTTTCACAGTGGGATACTGGGGCCGTATTCTCGAATTATTCAGTTAATTTTCTATTCTTGCTCAACGGTTTGGACGCAGCTCGGAGGCCACCCACACGGCTGTCATCTTTGCTGGTATCGCAACCACAGCTCAACACGATAAAAGCCGGAAAAGTAAATGCAACGTTTTAAGATATGGGCCCTACTTGTGTCAAACTTATTTAAAACAGTTGTCTAAGTTTTTTTAATGTATTTTATACCTGTATACAAAATTAAATTATGTGCAAAACTGCACACATTAAAGAAACTTGTGTCACATTTATTGTCAGTTAAAAATTATGTTTGCATTTTTTCTCTGAGTCACTTGGAAAATGTAAATCTGCAATAAAAAAAATGCGACCCGGGGTGGCCGCACCCCGAGAAAAAATGCAGCCCTCAAAGGTTTAAGAACGAAAATTGGTTCACCTGGCAGTCCAGGAAATTATAAAGCATCCACACCAAAGCTTGAAGGAATTCGGTTTCATATTTCCACAAGGTCCGTGGCTTACACCCATATATCACAGGAAAAACAAGAGCATTAAGAACTTTGCAGGCTAACATTTTTATCTTTCGTATTTTTTTTAATGTCCACCCATTGCTCTCTTTCCTAGAACTATTGCAGTCATTGATAAATCTTCAGAGGAAGTAGCTACCACAGTCTACCGAGTTGATAAAATCCACCATGACATTGGGTGCCACAGTGTAACAGGAAATTCGTGATGTTCATAACCTGGTTGGTTGGAAGAGCAGACGTTATCACGTATGCGGTAAATGTGCGCAAGATCACGGTGTCATCAACACAACTCCCGAATGAATTTTTGTTGGTGTACAATATCGAAACAACCTTTCATCGTAACTTCCAATAAGAAAAGTCGGAATACATGCCAAGGAAACATACCCTATTTGTACAATTCTAACATGCACCCCATTTTCGCAGGTGTAAAGTAAGAAAATATAAGTGCACCTGAATTCAAATGTGCCAAACACTCACCACCACACAGCTATGGCTACGCGGCAACCATTGAATCCACATGTCCCACTAAACGTTGACTTTTTTTTCTTCTATATTCCACATTTAACATACACCAACAGGGTGATTCATGAGTCAGTGTTTCTTCTACATCACTACATTCTCGTGAAATGCGCTATTTACTTAATGTGTGATAGCCTGCCGAACAGCAGTGGGCTGCGGTGAATTCATTATTTTTACATTTTCTGTGCAGATTATCCCTCCTATATTTGCAGTTATAGCATGCAATGAAGACAGGTTGTTACCAGTACCGAGTCTGTTGTCAACACTTTGCCTAGTCTTTTGCACTGTTTGATCGTCTTCAAATATTGAGCGATCACTTTTGAAATTCATGCTCCAGAGCAGGTTGGCATATCCCAGGTGGTTTGGTGCAGGATAGCACAAATGACAGAGCTCTTCCACACCTGCCTGTTGGGCTTAGAAAAGACCAGCTGTATTTGCTCATAAGACATGCCACAACATGATTTCAGACATTCAAATTAAAACAGTGAATAGCAGAAAACAAACACATATGAACAAGATAAGTTGCCTGTTAAAAGTTCCTCTCAGGCAACTTTAACTTCTGATTTGACTTCTGAGCTTGCTAACAGGAGCTACCAGAGGTGACTTGAACAGATTAAATGTCTATCACGAAAGACATGCCCGCCAAAGAACTCACCGTCCTCCGGTGCTTCCAGTCCGTTGCACAAATGCCCATTGGCCAACACCGGCCCATTCTGCATTGCGTGCCGGTGCTGTGCTGCTGCTTCATTGGCAATCCTGCGCATCTCATCTACTGTGGAGTTCTCAGTGATTGCAAGCGAATCCTCGTAAGAGGAACCCCCCTTCCCCACATCATCGTCCACCGTCAGGTCCGAAAGTGCCGACTCTTCCATGTCATCCGCGAGATTCCACGATGCACACTTTGGGATGGGAGACACGCTGGGGCTGGGACAGTCACCCGTCGGTGTCGAAGAACGCACACAATGTGCCCGCGGGCTCGCAAAGTTGTCATCGTCTGCCAGGGTCGCATCAGAGCACTCTGATGTGTTGTCGCCGTCAGGCATGGCAGTCAGGAACATAGTCTCCGACTCGGACGCTGCATGTTCCAACAGTTCCGGCACCAACTCGAAGCTCGATTCCTCAGACTCCGGCGCCGTCACGTACGAAGCACTGTCGCGGCTGTCGTTGCTGCCACCTTGCGTTGCAGGCTCAGGGGCCGCGGCAGCAGGCGTCGACGTCTCAGAGTCGTCGCCGCTCTGGCTGCAATTCAAGACAGGGGGGCACAGATCAGTGTCGGCTTCCCGCCGGACATCTCCGGAGGAAGCATCTGGGGTGTTAGTGCTCAGCGTGCCACCGTCGATGGAGTTAGCGGCCGAAGGGGTCGGGAAACAGCCGTGTGCTGAAGTGCAACCACCACCAAACCGTCCCGCGACTTCGATGCGGCTACTTACGTCCTCGCGTGTTGCCGGGTTCCGCAAACCGCTGTCGCTTTCAATGGAACGTGGAACCACCTCCGTAACTTGCACCGTGTCCCCGCCACCAACACCACCCCAAATACCCACGTTTGGAGACACCACACTGCCACCGCCGACACCACCGTTCAGAGCACCGTTCCCAGGAGCAGACATGGAAGATCCATCCTCGAGTCGCCTCCAGATGTCAGAGTCCGCCCCGAGGCTGCGTGGCTCACTGCCGCTGGCATCCACATCGTCAATGACGGTGATGCGGAACATTTCTGCCACCTTCTCGGGTCCTTCGCGAAGCAGGTCCTCTACCGAAGCGCTCTTCTTGAAGCCGAGGGAGTTAAGCTCCCGCGAGTCGACGGACTCAGTGCCAAGGCTGTCCTGCCGCTGCATCGACTCACTGGGGAGGTCGACGGATGCTGTTGACCCGGACTCGGCAGCAAGGATTGCGTCCAAGTCGCGGATTGCTTCCGAGATGTGGAACGAGGTCAGTTCCTCCTCCTCTTCCACGGTCGGTTCAGTGCGGAGGTCCTCTGCGCTCCCATGCAGATTCTGGAGGCTGGCAGCCACGAAGTCGCTCTCGAAGCCAAGTCGAGACAGAGACATCGCAGCAGGGTGGTTCGGAGCAAGGTTGTGCTCTTTGACACGGTCCGGTCGCAGTGCAGCCCAGCGCGACTCGAAGTCGTGGGCATCGCTGTTCTCACGTTGAAGGTGGCCTAGAAGCTCACGGAGCTCGTGCACAGATGGCCGTTCGCCAGGGACTTCACTCCAGCACCAGGTGGCAACTTGGTACCTGCCACAAGCAGAAATGAATAGCAGTCAAATAGTCCATTCACTTCAACATTTAAATTCTGGGGCTGCCAAAACCATGATCTGATTAAGAGACCACCTAGTGTTCTTAAATCTGCACCCAAGCCGAAGTACTAGAGTGTTTTGGATTCTGCCCCCATTGAAATGCCGCTGCCATGGCCAGGATCGTACCTGCTGCCTCGAGCTCAGCAACAACGCCACAGCCACTAAGCTACCGTGGTGAGTCGGTCTAATCGATTCACCACCACTTCCCGAAGTAATTAAGAGTGTGCTGTGCCTCGCTATTCATTTCATGATGTCTGCACACTTGCATTTGTTAAATTAAAGAAGGTCGCAGTTTCACCCGAAACGCAAGGCATTGATTGTGATAACAAATTAGTGGACAGCTAGCTGTACGAAGTAAGGATAGTAGTTTTATCAGCCATATAACCTTGTGAACATAGGCGTATTAACTAAATTAACAAGCAAGGTGTCAGCGTGCACAGGCAAACACGAACACATCACACTTGATGACAGCGGAAACTTGCTGTCAAAATGCTGCAGTGAAGAATCCCGGCAGCAGCAGTGAGCGAGTCGACCTTCGTGCTGCGTCTCACATCAAGGCGAACTTAGCCGCGAAAACAGAGCGCACGGCAGACTTTCTTCCTGTCGCAGATGGCCTTCTAGACACAACAACCCAGGCAGGTGTGTGCCGCCGCCCGGCCCAGAACTGCACCCTCCCCTCCTCCCCTGCCTCCCAACCATCCCTGCAGACCCTTGTGCATGATGGAAGGCAGTTCGCTTCCTCCCTGCTTTCCTCACTTGCGTGTGCGAGATTGAGCCACGATTGCCGGCTCACCCTCGCAGGCTTCTACTTGCACACAGAGCACATGGGGCACAGCGACGATTTTATCACCCTTAGGCTCTATACGGAATCTCACCGCACCGGCAGAAATGCGTTTGGACTGTCCATACAATTGCTATCTCAACAAATATTAATTAAATTCTGGCGTTTTACATGCCAAAACCACCATACGATTATGAGGCATGCCATAGTGAGACTACGGAATAATTTTGACCACCTGGGGTTCTTTAACATTATCCCAATTCACAGGACGCTGGCATTTTCGGATTTCGCCCCGAATGAAATGTGGCCGACGTGGCTGGGATTCGACCTCGAGCATGCCCTCCACTTAGGAGATAGACAGTGCACAGCTCGTGCAAGAGGTTCTGCGCAATCTCAAAATTGGCACTTAAGTGACGGGTGAATCGAATGGCTTTAGAATTTCAGAATCTCCACGCAGTGCAAGCTGCTTCTGAGGCACAGAGCAAGAGTGTGGAGCTTCCAGGGCTACAACAAAATCACAGTGTATCAATGAGAAAATGGAAATTTATTCGCACTTAATGTTCATCATCATCACTCTCGGAGAGCTCTCTATAGCTGTATATAAGACCGCAACATGTCGCCCTCCAGGTGGTCGACTGCCTTTCACATCTTTTGAACGACTCTGCAACCATTGTAAATGGGATGGCGGGCCATGCCTTGACTAATCAACTGCTCATTTCATCCTGCAATGCATGCAATTCTCCAGGATGTTGCTAAGGCGTGATGTGGCTCTGTTGCTGCTAGCTTAGCATACCAAACAATTCTCTTGAATGAGCTTTCATAAAGGAAAGAAAAGGAAAACAGATCATCACCATTACGGACCTGTAAGGGAGCTTGCTCTATTAGCGTGTTGCAGTGACAATAGCGCTAACAAAAAGTTGCTTTTGCCTACAACATAGTATCATACCCAACTGACGTTGGGACAAAATTTACATCCCCTTTCCTGGAGAAAAGGTGCATGGTATAATTGAATAACTACGGTATTTTGACATTGTTTTTTGGTACAATTATACTTAGCGAGTCTGCTATTTTTGTTATCGTTAATGCTTTGTCATTTCTTTACTATTCATGCTACTGGCATATCTAACTGTCTCTGCTTTAATGTAGTTAGTAGGGCTGCTCGAATATTCTAATATTACTGAACTTGAATCGAACAGCAAACATTTCGAATAATTCAATCCACAAATCGAATATCTACTATTCAATTTTTCAAACATCCATTATGCTGGTTGTAGAGACCTGCACAGCACCTCGCGTGTGCCGCTTAGGCCCCCATGCTCGACACCATGCAAGCGAGCGCCTTATTTCATTGTTTCCGGTGCAAAAGGTGCACCGTGCACATCGCGCTTGGGCCACCCTGGTTAAGGCAGTTCTGGACTCAGTTTTCGCAACCGCTGCGGCCCTTCTGCATGTTGGCCCAATGCCGGCCCAATGCGAGCATCGCGCACACAGCACCCAAACATCACATTTTGCAGAAAGGCAGCAGTCTGCCGGAGCCGCCCCTGTCAGTAAAAGGTTCATCCAGGTCAACAGGACCAATCGAAGCGCTAATTGGTGTGGACAGAGGGAGCAACAACGAAAGCAGCACGTACTTCAGGAAGTGCAAAAGCACAAGCGAAGATCAGGCCGATTAGCCGCCAGAAGGCAGGCAAATCGTGTTGGTACACAGACATGAACTGATGTGGTGTCTACCAAGCTGGCATTTCTAAATTCCCTTAGTGTCTTTGCAAAATTCCCCGAGACAGAACTTTGTTTTACGTCAAGAGGGCTGACACCATGTCACCTCACTTCGTCACTCTCTAGTAAGCATGCTAAAAATTTTAAAAACAACTTAATCCAGTTTGAATAGTAAGTAGTGTTTATTTTAATCAAAAAGAAATCAGAAGGGAGGGGTTAATAAAATGCACATAGAATAAAACATCTTTAAAACATGGTAGAACTCAATGTAAATTGAGTTGAACATTCTCAACTACGAATAAAAAGGGGATGCATACAGAAAAAATTTTCAATTATCCCTTTTAGTCACGAATTATGATCGACTGTCGATACATGTGTGAAAAATAGATGGTACTTGAGACTCCACTGAAGCAAATCAAGATGGAAAAATCACTCGTGATAATTTTATGATGAGTCATCATAATTACAGAGTAAACTATACATTTGAATATTGTAAAGTCAGTCGCGCTACAATTTTTGATAAAAAGTATTAAATCTCCCACTCGAATTATAACCACAAATTCTACATCGGTCTCAAGTATTTCAAGAAAGAAAAAAAAATATTTCGAGGTCGCTACCGACATGCCCCAAGACAAACGTCATGTAAAACACAGCATTGCCTTCACCAAAGCGGTATTCTGCAACGATACATATCATTCAGAAGTAAAATGGAAGTAATTTAGGTTATCAGAATGTTCGATTTACCCTAAGCTTAATGTTTGTGCTCTATTCCTTGCTACCACTGCACAGAAATGGTAAAAATAGGTCGCATCCACAAATGTGGCCGCCCAGACTGAAGGGAATATGAGCTATTTCTATCAACTGATAGCAAGCTCAGTGGCATGAGGCCCGAACTTTGTCACAACCGAGATTCTACAACAGATGGTGTGTCAACTTCAACTGCCCTGATGTACTCTCAGCCCGCGCACAACGCCTCACTGTTGTGTTTCACTGCTTTAAAGAGTTTATTTTAGTTAGGATGAGGGGCACCTGCATCTCGGGGTTCAGCCAACACTCTGCTTTTTGAGCTGGAGCTCCTTCAAAGTGGCGGTGGAACGCTTCCTTTCCCGTTCATTCCTCAATGCGTAGTTCCCTTCTGTTATTGCCCTCCTTCTGCTGCGTGTTCGCCCCACCGACCATTGGAATTTTCCGCTTGGTCAGCTGCACAGTCAACGTCCGATTCTTCCAACACTCTAGGGGCCACGAAAACATCCGAAAAAATAAATGCTCGTCTTTTACTGTGCTAATGGGCTCAGATCGCGACATGCACATCCGAAAAAGCTCTGAAAGCCTGCCAGTACACATATTATTAGGCATATCGGTGCTTGTGCTGTGACAGGAGATGGCGGGTGCACGCGTGTATAATTAAGGAATACACACTTTGTCCCATGAAAATTGCCTCTTGCCACATTTAGTATGCTTCACCGCATAACATTGCTGTACCGAGGCAAATCTGACTTTCGAGAACCGACATTATGCAACGTGCTGTGCTTTCCAAGCTTCGAAGCCAATTGCAAGGGCCACAAAAGCGGGGTCAGTGCCATTGCTAAGCGCAGCAAATTCTTTCAAGGAAAAACATGGCATGGAACGGCAAGAAGCTTAATAGCGAATGTCAAAGCAGCTAGGCCTAGCACTGCTGCACAGGTGGCTTTAATTAACGTCGTTTCACACCTGCAGTCAAGGCGAACGGTCCAGAAAATGGGATGGCGAAGGGTTCTTGCATCCGAAATTTCAGACGATCTCATACACTGACTCTATTGGCCTCGAGATCGAACAGAGTCGGCTCCTAGCGGCGAGGTGACGAAGCTCCGAAGTGTGGATGCCGGTGGCCCATCGCCGCTCCAGCCGCAGTGTGCAGTGATCGTAGTTCGCGAAATCACGATGGATGTCGATGAGGACGGTTTGTTCGATGGTTAGTAACCTCTCAACCTGCTATTCTTTCATTTTTGTAACGGAAATTCGCAAAGTAAATCGCTGTACGTTTTTAGTGTACTGATGCGAAAAGCATTTGCTTAACGCGACCACACCATGTGTGCTCGTCTCCTTTCAACGTGTTGTGAGGTTAACATGCGTTCCTTTTCCGTTTTACAGCACCCTTGCCTCTAAGCACAATTCTCAACCATGTTAGGGACGGTGTCAGGTGTCTCGTCGAAGGCGACCAAGTCGTTGCGGCGGGCCACATCATTGAGTGTAGTGCCGTCGCTTCCACCTTCTGCTCTGACGGTCCTGTGCACGTTATCGCATTCGTGCTGCAGTCGTCCGCGCTTAGTAAAGACCCACACCGATTCGACCTGAATTTGACCGACGAGACAAAAATAGCAGAATTGAACTGCACATGCCCTGCAGGGTAAAGTATTGCCTCAAGTTGTTCGGATGTAGTTGGTCGCGGCGCGTATCGCGATTTGTTTACATTACATCACGCTAAGCTGACTCGCTGATTTGCGATGTGTTTACGTTATGCGATAAATTTAGAGAACTTATGTTGCTTTATCAATTTTTGTTTTTAGCCAGACCTACGAAATCGCGAGTTAGTTTCAGAGTGCTACTACCATTGTAAAATGTTTTCGAGTCGCTTTATAACCAGTTGCAACCGTTACACGGAGCTCAAATAAAGCATGCAACGTATAATTTATGTTGTATCATAATCATTAGATCCCTTTATTACTTTCGCATGCAGGCACTTGAATTTGCAGTGGTGCTTAAATGCAGTGCAGCGGGCTTCAATTTTTTCCGCCCCCCTATAAAAGAGAGAAAATAATATATCAATATGAGCAGTAGCAATAAATTCGCTCGCGCATGTTCGTTCATCGCCTAATGGACCATCCGCTGTTGGCTCGCGAAACGACACTGTTTAATCTGTACGAGATCATGCGTACACATTTGCCGTGTTTCGGTGCTCGTATTTACACTTCTGAACACAGAGAACAGTTCCCGTGGCTGAGGAAAGACAACGGAAAACGTGACAACTAGTCACGCTCGGTGACGGTCGTTTAAACGGACTCGTAGCTGAGCGCGAACCTTGAATTCACTGCGCAGGCGGCGCATGAAGTTTATAAAATAAATTGCATGCGTGGACACACGGTTAATTTACTTGCGGAGGTATATAAAAGCACAGGCAACTCATTACTGGCATCCCAGGCCACGCCGACACGAACTTTCGCGGACTGCAACGATCTTCACACGCACAGCAACCACACAGCAACTACGCATGCAGCAAGCATTAATGCCCAGATTGCCGATTAGGATTCCCAAACGTGATATCATATTGGACTACTCGCCATCCTTTTTCGTCAGCGAACCCTTGAACGCACCATCGCCGAAGTGCTTACTGCACACCATCGCATACTTGGAAGGCGCCTTGACGTTCCGAAGCCTGACGAGCCATTCTCGGCGACGTGCCGCGTCAACGGGATAGTAGTGAAAGCTTATCCCTGGCTCTGCGCAATATGTGCTGCATTGCGGAACCGAACAAAATCTCACGATGGCAAATGAAGCGTTTTCTGCGGGCACGGAGCACAGAATCGCGAAATGAAAATAGTAGCTCCCTACACTTCCACACACCGCACGGGCGACGCATCTACACTAACGGGGCGACGGTGCTGCCACCTATAGGTCGGTCTCGCGGCCAATAGGGTACATGGCGGTGCCACCAAGCCATCCGAATTATCGGGCATTTGGAAAGTCGGTCATTGACTGTACACTGGCAACTCCTCCAGCCGACGACACGGCGTCAAAGACAATTCATTACAACCCCTCTACGTTACTCGAGTCAGCATTACCACAACTTTCATTCCTTTTCAATGAAATTACAACTAAATTTGTCTGATAAAAGCACAAATTCTCAGCGCTTTCCCTAAGTATTTCTAGACTATTCAAGATCCCTGAGAACTCCCGGTTGGTAGACAACCTGAACTTAACACCGTTTCAACAAGTTGTGAATCTAACCTGTACGCGTAATTTCGGGTATTCGTGGCAAGCGTTTCGCAATGGCTTAAGGAAGGATTGGTTGGATTTCGGGAACAAATAAGAGCACAAACTGACAACCAACTAACCCACCAACAAGCAATACGAAATTTTAGCAGTCTCCTGCACAAATAGAGTTGGCAGGTATAAATTGTCATATGATTGAATTAATTAATTAATTAATTAATTAATTAATTAATTAATTAATTAATTAATTAATTAATTAATTAATGACCACATTATCACCAAATTGACGAACCTGGGGTTACAGCCCGTTATGGGGGGGAGTTGGTTTGGGGCCCAGGGCTGCAAACCCCTGATCCTCCTTAACCAGTGATGAATGCATGAAGGATGTCTCTTCCAGTCGCCATCAGCGACTAAGGTGCACAAGTGTAAATAGAGGAGGCTCACAGGCGGTCGGTGTGCCGGCCAGCTGGCGTGGTGGGCCTGGCGGGCACCAGGTTGCGCTGCACCACCACCCTCCGCAGCACCTCGTCATCCGTCAGGCCCTCGTATGGCAGGGCTCCCAGCGACAGCAGTTCCCAGAGCAGCACGCCAAAGCTCCTGCAAAAGGGAGTGCACCAGCATTGGGGAGTCTGAAAAATCAGAGCAGTGCACGGGGACACCATTCGGTGCATACACTACTCCGAGGGAACCAGCCTGAGCAGTACCGCAGATTATTCAGTCAGAAGTAAGTACAGGGCGAATGATTTCCCCCGAATAAGTGTGGCGATGGAAAGCAGTAGTTCAGCTAGTTCTTAAACACAGCTTTCTTTTGTCTTCTCATCTCAAAAACTACTCAAAACTATGCTAAATTTATCTAAGAGAATATTATACTTCTGACTCAAAACTTACTACAGTGCAGGCCATTTATAATGTAACCGCTTCTGCGCGGGACCGGTTATAGCGCGTTTTTTTTACCACCGATATATCTCCCATAGAACTCAATGTATAGGCAGACCGTTTATTGCATAGGCGTGCGAAGCAGAGTACCGGTTATAGCGCGGTTCCTTAGCGCACGACCATGAAATCGGTGCACGGAGCACGGCCTTTTCTCGGAGGCATTGAGCACGGCGTGCACGGTTGCCGGGTGCGCGAACATGGAGAAAGGGAAGCATGGACGCACGCGTGGAGACCAGCGGCGAAAAGCGAAACAAAGAGGAGGAGAAGGGCAGGAGACTTTAGAGGAAGGAGGGCGAGTGTTTCCATCACTACAGCAGCGTCTAATCAGTGTGTGCGCTGCGTGGAGTAGAAGCGATAGCGGCGACATTGCACTCCTTTGTTGTTGTTTTTTCAGTCTCTTTGTTGCATTTGGTATGTGCACGTCATGATCTCGTCGTGTCATAGTTGTCCTCTGTGCACGTGTGTTGTCAGGCTTTTGTCACCATGGAATCGGTGCAGTCTTCAAGTGGTGTGAGTAAGAGGCATGCCTTATCGCTGGAGACGAAGGAATGCGTTATAAGGGACATAGAAAGTGGGCTGAAGAAGGCGTCAGTGGCGGCCAAATATGGCGTTTCCGACACAACCGTGTCGACTATATACAAGAACAAAGACAAACTGTGGCAGCAACTGCGGCAAGATTCGTCTTCCCTGTCACGGAAGAGAACACATATGTCGAAGTATGAAACGTAGACGCAGCGCTCTTCAGATGGTTCCGTGAAGTTAGGGCTCACAGCATACCAGTGAGTGGCCCCATGCTCCAACAAAAAGCCAAGTCCCTTGGTGCTCTTTTAGGCCACGATGACTTCAACCCACTTAATGAATGGATCCAGCAATTCAAGGATTGCCATGGCATCAGCTGCAAAGTGGTGGGCGGTGAAAGCGGTGATGTCAACGACTAGTCCATCGAAGTCTGGCTTCGCTTAAATTTGGAAACCATGCTGTCGACGTATATGGACAGAGACGTATACAATGCCGACGAAGCTGGCGTATTTTATAACCTTCTACCCAACCGCACTCTGGCGCTGAGAGCCAAAGCCTGCTCTGGCCGCAAAGCCTCAAAAGAGCGCATAACTGTGTTGTTCCAAGCTAACATGGATGGAAGCGACAAGCGCCACCTGTTTGTTATTCGAAAATCAGCGAGGCCACGTTGCTTTAAAAAGCGAGTGTCCGCCAGTGACATACAAATCCAACAAAAAGGCGTGGATGACGCAAGACATGTTCACAAGCTGGCTTTGCAAGTTCGATGAAGATATGGTGGCATAGAAGCGACAGGTCATGCTCATTCTCGACAATTTCACAGCCCACAACATCAAGCGAAAGTTGACTGCAGTGAAGTTAAACTTTCTGCCTGCCAACACAACTGCAATATGCCAGCCACTCGACCTGGGTGCCATTGCAACCGTAAAGTCACTTTGACAAAAAACGCATCTGCGAAAGAGTTTTGCTGGGCATGAAGCAGCAGCAGCAGCCTCTTAAAGTGGATTGAAGGGGCGCAATCGATATGGTTGCCGCTTCGTGGCGGCAGGTAAAAGCCACTCCAATAAGCAAGCGCTTCAACAAAGCAGGCTTCGTGCGCACTGCAGAGGCTCTTGACACCAATGAGCCGAGCAACAATGTTGCCGATGAGACAGTCAAAGCCAATGTGTGGTCCAGCCTTGTTGAAAGCAAGTTTGTTTCCGCCACAGACACCTTTTAAGAATATGTCTATGCCGGTGAGTAAGACCTTCCTGTCTGCGAGGAAGTGAGCACGAATGATGTGATCATCGCAGCGGTGCATGGTAGCGCAGAGCTTGCAACCGAAGACGAGTCGGACGACGATGTGGACCCGGCTTCAGACCCAGATGTCCCGTGCAAGACGCTTTGAAATACCTCAGCAAAGTGAAGATGTACTACGCGAAGAACAGTTTGAGTGAGAAAGCGCTTCAGTGCTTAAGCCTTGTAGAGGACGAAATTGTTCGAAGCGCCGTTAAAAAAAATCTCCAGGTGAAAATAACAGCATTCTTCTGCTGATGCCACACTTGTCAGGAGAACTTATTTTCTGTGCTGTGTTGCAATTGTGGTGCATGTGTGTATGAGTGACATGTAATAAATTGTGTTGGAAAGGTGGGCGGTCCGTTTGGCTTAGGCAAAAGACAAAAAAAGCATGCTTTGGTTATAACGCGGTACTGCTCATAGCGCGTATTTTTACAACTCCCACGACTTACGTTATCAGCAGTCTACACTGTATATCATTTTACCTGCTTCCAATCTAAGTGCTTACTCTTAGCATGAAACAGATTAATAATGGGATGAACACAAGTAAAAGAATTTCAAAACTATGTTTTGCGGTTTTTATATGCCAAAACATACGAATATGAAGCACCTGCCAGATAACTCGTATCAATTTCGACGGTCCCGTCAGGGTCGAACTAATGAAAGTAGACTGCATAAGCACACTGTTAAATTGAGGTTCTAAATACATCGCGTTCTATAGACTAGAAGTTATAAAAAGCTTACTTCCTTAATTTCGTAATACCTAAGTCGGTTAATTCGAGGCTTAACTATATCTGAAAAAAAAAGGCCCGTCTTGCCCTCAGAAAATTATTGAAGTACAGTATCACAGAATAAAAAAGTAATGGAGATGAAATATATGGTCCCTAAGATATCACTGCTTTAAATAATGAGACCAAGCAAAAGTTCAATTCGGTAAAACGGCCCTTGAAAGTTGCATGCACATTTCTTGGCTTAAAATGAGCTCGCAGAATAGCTAGAGGTGTCTGTTCACGCTTTTCCCTTGCTGCTTCTTCTGGCTTTATTTTCTGGCCTAGTCGATGCAAAAGACGCGATTGCCGAGGTTGATGCACTCAGGCACCAGGCACCCATGCAACGATACATTCTCGATGCAATCATTATTTTGTACTGTTAGTACAAAAGCTATGCCGCCAGAAGGGTCAATGTAATCATTGTTGGCAGCCTGCTTTGCCATGCTGACAAACTTTGTGGAACACTTCCGTATCCCGATCCATTGACTAAACGCGTACAGCTTCATGCCACACATCATCTATGATCAAGCAACAATTGGGCAGACTACATGAAACTATCCACGTAGAAGGCACGGCAAGTGATCGTAGAAGTTGCAAAGACTCGGGAAAGTGTGCCGAACAATCGCAGTCAGTGAAAAGTGGAGCAGAGCACATGACGACGGGCAGCAACGAAGCATGCAAGCAGCCACGGCAGACTACACGCAGGGCAACCGCTGGAGAAGACCACTGCATCATCGTGCTCCACAGCAAATAGCACCCACGTGCTCCCTTGCTTGCTCGAGGAGCGCGTGATTTGCGCAATCGTAGCTTTGCACCTGAGACACAAAAAATTTTATAAGTGCCAGCAAGCTCCCCAATCACAACCGAATTGTGCGTCTATGAAGCTGCCGTCGCTGCCACCAAGGGTGGCAAAAAAAGCAGGAATTCACGACTCAAAACAAAACCACGCTGGCACCAGTTGGTTGGACAGCGCGAGAACGACGCTCACTCAAAGTTCGGGTTGCTCCAGCACTTGCTCGCCACTGCCACAGCTTGTTGTATATTTGATTTGAAGTACAGTAGAACCTCATTTATATGTTTCGGGAATAAATGCAAGAAAACATTTACTAATCAGGAAAATGTACAATCCGAAGTAATGAAAAAATCTGACAGACGCAACTGTAGTTGACGTCTACATAATGTGAAGCGTTGCGCGAATCTAGACGGCACGGGACAAGATGCCGACACGTGTTGAGTTGGTGGGGCTTTGGCGGCACGACACAAGTATAATTTCCTACTGCTCAGTGTTTTAAGACAGCAAAGGGAAACCGAAACGAAATCGAGCTGGTGCGCAATGCCGGATGCCACCGCAGCGAAACATGACTCTCCCATCGCCTACTATCGCCTACCGACATCACTTCTTGCCAACTAAAAGCATGCAGCACGCATCCAACGGCACTACACCCCAAGCACTGTAGACATATAGCTGAAGATGCATATCGCAATAGGGTTGGCAGTGATAACTAGGAATGCAGCATGTGGCGAACTGGGATGAGACTTGCTGGCGCCTGAACTGAATGCATGCCGGCATTTCCATGTGGGACATGCCTGCGAGTATTGTGCTGAAGCTGCGGCGGCTACTGTTCTCCATCAAACGTGCCTCGCTCCTTTTCTTGTTTGCACGGGATCTAGCAGCCAGAAAACGCATCACACGATCACAGTTTGCCGATGTACTGAACGCTGGTGCCGAAGAGAGCGTGTTTTCTGGGAACATATGAACCGGTAAAAGATAAGCTAACTTCACTCGATCATTTTTTGTTCTCAATAGCGAATGTTGGCGCCAGCAAATCTTACGTAACGGGATCATATGAACGAGGTTCTACAATAGTTTCGTGCTGAATCAGGCACTGATAAATACAGAAAAAGTAGTTGGTAACATACAAGCCAAATATGCAGTTTTCTAAAGATTGCATGCAAGGGGAGGTTAAGACGACTAGCAGAGACAGCGGCCACTGACCAGACGTTGGCCTCTTTGCTGAGTTCCCGGGCCTCCAGGGCCAGGTCGGTGCAGTGCAGGGATTCCGGGGCAGTCCACCGCAGCGGCACAGCGACCTCACCCACCAGGTGGTAGTCCTCCTGCAAGAGGCACATGGTAACGCATGCAACTGGTTTCTTAGAGTCACAGGTGAGTGACCGAGACCAAACGGGACAGTTTTCACAGTGTACAGTCGAACCTGACTATACTGAACCCGTTTACATTGAATTATTCTATATATCGAACAATTTCTCGTCACAGTATAGTTACAATGAGTATATACAGCAATAATTACGCTTACATCGAACAAAATTAGCAGCGACTCCAAACATATAGAACGTCAAGCGGCGGAAAAGTGCCCTCAGAAGTTGCCTTTCCCTCGAGGTAGCGGGGAAACCCGGTGGCACTGCTCAATCTAAAGCCTGTTTCACATGCAAGCGAAAATGCTCGCGAATCCTGCCACCGCGCCGCAAAAATCTGTTTCGAGCGGCGGTGGCGGCACTAGCGGCGGGAGCGGCGAGGTTCGGACAAGTTGGATCGCGGCGGCAGAGCGGCAGCACCGTTTCCGAACGGCCCGTCTCGCCACGTGACCAGTGGAGGACTATTGCGGGAAAGCCTGCGCATAGGGCGATGTTTATTTACTTGCTACTATCAGCTGTGGAGATTCCCACTCTGAAGGCCAGGGCGACATCTTGAATTTGCATCCCCGATGCCATGTACAAGGAACGAAGCAAAGAAGTAAAGCTGGCGCACTCAGATAAGCAATTTATCAATAAAAGGCGGCGAACTGCCTAGTACCTCAGTCATTGCAAGTCTTGCGCGTGACGGTATAGGTTCCCGCACAACGAAGGGCATCGTGAGCGGCCCTTCAACCAGGTCATGGAGCACCTCAAACTTTTCTGCCAACATCTTATATTACTCCTGAATACACTCGGTGTCGGTGTTCAGGAGCAGCGGCATCTGCACAAAAATTTTGCACAGTAAAGTACTATTTCTGTGCAAACACAACCCACCGCGGTGTGCAACTCGGATTCCTCCTTCCGATTCTCCCAGATAGGTTTCACCCACCAGCGCCGTGGAACCCGGAAAGCCTTTTTTTTTTTTAAAGGCGAGCAGAAGAAGATTTGTGTAGAATCCTCATGTGGAGCACATAAATCCATCTCTGTTGACACCATGGTTAACACGCTGGCGTCTGTTATGGCAGCGTACCGAGCCGCTCGCGAGTTTGTGCGCCGCATATGCGCATCTCTTTACAAAAACAACACAAATTATAAAAAGTAAGCATGATTTAGATACTTAAAGCGCAGGATATGTATTCATAAAATAAAAATTTGAGAATCAGGGACAAAGTGACGCTTATATTGGTAGTCGCAAACTACCGAAACTGGCTGAAAGTCGTGTTTTTTGCCAGCAACATTGGTATTCGCAGCGGCGGAAAACGCGCGGCGGCAATGCATGTGAAACGAAACCTCGCGAAAAGCTTCGCAGCGCCACGCCGCTGTTCGCTCCATTCGCTCAATCGCTCGCATGTGAAACAGGCTTAACTGCTCTCCCTACGGTGACCGCGCTGCCTCTGGCTGCTTGGGCGAGCTGTCGACACCCCCCGGCAAAAAATGATCCTGGCCCGCCCGCAGCACTTGCTCAGACAGCCAATCAGAGGCTCTTGTGCTCTCGTCGTGCAACATGGCGAAAGTGCGAATTGTGTCGCTGCTTCTATAGTTCATTGTGTTTACACCTTGTGGGCCTTGTCCCGCAGTGTTGCCGTGACGAAGCAGCAGAATTCGCCTTTTGCCGTGAAGCTCTAAATCGTAAATCGGGTCGAACGTGAGGAGAAGTCGGATGTCCCTGCAGCATGCAAGATTCCGAGGAGCACTCTTGGCACAATTAAGGCTAAAGCAGCCAAACTCGCGACCTGGTGCCCGTGGCGCCCGACGTGTACGCACGGCCGTGTACAAGTGGTTCTCCATACGTGCCGGCTTCCCCGTGCTCAGTAAAGAGTGTAAATTCTGATGAATACGAAGAAGCCATTGCCGGTGTTGCCGAAGTTTGGAGCGAGCTGTCAGAATTTCCAAAAGCTGTTGACGAATCAACGGTGGAGGAGATTGCGAGTGCAGATGATGGTGTCACGACCACGGGAGAGCCCGAAAACGAAGACTACATCGCCAACATCGTACCGAGCACAAATGAAAGTGGGCACAATGAGGAAAGCAACAACGGTCCT
The DNA here is from genome assembly GCF_038994185.2 of Dermacentor albipictus. Taxonomy (NCBI): domain Eukaryota; kingdom Metazoa; phylum Arthropoda; class Arachnida; order Ixodida; family Ixodidae; genus Dermacentor; species Dermacentor albipictus. The sequence goes on along the minus strand of NC_091828.1, from coordinate 28,276,219 downwards.
TTGCCCACATACTTAGAAGTGATTGGTGCACTCACTAGTCCAGTGCTTCTGCGCGAATGTGGAAGGTTGTGGCCTCAGCTGCTCAGACTCCTTTTGACAATGTGGGGAAGTGTGTGCGTCACAGGCAGCGAAATTGCCCAAGCAGAAGAAAATGCAGGACTATTTCATGCGAAACTAAGTTAGTTTCATCAATAAGGTGATCTTATAAATGGTATCTGCTTTATGACATTTAATTATTTAGTAGGCTTATATCGAATTATGCTTTATATCGAACTGATAGGAGTTTTTTGCGAGTTCGATATAACCAGGTTCAACTGTAATTAAAGTTCCATACAAGGAATACAATTAAGTTCGACTTTTAAGTTACATAAAACTGTTGACCGTGTTCACAAAGTGCCACAGGGCCATTCTATTCTAGCTGCAATAACACTGACAAGACTAAGAATATGCCCAACAGGTCGGAGGAATACTAGACAGTTATAGTATAGCAAACTCAAAGCCATTGCATACGCTACAAGATAGCAGGTCCAAAGTATGCACAGAACACTAAGAGTTGGTGGGTTGAGTATAGACGCTAACTTTCAGATTAGCACTGCAAGATCTGCATGTTTAGCACAGCCGGTGCCACAATACAACAATTCTGAGGCTGTCTGTTCACCATCGAGACAGCAAAAGAAACGGTAAAAATCAGCTTTCGCTTTGTCGCATCTCTTCTTGAGGAAAAAGTATTCGTGACATTTTGTTGTCGTTATCAGGATAAGCAATCTGTTTTGACACCACCAGGCTCAACAAAGGAAGCTGCCATTGCAGCAAAAGTGCGTTGGTTTCTATACACCAGATGGCACCACAGCACTTGGCATTGTGTTTGCCAGATGGAATTTGCCCAGAAGTAGACATTCAGAAGTGCTTTATAAGTGCCAGACATGAAACGTGCGTTATGCATGTTGTTTTGTGCTTATAACTGTTCCATCACATTTTTTAGCTGCATCTCTGCACACATGATGTTTTACTATCTGTGAAATGTATACAGCAAAAGCTTGTTAATTTCAATTCCGCGAGAGCGCTACAAAAACTAGAATGATATAAAATTTGAACTAATGAAAGTCATAAAAAAATTGCTCCGTTAAGGCGCGGATATAGTCCGACGTGGCATGAGCACGCGTGCACATACACTACATTACACTGGTGCTAACGTCTAACGTCTCTCCAGTCAGGCCTAAACAAAGGGCCACAGATGGAAAAAGCTAAGTTTCACAGCCCACGCAGCGACGCCAGCGTTGCGAACATGCTCCAATGCACTAGCACTCTCCCCGTACTAGATGTAGAACACCACGATGGCGCAGAGTTCGAATTATGGGTGGCGGTGGGGATTTCAGTGAATTAGCGAGATGTGTTACATATCGCTTTCAATACACTGTTCGACGGACCGCAGCAACTACTTTAGATTATCTGAAATTTCGAATTAACGAGTTGTGAATTAAGAGCTTTTAGTCTATATGAATGACGAGCGTAAACAACCGTATAAACAGTTGTTAGTGTACAAAGTCCTTTTTTATTTCTCGTTTTTTGAGTAAGTATCCGTGTTTGTGCCACATTTGCAGCGCAACATTATACTATACAGTTAGTAATACGAAAGAATTACCAAGGACATGCGCACAGTGTGGCCATAGCCCTTTACAGTGCACCTACGTAAACAGCCAAAACAATATACAAAAGATTAACTTAGTGCACTTTTTCTTTTTGCTCACCATGCAAGTGCTTCATCGTTCTGTGGCAGTATGCCCAACACCCACCTTGTAAGCTTGCAGGGAAGTGCCATAGTCACCGACCTTGACGACCTGGTTCCGATCAATGACACAGCTGCGGGCTGCCAGGTCACTGCACCACAGATCACCATGAGTAGACAGGGTTTAACACCCGATAGTGGAGGGCTCCAGACCGACCATGTGTTGCAATATATAAAGACTTTTTTTTGGTAAGGAGTTTACTAAATTGAAGTATAGTGGTGGACAATCCATGTGCAGATTCAACCAATCTCTGAAGTCGGCTTGTTTATGGCACGCACGTGAAAGCAGTTTCATATTCAGCCACAATGTAAGTTTCGGCATAGCCTTTGGCTCAAGCGTGGATCTGGAGGAAGATTCAAGCCAATTTTCTAGCTGAAAAAGTAGCCACAACACACTGGCCATACAAATGCTCACGAATGTGTAACAATGAAGATCTCTTGACAGGCACGGATCTCTCGAAACAGTACAATATTGTTCTGTGAAGTGTACAACAACCTTACACTAGAGAAGCTCCACCACCTCAAGAAATCTGTTCGAATGTGTGAAGCATTGCACTTACTAGGTAATGGTTTGCACCACTGTTCAATGTGGTACATGAAGTGCTCACAGAGTGCTATAATCTCAACAAAGCCAAAGCTGGCTAGCTTATGAGAAGACAGCAAGGCAACAGCTGCGATGCCATTTTTTTTTCTAAGAGGGCTTTTTTTTTTCATTACAGATATGAATAATGTAGAGCAACTATCGACCAAGTGAGGTTCTTTAATGTGGGCATAAATCTGTGTACTTTGGTGTTCTTGCATTCACAATCTGCATCTATATGTAACCGTTTATGCGCACCAGTAGAACATCACAGCAGCCAAGCCGCCACTGTGTGTACCCGCCACAAACCCACAAAACGTTTTACAACCATGGCAATTAGCACTGGTCATGACGAGAATACTGCATGCTACAGTGATAAGCGAAATACAAATGACTTCTCTCCATTAGAGAAAGGCAACTGTAAAGCCACAACTAGGAGCAAAAGCTTTACCAACAGAGTTTTCGCTTGTGCGTACACGTACTACCATGTATGGAATACAGGGTTGCGGAGTCCCAGACAGCAGTAACAATGCGGGTAGCATCGTCTCGAGAGGCTTTGTCCAAGAAATTATCTTGTTATGTGGCTGTTCTCGTTGAAAGTAAACATAAAAAAGAAAAAATGTTAACGATTACATCGCTGCCAACTCTTTGCACCAGCAGCTAACTATAATATGGTTGGTCACCACAATTATAGCACAGTATACGCAATGTTTGAACTCTGTGCTGGAAGATGGCACCACCAATAAAGCCACTCACGCAAATGTCTTTGGTAACCTGGTATTCCATAAATTTCAATACAATTTCGGACAGGACAAAGATACTTTTCCTTTCGCAAGATTTTTGCACATCGGCACCTACAAGCGACACCATTCCTGGCACAATACCAAGAACACTGTCTTAGCATTGCGCGAGGAACGCTGGTGGGTTCAACTAGACCCGCAAAATCTTGTGAACGTGAAAGTATCTCCGAAAGTGACTGCTCAAGAATACTGTCCCAGATGTGAACACTACTCTTTCCGTCACATCCTTTAACTTATACTGTGCTTTTGTCGTCGTCAGGTCACCTTATCATCCGCAGCTTCACCATCGCCCTTAGGGTGAAGAAAATTAAAACTTTGTCCCCATTGTCCCCAAGTGGTAGCCCTGGAATTTGCACCCAAGTCACTGCAGCAATGTTGGGCATGCTAAAGCACTGGGCTATCATGCGACAACAGTACTGGGCAATTACTGCGAGGTTTTGCATTCCACACAAACTATGAGAGCAGTGGTGCTTGTGTGTGTATTTCAGAGGCCAGAACAAGTAATTCTGTACTGACAGAACGAAAGACGCATGAGGATGACAATGTGACTCTTCTCTTCATCTTTTGTTTCTGTACCTGCACTAGCACCAGCAAGTGGCAATACAGTAGACAATAAGGATCATACAAATGACAACAAAGGCATACATATCACAGACAGAAGTGAAAATGATAGAATACTCTAGCTAGCCCTATCTTTTTCATACTCCATTAACTTGTCCGCAATGGTACACAGGCACATACATGCAGCCTGATAATAAATAATGCAGTACAGTCGAACCTCAATATAATGAACATGGGTATAATGATGACAATCTAAAATGTGTTTTGGCATTACCATCATGTAGCAATTATATTATGCTCATAACAAATAACAGCTATAACGAAGGGTTATAGCACTGGATCCGAGTTCATCATAACAAGGTTTGACTTTACCGTTAACTGTTCACAGACACAACCTAAGCGTGAGATCTCACAGGCAACAGAGTATGAGCAAGGCTGAAATAGCACATGTAAACACCCGCCTGTAGCCACAATACATCACCACGGCCACCCAGTTCAAAAAGCGCCGCGGGTGCAAGCCCGCACGCATCGCCGAAGGGTCACTCACACGTGGACGAAGCTGTGCCTGTGCATGTGGTCCAGGGCAGAGGCGATGGCACAGGCCGCCTGCAAGGGAATCGGACCCTGCAGGAAGGGCTCCGCCTCAGGGCGCTTGCTCAGGAGGAATGCCTTCAGGTCCTGCGCACGTGGAGGAGGGACGGTCAACGTAGACTGGAAGGTCACTCTTAAGTACAGCAGAGAAAGATGCATTGAATCGAGCTTGCATTCTTTAATTTCATGCCCAAGTGAAGACAGACAAGTGCCCGTATCACACTGTAGATTGCATAATATTCTCGCATTTCCGGGCTAGTTTTTCACACAGGAAATGTCTGCAAAACTCATCAAACCAAATCACGATTGCTTTCTAATGCAATTCAATACATTTTTTTAGAGGCATGCAACTATTTTAAATTTCTAATAGGAATCGAATAGACTGTTATTTGATTTGAGATTCTTTTTATACTTGAAGTTCTCGAATACAGTAGACCTCCATTAATTTGACACTGGTTCACTGGTTAATTCAATATTTTGGTCACGTCGAGCCTGACCCAGGGTCCTGCCCGGCACTCATGCATTTCTATGGGCCCAAACTTTGGTTATTTCGATCCTCAAATTGGCCTTTGCGGATAATTCGAAATTGGACATTCAGCAGACACGTGCCTCACCGCTATGGTGACCCCTTTAGTGGTGCAGTGTTTGTCTTATCGGAGCTTAGGGGACAGTGAATGCATTGTATACATGTCATCTCCCATCAAAATGCATCTTTTCAACCTGTCAAGCAATAACCGTAGCTCACAATGTCTTCATTATTGCATTTACCCGATTCTAGCACCTGCCTTCTAAATATTTTTTTCCCAGGAAAATTGGGCCGAAAGTCACCTACACGGTGCAATCAGATACGAAACCAAAACGACCTCCACAGCATTTGTATGGTTTACTGCATAACACAAGTGTACTGCAGTGAAACTGGCATGAAAAACCGTGCAGCAATGCCGACTTCAGGAAACTGGCCAACATTTTGCAACAATTTTCCGGCTAAAAATCAGGTGTCTACTTTTTTCAGGAGCTTTAATGCATTTTCTGTGTTAGTTTTCTACTTCGAACACATAGAAAGTGGGTGCAAATCTGATTCGGGGGCGTGTTAGACTGGCAAATGCTGCGAAATTAATCGACAGTGAGATTTGCCATTTTTTATGCATCTTATTTAATTCAACCCGGAGGATGCTTTCATCCATTTCATCGGTCCTATCCTGGTCAAATAAACAGAAGTCAACTGTACTAGTTCAGTTCACTTTTCACTTCACATTGTTGGCATTAGTGGTGTCAAATAATGTAAATCAGCCTTCTGCTGCAAACGGAGTCTATGCAACCCTTATAGTATTACCCTTTGTTTAGAAATTCCAAATGTGCAATTTGAAAGACTTATTTTCTTTTAAATAATGAAATTCGATTACATTTCACTAGTTGCACATCCCTAGCAAAAACATAATCAGTGCCAAGCAGACTCTGTTAACCCTTTGACAGTTTTCGCCGTACATGTACGGCGGCGGTTTTCTGTCCTGCAAAGTCTTCGCCGTACGATACGGTTACGATCCTCCGTTTGAAATTTCGCGCCATAATGACGATGCACGCTCACTGGGAGGTGCTGCCACCTCTTAGGACTTACAAGAGGCGTTTGAAATTGGCGCTACCTTCTTGGGGAGATAAACAGAACTGACTTCTAGCTTCAGCATGTTGCGCAGACTGCGGCAACACCCCTTTTGCGGTTTCGGTTTCGCCGCGTGATCGCAGCGGAGGCCCGCGAAACGTTATTTTTCTCTTTGTCGGCACTCTCTTGCAGATGCGGTGGAAGTTGATTTCTATCTTGATTGGCGCTGCTCTTAACTTGTTTATAACCCCCACTCGCGAGGTATTCTCGCTCTCAGCGGCAACGCGCTTTCGCGGTTTCGGTTCCGCCGCAACGGAGGTGCACGAAACGTGATTTTTATCTTTGTCGGCACGCTATCGCAGGGGCGGCGGAAGTTGATTTCTATCTTGATTGGCACTGCTCTTAGCACGTTTATCACCGCCGCTCATGAGGTATTCTCGCTCTCTGCGGCTGTGCGGAGACTTGTGTTCCAAGGAGTACCACACTCTGAAATACTATTGAACATTTTGCAGTTCTGAGTGATGCCGACACCAAAATACTGTTCCTAATTTTTTTTTTACCATTTATTTTCGACTTTATACATCTTGTACGTTCAAGATCCGCAATAATGTAATTTGACCACCTGGGAAAGTTTTCTTCAAAATAATTGGACCCTCAAAGGGTTAAATCTACAACACCCCACACAGCTAGTGCCGCAATTTCAAGATGTTATCACGGCCTGTCTAATATATTGCTTAGCTGCTGGTGTACGAAGACCAAAGCCTTTCTAATAGCACTAACACATTTACAATTCTGGAAACTCAATCTATCGGTCTAGCTGAACTTAGTAGCTACATCAGCACCTCTTCTGCAATAATGTGCAAGAGTCTTATTACCGACAGTTCTGTTACACGCACATTCGCACGAAGCACTCCAGCTCTTGTAGGGTGATGTTTGAATGCAATGAACATTATGTGCAAAAGGTGTGAATTACCATGACTGAGTCCTCCAGGATGAGTAAGAATGGGTCTGACTCGAGGCAGCGACCAAGCAGCTGAAGAAGATGTGGGTGCCGCAGAAGCCTGCACATTTTCGACAGAAAAAAAAGATTAATTAAAGGGCTCACTGCCAATCATATTTTACTTAAAATGACACTTGCAAGAAAACTTTTTACATTAAATTCTTAGTTTGAGATAGCATAAGCATACAGCAGCCTTTGTGGAAAATTTTACGTTTGAAATGTGAGTGAATGCATCACGAAAAGCTAGCAAACAATTTTCATACTGAAACTGAAAAAACATACACACACACCATCACCACTGCTCACTGGCAATGACCTATAAGTGAAGATGCTGAGAACCAGCACGACTCCTCAAAATGACCTCAGAGATTAGGTATTGCCCATAGCAAACTGAAAATCTTGATGCCGACATGCTCCCAGCAAGTCAAGAATTAAATTATATCGCCGGCTTTGCTGTCCACCAGATGTTCACTAGTGACCTTTATTTTGAAATCCGAGTTGTTTTATTCTACCAAAGTGCATCTCTGAAGGTCCACCGCATGTCCAACATGTGGACCTGGCATTTTCAACCAGTTTCCAAGAGTTTTGGTTTCGCTTCTCTCGTGAAATCCCGGCAAGGGGCGCTGCCGGTGTCACTTCTATTGAAAGTCGCTCCCATGGCGTCGTCCCGTGTTGCTGCGTCGCTAGAAAACCGTGCTGCTCAAAACCTTGCCACTCAAAACCATGCTGCACCCGCACTTGAATTTAGTGGTGAGGACACGAGTTAAGATTACAAAGCTGACAGCAAAGCAGTTTCAAGCTCTGATGGTGACAATGTTTTGAGTCAGCTTGGGACATCCGTAGCTGTTCAACGGGGACATTTGTTTACACCCTTGAGCGGTCTCCTTCCTTGTGCATGCTTGTCTGCCTATCTTTTTACATGACCTGATAGCTCTACCGATCATCTTCAGGGTGCATACTTCATAACGTCATGATGTGTTGTCACAGGCAGCAACATAACTTCTATTCACACTAAGAAGGCCACCCATAGCACATCTCGGCCAAGCACTATGGAGCAACACAAGACAGTCTACAACAGCGTGGGCTTTCTTTCTAGTCTTCTTCACTGCAGAGGTGACAAAGACAATCTGCAAAAATGCAAACAGATATGCTTGTATGCATAATTCTGTAGTTGCCCAACTACACTGACAGCCATCTATCCTGGAAAGAGGTGCATGACTCCAAACAAACTGTTGAAGTACATTCCTTGGACTTCTCATCGAAACATCCTCAGAAGATGCCGTAAAGGAGGAACTGCAAAATGTGTTATGAGGACCGCAAAGTTGAACAAAAACCAGACATTTTGTGGGAAAAGTGTGGAATCCACCTATGCTTCACAAAATCCAGGAACTGCTTCAACGCACGGCACGAGCGATAAAGCAGTCTCTGGTCTTAGTCCCTTTTTTTGTATTCAAAGAATGGCAGTGTACTGAGCATTTATTTTTTCAGACACCATTTCTAGGTTATTTACCTTTGAAATGTATATTCTGAATTTCCTTTCATATTAATGCTTTTCTAGATACAATGTTTTTTTTATTGTTTTCATCAACTGGCAGAAAAGAATGTCATTTTCTAGAATTTTTATGCGTTACCTAATAAATTTTTTTTTGCAGCGTATCTTTTTCGAAAGAGCATTTCATTATGCACTGTATGATATGCTGCAGTGTGTGCTGGAATATTAATTGTAGTGGTAAAAAGTTTTTTTCCCCGAGACCTATAAAACACGGCAATTTTCTCGCGTAACGAAAGAGTTAATTAACATCCTCCGTTCCGAAGGAGTGGCGGTGGCAGTAGAGTGGCAATGCCCCACCTACGGCATTAGGGTGAGGGGGCTTGTCGTGGAACACCATGACAGGCGCGGAATTTATGCTTCGCAGCAAAAGCAGCTATGTGCAACTACAAGTGCACGACGGATGGAGTGTGCGCTTGCATGTTCGAGCCTGGCGATGCTTTGTGGTGCGGACCAGCTTTGTCCGGCACAGATAGCAGTCAAACCCAAAGTGTGCACTTTGTAGTAATGGTTTGCAAATACTCGAATTTCATCGAAACAGAATCCAATAGCGAGCATTCCAATAATTGGATTCGCGAATCGAATATCTACTATCTACTACAATATTAATACGCAGTACAGCATGTCGTGTACACTGCAGAGCTTCCATGTTTGATGCTGCACAAGCAAGCACCTCTTTTCGTTGTTTTCGGTGCAAAAGTTATTCGAACTGAGTGTCCCAAAATTTTGCTAATATTCGGATGGACATAAATATTCTAAACAAATTGAATATACTGCTGGCTGTGTGGGAGCAAACAGAGTTCTTAGCATTTGTTTCTACCTGATCTAGGAAGATGTGAGGTGTTGAGCTGAATCTGGTGATGATTTCATGCTGGAGGCTAAAATTTTGCAATTAAGACACACTCAGCCATTGAACGTCTGACCTGTGTAGGAAAGCCAGCCTCTCAGTAGCAAGAGGCACGGATTTGCGAGGAAGCACTTGGATCGCAGCAAAAGGGGACGGGGGCGACTGTGCAAAAGAATCGAGCTGCAATGAGAACGATCTTTCCAACAGCATAGGACCAATGGACCGACCCTCAACAGCAATGCCCATACGCGCAGCCTCACTATGCAAATATGCCAGCACCCCGCCTCGTGCCCATGTCTTGCCCCCATGCAGCGCATCACATGCCTGTTACAATACTTCAGGATAGAGCAATGGCCGACCCACTACCGCAACATGCGCCAGCACTAGATCTCACAGGCGATGGGCGTTCTGCGATGAGCTGGCTTACCATGAAGCGCGCGATGCACGCGCGCTTCATGGTAAGCCAAGAAGGCGCTATTCTAAACGAGTGTGGATCCATTACACATGCTTACTTGGAGTTATAATAGCAACATTTTTTCACACAATAGAAGGTGCCATCTCCCTTCTTCCGGCAGCATACCTCAAATTATATTGGTGGTTGCGCTATATTCTTGCAAATGCGGTACCTCGAGTAGAGTCAGTCAGGATACCTCACACCGAAGAAAAACAACAGAAGGAGGCTGGCTGCACCAGCTGTAGAAGTCCTGCTTGCAAGTGGCACAAAACATAGGAAAAATAAAAGAATGCTCTTGCAGTTCTTTTCTAAGCAATGGCCATGGCAAAGAGTACAGCACCACTCTGTTTTGGCAGGGTGTGATCACAGCTTTCGCATTGCTCAGTTTATTTTCATTAATTCATTCAGTCATTCATTCATTTAATCATTTCTGGTACTCTCAATGCCCAGAGGCATTATAGAGGGAAGTGGCCTAATAAGGCACAACACATGCTGAAAAATAACTTTAAAAAGTGTTGTACACGGAAGTCTAAGTTGATGGAACCTTGGATGAGAGTGCTGAAGGCAGGAAGGTGGTTCCAGTCGACGCATGTCCTAGGGATGCTAGCGTGGCTGAACAGATTCGTGCCGCATGATGCCACTTCTACTTTGAAGCTATGAAAATGAAATAGATGTTGGGCAAAAAAAAAACAAATTCTCCCATTCAAAACTGGGTTCTAACGGTAGATTCTATGAAAAACGCAGCGGCAAGAACACTCACGGCATGCTGAGAGGTCAGGTGAATTTAGTGATCTTTTTATGTCCATGACACTGGTTACTTTTGCAGGACCAGCCGAACTCCTGACCAAGCATCCATAGCAAACTCATAGCAAACTCTCACAAACTAAGCAAACTCATAGCAAATGCAATGAGTGATGGCTGGCACAGAGTCAAATGCCTCCATTTGATGATGTATAGTAAGGCAAAGGTTGGCGACGACAGCCAGCCAGAGGGAAAGGCTTAATTTTCCAAGTTAACATGAGCCAAATACACAACCTTTAATTATACACGCATGCACCTGCCGTCTCCTATCACAGTATGAGCACCGATACACCATATAAGTGTGCTGGCAGGCCTTTAGAGCTACTTCAGATGTGCCTGTGATGATTTGAGCCCTTGGGAGCAGTAAAAGGCATGCATTCATTTTTTCTAGCAGTCCAATTTTTTGGACGTTTTCGCAGCTGTTATGGAGTCCGAAAAATCAGACGCTGACTGCAATTTGTAAATATGTGTGAATAAATCTTGTGGAACTTCCCATTCATATGTTAGCTCAGTGCACATTTGCCACTGCAGGTAAGTCTTCCATTCAATTACCATATTTACTCGCATAATGATCGCACTCGCGTAATGATCGCACCCCTGAATTTTGTCGTCAAAATTCGATTTATTTTATTTCCCGTGTAATGATCGCACCCCGAACTTGCCGCAGCGATGTGTCGTGTGCCAAGTCTAGCTAATCATGATCGCACTTACCATCTGTCGAATGCTATGCGAACGACTCTTCAAGACAAATAAAGCGGTCTGCACGCACCAAACATTGTTAAGTAGATTACTTTCATCACTTTCCGCACTTCCACGACTATAAAAAAGCTGCAACTAAACTTGCCTTTATTATGTGTAGGCTTTATAATGGTTGTGGTCAACAACAACAACACAAAAGGTGCCTCTCGATTCTTCTCATCAGCAATTGCGGGCACGCAACAAATTGCGAGTGGCAACGATAGTAGCCACCAATGATAGTAGCCACGCTTACACTGATACGTTAAAAGTGTACCCTATTCATACGCCGACGCTTGTAACGCAGCTAAGATATTCGCCCACCCTTAGCGGAAATGTGCCATATTAGGATAGTAGTGAAGACACAGATGCTGCACTTTCCACAGCATGCCGGCCACATGTTTCTGTAAGCGCGCCCATTTGTTTCTGTCCCCTCAAAGTGGACATGGCTAAGTTATTGCCGCAAACTTGCAGATATTAACGATATTACTCATTACTGATACGGAAGAAACTGGTTCAATGCAAGTAATGTACTCACGACAAGAAAAAAAAAAATCGCGTTCGGCGCATTCGGCTTGCTCCGCCGGTCGCCATTTTTGTTTGGTGTGCCGCAGCAAACGCGGGCCGGAAAAAAATTTTTTGTTCTTTTCACGAGAAATTGAACCCGCGTAACGATCGCACCCCTGATTTTGCGTCAATTTTTCTGACAAAAAGAAGTGCAATCATTATGCGAGTAAATACAGTACCTTGCTTTAATTGGATCTTCCTTTAATTCGAACAAATTTTCGGGCCCCTTCAAGTTCGTATTATCGAGATTAGAGTGTAATTAGGTAAAATGCATGTGAATGTCGCCACGTGAATAATTTCAACCTACGTCACAAGTGCTAATCAAGCTAGTTGTCGTTTACAGCTTAGCTGTCCAACCACCTTCACAGCATGGATTGGAGACCATTTCTTTTAGTCTGTAAATGAGAAAAGAATGTTTTAGCAAGCTCGTGGGTGTGAGTCATGGTACACGGTATTCTAAATCTCTCTAATAAAGCTTGACTTGCACCTGCAATGCAGTATTCATTTGAGTCAAGCAATGTATTAGCCTAAAGATTAAAGTGAGCTCCTCACAACTCTTTCGCGCAATACCATGTACTCTAGGGGTAATTTTTGTTGATTGGATTATACCGTAAAAACCGGAATATAGGTCGAACTTTTTTTCAAAAAACCATCGCGAGAAGTCGACCCTCGTCTTATATACAGGACATTGACGGAAAAACTACAGAAGTCTTGCAACAATGGGCGGATCAAGTAAACAGCCGCCTTCGCCATCGCCATCAAGAGCAGCGCGGCGTGACGACATTGTGGCACCGGCATTTTGCGTTTCCACTGTCACAAAGTTATATTGGTTAAAGGCTGCGTTTTCACATTTTGTTTCAAAATCAGCGGAAGCCGACATCAATTCACCGTTGCCTTCAAGAAAAAGGCGATTGACTATGCGGAAGCCCACGGCAACCTGGCGGCACAGCGCGAACTTGGAGTATCCGAAAAGAGCATTCGGTAGTGGTGGAGGCAAAGCAACGTATTACAACTTGCAGCAACTAAAAGAAAACATCATTTCGTGGGCGGATCGCAGCGGACCGCAGAACTGGAAGGAAAGGTTGCCGAGTTCGTCCGGGAGCTGCGTGTAAGATCGCTACCCGTGACTGCCGAATGCATCTGTTTGAAAGCAGTAGAGATCGCGCGTGCCTATGGACTGGGCAGCGAGAAGCACTTGTCATCTGACTCTAGTTCGAACAACTCTGATCAAAGGCGTGGCTCTGATTCGTAGTAGCGCTTGCGCACTTCGTGCTCGTGCCCTTCTGTGTACTGTACACCTGGCCAGTTTTTAACAGTATCACACGACCATCAACCCGTGTGTTTGTCAGCACCTTATCATCATGGCACGGAGCGACGAAATAGCGAAAGTAAGCGCATGTGTACACGTGCGCATATCTCGTTTGTTTCGCCGCTCAGCGCCGTTAATAAGGTGCTGACAAGCACGCGGGTCAATGGTCGCGCGAAACTTAAAAACTTGGCCAGGTGTACATGCCAGCAGCGTTTAAATAAATACTGTCACCATTGTGCAACCAGCTGAGTCGCATTTGTTTCAAGGTAAGGGTGTCTTTCGGTATTTTTGCCACTGAAAAATATTTTTTTTTTTCCATTTTTAGAATTCGTTAGTTGGGGGATCGACCTATATTCCGGTCCGACCTATTGTCCGGTTTTGACGGTACGTTTTTGCATGGTCCCAAGAAAGTAGTATAATCAGGGTTCCTCACATACTCTCTCAACCTCAAATGACAAGATACATGCAGATTTAAGGCAGCTTACAGGGACAACTAAATGAAGTTAAATGTTCTCAGTGCACTGCACACCACGGTCATCGTAAACAAATCACAGTATGCCTGCATGCACACCTCACTTCACAGTGTACTCAATTTTGTTGTGTAATATTAGATACACTGGAGATACATTTGTATGCGTCATGTGAGGGTAGAAATAAACTATCTTGCACTCAATAAGTTCGCAAGTGAGGCTGCAAAGCACGTTCTTACACATATGTGTTCTCAATTTCAAACCCCTATGAACCGGTTCAATGACCGATTCAATTTGGTTTGAGCTTTAATTTTTGCTCCGGAGCTGAACCTCGACCGTACTGGTAAATATACAGGAGCCTGAACCTCAACCTGTACCTGAAAACATTTCTGTTAGACACCCTGTGCTTTACCCACATCTCATTCCTGTACAGTCAGACCTCGTTAAATTGTACGCGCTTAAACAGTAGTTTCGTTTTAAAAGTAGCAGTCAAATCCCCGACTGAGCAGCCATTGTACGTAATGCGTTTTGAATCCGCATAAACCGTAACAGCTTAATGCATTCATATCGGTTAACACGTAATGTTTCCACTTTTCACCGCGAATCATGGCGAGGTGTCATCCCCATCGGACGGCGCGGCAGAACAAGCCTCAGAGATCGGAACAACGGCCTTCAAGCGCCCTGTTCGTTTGCGTGTGAAGCCACATCATTTCAGCGCCATGCCAGAGAGCATTGTCGCGTAATGCAAGCTAGGACTCGCGTTATGCTCGGATAAAAAACATTGGGCACTCAGCATAGAAAAAAAAAATTGAACATCGTTCGGGCTACTAAAGGTGGCACGAACACGTCGGTGCTGGCACGTGACAGGGATCTGCCGTTGACAATGGTGTGCAGAAATTTCGAATGCGAAGAAGGTGCTCGGCAGCTCTGCTGTGACCGGGAAGAGATATCGGCTATGAGGTTCAACTTTTCGCCATCATTGCCTCTGTTGTTGCTGAAGTGTCACTGAACGACAGTGATGATGACGACACGGAAAGCGACAGCACAGGCTATTAAAGGGGGAGGTGGGGATCAGAGCTAACTTTTTTGTTCTTTAACCTAGAGCAACGAAATTTGGCAGCCTAATATAAAGAAATATGCAGTTTCATTACAAGACCTTGACTAGTTTTCAAGTTACAAAATGTTACATGTATTCTGCTTGTGGAAGGCCTGGCACTGTAATGAGACATACCAGGGAGCTGCCTGTAGTTTTAATCGTTGCTCAAAAGAGCAGTTCCAACACAGTTCCAAAACAAATTCCAAAAATTTTTTAACTGCTGTATTTTTTTTTTACACAGAGCATCATGATCACTTTCTATAATTGTACCAGAACTTGTAATTTACAAATTAGCATGCAGAATAAAAACTAAGCCCTCAGCAAGATATTGAAGACTGTCATACCCTCAAGCACACTTTAGGGAATACATAAACACAAACAGGATCAAAATTGGTCCAGGCATTCCCATGCTACCCTTTCCACAGACAATGCAGAATGCTCAAAACACGCTTTTGAGAAAATGTCTCTCAAAGTTTTTGGAGCAGTTCACATCTCTCAAAATGCACCAGGATTGTAGTTTTTGTTGTCTTTGCTTACAGGTGACTTTTTGGGTCTCTGCCCTTTGATTCGCACAGTTCGGGGTGCCAAAGCGCAAAGTACCTAGCCACACAGTCCGAGGTGCGGATGCGCGAAATGCCTAGATGTGGGCTTGAAGAGTCGACACTTGTGTATGTACAGTCGAGTCCCGCTACAACAAAATTGATGGTGCACGAGAAAAAATTCGTAGAAGCGAAAATTTCGTTGTTGTGAAATTCACAAAGATATGGCTAACCTGAACTGGTAAACCACAAACTTTTATTTACAGAAGTCAAGCAGTGTCGACTGCTTCCCTTTTCTTCCCAGGAGCATCATGATGCGATTTTCACATTCAGCGAGTAGCTGCATCGCGACGTCGCCATACATTTCTGCATGGAAGAGGTAGTTGAAGCAGCAAATTTGAAGAAGGAGAAATGCGCTTTCGAACGAGACCAAGATGGCGGCGCTTGGTTGCGCTGTTCCGGAGATCTTGTGGCTTGAAAAATGCTGTTCTTTCTTGATTTCCATGAAATTTTTCGCCACCTTGGCTGATAAAATAAATTTTTTGAACACTTCTACATGGTTTGCAGTGATGATATTTTGGAAACAGATAGACAACGAGTAATAGAAATTGAAAATGTGATTTTCAAAAATTCAATTTCTTGGACATGTTTCGCGATGCGAAAGCCACGTCCCCCCTTAAGGCCCGACAGTGGCAGAAGTTGCGCGTATGTCAGCCTCATGAATGCAACCGTCGCAATCAGAACAGCGCCCCGCAATTAAAAGATGCCCCGCGACTTCTGCAGCGCTACCGCACTCATGCACAGAGAATATGTAACGCCAATGAGGAATCTGCCGTGTAAGCGTTTGCCGAGAAGAGGGGGCTGGCTGAAAAGCTGACTCGCAGCTTCAGTAAGTTTCAGGCCGCTATCGTCGCTGCTAGGCCGCCACGGGATAAAACAAAAATAACAGACTTTTGTCGCACGAAGTGAATAAATACTGCATGATTTTGCCCTTTCATCACATTCTCTCCGAGTTCAGTTTTCGACAGGTAAGTGGTCGATCTCATGCTATTTCGATTAAGCAGTACTACCATTTAGCGCACACTTTTTCCGAGCTCCAGCCAACCACGTTTTAACGAGGTTTCACCGTGCCATTCAGGTTTTGAGCTTCTCAATCAGTAAAGGGCACATTTGTTTCGTCATAAGCGTGATAATGCTAATAACAGCAGATTCACTGCTGTTCATAAATTGCTGTTTTTCTTTTCTTTAAACATGTCTGTCTTGATTAGTCACGCCTAGATTTCAGCCAGAGACTCACCTGAGGTGCTGCACCTCGTGCAAAAAGCAGATGTGCTCCGTGGGCGTCGCATCCGAGCGGAGGATCTTCACCACCACCGGCGTGGTGGTTGCCGGAACCGCCGGGTCGTCGTCACTGGGCCGACCGGTGTTCAGGTTCTGTGCCTCTCCACGCACGGCCTGTCCAAACCAGCCAACACCCAGCTCCTGCAGGTACTGCAGCCGCTCTCGGGGAAAGTTGGCCTGGGGGTCGTCTGCACAACAGAAGGATAGCGAAGTGCCAAACAAGTTCATCTGGGCAAGCTGGCATTTCATGGCTGTCAAAGTTTGCAACACTCAAGGAGCACAGACAGATAAAAATCTTTACAGCTTCTCCCGTACACGACTGTCCCTGCAGTGAGCCGACTCCGTCACGCACTCATGTTGTAATGTCGATTCTCCATGGCGTGTACTGTGCCCCAACAGACTCGTAGCAATGCAGAAGAGAAGAAACACTTTAGCCATAGCGGGCATTTCTTTGCATAGACGAGCGGCCGCTAGCCGCCCGGATTTCCTACAAAGGTGTGACAGATGGCGCTGCAGTCGCAAGCTGCACTGCAGGGCATCTATGCTCGGCAGTCTGGAAGTTTGTGTCTGCTTCACTGATGCAGATAGGAGCACCAGTACTTTTCTATATTGAATATCTGGGTTTCTAGCCTTTTTCGTGGGCTGATCCCAAAGAGTGCAGCCTAAAAATGTGTGACAATCCTTAAGGCAACACAGTAAAAAATGTGGGTTGTGTTCACGGGTATGAGCAGCCCAAAAATGTGGCTCAACATAGAGCAGTAAAAGCTTCTAAGCAGTCCGACATTCCTCCTACTCCCATCACACAAGGGGTGACGCAATATATTTCCATGCACAGTGAAGCACAGCTCCAACTCGCTCACTGCCTTTCATCAACTTGAACTAGACGTTGAATCGCCTTCCAGCCTTTCTCATCTCATGCCAACCAAACCATGCTGTACATTTTGTCTAGAATCTGTCTCCCAGAGTGGTACTCTCGGTCAACTACATTTGGGCATATCACTGTCAGTGGACATTGATTGGTAAAGCAGTTAGCAGAACACGCATCACTGCCAGATACCACATCCCGCAAAAGCATGCCAAAAAGTGTTCAACGTAGACTACAACCCTTGAAGTCACTGCGCATATACACATGGATGACCAAATGATCATCGGACTCACCAAACCAGTCGTGGACTGAGCTAGGAGTGCCGCCTAGCTCTCCAGAGTAGTGGGCAGGCCGCAGGGGGTGCTTGGATGGAGACGCTGGCAGCCGAGGGAAGATCTTGGGCAGAGGCTCAAAGCTCACCTGAAAGGCAAGCAACAGCAGTCAATCAAAGGAACAACTGTCTCTGTGAGTCAGCATTACTGGAGCAATACAGACAGCAGCAGAGATGCACAGAAGCTTTTTCATTTGAGTCTATTAAGTCTCTGTGTTTCAAGTTTCAAAGTCGTGTTGTGAAGGTACAAAAAATATCCTATGGCCCAAGGAAGGCCAGAAGTGAACCAAAGCATGTCCAGCCATGTATAAGAGATGATTAATGATTAGCAAAGTTAATGATTGATTAGTGATTGCATTAAGGTAGATTAAGGTGGACGAAGGAGGATTAAGGTGTATTAGGGTGGATTACGGATGATTAAGGTGAATTACAGTAGGCTTTACAAGGCTTTCGAATTCACATCTTTAGGCGATAGCTAAGGACAAATGGAATTTTTTTTAAATGTTGCGCTCACTTCAGCCAATATAAATATAGTTGAGTTGCAATAATCTAAACTCTAGGGACCACAGATACGTGTCTGAATTACCGCATAAATCGGACTACAGGTCAAGTGGGAACATAGGTTGACACCTAACCTCGTAGCCAAACAAAAAAAATTTTTTTAAATGCATAAAAGAAAAATAAACGCATTGATTCTTCACAATGTTGCAGCAGCTTTGCACCGAATTCACTGCACTGTCACCAGTAGTGAGCGTGCACGAAGCTCCCACACAAAGTCCACAAGTACACCCCTGAGCTGCAGCGCCACTGCATGACACCTACGAAATGACATTTTAATTGGGTTGCATGCCGACAGTTTTCGTTTTTATGCCCGCCAATCTCACACACTTTTTTCCAAAATTCCAAACTGCGGCTGAGTGGCCATGTTGCCATTTGCTTCGGTACAGTCTACAACTTTTATCTCTAACATAGCTGAAAAATATGTCCATGTGTCACTACTCATCACTCACTAGAAAAAACACAAAAAATCAAATAACCGCAAGAGTGAACACAAAAAATCCTGTGATGTGAAAATTTTTTTATATTGTAACTACTTCTTTGGAACCAATAAATCTTAATCTGGAAAAAAAAAAGGGAGACGCAGCGACAAGAAAAAAAAAAGAAAAACGCCAGCAATTACACTTGAATATGAATACGGCTTTGCCAGTGCATTTGCCAACATGACGTAGGTTGCCAGAAGACGAGGGGTGACATTAGCTTTCTTTTTTTTTTTTTCAACAAATTGCTCAGCTTATATTACTGTTTATACAGTACCTGATGCTGAACAAGACATACCCGTCAGCTAAATAATATGTTAATAAAACTTCTTGCTGAGCTAGTCTTATGATTATTATGATTATATTATGAATTATGACACATGCTGTTGTGAACAAATGGAACATGAATATACACACTCAACTGTGATATACACACAATTCTGTTATACACTGAAGTGCAAGTTCTTGCATTACCCGCACACATCAACGCAACCAGTGCATTCTTGAAGGTGCATCTTAACTCGAAGCTTCCAGCTCCTTGACAAACACCCACCTCACTACACGCAAGTCATCAAGAAATTTCTGTGTGGCGTATAAATTTCAGCTGGCCAAGAGCTGCTTTAGTGTTGATTTGCCAATACAGTCGAACCCGGTTATACTGAACTCGCAAAAAAATGCCTATTAGTTAGATACAAGGCATAATTCGCTATAAGCCTGCTAAAGAATTGGGCATCATAAAGCACATGCCATTTACAAAAGCACTTTATTGATGAAACTAGCTTAATTTAGCATGCAATAGTCCTGTATTTTCTTCCGCCTGGGCAATTTCACTGCCTGCAAAGCGCGCACTTCTCCACATTGTCTATAAAGGCGGAGCAGCCGAGGCTGCAACCTTCCACATTCACGCAAAAGCTCCGGACTAGTGCGAGTGTACCAATCACCTCGGGTGATGTTGGCAAAGGACCGTCGTTATTTTGCTCATTGTGGCCACTTTCATTTGTGCTCGGTACAATGTTGGCAATGTAGTCTTTGTTTTAGGGCTCTCCCGTGGTCGGGACACCATTATCTGCACTCGCAAACTCATAGACCATTGATCCCTCAACGACTTCTGGAAATTCTGACAGCTCGCTCCAAACTTCGGCGACACAGGCAATGGCTGCGTCGCATTCATCAGAATTTACATTCGCCACCGGGCATGCGGAAGCTGGCACGTCTGAAGCAATTTCGGATGGACCACTAGCACACAGCTGCCTTGACATCGCCGTGCATATGCGTCGGGTGCCACGGGCACCGGGTCGCGAGCTTGTTTGCTTTAGCCCTAACCTTCCCCTTATTCGTCCTTCAAGATTGTGCTGGGAGTGCTCCTTGGAATCTTCCCGCTGCGTAGACATCCGACTTCTCACTGTGTTCGACTCGATTCACGATTTCAAGCTTCCCAGCGAAAGGCAAATTTTGTCGCTTCGCCCTTGCCATCATGGCAGCACTGCAGGAGAAGGCCCACAAGGCGCAAACACAAAGAACCAGAAAAGCAGCGAGACCACTCACACTTCCACCATTCTGCATGACGAGGGCACAAGAGCCTCTAATTCGCTGTCTGAGTAAGCGCTGGGGGCGGGCCAGGATCATATTTTGCAGGTGGGTATCAACAGCTTGGACAATGTGGCACGGTCACGGTAGGCAGAGTGGGTGGATGTAGCCATGCCGCCGAGTTTCCCTGCCGCCATGAGGGAAAGCCAACTTCCATGGGGCACTTTTGAGCCACTTGGCGTTTGATATGTTGAGAGTCGCTGCTATTCTTGTTCGATGTATGTTTTTACATATACTCATTGTAACTATACCGTGTTCAGAAATTGTTGGATATACAGGATAATTCAATGTAAACAGGTTCGATAAAGTCAGGTTCGACTATAGTTATTGTCTTTGTCAGGATTCTCGTCACCAACTAAGTCACTTTCTTTGCAGGCACCAGTTTGCCTGACAAAGCGTTTCTGTTATTCAGTGAAGCCCTGAGTCGTCACCACGTTCCCACAACACACGACAGTGCAAACACGCCCAATCAGCTCAGTCTGCATGGAGTGCACTCTCTCGCAAAGCACTGGTGCGCACCAACCTTGTCGTCAAAGGGTGTCGGTGGTGCAGCGAAGGCGAGGCGGGGTGCGGCAGCAGCCGGTGGGAAGATGGTCACCTCGGGCGACAGGCTGCTCCGTTGCTGGGCCATGCTGCCCAGCGGAAGGTGCGGCACGCTGACCCCATTTCGCGTGCCCAGGAGCTGCACACGCGCACAGTGACCGAAGAAAGGAACCTTTCACAAATGTATAAAAAGCGTTTCAGGTGGGACACAGGTAAAATAGTTTTTTTTTTTTAATTAGCGTCTTACCATTCTGAACAGCACATTTCACAATTTTGCACCTTCTGGCACTAATGAAAGAAATGCTTAATGGCGAAGGGATGGAGAGCTGCGTAGCTCGGCACTGTCAAAACGTGCGCCAGAGAGTCAAATCTGTATCAGCCAGGAGGAATGCTTCCAGTGTGCCTGTGGCAGCAGTAGCAAATCTGGACGCTATTCTTTCCTCTTTCCGCTCCTTTTCTTTTCCTTTTGTATGGCAAACTATGGCACTGCAGCTGTTTGAAGCTCCCATCTCTCCTCTTTACACGGTATCAAAACAGTGGTATTGCATAAATGGAAAGCATCACGATTTTCTACCTTTACTTCAAATTTAAAAAATATTTTCCACCATCACAACAGAACACCTGAGATCGTGGGGGAAAGAAAATAGAATTTTAAACTTCAACCAAATCAGCCCTCTAACCACCGAGTCATACTTAAAAGCAGTGGGAGGTCAATCAAAGTGCTGGGCCGCATTTCGCCGGCTGCCTACCAGGGCGGAGAACCCTGGTCTAAAAAACAAATACAGCTTCAACACTCTCCTTACCAAACTCAATATGAATACATGGGTTGGAACCTCACCAACTTAGTGATACATCCTTTTTCTTTCTTTTCTTTTTCCTTTCTACAGCCTTGAGGGTAAATCTTGACCCTTGACACTGTGAATAACAAGCACCAACAGCTGACTGACCTTGATGCCCTCGTTGCGACAGCAGAGGCAGCCCAGGGAGGCCACAATGGCCACCGTCAGGGCGAAGCATACGGATGCCCCAATCACCCACACCGACCCCGAAAGGCTGCTCCAACCTGGAATCCCCTGCTGCTTCTCCGATGCGTCTGTGGAGAGGGAGAAGGCAATGAGAATGAGTTCACTTGCATTCAATTCACTTGCACATTCTTTTGCTTTTATATTGAATTATTTTCCTTTTTGCCCCCATATTAGAATGTTCCTTCACTCAGCACTCAACCTCGACTCAAGAAAGTAGACAGCAGTGCCGCCTATAGATAGAAGTGGTCACTACAGTTCATGATCATCCTTAGCTATCCTGGAGAAGTTTATAGTCTTCATCAGCCAAGGGATGGCATTGTGCTCAACTCCGTGGAATGGAGGAAGAGCTAGGATTCTAGGATATTTTTTTTTTACAATACATGGGTCAGTCCTTTCACAGCTCTTCAATGCACGCCCTCAAACAAATCACATTTGCAATTCAAGGCTCCTCATACAGATGAGGCGCATGTTTGTAAACTTCACACAGAGGGCACTGCAAGAACAGAACACGTAAAGTGCACAATAGGGGATGCCAAATCTACACCCCATCGATGGCTCCCTCAGAGTAGCAGAACCTCATCACACAGCCGGGAACAACTGCAGGGCTGTAAACACGACACGAACCTTATTTCGCACACCATATATACAAATGCAAGCACAAATGAAATTGTGATGACACCACAGTGGAGGGCACCAGATTCATTACAGGCCACCTAGGGTTCCTTTAAAGTGCAGCACACGAGCCTCCTTGCATTCCGCTCCCACTGAAATACGGCAGTCATGTCCAGAAATTAAGCCCATGCCACAGGCACTGAGCTACCATGGCTGGTAAGCAAGAAAAAGCGGAGTCGAGTGGCTCCACTTCTCTGTTGCCTTTCTATTATGTTATTGTCACTGATCACGTTAACCCTCCGAGGGTCAATGCCGTAAATATACGGTGCTGCAAAGACGACCCAAACAGGCAATGCCACATATTTATGGCACCATCTGTAAGTTTGAAAACCACTCCAATTTTTCAACACTTTGCTGCCCAGCAAGTGGTGCTACCCTGCGTGGATACAAAAAAAAACTTTTTTTTTTTTTGCTTCATAGTTGTTTGGTTTTTATCCCAGGGCTTCTTTATGCTGGCGTTCCAGTGACCTCTCGGACATCTGCACATGCGATGGCACACGGTGGTTAGTTTTGGCGTCATTTCGTGGGCTGTTTCCATTTGTTACGCTCATAAGAACTAATGTGTATCCATTTTTTAATCTCGGAAAGGGTCAACACTAGATGCTTGCCTGTATATTGCTTACACGGGTGCGATTACATCTGTTCACAGGCGGGCACTGGTATATACAAACAACGCTGTCGTATACAAATGATCCTGCAATGCCTGCATTTTTTCTGTCAAGACTCACAACAACTGATTACACCTTGTTGGTGATGGAACGAAGGATTACTGCAAGTTTGTAACTTGTTTGGTTTTTCTGATATGCACACAACCATGGAGTTTTCTTGCATGCACTCACATGCACGGTTCGATTATGATGTAGGCATGCGCACTAGTTGATCTGCTGCAAGTGAGTCAAGCGGTGCTTTCTCCAATTCACACTACTACCCAAGTGCCAAATCTGAACATATCTACTTCAGAGTACTATCTGCTATTTTTATTCTTATTATAAGTATTTATGGAAGCCCATCTGTATTCATGAATAAACAATGCAAGTTTATGCATGGAATTTTTAAATTTTTTTTACTCTATGGTCACACTAAAAAAAGTGTAAATTTTTTTTTTAATTAGGTGTCTTAACATTTTAAATCTGCAATAAAAAAGACTAGACCATGGAGGGTCGCATTTGGCGAAAAAAATTGATCCTCAGAGGGTTAAATATTATTTTGAAAATATTGCATAAGTTGACAAATAGTATATAATGCACTGGATGATTTGGCAATCAACAATGCCTCAATTCCAAATTAGATTATCCTTTCCTGTCTAGAAGCGTGCCAAAAAAAGCGAAACTTGCTGTGGCAAAGTACTCGCACCAAAAGTGCCACTAAATATGCTTGTCTTACTGGGTTATCATACAATCATCGCTGCTGCTCTAATTCCCTCCGATTTTCATCCAAGTGTTTCTTCAGACAATCCAACATACAAAGAATTAGTTTTTGTCGCCCAAGCAAACGATTCGTCTTCAACATATGCCTTCAGCCTCACATGCCTAATATTATGTATATATTTGTAATTACCTATGCCATTTGCACGACAACTTTTTAATGAGATGTTTGCCTACATTCTCCTGAGCAGCAAAAATCTTCTCTCAAGCTTCTGTATACTTTCAGTGAACACTCATATTAATCTTGTTCTCAAGTTTTTTTTCCTCATTTAAGTTAATGTGCCATATTATGTGGCTAGGTGATTCTGAGTCAAGAATAGTCACACACAAGCCATGAAGCCTATGCAGACAAGAATTTGAAAGGAAAAAAAAAATGCCAGAACACAGCATTTACAGCAACATTGAAAATTCAGCTCAAAAGCCCCTATAACATCTATTGTTGAATTCCAATGGCGGAGCCGGAGCAAGTTTTTCTGCTCGTTTCGGAGCAAGTTTGTTCCAATGACATAGTGAGGGCGGGAGTAAGGTGTTCCAATGAGAGAGTCGGAGGGGATTCAGAGCGGGAGTCACTCTGTGGAGCAGAAAAAGATGCTCCGCCAAAATCGGCGGAGTGGACCGGAACTCTGCGTGACGTGTTTCCTTTACCACGTTTGTCTGCTGGGAGGCGCCACCGGTAACGACTCGCGCGGAAGCAAAAGCTGCTGCACGCTTGGCGAGATATGCATTCCGCACTTTTAAAAAAACAACAGGGGAACGGCGCTGAAGAGACAAGTGACCGGTGCGGCTGTGCTGGGAGCAAACAGCGGAACGAAATGACAACACGCAAGGCATCCTGAATAAGTCGGAGATAGAAGTTCCGCTTCCGCCTTGCTCCGGCGGCGCAGGTTGTGTTCCACTCGCGTATTTGGAGGCGTTGCTCTACGCCAGAGTCGAGTGCTCGCTCGCGGAGTCCGTCGGCTGCTCCGACCCCGCCATTGGAATTCAACATATGATTGTCAAAGAAAAAGAGAAAACACTTAGAAGCCCGTACAAAACAATAAATTGCAGGTATTGCTACATTAAGAGACATTACCTCCTCCCTCTATAGGATGTCCAGATGCTTGGCAGACCAGGACCAGCAAGACAGCCAGGCCTGCTGCACTCCAAAGACTGCCCGTGGTTGGCATGATGGCTGCACAGAATACAGCGCAGGTGTTTAAAGCAGATTTGTGCATAACAAACTACATGTAATGACATGCAGTCATTCATTCTTGCCCATAGTTAATTGATTGATAACTTTTCCTTTTGCTACCTAGCGCTTACTCCGATTCATTATTTCTTTCAGCAACGAATTACATGTAACCAGTTGGTTTATTGACAAGACAAGCTGTAACAGGTGACACCACTTTGAGCACTTCAACCTGGCGGGAACTACAGTGGAATGCCCGTGGTCATGCCACACAGTTGCCTGAAACATGCACATGTTCAGGAAGGTAGACCTGGGTGCTCAGTATTTGTTTCCCCATCAAGCACTTCACCGGATGTAGGCCTACCAATAGAACTGGTGCTGCTCTGGCTCAATAGCAATGACCACTCTGGATGTTGATGGCATGAAATCATCTATGGACTAGTATTTGAAATGTCGGTAGCATTCCTGGGGAACTTCATGCACTTTTCTGTATGTCTGTATCTAACCTCTTTTATGCCAACTTGCCAGCTTTGTATAGGTGCCCAGCTAGACAAGGCAGTACTAGAAGCAAGAGTGAAGAAGCCAACTACAGAGAAGTTGAAAAGACGGCATCAGCCGAATGTGGAGAAAGAAGCGAACAGAGTGGGCACTGAGCAAGGAGCACTGAACTACAAAGAAGTGAAAAATATATTGGTGCCATAAAACTGAAGTCAGCTGCATAGAAGTGAAAAATTTGGCAAATAAAGTGTGTCACTACTATGCTTGAACGCTAAGCACCCTTAACACTGACATTTATCATGAGATGGGTTCTGCCGAAATTTTTTCCAGCTTTTCATTGGCCCCGCCGGGAGCCACAATAAACTAATGCACTTCATAGAGGACCTATGTGCAAGCATCACTACAGTGATTACTCCTAATCTCATTTGCAAAGCTACAACGCCATCCCTCCCTCCAGCATGCACATAACAGAAGTTTCCAGCATTGCTGCTGATGTCTTCAAAAGAAAACAAAGAAAAATGAGCAATGAAAAATTTGAAAAGCAATTCTTGCTTTTCAAATTTTTCATTGCTCATTGCTCAACGTGTGAAGGGCTGCAGAGGACGCACTGCACAAACCAGGTCAGCTCGTTCTGTTAACTGTATTTGTGCAATGTAAGTAAAGGTTGGTGGGAGGAAAATGATGTAGAAGTGATAAATTACTATTTAGCAATTAGTGAACTGCTTTAGAGGGGCAGTAATTGTCACCTGTTGCTTTTCTATGTAGCATGTACAAGGCTGGTTTAAAGGCACCACAAGTCAATTTTTGCCATTCAACAACACAATGTAAAGTATGAGCACTTCTTGTTGGGGTAGTTGGTGACACACAGTTAATAGAGGGGCACATACGAAGACATACATAATCCTGTTTACTCCATTTGTGTAGGTTCCAATTTGCACACTTCTTCTAACGGACATTGTAAGGTGTAAGGTGAACAATGTTCTAGTTAGTAGCAGCGCTGAGTCACTGTTAGAAGTTGCAGGTACTATACGTCCCCCTTCTGGCACATAGAAGAATGACAGTGAGTATGAAGGTTGGGGAACACTTCTTAAGATATACTAATCTGATAGTTAAGAGGGTCTAAAAATGCTGGACATGGTGTCAACATTATTGCGATGTCATTACACAAGAGAAAAATTTGCTGCCATTGTGTAGCAAATATGGCTAAGTTGACGACATTGCTCATAACAAAAATGGTAAACAACAGTGGCATTTCTTCATGTGTGGAAGTTGCAGTGGTTGCAGGAATGGAGCAAGTTAGTGTATCATGACTTCGTGATGCATTCATCCCCCAGGTACAAAAACTGAAACTGGTTTGTGGACAACTATTGCAGTAAATTATTTAGGATGCAGCATGCTCGCCAGTATTTCTTCTAGCAGTTAGAGGGTGTGAACCTTCCCTTGAGTAAAAAAAAAAGATTTAAATATTTTATAATGTGATGTAAGTACAGTCGCGGACAGAATATTACGGACCATGAAATCTAAGAAAAAGCTGAATATCTCCGCAACCTCACAACGCAATCTGGTATTTGCATTTTGGACCTCGACTAGAATATGCTGACAACGTTGTCGTGGGCAGTTTTACTGGTTACTGCTACAGGCTGCTCGGTAATTGAACGTTTTCGGAGATCCCGTGGTCCATTTTATTCTGTCTGCGACTGTACATCTTTGTTAAATGGACCATGTCATATGAACATGTGGTTCATTGTCGATTGCCAAGGGAAGGGAAGTAGAGTAGAAGCTGGCAGAATTTTTTGTGATGATGGTAATGAGACCGCAAAATGTGCAGGGTGGCCTGTTCACACGGAACAGCTGTAACTGGAGACCAGTGGGATTTGTCCTGCAGTTGACTCCCATTCGGCTAAAGGTGATGCTTAAAAACACTCACATTTGAACATTGCAGAATTAAGAATGGACAGACATATAATATGTACACATAAAATATAGACAGGAAGCACAAGCCGCCTGCCTCAGTCAGGAACAGAAAAGACACGAGGATTTTAGATTTTAAAAAGTGAGGAACATTTGACATGACACTAAGTGAGAAGCTATCACTGCTTTATTTCAAGCACCTGAGCTTTTACTGGCCAGAGGTTCAAAGGAAACGCTACAAGCAATAAGCAAGTCATGTCAAGCAATGTCAACTACCACACACAGAAGTCTACCACTAGCAACATTCACAGTCTGTGAATGTTGCTAGTGGTAGTGCTAGTGGTAGTGGTAATGTTGAAAAATTCTGGGACTTTTATGTGCCAAAACCACCATGATTCCTTATTTATTTATTTGTACAAACTGCAACATAATAAGCACTATAGCAGCAGTGGGTTAACAGACGGAAGTTATACACAGAAAAATACCATACAGCATTAAGGGTAATGTCCTAAGACCATACATCTTGGATTCCAGACACTAAACTTCGAGGTGAGCATGAACGAACAGACCCAGGGTAACGAATTCCATTATTGTATGGAACGAAGGAAATAGCTGAATTTAAACATATTAGTGCGCGCAAACTACGGCATCAATTTGTGATATCTCTTCGATGACTCTGGTGCGAGGTTAGTATAGTTGTTTCTTGAAAGTCATACGGAAGAATTGACAATGCTCTGCAAGAAATCTGACGGTGCTATGTGGCCATGTGAATAGAGCGAAGTTAAATTCAAGAATCGAAGTGAGCAGATGGTGAAAAGTCACAATCATAATGGTGACATTCAAATCTTGCAGCTGTTTTTCTGAATTGCTTCTAGCTTGTTCCAAATGACAGATGTGTAGTCAACAACAGGACGGATTAGCGATTTATATAATAGCAGCTTAGTATCTTTTGGAGGGTTGAATAGTGTACGATGTTGGTAACCTACTTTTTTTTAGTGCATTGTTACAAATGCAATCAATGTGATGAGACCATGACATGTTATGCTTAAAATTAACACCGAGACATTTACACATAGATACCCGAGCCACAGTGCAGTTATTGAAAGAGTAATGAAGAAGAGGAGGAGAAGATTTTTTTTACAGGACATAAGGGCGGTTTCATCAAAGTTAATGTTCATTTGCCAGGTGTTGCACCAAGTGCAGTACCCAGCCGATGACTCCTGGAGGCAGTAATGATCATTAGAACAGCTAATCATCTCAAATAAAACACAATCATCAGCATAAAGATGAATGTCAGAAAAGATGGTAAGAAGCAAATCATTTATGTAAATTAAATAAAACAGTGGCCCAAGAAGAGCCTTGGGGCACTCCAGATGTTACATCAATAGCAGTAGAGTCAGTCGAGCTGTAAGAGACAAACTGGGAGCGAAGTGAAAGAAAGCTTGTAATCCAGTTAACTAGTTGAGGATTACTTAGTACAGTTTTAAGTTTAGCAAGAAGTTTAAAATGTAATACTTTGTCGAATGCTTTAGAGAAATCTATAAATTTAGTGTCAACCTGGTTGCCAACATCAAGGTTAAAGAAAACGTCATGCATAAACTCAATCCCATTGTCATACTAAAACTGTGCCTAAGCCCATGCTGTATGTTAGATAGCAGGTTATGTGATTCCTGGAAAAGCACTACGTCTTTATGAATGAGATGTTTTAATATTTTGCATGACTGTGATGTTATTAAAATCGGTCTGTAGTTCGAAAAAGACTGCTTATAACCAGACTTATAAAGAGGAAGCATGTTAGCTAACTTCCATGAAGGAACAGTGGAGATGATGATAAAGATTTGTTGAATATGACCGTCAGATAGCTTGATGACCCCAAGGAATAGCGAACCAAGAATGCATTGTGTATGCCGTCCTTTCAGTGTCCTAGTTTATTACGAGGTTAAATGCCTTCATTGTTTATGTCAATGTCACTGATTGCTTCAGAACAAATTATATTGGTGGGAGAAGGAACGAAGTTGTTATCGGGTACAAATATGGACTGAAAATATTTGCTGAAAGCATCTGATATTACTGATGGATCACTCCTGACACATGACCGATTTTGAATTTATCAATTACGAGGCATGTCATAGTGGGGGACTGACTTTGAACATCTGGTGTTCCTTTACCGTGCCTGTGAATCACGAACACAAGCATTTTTGCATTGAACCCACCACCTTGCATCAAGCTTGCAACCTTGAGCTCAGAAGCCCAATGCCATAGCTTAATAGCTATGGCATTAAGCTAATGCATTACGCATAGCTAGTAAGCCACCAGAGAAGCTCAAGCAGTGGCAAAAACCATGGACAGGACACAGGTCTTTTTTTGTATTGCCCATGTTTTTGCACCGTCTGCACTTTCAATGGGATAAACTGGACAGCCCAATTTCTTGCTGCATTTGCATGCAAGTGCAAAATGTAAATGTGCCACCAGAAACTTGTACCATTAGCCTTCACCAATATTTCAAGCAGAAAAAAGAAACACAGCAGCACTTCTAAATGTAAATGGTTAAAACAAAAACAGTATGAAGCATACACAAACACATGTGCAAGTTTGTTCCTGGTGTCATCACGTTTCTCCCAGTGAAAAAAAAAAAGAACAAAAACAACATTTAGTGGAGCTTTTGTCCACACAAAACATCCAGTTTAAAGGTGACTCAAAAGGAGACAATCACGAGAAACATTATGCCAGTTTGCAATACTAACTGGTAATTCCTTCAATACTTTATTGGCATTTCTACGACAGAAAGATGTCAATCTTCAGTGAGGTAAACTGAAGGTAGAACATCTATTTTTTATTTTCATGGCCAAACAACTGCACGTGTGGTGTTAGCAAGAGGGATGCTGTCAGAATTCGTGGTGTCATGGAGGCAATGGTGCGAGAAAGGTCAAGATAGCATTGCCACAGAGCTTTGCTTATCACGTGTGGCTTATCAAGCTTACAACGATGGCAAGAATAATGCACGCAATATTCATGATGATGACAGATAAAGTATTGTACCAAGGAAACACACTGAGCTCTGAGAATAGCTGCAGTTCGGGAAAGGGGGCACCCACAATGGCTTGTAGCTATTGTGGCTGGGAATTGAGAACCAGCAACCTCAAACTCAGCAGCACTGCATTAAGGCCACTGAACAAAAATGGTGAAAATATAATTTGGTATTCAAGAAAGGTAAGTTAACAATCTAACTCACTATGCATTTCTCTACCGTTCCACTGACTCAAGTTTTCTTGATGCTTCAAAATCCTAACCTTTGCCATTCTCCAAGCCAAAACAAGAGGCCAGTATCACACATGGAAGTTTCCGGTCTCTCGTAAAATGCAGCACTGCCGCTGATGCATCTAAAAGGCATGCTCGATGGCGTAAGTAAAAGATAATTGATAGTGCCCAACCAACCTTTGCTCTAGAAAATTCCTGATACCCTGGCCTGGGGGTGTCAACGGGCACAAGGTTCTAAAACAATAAGGCATACTGCTCTCACTGTAAACGATAAGATCTCTCGCACTGGTCAGCATATCAGAAACACACAGTGGGGTGCAAAGATAAGAGCCGCTATCAGGTAAGTAAATGAACATGGCAATTTAGACAAGTTTGGGAAAATTCTTAAAATGCCACCAAAATGTAATCATCAGTGAGTGCTCGTGTGTTTCTTCAGACAATTGTTTCACTGCAAACAACAGGAAGAGTGATATTTAACAAGAACATGTTGCAGTTTTGGTCTTGTACACTGTCTTAACGTACATGTCACATTTCAGTGAATTTTTACAGAAGTATGCGTTATAATTGAGTAAATACAATACTTGTTAGGTTCTCAAGAATACTGGGGTTTGAAGACTCATAAGAGTACTGGAGTTGAAGTCTCAAATCCTCTTCACAGTAACCGAGTTCTAGAAATCAAAGGTATGGGTTTTTTCATTTTATTATTTTTTTTTATTTGCTGCTGCTGCTGCTTTGAAGTTTGTAAATCTGCGAATAAAAGTTACTTCTTGCAAGAGACAGTTCAGAATGCAAAACAACACACACCGCGTCAAACTGGCCTGCCCGTGATTACCAACAATATTGTTGAACAACTTTTTCTGGTTGTGCAGGTGAAGCCCTTGCACGAGCACAAAAGTACCCAAGATGTCAGGCTGAGTTTGGTTGCCACTTTGCTTCCCTGACCGCATGTGATTTGTCTACATTCCTGAAGGCAGTCCTAATTGAATCCTTATAAACAAACATTTGCTTTGTCCATCTCCACACAGCCATTCATTGCTGAAGTTTTTCACGAGTCTCTGAGGGGGTTATGCGGCTGGCCAGTGCATGACCATTAGATGAAGAAGGAATCTTGCTTTTTAGTGATGTGCAAAACATGCACCTGTTTCACATTTACTAAAGCTGAAAAGAGCAAGCCAATGAAAGACCTCCACACTTCATCCCAAAATAAAGTGCATTTTTTTTGTAAATTGAGAGCTACAGCCAACAAAACAAGTTCCCTATTTCTCACGTTATAAAGAGCAAGAAACTTTTCTTTTGCAGTTACTTTTGCCCTGCACCAAATACAACTTAACAAAAGTAAAATTGTTGGTGTCATTCCTAAAATTGCAAACAAGATTTATAAAGTGGGAATTTTAATATAATTTCTTAGAACTGGCAAGTATGCAAAAGTGGGATCTACCCATTAGCTTCATAACAATTTCCTTCTAGCATAGGGCAGCATATCGGACAGCCATCATTCTTATCAAAACCTACCCTTTTTCTTTTTTCACTTGTCTAATATAGATGTTGAATCCACAAGCACATATTTCGTAGGCCTTCATTAGTAGCTCTCGACACACTCAGTAAAAGCACAAATTCTGGTGATTTTGCTGCTTTCTTGGCTGCTTCTTTAAAACTGCAATTAAAAATTTGCAGATTTTGAGCGATTCATTGTTTTTCTTCTACACAAAACACCAGCAATTAGGCTACAGTTTCATTTATCACAGTTCATGCTGCAATATTGCCAGAAACAAAACAAACTTAAACGGCCTAAAAGGAATTAGTACCTTTCCTTCGGTAAGAAAAGGGCAAAGAGAAACCTTTACCTTGGGTTTTCTCTGTTCAATAACCCTATTAAAAAAATTACCCTAATCATCTAATAACTAAAACTTGTTTGATCTCTATTCAGCCAGGTAAATAGTAAACAAAAATTATCCAAGCAGCAGAAGAGGCCTCAAAAGGAAACACTATGTTTCAATGGTAGACCATGTTTTTTTTCTTTTTTCCCCCCAGCTTGGTTAATGTCAGCTAAGACACCCTGTATACTTCTTAATGATATTGGTAAGCAGCCACGCATGAGTTGAGAATGCCTGCAATATGGACTCCAATACAGGATTCCTGTTAACCTGCAGGTTTTCTTCCTCACATGTAAGTTTTCTGCAGGTTTTCTTCCAATCACATATAAATGCATTCAAGGGGCTCATCCAGGATACTATCAACTTCATGGAGTGTTGCCATATACAGGAGAACGGGTACCTTCTCTTCTGTGGCGATATCTATTGCTGTTGCCACTAATCTCCAGCTGTAATGGGGCAACCAGAGTAGAACAGCAGAAACACATTTCTTAATATTTCCATTTTATGCAGTTAAAACTAAACAAGAATTACATTTAGTTACCCCATATACATGCAAGTATGTCACCAAGCGCACCTTTGTAACACCGTCATTGCTGACCTCATTAATATTACTACATTTCATGCGCTGACGTTCCTGCATAACAACCGAACAATTTTTGTGCATAAACATAACAAAGAAGAGAAATATGCAATGAGGTTTAGCTTTTGAAATGTTTTTAAGTTGCATTATTCACACTGTTAACCATTTTACTCATCATAAGGTTAAGCGAAACTTAAATTTTCACCTAGGACGCTGTTTTACGGAAGGATGTCATAGTGTTGGCTTTCCGGGAAATAGGATGTGCGCTAGACGTATTACCTCAACCTAGATTACTACATTTTCAGAACTGTAAATCCGCCAGTCTCGCAGTTAGCAGCGACAAATCCCGAAAAGGCATGAAAACGAAACGGGTGGTGGCAACAACTAGCAGCTTCCGCATTAACTTTCTGATGCAACATAGATTCCGGCAACATCTATTTGTCGATTGTTTGCAAATGAAAAATTATATTCCGTTCAAAAGTACATCAACACTATAGATCGATAATTTTGGTCGTAAAGACAGCGTAAATACGTGAAAATTCAATAAAATCAGAGACTTCAGACGGACACAATTGCAGCTGTGGTTTGTGTGCAAAGTTGACCTTCATTTTCCCCACTAACAAGCAACCTTTTCAGCCAAAGTAATGTGCGTACAATTTAGAAGAAAGAGCATTGCCTTATATTAAGCATTTCTATCTAAAGAATAGTGTACGCACCAAGGTTATGAAATCAACAATGAAGGCACGGATGGAAGTAGTGACATTTAAAATGTGCCGCATACATTTTAAAACACTTTTGGTCAGATTGGAACTGTGCTGCAAGTTTGAATAATATGTTCAAACTGTTTCAGTGAAACGAGTGCGAAAGTAGACGGTTGGGTATTTTTGCTTGGTGCAAGTATGCAGGGGGTTCACTTCTTGCACTATGTTTCACAATTTGTTGCACAAGGCACAATTTTACAGTGGGCGGATAGGTGCGTTTCAAGCTGGCTTGACATGGAATAGTTGATGTTCTGATATCCGATGTTCCTGCACTAGTTTTCCCATGGAGTCCATATTCTCTAAACATGACAAAATGCACTAATGGACTGACAATTGCTAATCCATTTTACAGCTGTATGCTTTTTATGATTCTGAGATGCAGTTGAAGTAAGTTTTAAACCAACAGAATCAGTTAGCTCCTGAAAGAGTTAAGGCTTCTGATGGGGCTAGTTAGAATCACATTGCTGTGAAGCAGTGTTCTATATTTATACAAAACAGCACATGAAGCAGTATTAACTTAGATGAGTAAGCACTTGGACAAAGTCTGAACCTCCCAGCCTAAAGCTTTCCCCACTCATCCTTTTGTCTGACAACCTGACGTAAAATCTGTAGTGGCTTCAAAATATACAGCACAATTATCTTGATATTACAATTTTAAAAAAATTGCAGCTGCCTAAAGTCTCTGCACACAAGAATCTTGTGTATGTATGTGCTACTTCTGAAGAGTATGTGGGCAAATCATTAAACCCATTAATCAATGTGTGAAACAAAGCAAGGATGAACACAAACTTGTATGACAAGCCCGAGGTCTACACTGAATGACTGCAACTGCCCCACAAGTGCTCAACACATCTTCCTCAATGGAATCAAACACGCCAGCAGTTTGGAATCTTCCATCCGGTCAACGTCACACAAAGGTATGCCACATGCCCGAGTTGTCAGTGTACAGGAAGACAGCATAAACAACTGCACAACGCACCAACTGTTCAAAGTTTTGAAGTCCTTCTTTTGTTGCACAGTGTCCATCTAAAAAAGAGGGTTGTGTTCCTATCGGGGACAACCCACTTTAATTATTTTCTTTGCCAGTTCTGTGGCATGTGTTTCAAAGCTGGAAAGTATGTCACGCTCCAGGAAATGCTCTCTCTACCCGTAACACCTTCAAACAATAGCAGTTCATTGAAACTAAGTAGCATAACGTAGTTTTTCTGTTCAATAACTACATTCCTTGATGGTCGACCGTGTTTCCCGATTTGCTATTAGCAATGAATGAAAACGCCCCCCTGTGACAGTTCATTTTTACACTGAGCTATCCGACAGTCTCAATACAATTGAACAACTACATCGTCATAGAGGAATGCGACCATCTGTCTAAGAATGTTGAAGTCACGACGAACTTGCGAATGTTTCAATAACTGAGCAGGAACTGAGAACGAACGAGGTTATTCTATCACTGGCGGAGTTCCCGTTCTCTTTAGTGCAAGACTAGTACCGCGGCCTTACTTGTGCGAACAGTTCTGGTTCTCAGGCACGCGCTCATGCCCTTCGGCGCGAAAGATTCTCCCAATCCGTACGCGTTCGCAATACAACCGTTTTGCTCGCTCGAAACACCTGTGGGAGCGCTCGAGTAATAGCGGCGCAAGCATCATCTCACAAAAATATACGCGCGAGGCGCCATCGAGGAGCCCAGAGTCGACATCAAGTGACTCATACAGGATCTTTATTCACAGCCGCGCGCCGTTGAGGTTAATCGCTCGGTTGTGCAATCATTCGGCGATTGAAAGACGATGCGCGCACCACCTGTTTCAGGGGGACAACTCACAAGAACGCAACGTATGGCCGTGGTATGGCATACGGAAAGTACGATGTGGGACGAATAAACGCATCGTCCTCCGCCACCAATGCGGAAAGCTCTTACGGAAAAGCAAGAGTATCAGCCTCTCCGTCCCATTCAAAAGTTACGACAAGAGAGAGATCCAAGGACGCTTGCATTATGCGACAACAAAACGGCCAAAACTGGGGCGCGAGTCGCCATACCACTAGCAAGTGTTTCGCCTTGGCCCGACTGTGGAGCTTCCGAAACACCACGGGAGAAGACCCGGAATGTCGAAAGCGACAACGAGGAAACTGTTTTCTTCCCACCACGACGGGCGCAGCAGCGCTGGCCCTTTCGACGACTGCTAAAACGAGACAAGCCGGCAATAAAGAAGTGAACACATCGCAGAAGTGAGCGGCGTATTGCCAACGACTCGGTCGGCGAACGTGAAAGGTCACTGACGATTGACGCGTTCCGATGACATGCGTTTCGAGCGAGAAAAGTAACAACGATCTGTGGAGACGAGCTCGGAGGACCCTCGGCGTGACATTTGCCGATGACACCCCCCTTTCAACTGCATCGCGAGATATCAGCATATAGGAGTGTGAGCACAGACACGCTGACCCTGAGAAACCCTGTCAACATGTGTGACGGCTGGTCAGCGGCGACCAAGCTTCACGGCAAAAGCGACCGTGTGACGGCTAAAATTAGCCGCGTTGGTCGGCCGTTACGAAAGAGCGCGTGCTGCGGCCGCAGCGTCGTCGACGATATGGCTTACCACGGTTGGCGCGCGACTTGTCCGCGCAACAAGCAGCTGTCGCGGCGACTCAGCGGGCGTCCCACGGTCGTCCGGGCATCCGCGGGCAACTCCGTCCGTGTCTGGTATCCATCGCACGTGAGAAAGGCGGCAAAGAGCGCGGTCACCGCGTAGCGTATCGCACTGCTGCCACAATCGGGCCGGCCATCTTGATGTGACCAGCGGGGCGTTGCGTGCAAAAAGCGAAAGCGCACGCAGTGGGACGGACGCCTGCGGAGACCAGAGGCGGCGCGATGGGCGCATGTGTGTTAAAATGTGTGTTTCGCCGCGGGGCTCTCATCATCATCAACAACGCTCGTAAATAGCGCGAAGTTTGAACTATGTGCTAAAAGATCGTCACTACGCTTGCAAACCAAAGTTATAGTATAGCTATAGTAACATAGTGTTTAAAAACCAATATTTCTTACAAAGTGTGTTTCTCCCTGCAGTAATAAAAGTTTGAGTGGCTCTAAAAAGGGATGATGGTGCTATGAGCTGTGGTCAAATCTCCAACATTCCCTCCTGCCGCTACCTCCATCGCCCGCATTCACGCACCAAGGACAGCCGAGTAATTTTCAGATCTGTTGTGTGTAGCGCACATGCTTCGAAAGTCGCAATCGCCACAGCAACTCCTCTCACATGCTCTCGCTCATTCTCAGTGTATAAAGATCCTACCAGGAAGCTCCAGCTGCGCACAACACTACTCATTGATAGACTGGCTTGAAACTCGGTGCAGGAATTCAATAAAAGTCGATGTTCTTTTTCATCATGCATGCAGTTGATTGAGAATAAGGGTGCTTAATTCGACTTAATACAAAGCCATGGACTGTTCATTAGACGCAGTAAGCTTTATTATAAAGAATGTAGTCCACCAACACCAGGAAGTATCGAAGGAATTCATCTGCGCAAACGAGGTAAAATAAAACGTGAAAGCATGCAGCTCTTCCATTTCAGTGCCGTTCACGTATCAATCGCCGATGTAGTTAAAACTAAACAGTTTTGTCGCGCCTCTACATTAAGCAAGACACGTGAACTCTCAACAGTGGTTTGTATATTGATCGACAATTAACGTACGTCCATATTAATTTAATTGTGTGCCCACATTCAGAAGCATGCGTTAATGCGCCTTCCTTGAGAAAGATTTAAACATTTTAGTGTATTCGCGGCCATCTAAACCATTGCGCTTATTGTTACTATCTTTGGGTTAAAATATTTAAACCTAACTGAATGGTTTCAACTCGTTCCAGCTGGAAACCAGTCCCAGTTACAGGCCAACTGCACTACAGTAATGTACTCTGTACTGGTATCCTTATCAGAGTGCACTAGACATGTATTTTCTAGTGCACTCTGCCCATATGCCACTCTGACCACCTCATTCATCCCCTTCATTCTTTCTCGACAAAGATGGAGAATCATATGTTCCCGCTCAGCAACAACTCGATCCTGGCGTCGCCCTTGCGTGCTGGGAAAGGTATACGAATGTGGCCACCATTCTGTAACGTGCACTGTGTGTGCGGCACATACTATTATAGGCCCAGTCTGACTCTGCAACGTATTCTCAAATTTCAGTTCCCTGCTATTACGCCAGCCAGCAAAACTTTGACGGATGCCAGCTTCGTTGAATGGCCCCAATGTTCGAATAACTTTTATTTCACAAAGCTTACAGCCAGTGTAAGCTATGTAAAGCCAGGGCTAATCTTAATCACATTCTGTGGGAATGCCCACAGGGGCCCTCTGAGGGAAGAATAGTCTTTAGAACAATGGGAGACCTTATTACTCATCTCCGATCCGGAGATTCAACTGAAGACCGTCCGACTGGCCGAAACCCATGCTAGGGTCCAAGGACTCCTGGTCGTCGTCTACGTGGGAAGGCTTCAAGCCTTCCCTACATCTGTTGGACAAATAAAGTTTTACAATCCAATTTCACAAAGAAGCCTCAAGCAGTCAAATGAAAGCTGCTCATTTCCTATTAAAAGTAGTAAAATAAAATGTTTACCATTGAGCATGTCCCACATGGTCACGTCCAGTGTGGCTTGAACAGTAAATAATTTTAGAAATCTTGAGCAGTCATTAACAGTTACACTAAAAGAATTAAACATAGTTAAGTTCATTTAATTAAGCCTACCAACAATTGGTTTTCACACAACATGCATATACAAATGAATCTCTAAACGGAAACCGCTTAAATGGAACACCACCCTCATGGCTGGCTGGTTTCGTTTTCATGCAATTGTATTCAGCCGTTTCTCAGTAAATGGAACTCCTGATAAACAGCACCAATTTCGCTGATCCCTTGAAAGCGAGCTCCACTGTATAAACACATAGTACATACAATCGAACCTCAATGCAACGGCTGAACTGCAGCAAAAAACCTCACTAAACTGCAAATTTTGTCAAGTTGAAATTTCTCTGTGTCAGCAGACGTCACAAGATCTTAAAACAGAACTTGTGAATATTGCTTCTTTGCTTCTTGTCTGTAAGCGTATATGAAAAGAATCCCATAACAAACTAGACCAGTAATTAATTAAAAGCACTGGTTCGTATAGAGATCACGCTAAGAAAAAGCTTTCGCACCTTGGACCACACCTACATAGCGGTGGCAATCACATATGGTGCCATACATTGACATGTATAATCACAGACTGCCAACGCTGGGCTGCCATTGTATTTTATTGTGATTAGCTCACTCACCTTTTGAGGCCTGTGAAGGTGAAGCATTGATACCGATAGCAAAGTATCTGACAACTGCACGATGTAAGGTTCATAGTTTTGTCCACTGTACAAATTGCAGTAAGAGTTCACTAATAAATTAATATTCATGGTGAACGTCATGCGCACTAAGGTAAACACAAACAGAGAT
This sequence comes from Dermacentor albipictus, assembly GCF_038994185.2. Lineage (NCBI taxonomy): Eukaryota > Metazoa > Arthropoda > Arachnida > Ixodida > Ixodidae > Dermacentor > Dermacentor albipictus. The sequence goes on along the minus strand of NC_091828.1, from coordinate 28,236,593 downwards.
CTCACTCGATAACCGCAAACACTCAGAGTCACAATGCTGGCATGCTGAAGACTGCCGACCATGGGGAGCGAACCCTTCGCACTGTCTCTTGCTTCAATGCACCTTCGACGCTCGAGATTGTGCCACCTTCAACACTAGACGCACGGGGAGCCACCAGCCATTTATGTTCTCCCAGCCTTTGCACCAGGTGCAGCATACCTCCAAGATAGGGCACGCGGGCAGCGAATGCGCCATGCGCAGCCCCGGCTACAGGCTGCCCAGACTAGGAGGAGGTGCGTGCCCCAAGGGAGGGACAAGCAGGAGTGGAATGCGCAGGATTTTGTTTCGAATTTCCATCTGTTTCCCCGGCATACGTCAGTGTAAGATTGTGTCCTTTGCAGGCACAATCTTCATAGTGTGATCCATGCACTGCAATTGTTTGCTGGCAACGCACAAACTCATTGAAGGGCCAACGTTCCAAAGAAACAAAGGGGTCATTTCACTTGATGTATTGGTGGGCTCCATAATACTTTTGAATATGTCACATACCTTGAATATGCTGTACAAGTGTGTTTTCATTCCACCCCTATCGGAACGCAGCCGTCACAGCCAGGAATCGAGACGTGACCACAACGCCGTAGCGACTTGGACGCCATAGCCACTCAGACACCGTGACAAATACAACGAATTTTTGTTCTTTGCAACATGCAGAAAGAAAGCCATTTTCTGTGGAATCATCGGTCACATGGTGACTAAAAATAGTGCATTTATTACAATATAAAACGAGAATATATTATTATACTCTGGTAAGAACACAACAGTTCACAGTGCACAGCACTGACGCATGTCACCTTCACAAGCACACTGTAAATGCCCAGTTTTGTTTCTGCACAACATGGTGCACACAGATCCTCGCATTCATTTCCTAATCTCATGCTTAGCTAGCACCACATCCGCCTGCAGGCGACTTGGAAGACTTGGAGAAATGCTGTCCTGGGAAAGCACTTTCACTGGAACGTCACTGATGGCTGCCGCTTTCACCTCGACAGCAGGAACGTCTTTGTCGCTGGCTGCCAGTGGCAAAGCAGTGGGCACAACAGTAACTGGGGCCTTTTTGGATGCAGCTGCACTGGCTGCTTCGGCAATATTAAAATTGTCAACATCTATCGGTGCCTCTCGTTTAACATCTTTAGACATTTTGCGAACGAGTGGCCGGTTGTCCAGCTCCTGGCGTGCTGGGATCGCTTTATCTTTCACTTCCAAAGGCTTGCCAAGTGACTTCACGGGAGCTTCAACGCCGACATGTACAGGCTGCTTGGCGAAACTGCTAGCGACTGCTGGAAGCTCTTGTGGAACCTGCTGTAGAATGGGCTTAGGTTGCTGCTGCACTAGGCTCGGTTTGCTTTCAGGGACAATGGGAAGCTTCTGCTGCAATGGCTGTTGGACATCTTGATGACGCATGATGATGTCCAGTGGTTTGACAAGGTTCTCTTCTGCTTTTGGAATGGCATCTGCAGCAGGAACGACTGACTGCTTTTGAACCACCACATTCTGAATGCCGAGTTGAGGTTGGTGCATCGGGCCCTGTTTTGGAACCTGCGACAGGGAAGGAGGGATGTCAACTTTTGGACCTAGCGCAGGGGGCTGTTGGCGGATGTGCTTCACATCTGGCAGGTCACTTCGGCCAGTCTCGTCCTTCTTACTCCCTTGTGGTGGAGGGAGGGCAGGATTCGAGAGCTGTTGGTTCGCAGCAACACGATGAATGTTTTGTGCGGCAGGCTGGACGCCAACCGACAAAGGGACCTTCACGATCTGTTCTACGCGTTGTGCTTGACGTTGTTGCGAGTCCTGCCGAGATCGCTGGACATCCTGCACGGAAAGCGGAGGCGCTTGGTTCAGGATCGGCTGCGGAATGTTCTGAATGGGACCCTTTGACCGCAGTTGGCTCCCTTGGTTCAGGAGAGGCGGTGCACTGCCTGCGACCGCTGGATGCGGTGCATTCGGGGCTTCTGGTCTTGCACCGGTGAAAGGTGCTGCCGGTGCGGCCATGGGGAGCCTGTCCTGGACTGGTGACTGCGCAACCACATTTGCGGGTGCAGCAACCAATCTTGCAGTATCTACAGTTCCATTGGTTTTCTGTGGCTGTGGGGGCATGTCTTGCTTGTGCTTGGCCAGTTCCTGCTTGAGCTCACGCTGCAGGTCTTCCAGCATCTTTTTCTGCACCTGTGTGCGTGGATGAAAACAAGTTCAAGCCTAAGTTCACGTCTCACTTCTAAGTGGTAGCAGCTGCACTGAAAAATTACCTATGGACAACAATGTCGCCCGAGGATGTGCAACATTCAGAAGAAGGCAAATTTAAACTGAATGTCGCACAAGTAAGGAAGGCGGGTATAAATGACTGTTCCGACTGAACTACTGGCTCATTACAGCTAAGATTTCAGAGGTAAAATTTTGTGCCGTGTTTTGTTTGACACCATGTTCAAATCCAGTATAAGAAAGTGCAAGCACAGTTGAACCTCGCAATAACGAAATTGGTGGGAAACGTGAAAAAATGCGCTTTTGCTAGAATTTCGTTGTTACGAAATGAGACACAGGTAGGTAATACGTCGCAGAACGAAACTTAGCTGTCAAAATTCCATTAGCTTAGTTTTGCAAGCTAGCTCGAGGATATAGAACCGAATTGCCAACAGTACAAAAGGTGCGCTGCATGCGTCGATCATCAGTGGCATCACTGCCATGCAGCAGTATTCTCAGACTATTGCTTTCGGAGATTCAATCACTTTCGGAGGTTCGATCACAATCCGGCACCGGACGCAGAGCAACAGCACTCCAAGCATGCAGCAGCACTTCTCCAGTGCACGCTGTTGCCTGTAGGCGCCGATGCATCTGGTGCCGAGTGCGAAAGTGATCGTATGTCGTACAGTAAAGCTTCGTTATACCGTACGCGCTTAAACAGTAGTTTCGTTTTAAAAGCAGTAAAGTCAAATCCCCGACTAGCAACCATTGAACATAATGTGTTTTGAATCTGCATAAACCGTACCAGCTTATTGCATATGTATCGGTTAACATGTAGTGTTTCCACTTTTCGTCGTGCAAGAACGGCGGTGTGTTGTCTCCATCAGGCAGGCCGGTTGAACCAGCCTCAGAGATCGGAACAACGCCCTGCAAGCGCGCTGTGCGTTCGCGCGAGAAGCCACATCATTTCGGAGGCGTGCCAGAGTGTTATGGCGTCGCGTACGAGGACTCGCGTTATGCCGAAGCTCGGAAAAAAAAGACGCCGGGTGCTCAGCATAGAAGAAAAATTAGACATTGTTCATGCTATCGAATGTGACACGAAGAAGTCAGCACTGGCACGTGACAGGGATCTGCTGTTGGCTACAGTGTGTGGCATTTGGAATGTGAAGAAGTTGCTCGGCAGCGCTGCGGCAACCGCGAAGAGATGTCGGCTACGAGGTTCGACTTTTTTCCGTCGTTGCCTCTGTTATTGCCGAAGTGTCGGCTAGCAACAGTGATGAGGACGACATGAAAAGTGACAGCATGGGTGATTCAGGCCGGATAGTGATTGAAGCTGCGCGTTACATCAGCCTCATGAATGCAATCGTCGCAACGAGAACAGCACCCCGCAATGAAAAAGGTGCCAGCGACTTCGGCAGCGCTATTGCACGCGTGCATATAGAATACGTAACGCCAACGAGGAATCTGCCATGCGAGTGTTTGCCGAGAAGAGGGGGGCTGGCTGAAAAGCTGCCTCGCAGCTTCAGTAAGTTTGAGGCCGCTGTCAATGCTACTATGCCGCGGCATCAAATGAAAATAACTCTTTAGTCGCGTGAAGTGAAGAAATACTGCATGTTTTTTCCTTCTTCATCGCACTCTCTCTGAGTTCCGTTTTTGACAGGTAAATGGTCAATCTCATGCTATTTTGGTTAAACAGCACTACCATTTAGTACGCACTTTTCCCAAGCTCCAGCCAACTATGGTTTAACGAAGTTTCACTGTATACTTGAATGCAGTGGATCGAGATTATGGCCCCTTCGCACAAATCTACGTACGGCACCAAACCCACACATGACGCCTGTCAGGTTGCACCAAAACCAGCGTTCTTGAAGCAAAGAATGAGTCTTTCCGGGTAACCGTTCAATCACGGCCCAGCGTGTGTCATGCTGCAACTGCCATCTCAAGCGCCATAAATAATTCCAAGTCGGTGGGACGTGGATTTCCTTACTATTGCTGCATTTTTCTCGTTGTGGTGCACATTATGCACTGCACTACGCGTGCAAAAACTGCCATCACATGTTGGTAGCAACATGCTGCTGCTTCAAATGGGCGGTCAACAAACAAGATGGTGGCCATGACGTGTTCAGGCGTGATCACTTCCGGCGCTTGGTTGTTTTCATAAACAAAAAATGGTGGCGCATGCAAGTGTAATGTGGTGGTATATTATGCAATTCTAATTGAGCACATTTTGGAGCCTCCTAGCCTTGCACAAGTAGGTGATGTCCAGGGTTACGTTCTGCCAAATTTCATCGATGCGGGATTGTAGTACAGCAACATTTTGTTGTCAGGAGGTACAAAAATATTTCGTTGCCGCGAGAATTTCATAGTCGCAAGATCTTGTTATCGCGGGTTTCGACCGTAGCAATTTTCAAAATGCGATTCAGCAGTTCCAAAATGAACAAAACATGGACTACCTTATGTACAGTAATCGAATTATCAACAAGCTATCTGATTATTAATATAAACTCATATTCATATACTAGTATTCAGAATGTCTGAGAATTTTTTTCATTACACAACGTAACATGAGACATGACCTGTCAAAAGTACAAATTCAGCATTAATAACAAATAAGCAGTTTGTTCAAATACAAAGAGGACTACGGAGCATAGTCAATACAGCATTATATAGACTATGGTAAATATATGTATACATATATATATAGAATTATAAGGGTAAAATTTAACGAGTCTCGAAGACAGTTGGTGAACATTTGACCGTCGAGGCTAAATTGGAAACTAGTATTGTATGCAATGACATGGTGCTTGTGGCAACAGTGGGTGACAAAGACATCATAATTTTCTGGTTGATATGGTCATCACAGATGTTGCCACAATTATATCGACTAACACAGCAACAATGTATATTTCCAATTTTATTGTGCAGAGAACAGAGATGTGGAGCACACACAAATTTTATCAAACACCCATAACTGAACGCTAACTATGAGCAAAGTTTGCCTGCAAATGATCCAGCAGTTTAGCAAGAAAAGTGTATGCATGCCTGGTATTTCTTACTGCAACTTTAATGGCCCACCAGTACTGTTCACATTTAATTTAAGCACCCAACCCAGCATGACTCATCATTTAAGGGGAGATGCTCCTCGAAGCAACTTTCTTTTATTACTTGTATTATAGGTTTCAAAATTCAATCAAGTATAGAGCTTTATATGCAGATTTCATAAATGGCACTACTTTTTGTGTAGCTGCTATAGTTTTAGTTATGTGATGCACAATGCCAAAATATAGTCATTTTTAGGGGCACTTCTTTATGTAATAAATTTTAACAAGAAGCATTGTGCTGCAGCTTGTTTAGCTCTTTGTAGATCGCAAAGTGCCGATATCTAGCCGAACAGTGTGTACAATTACTGAAACTATGCAAAAAAGTTCGAACATTTCAACTAATTATTTTTCTTAGTTTTCTTAAATGTAACCATGTACTTTTGCAACTTACTGCTTGGAGATATTGCAATTTCAAGTAAATATCAGCAATGTACACATCTTCAAGAGTATGCATGGCAAATTTCGTTACTATAAACAATTGTAAATGTACAAGGCTATTTTCATGTGATTGTGAAAAAAATTAGGTGAAGTGTCCTAATTGAGAAATTGTACGTGCTGTTTGAATAGATATCGGCAGTTTGCGGTCTACAAAGAGCTTATTAATAAGCTACAGCACAAAGCGTTTTGCAAAACATTATTGCACCATAAAGTGCACACAAAATCACTCTATGTTGCCACTGTATAGGGCTTAACCCAAGAACTGTAGCAGCTACACTGAAACTGATGACATATTTGAAATCTGCTTGAAATGTTCTATAAGTGGGCACATTTCTAAATCTCTAGTACAAATATTAAAGAAATTTTTGTACATATTAAAAAAATTTAAAACATATTAAAGAAAATTTCTTTAATATGTTTTTTAATATGTTAATAAAATTTCTTTAATGTTTTTTTGAGGAGTGTTCCCCCTTAATAAAAGAAATGTTTCTATATAATTCTAAAGAAAAATCGCCATTTTACCCAGCATTTCAGTGATTAATGAACTATTGTGCCAGACAGAATGATGCATCCCCCAATTTCGCGATGTTCCAGGGCAGCTCCCCCCCCCCTCACAGTGCCATTCCCTCCTAAACAGGGGGAAAGCACTTTGCATGCGGAAAGTTCCGGTTGGTTTCTGGGCTCCCTTGTAGTCTATTTCTTTCCTTCACTTTCGTTGCCCTTTCATCATTAGTTTCCTTTCCACCTTCATGTCGCTCAACCGCTGCTCGCTTTAATCTCTTTCTTGCTGCGTCATTGCGCTTTCATTCTCTCAGCAGCGCCTGCTCCCATCATGAGGGTCCTCCACGTTTTCTTTCTCATGTTGAATTACAATGGCGGAGTCGGAGCAGCCGACGGACTCCACGAGCGAGCACTCAACTCTGGCATAGAGCAACGCCTCCAAATCCGTGAGTGGAACACAACCTGCCCCGTCGGAGCAAGGCGGAAGCGGATCTTTTATCACCGAGTTACCCAGGATACCTTGCGTGTTGTCATTTCCTTTTGCTGTTGGCTCCCAGCACCACCACACCGGTCACTTGTCTCTTCAGCGCCGTTCACCTGTTGCTTTTTTAAAAGTGCGGAATGGATATCTCGCCAAGCGTGCAGCAGCTTTTGCTTGCTCGCGAGTAGTGACCGGTGCCGCCTCCCAACAGGCAAACGTGGTAAAGGAAATACGCCACGCAGAGTTCCGGTTCGCATCGCCGATTTTGGCGGAGCATCTTTTCCTGCTCCACGGAGTGACTCCCGCTCTGAATCCACTCCGACTCTCTCATTGGAGCACCTAACTCCCGCCCTCACACTGTCATTGGAACAAACTTGCTCCGAAACGAGCAGAAAAACTTGCTCCGACTCCGCCATTGGAATTCAACATCAGTCATGATCAGAGTGAATGACGTTCAGACAGCCAAGGAAATGGAACATGCCGATGCTTGGCTACACAGTAAAAATTACTGAAGAAGCGTAAAAACAACATGGAACCACGAAGGCCAGAACCGCCCGGGATTGCAGAACCTTCGTTGAAGACTGTTCTGGCAAAGGAGGATGACTTCATTATATTAAGGTTTAATTGTAATAGCAAGAAGGTACTGTATATTGAACAAAAATATCAGGCACTGCTGATATATCGAAATTCAAACAGTGCAAAACTGCCCCAGAAGTTTGCTTTTATGTGTGGCAAAAGCCACCCCCTCAGAAAAAGTGGTTCAGCCTGGCTGTGCCTGTGCAGCTGTACCATGCTGTGCCCAAGCATCCCCTACAAGAAATGACCCTGCTCTTCGTTAAGTTCTTCATTCATGTGTTGCCTTTGTTTTATCATGATGGCTAGTGCAAAGTGACACAATCTGCCATTCACCATCAACTTGGAAATTATTGAGTCGAGTGCAGAGAGAAAGGAAATCTGACATCGGCGCAGCGTCCTGGGCTGACATTAAGAAAGAAATATTCCGAAGCTGCTTCCGTCGTGCTGGTTTTCATGTTCCCGGTGACGACAATGAAAAGTCTTCTGACGAGTGCAAAGAAGCTGCCGCAAGTTTCAACAAAATGTGGAGTGATCTGCCAGCATTTCCAGAAGCTGTTGAAGGGTCATCAGTCGACAAATTTGTGCCTGCGGACAAAGGTGCCGCGACTGTGGGAGATCTTCAGAATGGGTACTTATCGCCAATGTCGTGAATTGCGACAAGAGTGAAGGGAACAGTCAGGATAACTCGGGTCCTGCACCCACCTGCTCCTCCGTGAGCTCGCCCTGTTTTGGTGCTGGTGCACAAACTTGCAAGGCTGTAGCCTCAGCTGCTTTGAGTCATTGGACAATGTCTAAAGATGTGTGTTCTCCCAGGCAGTGAAGACATTGAAGCAGAAGATTTGGGACTATTTTGCACCACAGGAAGTTGGAATATATCAATAAAGTATGGTTACAAATGGTATAGGCTCTTATGTTGTGAAATTCATTAAACATTATATATTGAATTACACAACATATCAAACTAATTCCTGTTTTTATTGCGAGTTCGACATATATGGGTCTGACTATATACGACACCCAGATCATACAATGTTTTCGCTCAGCCCCGAGAAAATTGTATAATCAGAGTTCCACTGTACTAGGCAGATGTCTCTTCACGGTGTCTTGGCTCACTGAGAAAGACATCAATCACGGGTGTGCAAATAGTATAAACTTCTGTATAACAAATGAAATAATGCCCTATTTCCTATTTGATACAGTGTTCAAACTATTCGTGAATACAGATACTTTTCAAATAGTTATTAAATATCTAAGATTGCCAACTGTGCGCGATCAAGCATGAAATTGGAGCACAAGTCTGATAAATTTAATTGATGCAGTCATAGTAGACACAGATATGAGAAGTTACGTTGTGCAGAATGCCACGGCTAACTCATTATCATACAGGGTTGAATACTGGGATTTTACATGCCAAAACCACGATTTGATTATGAGGCACGACATAGTCGGGGACTCCAGGTTAATTTTGACTACCAGGGGTCCTTTAACGCGCTTCCGATGCACAGGACACAGGCGTTTTTCCATTTTGCCCCCACCGAAATGTGACCACCGCAGTTGGTATTTGATCCTGTGACCTCATGATCAGCAGTGCAACACCACAGCCGGTAAGCCACCATGGCGGGTTATCACTCATGGTCGCCAAAGACTCCAAAGTATAGAAACTAACTAAAGGTGTGCAAATACCTGAATATCACCGAATTGAATAGTGAGCATTTGAATTCGATTTTTTGAATATTCAATATAAATGTGGAGACCCACACAGTGCCACATGTACTCATATGTAATCGAGCCCCACTTACTCAAAGTCACGCAAGTGAATGTTTTACTTCGTTTTCGGCACAAAATGAGCGCCAAGCAAGCAGCACACAGGCCGCCCCAGCCAATGCAGCACCAGAGTTCATCACTGCCAGCACTCCTTGGCGATGGCCTAACGCGGAGATCACACACAACAGCACCATGTCGACCGGGGCTGCCTATCAGTACTGGGTTCGTCCGTGTCGACAGGACCGATCGAAACGACGCGACATGGGCAGGGGTACGGCAACAACAACAGTGCATATTTAGCGAAGTTCAAAGATCGGCCAATTAGCTGCTCATAGGCGTGCAGATTGTGTCGGATATGCAGTGAAAAACTTCGTGCCATTCCAACAGCCGATGATCTACCCCACAAGCGTTATGTTGGGATTGTGGCAAGCATTCTGCGATGGCTTGCAGCCCACTGCCACATCCACCTGAAGCGCTGCTCCATTGTGCATGGAAGACTAAGGTTACGGTTTGGTGCCGAATTGAAGCAGTTCTGTTCGCAGCAGCCACGCGACACTTGGAAAGTTGAAGAATTAAACCGCACACGAAAGCAAGTGCACGGGATAGCAACCAAGTTGTTCACGGTTGTCACCTTTGGGACACACCCTACAGTAGCCTCTCGTTCCTGATGCCATTCATACAAGCACATCAGTCTCTTTTTGTAGCTTCGAGCAACCCGTAACAAGGCTAGCTTTGGATTAACACAACGAGTGCAAAAGTGTCACGACCCAGTTGCATGCATTCGCACAGATGGCGGACACACAATGGGGGGAGGGGAGGGAGGGTGCCACGGAAACTTGCCGTCGCCCTCCAGATTTTTTAACCTTTGACTGGTGGCTAATCATGCCGAACCAGCTAATTAAACGGAGCGGACAGCGCCTCTTCTTTAGTATCGGCGCCAGCTACGTGCGGAGTGCTCATCAAGTCATGTGGCACGCAATCGTCTCATATGCCGCGCAGATTGGCATTACGATAACCTACTTGGCATGAATTCAGGACAGCCTTTCTGTCGTTCGGAGAACAAACTGGAAAGCAAAACTGTCTATGCAATAAATAAATGATTGCTGCAAAACACAGGTCCACCATTAAACTGAGAACTTCATTTGTAATCAGTACAACAGAATGTCACTAATTTGTTAGGTACAGAGATAAAAAAGCACTCGATTGCATTGAACATAAAATTACTCATAAAAAACATGTTTCCAGCTGTAATCAGTCCTGGCATACTAATTTGGTGTTCCGTTTAATAAGGGCAGACTCTACTGTATGTCTTGATTTCTAGGTGCCTAAGTTACCAGTAGCTTGCTTCCTTCTTATCCGATGCTATGAGGCTCCTGAGCACGTGCAGCACCGTAATTTCTTGCCCAAAATTTGCAAGCATCAAATTTTGTGGAAAATGTTGCAATATATGATTCATTATTCGGGTGTTCCTTCTTGACTCGATTATATATTCGATTATAAATCTACTATTTAGTATTCACACACCCCTGAAATAAGCTGCTCACCGCATAGAGTTGTGTAAGGCCCGTGCAAGGGCCGCAACCCCGACATCTGGAAAAAATATTTCCAACGGAGAAGCAATCACGTTCGGTATTCGATGCCGTGCGCGTGCAGCGGCGAATTATCGCGCACTGTGTACTTTTGCATGCTGCTTATTAGATGGCGAGAGCTGGGAGGGTATTCTGTAAGTGTCCACCGAGTGGACATGTCCATTTCGTCTGCTGCTGAATTTCTGACTGGCTGGGCACACGTCAGAAGGAGACGGGTGCCTTCAGTCAATCAGCACTTCAGCAGTAGACGAAATGGACGTATTTACTCGGTGGACACTTACAGTATAGCCCCTCTGGGGTGTGCACAAGCCACCGGCTGGGCCGGCACCAATTTGACCAAAAGGTTTGGTCCCGTGTAAGGACCGCAACTCGTCAAAATTGTAGCAACAAAAGTGTGGTCCTTACGCGAGTCTATACGGTATTTGCTCCTAATGATCCATTCCTGCTTTTACTAACCAATGCTTTATGATGAGCCACGTATTGACAGAAACTTCATAATGGCATGGATACAGTCGAACCTACAGTCAAACCTACAGAAACTTCATAATGGTGTCATACAGTACACTTACCAAATGCACTGTATCATTCATGTTTGATTTCCTCCCATATGTGTATATCTGCTTCGTGTCGATTGCAAATATCATTGTTGAAATTATGTAAACCTTTTTTTACCGCTATTTGTGAGTGTGTAATATATGCCCAACCTGTAAAAATCCAACTGGGATTGACAGTATCTGAAATAAATAAAAATAAAAAGATCTCAATATAATGAACACAAATCTAACAAATTACCGCACATAACAAAGTCAATGAAAAACTGTTTTGGCACTGTTACAGTGTAACCTATATATACTTAGGACAAATTCACATAGAGTGAAGCTATTTTTATGTTAGATGCAACTTTGTTATGACGAAGTTCGACTGTACTAGAATGTGAAGATCGTTTTGTACGAGGGCGAATGAAAAAATAGAGGTAATTTTCACATAACATTTCTATGTCCACACAGAAAGGAGAACCACACATATAAACTTTTCGTGATATCTTCCCTGCATTGAAATTGTAAAAGCAATGGCATTACACGCCACCCAGTAAAGTGTGTTGCAAACGAGAATGGTTGATGTAACGGCCCATATTGCTAACCTATTGCTTACAAGTGGAATTTTTCCTGAAGTGCTGAATTTTGCACGCATAACCCCAGTTTACAAGGGTGGTGGCAAGCAAGTTTTGAAATTATCAGCTAATATCTGTTTTAAACATATTTTCTGAAGTGTTCAAAGATATAATGTATGAAGAGTATGGCTTTCAGAAAAATAAATCAGCCAATGTAGACCAGTTATATATAAAAGATAAAATTACTGCCAACATAGAACAAGAACTTCTTACATTGGAATTATTCATAGACCTTAACAAAGCATTTGATTGCATTAACCATGAAATCTTGTTAAACTAAATTGGAAAAATATGAAGTACATCACGTTGTCAGTAACTTAATTCAAAGCTGTTTGTGCAAATGTAAGTAGTTCGTTCCGTTAGAATGTGCCACTTCAAATAAGTTGAAAATGCAACAAGGCATTCCACAGTGCTCCAAGTTAGGCCCATTGTTGATCCTAGTTTAAGTGAACAACATTGTACAAACACAAGAATCTTGTGACTTAGTTATGCATGCTGTTGACACGGCTGTGTTTTTTCCTTAAAAATTAGAAGAACTTGAGTGCAGCATTGATAACTACTTGGTATTTCTAGGTAAACAGCAAATAAATTACAGTTAAACACAGCAAAGACAACATATATTGTTTTCTGGTCATGGAACAAAAAACTTGCACTTGAATTAAGCATTACTTATAAGAGCACACCACTAAAAAAAATTGCCAACCAGAAGTTTTTAGGAGTATGGTTCCATGAAGAGCTTTCTACGAATGCACATGTTAATAATCTTAGCACCGAGCTCTAAAAAAATTGTCGGGTAATGCACAGAACAGCACACGTAAAGGGACCCTGAAATGCTTTTGACGATTTTCTGCGAAAGTACTGAGTCGTTAGAGTAGGTACGTCTGATCATTAATTGACACATCTAAGTGCCCCGCGTAAAGCGTGTAATTTATTATAAGGATTTAAAAATGCACATCGCTGCCGATCGCAGCACACTACTCGGCGGAATATTAAGCCGCCCCAACCCATATGACCGAAATCACCCATATGATGTCAGTGGGGCGAGCTATCCGATTGGCTGACCAGGGGGCGTGATCGATAATTTTCCAACTTTATGGTAAACAAATGATCTTCGTAATAGTTGGAATGTTAGTTAATTTGTTTTTATAAAAAGAAAGTAACATAAAGAGAATGCACAAGAACAATTTTTCAGTACACTTAAGCACTTCCGGCACACAGCAAGTGTCGTCTGCTTGTGTTACAATGTACTCCATTTTGACGAGAGCTCCGCGGTCAGAGTCGGTCTCAGTCTTTTCGCAAGCACTATGATTCAACTTTGTTGCCTTGTGGACTGCAAACGTAGCGACTGGCAATATGTCAAGCTGCGACATCGTGTCCCTCTGCAAGGCAGCGTACGAGCGAACTGGCTGCTGCGCATCAGACTGCCGCTATCCGATCGGTGCCAGTATTTGCGCGTTTGTGGCCGTCACTTTACACCGGAAGATTACTAACGCAATAGCGTTTCGCGAGTCCGGTATTAGGGCAAACGCAAGCGCAAGAGGACAGGGTGTGGCCGCTTGACTGTGCCGTAACGGGATAAGCGATGAGATGAGCAGAAGGGCAAATGTGAATGGTCTGCATGGTGCAGCCACCTGGTGGCACAGAGCTCAACTATACACAGTAGTAGCAACGAAGCGTATTCTTCTTTGCTGCTGGTGTGTATTTTTCGCAGGAGTGTAATCATCAACACATTGTTTTTATAAATGTTTAAAATGTTTAACACTTGGTTAGAGCAATATTAGCGCTTTGTTTGGCTAGTTAAGCGCTGCGCCAACAAGTGTCTGGACCGTGCGACCGATCAGACCGCAAACGTACGTCTACACTAAAGCTCCTTCATCAGCTTGAGTTTATGCCTCCAGTCATTCGCCGAAATGACCAGCTTGCCTGTGGTTATCGGAATACCAGACACATACGGCGCTACGACAGAATGCTCGCAACGCACGCTGCTTCGATAGCTGTCGCTTGGGGTCGACGAATAAGCGGCTAGCAAAGAGGTCTCGCGCGGGCGGGGGTGGGCTCCAAAACAACCGGAAGTGGATGATGGGACGTCGCATCGTGATGCAGAACCAGTGAAGGCGGAGCTTAGCCCCGCTCGCTCGGCAAACAAGTTGAGGAGGAAAAGCATGGCTAGGGAGGAGGGTAACTTCTAATCACTTGTAGCTCCATTAATACGTAATGCTTCACTTAAATTGTGGTGCGAATGTTGTACTTAAGCTGTACCCTACACGTCTACAAAATTTGTCGGAACCGTTTCAGGGGCCCTTTATTACCAACTGGTTCGAAGAACAACTGTACAGTGCATTTATTAGAAATTATGCTATGGCGCTCTGATATGGGGAACGACAACAAAAAGAAATTATAAGAAACTAATCATATTACAGAAACGAATACTTCGAATTTATGCAAACTATTGAGGACTTCTTTTAAATTTACACGGAGCTCCATTGTTCTCCCAATACTCTGTGCTCAGGGCTGAGCCGACCTGCTACATGAAGGTCCTATGCTACATCCAGCAAGGTAAAGGCGCAATCTATATTAATGCGGAAACAACAACTCACCACAACATGGATAATAACGGAGTGTGACTGGGACAAGGACAAGAAGGAGCCCAAAACTACATCAGAAGCGCTAAAACCATTACAGCTTCCGACATATCACAAGATACACACAGACAAGAACGAATTACGGGAAACAGACATTTTTCAGTCTACAGTGATTCCTAATAATATGATAAACATAAGCAAATTTAATTGCTCAAAATGTGTGTTTAAAAAAACAAATGAAGGAAACATTAATTAGAGAGTGTGCATGTATTGCATCATGACGACAGTGCATATGTTCTATATACTATAAGTGTTTGTGTGTGTGTGTGTGTGCATGTGCGTCTGTGTGTACAGTCGAATCTCGATAAGTCAAACTTGAAGGGTTCCAAAAATCTGTTCAAATTAAAGGAAGTTCGAATTAAAAGAAGGATTTGTTATTGAAGTATTCGTGCACCATAGCACGAAGCATGAATGGTGCGAGTCGTCGAATGTTGCGGTGCGCAAGCACTCAGCGAGCGAGGACGAAACTGCCCACGCCGGCCAATGCTTGCTTCCCAATAACAGCAGAAAACGAAAGTTTAAGGAGTGGTCTAAGCTGGCACCGGGGCGACTGGGTTGGCGGCGCCAGCGCAGAGACTGTCGAAGGTGAAGGGGTTGAGATGGATGGTGAGGGGAGCATAGTTGGGAGGAAGGGCGGGAGGGAAGCGGATTTGCTTTCCTGTCAGCTTGCTGGATGGTGCAGGTTACCTCTGCCACCTACTGCCACCGACGCAACGTAGTTGCCGAGGCTGGAATGGGCCTCCACTGCTCCTTCCCTTGACATGCTCGTATGCTTTGCTGCAATAGCGTTAAGGGCCCCGTGTCGCAGAAAAACCGGCGTAGGCGTCCCGCATCTGGCGTCGGACGTCACTTTGGCAAAAAGAATTTCGAAACAAATTTCAAACCACACATACCCAACCACTCTTCTACCACCAACGTTGCTCATACCTTGTCTTTCATTCTTTACAAAGTTATTCCTCGGAATGTTGGGAATGGCAGCATACAAACAAATGTGATGGAAAAAAACACCGACAGCCAATATATTTTATGTTAGTTCTTCTCAGACTGAAATATAAAGTGTGAAATAATAACAGGATATCGACCCACACAAGAGGCCGCATTTATGCCCTGCCCTGCCAGAATTTCCTGGTAAATGTTATGGTTACATAAGCTGCAGTTGTCGGGAAGCGTGAAAAGCAATTGGGGGTCTTTGAATGTTATTGCGTTCCACTCTTGAAAGAGAAGCTTAAGCGTCCTCCAAATTGTTTTCCTTCGTCTGCTGACAGGTCGACGCTGTGTTTACCTTCTTCGTCCTGTGTTCTTAACGAGAGTCATGTCTTATCAAGATGAAGTCGTTGCCACTGATCACAATCGTGTTGGTGTGCTCCCTTATGTTGTGGCGTCGCAGCGTTCAAAAGAGAAGGAAAATCAGGTACTGGGTGTCGCCTTGGCGCCTTGTATTCACGGTCTGTCTGGTCACACACAATCGGATCTGGCACAATGTCTCCAACAGCTTTTCCATCGGGGCGTCTCGGTTTAGATGCATCATTGTAAAAAAAAAAAAAAGAAAGAAAGAAGAAGAAGACAAGTGCGAGCGAGAGCTGACATGAGCAGATGATAGTGCGAAACAGGTGGTCCGGCTGAACCAGACGCAAGTAGGAAAAGAGTGGTCAGGCAGGTCCACATGATACCAATTTCTCGCATGTACATCCCTGTAGGGGCCACTCTTACTGGTCCTCCTTCACTCACGGCTAGCTTGTTGAGGCGGCGAGCGACGAAAACTCAACCCAGCATTCATCTCTCCTGCAGTGCACGTTTTGCTGCTGGTGTGGCTGGGGCACTACGGCGCAACACAGAAATGGACACCTTGCCACATGAGAGAGGGTTAAATTTCCGCCACTGGACTTTTTTTTTTTCTTTGCAAGTGGTGTTGAAGGGTTTCTCCCAAGTCTTTCCTCTATGGCGGGATCATAGCAATGCTGGTCGGAGGCGCCACCGCATGATTTGGGGCACTGCTGAGTGCATTGTCGGAGCGCAGTATGTTAGAAATTTCCGTCAAAAATGCTTGCACGTTCGAATTACCGGGCATTTTCACCCATTGGAATACACATAAATCTGACAAGACCATGGTGTCCGAATGACCTGGAAGTTCAACGAATTAAGTGTGTTCGAATTAACGAGATTCGACTGTGTATGTGTGATTGTGTGTATATATATATATATATATATATATATATATATATATATATATATATATATATATATATATATATATATATACACGCACACACACACACACACACACATATAGCTTTTGCTTTTTAGATATAACAGTGTCTGACTTTTTCCTGTGGGAATGACGATAATCAAGTGTTTCCTTTATTTTTTTTTAAGTTTTTGTTTGAGCATACAAGTAGGAGTATGCGAATATTCGAAACTTTCAAATGACGAATAGTATAGTGTCCTATTCAATTCAGCCTTTGAATCAAATAGTCACTATTCGTAAGTACAAATATTCTTTTTAATATTTCAGAACGCAAACTGCACCCAAATAAACATTAAATAGGAGCAAAAGTGCGGTCAATTGTCACCCCAGTAGACATAGTATGTACACAAAACACGAGAACTTGTGTAGTGGAGCAAACTATGTCACTTAGGTAGTCATGCTTTAAGGCCTGTACGCCTATCATTCGCACTCTCTGAAAAGCTGTGTGCATTCGTGCTTTTAATAAATTACACTTCATAAGATACCGTGTAATGACAGAAACTTGGTAACCAATACTCGGATGTAAACGTGGGTCTATATTAACTGTGATAATGGCTATTTGTTATAAATAAATATTTTATATTCGATTTGCTACTGGCATTATTCGATTCGTATTTGATTCAGTGTCAAAAATCACGATTATAGGGTGTCTACCAAGTTGACATTTTCAAATTCCCCGAGTTTTCCAGGTTTTCCCTGAGTGCCTTTGCGAAATTCCCTGAGTGATGCAGAACTATATTTTATGTCAAGACGGGCTGAAACCATGTCGCCCGATGCTGTCACTCTCTAAGCATATTGTCACGTGGTGGTGACGTTGAAGAACACAGTAGCAATGCAGTGAAAAACAAAACTAACTTTTATTGGGCGAACCTGTGCCCACAAAAAGAGGCTACACTGATAGCACAACGATAGTGGCGAACACGGTCGGCGATCGTCGAAAATCTGATCAGCGGTTCAAGCGCGTCGGCTTTTATACAGCAGTCATCGAATGTTCCAGACTAATCGTTGGGACCCGCATGCCTTCCACAGAGTTCTACACCATTCGCATCAGGGGATGAAATCAGATAACATAAGGTTCGGCGACAACAGACAGCGGACTGAAGCATTGATAACTTTCCAGAAACTTCGGATACATGGAGGCGCGTCCCGCGCTGTGCGATAACATTTGTTAGGCGGTGAAACGTGGTCGCCCGATAAAGATAAGTACACGTGTCAATATGAAAAAAATAAAAAAACAACTTAATTTAGCTTGAACACCAAGGAGTAGTGTTTATTTTATTCAAATAGAGGATAGAAAGGAGGGGTTAGTAAAATGCACATCAAATAAAATGTAATTGAAGAAAGTTGCAAATGAGTTGGACATCCTCAAATACGAATAAGGAGATGCATACAGAAGCAAATATTTTGGAATAAGAGCTATTTCTATCAACTGATAGCAAGCTCAGTGGTATGAGGCCCAAACTTTGTCACAGTTGAGATTCTCTCCGAACAGCTCGTAAGTCAAGCTCAATTGTCCTGACATACTCTCAGCCCGCGCACGACGCCTCAGCATTGTGTTTCATTGCTTTAAAGAGTTTATTTTGGTTTGGATGAGGGACACCTGCATCTCACCATCAGCCAACACTTTCTTTTTTTTTTTTTGAGCTCAAGCTCCTTCAAAATGGCGGCAGCACGCTTCCTTTCCTGTTCATTCCGCAATATGTAGGTTCTTTCTCTTCGGGTCCTCCTTCCGCCACTTGTTCACCCCACCGACCATTTGAAGCATCTTCTTGGTCAGTTTTTTTTAACTCCCTCAGGGCTGCGAAAACGTCCGAAAAATCAGCCAGCTTGCATGTCATTTACTGCCCTTAAGGGGCTCAAACCGCCACAGGCACATTCGAAAACGCTCTGACGGCCTGTCGGTACACGTATTAGGCATATCGGTGCTCATACTGTAATAGGAGATACTGGATGCACGCGTGTATAATTAAGGAATACATACTGTGTCCCATGGCAATAGCCCCTTCCCACTCTTGTTACGCTTCACTGCAATACATTTTCGTATGCTTCAGCAAGTAACATTTCTGGAGGCGAAGCTGACTTTCAGGAATCGGCATTTAGAACGCACCGTGCTTTCCAAGCTCCTAAGCCAATTGCGAGGACCCCAAAGATGCACTCGGTACCATTGCTGACAGCAGCGAATTCTTTTAATGAAAAACACGGAACCCAATGGCAAGGAGCTAACAGCGAACGTCGAAGCAGCTAGGTCTAGCGCTGCCGCAGTGGTGGCTACGGCTGCCAGTGGATCTGGGTGCGAGAGCGCCAGTTCGAGACGGCGAGGTAATCAAAACAGCAGTGGTGGTGGCTTTGATTAATGCCGTTTCGTACCTGTGGTCCCGGCAAAAAGTCCGGAAAATCGGACGGCGAAGGGTTCTCGCGTCCGAAATTTCAAACGTTCTGATACATTGACTCTAAGGGGTATGTGGTGGTGCCGCGAAGCCGTCCAAACTATCGGGCACCCGGAAAGTTGGTCGTTGACTGTATACTGGAAACTCCTCCAGCCTTTGACAGGACGTCAAAGACGATTCACTACGATTCCTGTCTGTTACTCGAGCCAGCATTACCGCGACTTTCGACCCTTTCAACAAGATTACTGCTAATTTTCCCTGATAGAGGTACAAATTCCCTGAGTTTTCCCCTAGTTTTTCCCGACTACTCAAGGTAGTCGGGAAAAGCCGCCCAAGAACAAAAATGCACTACGACACACATCGGAAAGTGGTGCATACACACGTCTGACCTCATTACTCTGCAACACTCTACTGAATGGGGCAGTCATAGATATTCCTATTTCCACATCCCTCCATGTACACATGTGGTGACATCAGGAATATCCTATCTTGGTTTACTCTCTCGAAAACACAGAACCGCCTTTAGTTTCTGGTTTAACCTTGTATTAATGGTGAAAATGGCTCTTCATTACCCCAAAACTATCTGAAAAGTATTCATTTAGCTTCTGGCAGTATACCAATTGTACTATTCGAGTTGGACTCAAAAATTAATTCAGAAACCCCTCACACAGCAGCACGGCAGTGCCACTTTTCCCTCAAGGTAATAACATTTGAACCCCGTAGCAATTTATTGAACATTGCATATAACAAACCAAATTAAAATTTTCACAGTGATATTAGCATGTAATGAATGTGTGCTAATAATGGAAACCAGTTGCAACAAATGTATTTTTGTGTCGGGTGAGATTGCTATGTTAAATGAAGTCTCCACCTAATAAACACTATGGCCTGTACAGGATAACGACAAGCCGAACTGGTTGCACTAACAGAAACCCCACCTTCTGCTCCTGGGCAATCTTCTCGAGGAGGGCCTCCTGCTTCTTCACTTCGGGGCCTGCCACGACAGGGGCAGCGGTCCCCGGGGGCTGGTGTCCACCACCGGAAGCAGCAGCAGCAGGGGGCACTGCAACCTTGCCCGACGTAGCCGCAGCAATTTCACGGTCCTCCTTCTTCAAAGCCTCTGGGTCCAAAGCGGCCTCGTCCTTGGGCGGTCGCTCGACCACTGGGGCTGGCTTGGCCAATGGAGGAACCACAACCTGCAAAGAATGAGGGAAACCGGTTCTCGTTCAGATAGAGCCCTGAACCGCAGTAAACACAAGTGATTTCCCTGGGTAACTGCCGGAAAATGCAATTGCTCTGTTACTTTTAAAAGTCCCAGCCTCCTTTGGGCAGCTGCTGGCACCAACTGATGTATAACCCCCAATGCAACTTTTCCTGATTTTGTGTGCTAGTTGCCAATGTGCATCATCTCATGCCTCACTCTTCATACTTGCAGGCTAGAGCAGTGGAAACGTATTGCGCCAAATGCTTCCAAAATGAAATAATCAGCATGAATGAAAACAATGTTTAATTTTAGTGTGTTAGAATTCTTAGGTTACTCCACGCACTTTCTGGGGGCTAACTATTTATGTATGCATGCATATTTGTCCCTAGACATTTTCCCTTCTACCCGGGGGCCTCTGGGTAGTCCGTGGTTGAATGGTTAGTGCATCGGGCTGCTCTGCTGAGGTAACAGGATTCGAAACCAACCACTGGATCAACATAGGTCATCGAGTATGTGTGAATTTGTACATACGCGCCTCCTTCAATGAGGTGCATTCACGCCGACATGGGTCACTGTACATGTGGAACAGGGTAGGCACCGCTGTTCGAAGAAACTCTTTGTTTGGCGCCGAATTGGAGCACTGGGTATGAGCCACTTTGTCTGTCGTGGCCTTCAATGAACGTCTGTGACGCCAAGTTGGGTAATTCAATATGTGCCACAGGAAATGTGCCCCTCTACAATGACGAGAAAGATCCCTTAAATTTTTGCAATGCTGAGCAGAATCGAACTCGCGTCACGATAGTTCATCAAGGACAGCAACCCAAATGCAATTTGCAGGATGTACCACAAATACGCTGCTTACGTGCCCCTCTTCAATGAACTTCTTGCCAACCTGGTTCACTGAGTGTGTGCCACTGAGTGTGCGGCAAGCGAGGCAACAATTCTCAGCATTCGCAGGCACTGGCGCGCCGCACTTCTCATCTTGGAAGCCACGCGAGAACTTCTCGGCAATACCACTAGATGGCATAGCGTGTCCTGAAAGAAGTGGGGGAAGCTCACAGTAAAACTGATTATGAAGAATGACTGAGGAATGTGGAAGAAAGTAAATGGCTAGGAGGGTGTTGAGGTATTTGTACAGAAAAAAAATGTGCGTCCTGCAGGACCTTTATCAAGGTTTGTCCAATCCAATCCCAGTGGAGGAAAAGAAGTAGGAAGCTTACCAGCAAGTATATGACTGTATGGTGAGCAACATGGCATTAAGGACTTCAAGCACAAAGTCAGAGAGGCTGAGACAATCTATCGGGTGATGGCAATGAAAAAGAAACCTGTTCCAAGTAACTACTTAAGAGGAAAAAACAAAATCAGGAAAGAAAGTCTATGATAACTCAAAAGAAAGCTTATTACTTTTCAATGCAAGAGCAGGATGTCTTAGAACACTCATTTATAAAGTAAGATACAACAAGGAAGAAGAAGCATGTGCTTGCTGCTGTAAAACTAGAAAAATTATGGAGCATGTTTTCTTATAATGTGAAGATATCTGCCCAGCAGTCGATCTAGGCAGCTCTGGCCTCCTTGAAGCCCTTGGGTTCAGCGAGAGCAGGGGGAAGTAAACATGTCTACAAGAGAGATCAGTCAGAGGCGAGTGGAAGATTGGTGGATGAAAAGTAGGGAAACGACAAACAACAGAGGCATACAAAAACAAAATTCTCAGTACGGGTTCAGAAAGTTTCATGATAAGTATTCTTCAAGAGTTTTTTTTTTTTTGTAATATAGCTAGGACATTAGGCAATATAATAGCAAGAGCTTGGTGGCGCAACCCACCACCCTGTTCCAAAAGGGATGCTAATAGCATCCATCCATTCATCCATCCGAAGTGCAAAAGAGGAGATCAGTTTCCGCATGACGAGTTCCTCAGCATTCGCACTCCCCGACGCGCCATGCATTTCGGAGACCACACACAGGCTTCGTGGCAACGGCACTAGATGGCACTAAGTGTTTTTAGGGAAGCGCAAAAGAGGAATCCGCTGCAGTACATGCCTCATACATAACTCGTTGGGATGGTGGCAATATTCATTGTATTCATTCAATGCTAAACACATTACCTTCGACAGTCATTGTGAGATGGGTTTTGCCACTTTTTTTGTGTTCCACCACTACTGAAACGTCCTCACAGGGATGGGGAATCAAATGCATCACCTCATGTGATGCAACAGAGCACTGTGGCCCAATGATCCCTTGCTTCAGGTTGGCATAATGCGAGAGATTTGTGAGCTGTGTGCTTAGTGAATGAAGCAGAAGCAAGTTGTAGCTGAACATGTATCAATAGTTTTGGTTAATGGCATCCTTTCACGGTAGCAGCGAGAATTTTTGAGTTCTTCGCTGCCAGCGGCATGAACTCACCTCCTTGTGAATGGAGGGTTCAACAGGTTCTGGTGGTTCCAGCCGCTTCTCTGCTACTGTTGCTGCTGCAAAAGTGGGTGACATGGGCACTCTGTTATTGATGGACAGGTTTGACAACATACTGAGAAATTGAGCAGCACTATAAAGGTCAAAGATGGACACGTACTGTGATAGCATGCAGCGCTGATTGGCTCACATTACAACTGTTCGTTTTAAGGAATCTACACTTTTCGTTATGGAGAAAACATTGCGCTTGTTAAAAAGAAAAAAAAAAGAAGGAGGATAAAAGCAGGAAGCATCAGAGGACAATAAAGTCGATTGATAGCAGATCTGTTGAGATATGCTGCTCAGACATTTATTGGTTAGCCGACTAGGGCTATCCAAAAAGCAATTGTTGAGCTTGAATCAAATATGAATCAAATAGCACCACTGCACAGTGCCATTTAATAGTGAATTGGATCAAACTCGAAATACTTTCAGAATAGTTGTCAAATAATGAACCGTTGTTTTCACCGTAAATATAAAATGATGCTCACGTCCTAGTATTCCTAACGTTTGCAAGTTTCAGTTACTACATTGTGCATTATGAAGTGTCATTTATTGAAGGATAGATGCAGCATTAGAACCAAAAGTAGCCGTCTCTTTGCACAAACAGCACTATTTGGAGAGTGCGAATGATCACTGCAGAGCTGGTTAAGCCTAGCTTCCCAAGTAACATAGCCTGCTCCATTGCACAAGTTCTCATGTTTGAACGTGAGGGCGTTAAGGGCCCCGTGTCGCAGAAAATGCGGCATTGGTGTCCAGCCTCCAGCAATGAGGAAGAGGAGGAAGTTTGGCACGTGACTCAATATCTTCTGAAAGCAACGTCACAGGAGACAGGCTGATCAAGGTATCCAGCAGCAGTGGTGTCATACATGTGATGTAAAGCAGACTAAACGTACACCTATAGTTAACTTATGATGAGCGCTGTCTATACTAATTGAAAACGAAGCCTTTGGCAGCATGGGGTGAAAACCACTTCCAGTTTGCTGCCAGGGTTTTCCCCCTATTCGTAAAAAAATTTCCGCAAAATGTCTTTTTGTTGATTATGCTTATTCCTGATGTGTTTCGCACATTTAGATAGAAAATAAACATTTTTTGTGGGTATTTATATGTCTCATCCTTAAAGGGTTAAGTTCAATGGTGACAGGATGCGTGATTTATCATGACTATATTTAAACTGTATTTACTTATTAAGCAAGTACATATTACTGAGGTTTTCCTGTAATAGCAATTTTCTAGTGCTCAAAAAGTTTGAATGTCCAGTTTTCTTCCAAAAAACAGAAGAGTTTTTCCATTTTTATAGAAGGTGATTTCTGTGGGTTAGCATCAGCTTGTTTAGGCCAATCTCCACGACAAAAGAAAGTGAGGACCGCACATCCCGTGACTATAAGCAGCATTCCGCGGTGCCATTGTTGACAACCGGGTCGACCACGGTGATGCTGACGATAAAGAGCGGGCACCTTCAGACTTTCACATTCGACGCCGTTTACTGCCTCTTGTAGGTTCTTGAACAGGGAGGCCCACAGCAAGTTCCCGAGACCTAAATGCAAAGCTAGTCTTGTCATGGGTCACTCAAAACTACAAAAAGAGGCTAATTTTCGCTAACAAATGGTGTTTGGAACGAGGGGCCACCCAACGGCGCTTCTGAAATGGTGGCCATGAACAACGGTCATCCCATACACCCACCGTCATTTCTGAGGTGGTTTGTCTGCTTTCAGAGTGTTGTGTGACCACTGCAAATAGATCTCCATTGATTCGGTACGAAACCACAATTTTAATCGTGAGCACCCGCTGGACACAGCTCGGATTAGGCCTAACGGGCTAGATGGTGTGGCATTGATGAAAATTAGTCATCAGCAGACGTGACAATGTCCTGCAAGCTGTCACTGAAAGCTTGTCGCTAAATAAGTTCTTAGGGGTGGCTGATCAGCGATCGATCACAAGATGACGCGTACGGGTTAGATTGATGGCCACTGAAGCGGCGTTCAGGTCTGTGGGCGACGAGCCGGCAACTACAGCAAGCATACCTGCCACGTTCATCTGTGTGCTTAAGCTCGCATTAGGGATGAAAGCTCCAAACTAGTATGTGAATCTGTGCATGTGAACACTCCACACACGTATCCAATATGATCTGCGTGCCTTCCAGTGGCTATTCGTCCCGGTCTTTGCATATGCTTCAGTGCTTTCCATACACGCTGCTTTTGTGCCAGTAATGTCGTTGTCTGTAGACGTTGTTGTGTCTAGTGCCAATGCATGCGAAAGCAACCGAGAATACAGCTGAACCTCCTTATAATGGTACTGGTTTTAACAATTTATCAAATATAACAATGAGCAGCTGATGCACCATCAACATTTGTATGTGTTATATGGTCAAATAAGCTGCTTACTACAATGCTCCCATGCCAAATTATTGGCTACAACAATTAAAATCTGGCCACAGGGTGTATGATCTTAAAGAAAAAATTCACAGACAATTCATTAAGGTTCTCCCTAAAGCTCGGGATACATGGAGCTGACTTTCACGGCGAACATCGCCCGGCACAAATAGATGCGGCAGGACGATGCCGATGGTTCACTGGCATCACTTACATTCAACGAAACTGGCGGATGTAGCCGCACACTCACCGTGCATTTGTCCGTGTTGCCAGGCTCTAGGAATGTGTATTTGGATACGAAAAAAAATATTAAATAGGCTGTTTATTGTATTATTTGTCTTTAATGACTAAACAACTTGGAAAGAAGTTACATAGAGACGCTTACAAACGATTTCTGCACATTTCAATGAGCTGCAAGCATTTTAGCGGGCTGGCTTTGCGCCGTCTGGCTACGTTGGGCGGTGGCACCGCGAAGCGCAGGCAGAAGGATTTGTGGTTTTCCATTTGTCACATTAGTTTACTTTGTGTAAAAGCACATTGTGGTTATTCATGTTTGCTTCAGTTTCAGTTCCTGTTTTAAAGCCTCCTCCAACAACAAGCATTTACTACTGCAGCCGGAGAGGATAGAATTATCGGTATGTGGCGGCCTCTCAGCGGCTCTCGTTCTCGATGCCCTAGGCATTCCGTGCACCACCTGGGCCCACACAGATGCAAACAGCCACAAGACCAGGCCTGGCCGGCTTCTAGCTATAACCTGTTGTCGCTCTTTTCTCTCAAGGCACTCGAGCAGAAGGGTCTTGTGGTTGTTGCAGAGCAGGGGTGTTTTCTCACCGAAGAAGCACAAAACCAAGCTTTGCAAGCACGCATGCCGACAGCGAGAAAAAAGAAGACACAGCTTCGGGCACCGCAAACGAGAAACTGCTTCGTCCCCTATACCCGAACCCGTATGGGCGGCACCATACACATAAGAAAGACAATAATAAGGAAAGTAGTACAATGCACACACTACCTTGCGCCATGGAACCTTCAATCGGGTTGGTAAAAAAAATGGCACCGCACTTATAATTATTATCTGTTTCGTAAGCACCTCACTTAAGTTTCTAGAAGAAAAATAAGCTTACACAAATTTGTACTTTTAAACATTCAATATCTGGCTGTAATTATCTACGGGCGTCCCTTTCACGCACAGAGAGCCCGAAAGTAATGGCTGATGTGGACAATTTGTCCTGTGCAGCACATTGCAAACGGAGCAATGTGTAGCGTGGCTACCTCGCTAATCGTTAATTCACAGCAGCCACTGCAAACAGACCTCCACTAATGCAGCACTTTCTTTTCATGTATAGTATCATCGGAAACGCTTGCCGTATGCCATCGGTGAACAGATGACACGTGCTACTCTGGCACCAACTCATAGCCATTGTTTCCACAAAGCAGCACTAGGCTTTTTTTTTTCTCAAGCTTTCGCCTTACCCTACTACTCCACTTTCCACCTCAAGCTTTCACTGCAACTTCCTCCTCCGCTTCCCTTCTTGCGCTCTCTTTGCTATTCATCCTCTGCTGCACTCCACACTCTCTCTTTCATCCTTCGCTCTGCTCGTTCGCTTGGCTATGCCAATGCTCAACGCAGGAATGGGCACTTAAGAGGTGTGCTCGGAAATACGCTAGATCCCGTGGGGGGGGGGGGGGAGGAACTAAACAACATGGGGCCCTTTTTTACACCTGCCTTTGTGTCGCACACACGAAGCCTACACACGTTAGCCTACACATTTGTGGGCTAACCTCTGTATGTTCGCCACTCCCAATCGTTGTACTAGAGCAGCTTTTTTAAAAACTACCGTATTTACTCGCATAATGATCACACCTTTCTGTACAAAAATTGACGCAAATTCAGGGGTGTGATCATACACGGGTTAAATTTCCTGTGAAAAGAAAACTTTTTTCTTTTTTTCATCCCACGTTTGCTGCGGGATGACAACACATCAACAAATAGGCGGCTGCCGCTGTAACAGTGCGGAACACCAAAACAAATATGGTGGCCAGTGGAGCAAGCCGAATGTGCCAAACGCGATTTATTCTTCTTCTTGTGAGTACATTACGCGCATTGAAACAGTTTCTTCCGTATCAGTAATAAATAATATCGTTATTATCGGCAAGTTTGTGGCAATGACATAGCCATGACAACTTTGAGGGGTCAGAGACAGATGGGCACGCTTAGCTGCCAGTGACAGAAACGCATGGCGGGCACGCTGTGGAAACTGTGGCCATTTGTCTTCCCTACTATCTTAATACGGCATGCTTACGCTACGGGTGGGCGAATATCTTAGCTGTGTTACAAGTGCCGGCGTATGAATAGGGTACACTGCTAACGTATTAGTGTATATGTGGCTACTATCGTTGCCGCACGCGATTTGTTGCGTGCCCACGAGTGCAGCCAAGAAAAATCGAAAAGCACCTTTTTTGTTGTTATTGTTGATCACAGCCGTTATATAAAGCCAAGGCAAGTTTGGTCTTTTTTTTTTTCATGGAAGTGCGGAAAGTGATGAAAAGAATAAAATGGGTCATCTGCTTAAGGATGTTTGGTGCATGCAGAGCACTTTGTATGCAGAGCACTTTGTGCTTGAAGAGTCGTTCACATAGCATTTGACAGATGGTAAGCGCGATCATCATTAGCTAGACTTGGCACAAGACATATCGCTGCAGCAAGTTCGGGGTGTGATCATTACATGGGAAAGAAAAAAATATAATTTTACGACAAAATTCAGGGGTGCGATCATTACGCGAGTGCGATCATTATGCAATACGGTAACAGGAGCATGAAAGGTGCGCTTTAGCAAACAGATGTGTGCACACACCATCCCTAATGCCATACTTCAACGAATGTTTCTTGAACGCAGCTGCATGCATTTTGGTACAGCAGTCGACTGAGTACGTCAAAATTTCGCATGCGCATGAATGAGAAAAGTTGGTCCAAAGCTAAAGCCTCCTTGTTAAAAAGGCACTGCTACACATTTTGAACATGGTAAAAAAATGTTTGCAGTCTATAGCCACTGCTGCGACAAACATGAAGGCCAAATTTCATACCTCTGCGTGGTGCAGAAAGCCCACAATCTCACATAAGATATTGCTAATTAAACTCTGCAAACTTCATATTATGCCTCAACTATGACATTATAAACCCCTGCTGCAGCTCATAGATGCCAGCCACGGGGCGATTGTTCATAATTGTAAATCATTTTGGAGAGAAAGCTTGTGCACATGTGAACACCCCTCCATTCTTCTGACAAAAGGGAAACAGCGGTCCCACCTGTCCTGTCACTGTACCTTTCTCGCTTTGCACCACCTTTGTGAGACGTCAGGCTTGAAGGGTTGCCATAAGGGCAGTGCAAAACCAACTAAAAAAGGAGCAGCAGGCAGGACAATGCTGTCAGTGCTACCCCATCTAAGGAATCGTTGTGTTGAGGAGGAACGGGTAAGGTAAACACTGCAATCTTTGTGTATCTGCATTATTATTAAGGTCCTTTTGAAGAATTTATATGGAATATATTAATTGAAAGCGATCACATTTACTCCAGCATGTTCTCAGCTTTAAAAAAGAAAAGATGACAGAGCTCACTGATACCCGCAACTTGCAGAGGTCGCACAACCAGGTTGGTTATGCGACTGGTGCAAATCGTCGCTTTGGTCAAAAAGAGACCATTTGCTTTTCAGTCACGCAGTCAGTTGCACAACCTCTACCAATAGCCGATGCGAATATGCCCTCACAGGTCCCTTTTAAGTCTAGTCATTTGTTTTAGCTAGCTTGCCTTCAAACATATTGTCAAATATTAGTGACGGCAAAGAACACAGTAGCAATACTGTGAATGACAAAACTAACTTTTATTGGGCGAACCTGTGCCCACAAAAACAGGCTACACTTAAACCACAACGATAGCAGCAAACATAATAAGAGATCGACAAAATCAAGCACGTCGGCTTTTATACATCAGTCATCAAAGGTTCCAGAGTAGTCACTGGTGCCCGCGTGTCTTGCAGAAAGTTGTACACCATTCGTGTCACATGTACATGCAATCAGATTACACAAGGTCAGCTGACAACAGACAGTGGATAGAACCATCGATAACATTCAAGGAACTTCCGATACATGCAGGTATGTCCTGCGCTGTGCGATAACATCTGTTAGGCGGTGAAACGTGGTCACACTATAAAGAGAAACAAGTACACTTGTCAATTTGCTTACGCTGTACGGCCTTGGGTGACAGAGCAGCTGCAGGTGGAACCACATCAGCCTTTGGCGACAGCGGCTTTGCCAGATCAGGTCCAGGTGAGGCATTGGCCAACTTGACATCTTTTGCTGCACCAAAATAGAGAAGGAATGGCAGAACAATGCAACCGGT
Organism: Dermacentor albipictus; assembly: GCF_038994185.2. Lineage (NCBI taxonomy): Eukaryota > Metazoa > Arthropoda > Arachnida > Ixodida > Ixodidae > Dermacentor > Dermacentor albipictus. Next base: position 28,207,069 of record NC_091828.1, on the reverse strand, counting down.
GCACCAGAATGACTTAGTTTTCAAGCTTTTCGTTCGCCTCACTGAAGAGCCCAACCATGGCCAATTAAGAAAAGCTGCATTGTCAAGGTCCTTTGCAACATTCTAGTGGACAGTGTGATTTCACAGACTGACTCTGAGCAAAATTTACCTGTTGTGTCTGCATTCCACTATAGTAAACTCTTTCCCTACCGCGCCAACTAGGTAGTGTTATACCGCTACCGATAGTGTGAAATGTCGCTTTCGAAACGTTCCACACCGCTCACGGAAACATTGTGCCATTGGGTGTGAAGGAGAATTATACTTTTGTTTACTAAGCAGTTCGCTTTTTTCCTGCCAGGCAATTATTTCTGAACATGCTCCGAAGTTTTGCGATCGTCAAAGTTGAAAGCAAAATGGCCGCCTCCGAGAGTGGCACGCACGCTTGGAAAGATTGCAGATCTTGCGATTCCGCTGTGTCTGCGGCTGATTTTATCAATGGATCGAGCAGCAGCGAGTCTCAGGATGCTACCTTTTCATTGGACTTTGACTCCGAGAGCAACGACATCGCTAGTTAGCCCTTAACTCTTTCGGGACCGGGGAAAAAACAGGCAATTCTGATGGGTGTCAAAAATTATTTTTTATTACGAATAGTCATTACGCTATATTGCTGCAATGTTTATCAAAATGTAGCTAATTAGATGGTCTTTCATGCATAAAGAAAGGTTAGACTTAAAAGTGATATATAATATTTTTTAAAAAATCTCAAATTCAAGATTTGCTGAAAGAACAACATAAAAAAGTTGGAAAAGTCATGGATATACAAGTGGAAAAACATAAAAAAAATTCAAGATATACAAAATGTGCTACAATGCCTCCTTTCTTGCTTGTGAAAATTTGGCACGCGTATCTACAACTGTCTTTTTTTTGTGTGAAATCTAGCTTGCACCAGTGGTCAGCCACTCAGGTCCCACGGTTCTTGTGCCACTCGACAAAGCAGTTCCGGGCAGTCGTAAAACACAAGTGAACTTGGCATGTGCTGCAAAAGACATTAGTTTTGAGCTCGATTTTCTTCTGCTCATAGCACAGCTTGCAGTTTCTGCGTTTTGCCACTTTTTCCGGCTTGTGGAATGCATGTTTTGCGACGGGTGGTGGAGGCGTGTGTGCTTGCTTGGCACCGTCAAGATTCAGAAGCTGCCGAATGAGCTCTTCTCTAAAAGCTAGGTGGTCAAACCCGGCAGTGCGTGCCAGCTCAGGAATCTCTGGGTGCAATGTGCGGTGAGCTTGGAAGAGTACAAAACTGTTCACACATGCAATATCGATGCAGTGGAAGAACAGAGTCTTCCACCACCGTACGCTTCTCATGAGAACATTATAATATCCAATCATTTGATCCGATTTATCTACGCCTAGCATGCCAGCATTATAATCATGGATCAGCAGAGGCTTTGTTATAGATATCTGAGTCCAGGAGTTTTGCCTTCTTTCCCTTCTTTTTGCGGTGACCGTGTCATTTGCAGTATGAACCGTGCTCATCATGTTGACAACACGCCGGTCTTTCCACTGAAGGTACAGGATGTTCTGATCGCGCAACCATCGAATGTCGCCACGTCGAGCTTTTTTTTCCCACCGTGCACCCTTCAGTTCGGCAGGAAATCCTCGGCGATCCTTGTGTGTGGTTCCGCAAGCCAATGTTTTTCGGCTGAGAAGATGACTGAACAGGCTAGTAGAAGTGTAAAAACTGTCCATAAAGATCCTGTAGCCCTGATCAAGATATCTGTGACACAGCTGGCAAACTACGTCGCAAGCTAAGCCATGGGGCCCTGGCTGCTCACGCTTACCGGTATACACACTAAACTGCACAGTATATCCGGTGCCAGGGTCAGCTAGGACCCACAGCTTGTAGCCCCATTTTGTTACTTTATCTTTGATATACTGTCGGATGCCTGACCGCCCTTTCGATTTCACCATGCGCTCATCCACGGAAAGATCGCGATGTGGCTGGAAAAGATTCGCTGACACTTCGTTCATGTGTTGCAGGAGCCACCACATGTATCGGAGCTTTCCTCTTGAACTTTGAGTGACATCGTCCAAGTCTGCAACTTGCAACATTGCGAGTAGAGCTATGAACCGGCGTCGCCGCATGATCCGTGGTGGGAGCAGACCGCTGTACAGATCTCCTACGTTCCAATACAGCTTCAGCCGAGGAACCTTCACAACGCCCATGTAAATTACGAGTCCGATAAACTTTAGCATTTCACTTGGGGTGACTTCTTCCCAAGATCCATCGGAACAAGCATGCGTTGGTTTTTCCAAAATGTGAGTCTAAGCATACTTGTTCGTGTTGTCACAAATTGTTTCGATCACATTCATCGAGAAAAACAGAAGAAAGAAGTCCAGTGCAGTCAAGAATTTCTTTGATCCGCTTCTGAGCGCCACGCCCACTTCTGCGTCCAAGTACACGCCAGGTTCCCGTCGCGGCGAAAACTCAATCCGCTTCTGCGCTGGCGGCAGCAGATCATTGCCGTAGCTTGTTGAGACCCTATCAAGTAAAGATAAAATAATGAGAACATATAGCGAGCCCGTTCACCTACTCCAGAAAGAAATGAATGTGGAACTATGCTCACCTTCGGCTACTAGATGAAGTCCGTGGCTCATCATCATCCGAATCGGAGTCCGAAATAAAATCGGAGCTGCCGAAGTCGTCTTCAGACTCTTCGCTGCTCGGTTCATCAAAAAAATCCGTTGCCGAAGCAGCGGAATCGCGCGATTGACGGCGTTCTTTTCGAGCGACCGGACGCGAGCACGACGCCATTTTCCACTGCGTCCGCCGCCGCCGCAATCGAGAAAATTCTCTCTCGCGTATCGCCACCTGCTGGAAATGAAAGAAACTATGCCGAAACCGAGAGTCTAGTTCCTGACGACCTCCTAGATGGAGCTACATGTCCAAGCGCGCGGAAATTTGAACGGGGCAGTGCGCGCAAAACCGTCGATCATATAGGATCGATGGCCTATGGGCCGGTCCCGAAAGTGTTAACATGGGCGGCCACAGCCAGGCAGGCCCAACTGTAGTTCTTACAGTTAAATTTTTGTAGTACAATACCAGGGGCTTTACGAATATTCAAAGATTTCAAATATTATCGAATATTACATTTTTAATATTCCTATTCGATTTTAAAACTAGGTACCATATTTACTCGCATAATGATCGCACTTCTTTGTCAAAAAAATTGACACAAATTCAGGGGTGCAATCATAACGCTGGTTAAATTTCCCACGAAAAGAAAAAAAAATTTTTTTTCATCCTGCGTTTGCTGCAGGATGACAACAGGTCAACAAGCAGGTGGCTGCCGCTCAACAGTGCGGGACACCAAAACAAGAATGTCAGCCGGCGGAGCAAGCCGAACATGCCGAATGCGCTTTTTTTTTTCTTCTCGTGAGTACATTACACGCATTGAAACAGTTTCTTCAGTATCAGTAATGAATAATATCGTAAATATTGGCAAGCTTGCAACAATAATGTAGCCATGTACACTTTTATGGGACAGAAACAGAGGTGGGTGTGCTTAGCTGCCAGTGACACAGAAACATACGGCGGGCATGCTGCGAAAACTGCAGCACCTGTCTTCACTACTATCCTAATACGGCACGTTTCCGCTAAGGGTGGACGAATATCTTAGCTGTGTTACAAGCGTCGGCGTATGAATAGGGTACACTGCTAACGTATCAGTGTAAATGTGGCCACTATCATTGTCGCTCACGATTTGTTGCATGCCCAAGAGTGCAGATGAGAAAAATCAAAAGGCACCTTTTTTGTTGTTGTTGACCAAAACCATTATGAAGCCTACAAATAATAAAGTCAAGTTTGGTTGTAGCCTTTTTTTTTTCATGGAAGCGTGGAAAGTGATGAAAGGAATGAAATGGAGCAACTGCTTAAGAATGTTTGGTGCGTGCAGACCGCTTAGTATGTCTTGAAGGGTCGTTCACGTGGCATTCGACAGATGGTAAGCACGATCATCATTAGCTAGGCTTGGCACACGACATATCGCTGCGACAAGTTTAGGGTGCGATCATTACACTGGAAAGAAAAAAAATCGAATTCTGATCACAAAATTCAGGGGTGCGATCATTATGCGAGTAAATATGGTATTCAAATATTTTCTAATATTCTAACGGATATAAATATTCGAAACTAATCGAATATATTGCTGGATATACGGGAGCAAACATGGCTTTTATCGTTTATTTCTGTCTAATTTAAGAAAGTGTGTCTGATCTTGTGCTGAATTTTGTGATAATTTTATACTGCTCGCGAAATTTTGCCTGTAAAACACGCTTAGCCACTGGACGTCGAAGCTTCTCAGGAAAGCCAGCCTCTCAGTAGTAAGGGGCACGGGTTTGCAAACAGCGAGGATGCACTCCTTTGCAGGTGCCAGCCCCAATCCTGAGCTTATTACTTGACAGCAAATGCGAATAGTGACGACTGGTACAGGGTCAAATGCCTCCGAGTTTACGGGAAATGGACGCCGTATAATAAGGCACAGGTTGGCGAGAACAGATAACTGGCGGAAATTACTCAATATCCAAAGCTAACATGAGCCACATACACAATCTTTTGGTATAACGGCTTACCAGTATAAGTTCTTTACCAATGCCAATGCGATTGCAATGTTCCAACATGTTAAAATAAACCAGCTTGCTAACAAATGCACATGCATATCATTAGTCAATATTCGATTCAACATTTAATGCTGAGTATTCATATTAGAAAATGATGTTCGCACACCTGTTTAATGAAAAATTTTGATTTTTTTATAATGCCTATTAGAGGACATTGCAAGTTGCTTATCTCATATTTAAAAAAGAATACTTTCAAGTAGATGCAGGCGTGTCTTTACTAATTTTCAATTTTATCTCACAATCTTGATTCTGGCAATTAACTATTTTATGACATACATCTCATTAGTACAACTTTTATGCGTGAATAGTGCATTCATTCTACTTTTTGTTTACATATTGCATAAAATATGCTGTATGCTGAGTGCTGTAGTTCCTTCAGAAAAAAATATCTGGCGTAACCTACAAAAAACACCATTTCCACTACAGTAGAGAAAGAGTTAACTTGTGTTTTCCATGTGTGCGTGCGTGTGTACATGCGTGTGTGCGTGCGCACACACGCACACACACACTTCTTCTTTTTGGCGGGAGTCTCTCCTAAGTTCTTCCTCTATGGTGGGGTCATAGGAACGCTGGTCGGAGGTGCCATCACGTGATTGTGATTTGGCACACTGGTGAGAGCACTGTCGAAGCACAGTATGTTCGAATGAACCGTCCCAGGTGCTTGCACGTTCGAATTACCGGGTGTTTTCACCTATTGGAATGCACATAAATTTGACGGGACCACGGTGTCAGTTCAAATAAACCGAATGTTCGAATTAGGCATGTTCGAATGAACAAGACATGTTTTCCACCCTACTCCTGTGACAACTCTTTTTGGGATTGCAGTGTGTTTAAGAAAAACTAAATAAATAACTATGAAGTAATTTGCTTGGGCTCCAATTGTTCTTTTAGTGTGATGCCCGCTATGGCAAGCATACTAAACCTCACACAGCCTAGCCTTCATATTTGACACACAGAATTTGATGCCAAAAAGCTCCCAATTCAAGTGCTGGAAACCCAACTTAGAGCCCACACTAGCGTTTTTGATATGCTGGAGGAAGTTTTCAGACGTGGATAGTTCAGTAAATGAATTACTAATTAAGTAGTATTTACTGAAGTAATTCATTTTTACTCAATTATCATTTCACTGTTTTTCTTTTCGTACCAATATATCTCTATGGCCAGAAATAAATGTGCACAAGTTGTAATAATTTTCTTTGATGTGGAATGCTGTTTGTGTTTAGTGGGATTAAACCTCAATATGTATAACAAACTTGAATAATGGAATTCTCGATACAACAAAGTATTTAGCTTTTTATAATTTCTTGTCTGTGGAACACCATGTATCTTGAATGTCAATATAAACAAGTGTGTTTATACATGCCTTCAACATAATGATATTTCACTGCCGCTGCAAACAAATACCGAGATAATAAATAGAAACTTCTGCAATCAGAATATATTATACTGTTACAAAATGTGTTATACAAACGAAGATACAGAAAGAGGTTCCAGAGCACCAAACTATAAGGGGACCTCCTGTTAGTGCCTAAAACTAATAATATTCACAGCAGGGTAAGACGTGCGATACACAAAATAGTAAAAGCAGAAAATAGAGAAAACGCAATACAACCCAATTCCATACATACAAATGAGTTTGTGCATATTACTCTAACGTACAAAAGAATAATAGAGATTATGCTGATAGATAACAATACAACAAAATATAAGTATTATGACTATTTACAATGTATATTTAAAGAAATGAAAAGGACATGCAGAATATAAGTAATGTCTAGTATGTTATACAAGCATAACTCAGGATCTAGTGCATAAGTGTTTCTGTGAAAAAGGTGAGAATAAATCAACCACACATATTTAAAAAGTAAGAACTTCCATTTTAAAATGAGATAATGAACTGGTCTGTTTGATGCGAGCCGGGAGGCAATTCCAAAATGATATGCAGCAGAAGCAGATTGTTTGTCTTGCGCAGTTAGTTCGTATTAAAGGTAAAAGCTAATTATGATAGCAAATCTAGTTGTATTATCGTTAGCAAGCTTGAATCCACTAGTATGTTACATGGCAAGAGGTTATTCATGGATGGATACAAAACGATTACAGCATGAAATTTTTACAGTGGAGCAATTGATAATATTCAGTAATTGCGAGGTAGTTGAGAGGCACTGCAACGAAATGGACTGAATCTGAGAAGGTGAAGGTGAGCGCCTCTCAGATGAAGACTCGCACCGCAGCCGCACTGTAGAGGAACTCGCGAGGCCTTTGTCACTGCAAGCGCCAATCATTTACGAAATTGTGAGAACTGCAGCTTCCTCACTGCTTCTGTGCAAAATATCAACAGGATATAATGATCAAAATTTTGCCTTCTGGACGGCATTCTCCATGCAGAATAATCACGAAATCGTCCTATCGCACCCCACACGCTGTATGCTTTGGGTGCAAGTGAAAAACATGCGAGGATCAGCCGAGAAGGATTGTAGCTTGATAAGTGCCGTCTCCCCACACGAGTGAGGGGAAAAGGTGTGAGGGCACCATAACACGATCAAGCGTGCGCGAGGGAGGCTAGCTGTTTGGCGCATGTCTCCTTTTCTAAAGAAGCCGCGGCTGTCAACGCAGCTGAGCACATACGCAGTCTGCACGCCCTATTTTAGAAGTAATCCGCCATGTTTGCAAACTGGGTGTGTCGAGATGGCGTGGTGGCATCATGTGTGCTGTCTTCCGGTACATTTATTAATGAGGTTGCCTAATCTCGATTTTTGGCATTGAAGCAAAAAGCAGACGAAGCACTCGCTCCCTGCTGCAGGCGCTTTTCATGATAGCATTGTCTCACTGCTGGCAACACTACCAGCTGCGAGGATGGGGTGGACACAAAAGTGTGGCTGGCTTTGCCTTGTGCCGTCAATGTGAAGATATTGTCGACACGGCATCAAACCACATCTTTGGCTATCGACTCTCAAATTCAACTAAATGAATTTTTTCTCACCGGAATTTGTTTTTTACAACTGCCCGATTATTCAGAGAATTCTACGGCCCCTTTCGAGTCAGAAAAATTCATCAACAGCAGTACTTCCTAGCATAAAAGGTCGAATTTCAGTATAGCAAAATTTTTATACGTATAGAGAAGCAAAGTGTCGATTTTGTCAACTTCGTCGTATCGAGGTTCAACCGTACATTACGGCAGAGTCCTTTCAGGGCTAGTACCCATGGTGTTTCATCACGCTTTGAATGTGTGCTTGTGGTGATGTGTGTCTGCAAAGCATTGTTAAGCTTTTCATTTACTCTCCTTTTCTTTCCTCTCGAGAGTTGTGCTACTTTACGAGCTGTGGGTATAGGATAGCGGGCTGTTGAGTTCCCATCTATCGTTCTTAATTCAACAGGTTTAAGGAGGGACGCTGGTCTTAAAAGTAGAAAATTGCGGGGGAAAAAAATCGATTTTTCGGAACTAGTTGTTTCGGCATCTGTAATGCCTAATCTACACCGTATCAAAATGGTTGCCCTAAAACGCACTCTAGGTGTCCGAAAAAGTTATTTTGACAGCGTGGACGGCGAGAAACAACCCCAAAATCCCGCTGAAACACCATAGATCACGAAGCTATTCTTCCCACCGCTGAGCGCCGCCATCTTGGTATCGTTTGAAAGCTCAAAGTTGGCTATTGTACGCTTCTCAGTTCCTTGCATCTTCGCCGACAGTGGCCACATAGAAAAAGCGCAACCATAACAACAATCAGGGACCGGTCTGACGAAGCTCGCAATGCACACGGCCTTCCTATTGGCTCAGTGCGCCAACGAGATGAGAAACGCCTTCTGATTGGCTGTTGCTATGGCAACTAGGCCTAGCAGCAGACGAGTTTGTCTACTAGGCCTGGCAGTGGGTCGCTTCGAAAACTGCTGATACGCCGTTTCTTTGTTCATCGTATTACGAATGTAAGCGGCAAATCGACCCTCACTAAAAAAAAGAAAAGAATGAAACTGAACACGCGTCCGCGAAAAGCGAAATGCAAGCCGTGCCTGCTTCCTAAGGCAAGAAGGTGGAGGCGGTTATTCCAAGGTTCAGACAAGCCGACAAGACTGCGCTGGAGATAAGTCACTGCGTCGGTTGCGCAATCTTGTACCGCGTCGACAATAACGCAGCCGGTGAAGTTGAACACTGCACTCTATCCCTGCGTGTAGGTTTACGTTGAAGACCGCAGACAATGTGCCGATGCCTATTCACGTGTCTCTCACATGTACGTGGGTTCGTGCTGGTGCATTCCAGATTCTGTTAGGAGCCTCTACGTGCACTTAATGTCTACATCAGCGAAAGAATTTTGCGTTTCTAATTATATTGTCATTATTATTTCTCGGTTTTGAAGCCTGAAATTTAATTTTCCTAGTTCTTTTGCTAGTTATTTTTTCTTAAGTATAGCTTTTCTAAATTTTCAAATTTTGGGATCAGAACTGTGTCCTTGCTACTCATTCAATTATCGTCATTCTTCTTTTTTCCCTGAATGCAGGCGAGTCGGAGAGTGCACAAGAAATATTATATAGTGTCTTAGCACACTGAAATATTTTTGAAATCCTGTAGAAACCACCAAGAAGAATTCACATGTGTAAAGCTGCATGCAACTTTAGAATGTCATAACTTTGGCTAAAGTACAGGTACAAACATCCAAGTGCTAACTTGCAGTATTTGAATAGCCAGGAACATACATACCTTCATACTTTTAGCTATCGTGTTGCAGTACATTAAGTACATGCCAAATTTTTAACACAAGAAAAATTGTAACTACTTTTTTTATTGACTTTAGAAAAAACTTAATTGCATATTTGTAAGCAACAGACAAGATTAGATGTGTCCTGAAAGTGTCATGTTTCAAGAGCATTGCATGAATACAAAACCAACCAACCATGAGGCTGATGTTCCGTTTAAGCAGCAGTTCCGTCTAAGGGGCGACGCTTGAAAGTGAAAACTTCAAAGTTACTTTTTGGATGTGTTTTTTCTTCAAGTGCCTTTGCCTTATTAAAGGTTTGATGAAGTTTTCATGAATCGATTTCAGTAAATTTGGTGTCCTTGTGCTCAGAAACACGTGGGCAACATGCTGGTGCCTATTGGCTTTCCATTAGTTCAACTGACAAAAGAGGTAGTGGCAGTAAAACTATTAACACAATTTTCTCAACTTCGTTTTTTTTTTTGTCAAGTGCTTTTGCCTTACGAAAGTTTTGATGTTTGCATCAACTGATTTCAGTGAACTAGGTATGATTTTTTTAGTAATATCACAGCTACATCCTAACGCTTTCAGTTTTTTTCTTAAATGTGGTAGATTATTAATTAGATCAAATGTAGGCTAATTACTACCATATTGCTTTTTTTCTTCCCAACTTTGGTATTTATTTATGATGAGCACAATTATTTTATTTGTATTTGCTTAGCTTTAGGATGTGCAGTGGGCCTTTGGAAATGTCTGCATATTCTTAAAAACACCTTATTTTAATGAGAAATTACTAAAAAGGCCCGCAAGGAACGACCTAATTAGGACTATTGTATTCTGTCATATCTTTTCTTCTAAGTGAGATATTTGAAGTCTAAATACATATTTGAAACCAGCATTCTACAATATATCTGCACACAATATTTAGGCAAAATATGCTGAAAAATTAAAAAATAAGTTTTCATGACCCTCATCCCCCCCATAATAAGGACCTGACTGCTGAAATCGACTGCCCACCAAAACAAACCCTTTCTATCCTCACTGAGCTTGATCTGCATTAAACTTTTCAAGCACAATTAAAGCAAAGTGCTGCTACACGGTTTGACTTATTGTTCATTGAGGTGACTGACCCCTTGAACACCAGGCATTGACTATACATGCATCTGAAGTAGTAATCTCTCGTTTTAAAAGATGCTCCTGCAATAATATGAAAGCAAGGCATGAGAAAAGTCTTTAACTCTATAAGGCCTAACATAATTTCTTAAACGTAGAATTCGATGCCTAAATGCTCTACACGTTTGACACCTAATGCAAGGGTTCACCCACACAAGCATTTTTTATATGCTGGAGGGAGTTTGCCCCCATTTGTGGATAGTTCAGCAAAACCATTATTAATTACCATAATAATTATTTGTTACTTAATTATTATTTTATTGTTTTCCTTGTAGTATACTCACCATGGCCAGAAATGAATGTGGAGTAGTTTGAATTTTCTTTTATGTGGAATGATGGGGCTTTAAGAGGAAACTGGTATTGTTTTTATAATCACGGGCAGAATGTGGTTTCTATTCACATGAAAGCAGCACTAGTTGGTTATTCGTATTCAAGGCAAGAACTGTGCTAAAGGCCCAGATGCAGGCGAAGGCACATGAAAAACGGCACATTGGGCTGTGGGTAACGTTTTACTGGTGCAATCAGTGTTAGCCACTATATAGTTGTCTCGAGGTGGAAAACTATTGTTAGTCACAGTAACCATGCTTAAAATACATAATTTTTTCTCATTCTCTGCCCTCTTGCAATGCACGCAAGGCTGCTAAGCCTGCCCCTCCCAGCAATATGCTCTCAAGAGACCTTCTGCACACTCGTTCATGCAATGCTTTCCATTCTAAAAAAACAGTAAACTCGAATCTGTAAAATACACTTTGTTCTGCCATGCAGAAATAACTGAGCGGGCTTACGAAGCAGAGGAGCTGGTTTCGAGACCACCACGGCCACCGGGTTGAAGTGGCTGGGAGCAGAGCCCCGGTCGGGGGGCCGCATCTGGCTCAGCGTGGTCATTGTGCAGCCAATCATGATGCACAGGCCTGCCCAGGTCAGGAACTGTATACGAAACGAGGACGCTACATACACTCGAGTCTCGGCGCTTGTTAAGTTGAATCTCGATAGAACGAACATGGATACAATGAATTAACAGATATAACAAAATAAATCTGAGATCTTTCTCACCAATATTAGCATGTAACTAATGCAGTAGACATCCCTTAATTCGATTTTTCAGTCAATTAATTTTTATCCTGACCAAAGGTCCTGGCCGACGCCTATACATTTCTATGGGACCAGACTAATTATTTCGATACTGAAATTAGCCTTCCTCGGCTAATTTGAACTTGGCCGGTCACCACACACGCACCTGATCACAATGGTGACTGCGGTTCATGACTCCGCTAGCAGTCCTGGGGCCGTATTCTGTAGCGGTTCGCTTTGGAACCGGTTCGGTCTGGCTGTTACATCTGGATTACGTCACTCAGAGAAAGAGTGGAACGGGGCGGCGTGAGGGGAAGCAATCAACGAGCGGCGGTCTGCCGGAAGATCACGTCATCATTTTTGTTTGTACTTGGGGGAGGGTATAGCAATTGAAGGATGTTGCTGGTTTGATAAAAAAACATTGGTTTGTATAGAACACTCGCAAATATATTTTAAGTAATAAATGTGAGCTTGCGGCGCAGACTGCTACTGGGAGTTGTAATTTTATTTGTGTTGTTTTCTTATTCAGTCGCTAGGTGGTATAATAGATTATAGGTTATGCAAACAACTTGCCTCACTTTGTTTACGTTTTGGACTTGTTCACGTGCCGAAACTGAAACGATGTCGTCGCACAAAAACAGGCGGCTGGGTCCTCATGTTTCAGCAAGGCAGCGCGAAATACTCGTTTCATTTGTCGAGGAGCAAAGGCGTCGTGTGTGTTGGGCCAGCAGCTGACGGCGGCTTTCTGTTGCGCCGTGGATAGGAATCTAACCCATCCTTTTTCTTTGCCCACAACCGTAATGGGCTTGGCGATGGCTGTAATGATCCGGCTGACCGAAGGCTGCGACAGTGCAATCGCTTCTTCATTCCTGACGCACTGGAAAGCTCCCGGTGGCAAAATACCGCAGCACGCACAGCACTTTCATCGTAGTGTCGACACGACGAAATCTTTGAGGTCTGAGATGTTCTTCCAGCTCATCACAAAGACGTCGCACTATGTCTTTGGAGAGCCTAAAATGCCTTCGAAACTCTTCTTCGGCCATGCCGAACACGTCGTGTCGCTGCCTCTCATCGCGTCATTTTCTTTCGGCACTCACCAGCACTAGAACGAGTCGGCACTCACCAAAGGAGCCGCCATTGCCATCTCTGTCTCGTCTTGTCTAGGTGCCGGCTCATCAGCTGGCACGAGACTAGCCGGCAGCCACGGTTGTCCTAGCAACCCTCGACATCATGCTCGCCACCGCGCGCAACCCTCAAGCGAACCACTTCTCCACGGTTCCCCTCATAGCAGGGAACCGGTTCTTTTCAAGATGATTGTCAACCTATGTGACGTCAACAGAATTTGTCGTCCCGCCCACCAGGGATGACGACAACGAAGCGCCGACCAATGGCAACAGCCAGACCGAACCGGTTCCAAAGCGAACCGCTACAGAACACGGCCCCTGGTCGCACTTGGGGTACAGTGATCTTCCTCTCTGGTTAAACTCCCTGCCTTTCCTCTTCCTTCTGTCTCTGTCTCAAGTACAGTCACCTCTTGTTGAAAACAGCTATTTTTTGCCTACACCAGAAATATCTAAAAGTGAGAACAGTAGCTCACAATGATTTATAGTTTTTTAGTTTAGCAGGCTCTAACTCACGCTAAGAAAGTTTGTCTGAAAATTGCTTGGGTGGTGCACTCCATTACCAAACAAAAATTATGTTTGCAGCATTGAACCTCCAGAGCCACTTTAGCCAGTGTCATTGCCACTGCTTTCACAAGATGGCAAACACGGATGGTGACAGAACGAATGTTTTTGCACAGCATGATGACAAGGATGCACCGATTTCTGTTTGATTACAAAAGCATGTTCAAACAATAAGTTATTTTGCACATTAAGGTAGCAGTAACAAGCCGCGCCGCATGTCTTTAGCGTATATGTCACAGGACGAACTAGTGAAATGGTTAATCTAGGCGTGACCCACAATCCCATTTGTGGTTGTTGTGGAGGCATTTAATAAATGCAGACTATCAAATGCTCTGTAAACTGTCTGAAGGGTGACATCTTGTAGTTTTCAATAGACAGTAATAAAGCACTGTCCGAGGGTGATGAAGATGGACATCAGGTAAACAAATTTCTATTTTTTGAAGGCAAGGTCCGCTGGCTTTGTGTTTTTTTTATTGGCTGAATAAGGCACGCTCCTTTTTTTTACTGCACGTTCAATTTCTACCTTGTTTAGGAGCTCTAATGTCATTTTATGCTAGCTTCCTACTTTGGACCCATGTACAGTGGGCGCACATTTGTCTTTGAGGTGTTTCAGAATCGAAGCAGATACTGCCGATGAATTAGTGGTGTGTGTCAACATTTTTTCTGCCTCCTGTTCATTTTGATCAGCCTGATAACTCAATTTCGTTAGTCCTGTCAGGTCCAATTTGGCGGAACTCGAATGTATATGCTTAAAATGAACACGGATGTTCAACTGTAGTAAGCTAAAGAATAGACAGTGGGGCCAGTTGAAACTGATCTGTGGTTTGCAAATTACGGTGTAATGCAACCACATGGACAATAGTAAAAGACCACCTGCAAAGAAATTTCAATCTGGCTAAATCGGCTATAGATGAGTCCTATATGCTTGCTATATCAAAGTCGCAACCGACACTAGAATACCTTTGTTATATTTGATATCCATGCATACATTCACTACACATGGATATTGGTAAACATTCTTATTTTATTTCACTATATATGATAATTTGTTATACCTTTGGATAAATGCGGAATCTGATCTACGCATATTCACTTGACGCTGATTTCTGCAGTTTATCTTTCCTGTTTTATAATCTTTGTTTTATATCATCATGGCACTGCTTTCACCCAAGGAAACAAAATCGTTGCTCTCCAATTCTGGTTGTTCATTACGGTACATCAATGCGCGTAGTTTGTGCAAAAACCATGACAGCATTGCTGCCTTCTCTGAATCGCTCTGTCATTTTTTTTTTTCCTTTCTGTGTGCTACTGAAATGTGGTTAAGCTCTCCTGATGGCAATCTGTATGGTTTTCGCTTGCACAATTCAGAATATTGTCACGGTGATTCTGGTCGCTACAGCGGCTCGGCTATATTTATATCGTCTGAAATTAAGTACAAGCATAGATTTGACTTGTCTTTAAATGTTTTGAACTGTGAATCCATGTGGATTCAACCTAAAGTTTTCCCTTCTTGCAATCTTAACAATTTGATCATTGCATGCATTTACCCTTACACATCTTAATCTATCCTGGGTTTTCTACGTAATTTTGCCGCAGTACTCGATATAATTTCTACTGAAAACAAGGAAGTTGTACTGGTTGGTGATATCAATGTTAATTTATTGGACACATATAACAGCACAACAGCATATAGAGATTGCTTTCTTGGTTTTGGGCTTGAGTCTAATTTCATCCCCTACACGATCTTCACCCAATAAAAATGGTACTCTTCTTGACCACGCTTTAAGCAATATCACACCAATACCACGTGCAGGCGTCATTGATGTGCTTATCACTGATCATCTCCCTGTACTTGTAACTTTCGCTGCAAAACTACCCTACTATAACACATGCTATTTTAGTTCTAGGTTAAATCTGGACAACTCTATCAATACAATTAATGATACTGACTGGACTTCCATTGAGAATTTGCGTGATCCTGAAACAGCACTAGAGAATTTGTGCTCCTTGTTTCTTAAAGCTGTGTATGCAAACACTAAAACTGTGAAATGAAGGAAAATATTTAAATTTCCACATAATCCCTGTTAACAAAAGGTTTGTTAACTAGCACGCAAAAGAAAGATAATCTATATAGGAAAACTAAAAAAATAGCCATTCAATGTGGGTCTAAAACTTAGCAATAAAAAACATACTACTCTGTTAAATAACTTTCTAAAGAAATCTAAGCGACTTTATTATGAAAAAGAATTTTGTAAGAAAGGTAACTCCAAGAAAAAATTGAAACTTTTCAATTACTTTTTAAATAGACTGCAGGTTAGTAGAATAATTGATAAAATAAATGATAAACAACAAACCTACACCGTGGCATCTAGCACTGCTAACTCGTTTCATAATTACTTCTATGTGGCATACAACAATAGGACTGTAGCTTCATCGTATCCTATTATGCGTTGTAACCACACATTTTTTCTCTTTCTTGTCACTCCTGACGAAGTGTGGTCTACAATGCTAAATTTAAAGAACTCTAGCATTGGGCTAGATATTTCTGCTTATCACTTAAAGCTCACTGCTTCATATATTACGGAAGTATTAGACAATATAATTAATCGCATATTTAAATGTGGTACATTTCCAAGCTCCCTTAAGAAGACCAAGTTGATCCTGGTGCATAAAAAAGGTGACATTACAGAAGTCCTAAGCTATCGCCCTATCTCTATTCTGTCATCAATTAGCAAAATTATTGAACAATTATTTCTGAAACGTATTAACAAGTATCTGGACAAATTTATGTTGCTAAAGCCTTGCCAATTTGGTTTCTGTGGAGGTAGTTCAACCAATTTAGATTTACTATCAGAAATCGATTTCTTAAAGTCTTCCATCGACAAAGGCGATTTCGTTGGTTCTGTATTTCTTGATTTTACTAAAGCCTTTAACACCGTTAATCACAATATTGCATTTACTAAACTGGAATCATTGGGTATAACTGGACCACCGTTCTCTTATTTAAAAATTGCTTACTTGATCGCGAACAATCGGTCTGCATAGGTGGCATTTATTCAAATGTTCAGGTCATTAACGAATACCGCAGGGCTCAATACTTGGGCCTTTATTGCTTTGTATCTAATGATTTACCTTATTGCATTATTCTTCCTAACGTTGTCCTTTACACAGATAATACCACCATTTCCATGTCACACAAATCGTTAACAACGCTAATCACTAAGCTGAACAACGAATTGACCAAAGTTATTTAATGGTGTTCCTTAAACAGCCTAATTTTGAACCCACTTAAAACTCAGTTCGTGATCTTTAAAACATCTCAAAAGATTCTCCCTTATCTACCGCAAGTGTCTATGGGCTATCGTTTAATCCCAGCGGCCGATTGTGTAACTTAACCTGGCATAATGCCTCCATAGAGCCTGTAAGGCATTTTAAATAAAAATAAACAAATAAAATTAGACCCTAACTTGAAGTCTAATAATCTTATTGCTTATGTTATGCAATGAACTGCTTTTGGTATGAGAGCTCTCATTAAATCTCGTCTATTTTTTTCTGTTCACGCTATATTATCTTTATACTTTGCATTCATACATTGTCACATCACATATGGCATTACTTCATGGGGAAATACGTATAGCTGTCACCTTTCAGCCATACAGCACATTCAAACTCAGTCCATTCGTTTTATTACCAACAGTTGTTTTTACTCCAATGCTGCTCCGATCCTTCAGGCTAACTTCATTCTTACAATATCTGGCTTGTTTAAATTCCATTAAATTTAATTAAATTGCTGCAGTAGCTGTGCGGTGCTTGGAAAATGGAGGAACTACCTTTATAACGAAATGGAGGGCATGGGTGGCACGTGCAACACTCGAATGGCAGCAACTTAGATTGCAGTCGCCACGTTTTCAACATTGCGCATGTGGAGTCTGAGAAATTGAATGAGGCACTGTAAAATGTGCGAAACTTTGATTGCTGTTCTACATTAGTTCTACGGAGTTGGTGGCAGTGCAGTAGACAATCCCGAATAATTGAGCGGGACTGAAAAATTAGTAGGTGAATTAGTTTCCTCAATATCGATTCTTTTTCTGCTACTTTGTCTGCTTCATGATAAGATTATGGGCCCTTGAATGTTAACCTCTTAGCATTTGTAAATACAGTCGACTCTCGTTTACAACAGAGCCTGACAATCCGACAAAAAACGTCCGTTTAATCCGAAGTCCATAATATTCGAAACGCTACACTTCCGAAGCTTTCGTCGCAATGTCTAACAACTTTATTGCACAAGTGACAAACGTCCAAAGTAAAAAACAAACAAAGAAGTCGCAGTTTCGCCTGAAAGGTGAAGTGTCGATGGCAATAGCAAATTAAGCAAGATAAGCACGGCAGCAGCAGCAAGCGAATTTACCTTCGTGCTGTCTCTTGCTTCAACACGAATAAAATGTTGAAAGCCCAGCGCATACGAAGCTACCGGCACTGGGTGCACTTTGTCCACACTGCAGATCGCTTTCAAGATACAGCGGCCGCACCGTAAGCAGCAGCCATCGTAGTGTAACACGGCCTCTCTCGCCTAGTCCCCACCCCGCCTTCCTCACTCACGCGCACAATAATGACTTACGATTATGCAAAAAATTGCCGCTAATTTCGTACACTGTAGCCGATAGTCTGTTGTAGCACGGTCTATTCAAAACGAACTTTTTTGCATTAATAAAATAGCTAGAACTAACTAATGCTGAAATATGGTCTGTTATATCCCAAAGTCCATTGTACGCAGGTGCATTGTAATGAACGTAGACTGTATAAATGGATGCAAACGTCCCAGTAGCATGCTTAGATTCTCGTACACACAGAGCTTCTTGGTCTACATGATGGAGGAAGGAAAGCACAGGAAAGGCCCCGGCCAGCATAGACGTATTCGAGAATGTGTGGCGGAAGTCACATGCTGTTTATCGCAAAGGACCAGTGGGACTGGTACCTCAAACATCAACGTTGTCATAGCAACCACGCTCCTGAAGCTCTCGCTGCTGCTCTAGGCTTCTGAAAAGTGAGGTAGGTGTTTTTCGGCCCGTGCAGTCTAGTGTAGTGTAGAGCAGTGTAGTGTGTAAGCTTGAAAGTTGTGTTTTGGGTCTGAGTGTGAGTTGTCAGTAAGCAACAGACACACTCAAGTAATCATGGCATGCGTCTTAGTTGTCTTCAACGTGCCACGGAAAAGCACAGGAGCACGTCTGCTTCACTAAAGCTGTTACAGAAGCTTCATAGGCTCTGTTCTGACGCTTGTCAGCGGCACACACTACCGGCAGCTCGTAGCAATGCAAGTTCAAAGCTCCCGCCTATCTGCTTCGGCGAGCTGATTGGAGGCGCAATGGGAGATGGCACACCAACATGGCTGCATTTCCGGCTTCAAAAACGTGACGTCAAGGCCTCTCCTATTTTGTTTCTTCCCTACATGGTCTACATGTTTTGCATATGCGCAGCCTCTGAAAAGTGTTACTTTGGTTACAGAGCAGTATCACTTTGGAGCAGATTTCCGTGACTCTGGTGACTTATGTTATAAGTGGTCCACCCTCTAATACATCTGCCCCATAGACAGCCTTAACAACGGTTAAGCTAGCTACGGTTACAGCGACTATGGTTACTGCTACAGTTGCCGACTGATTTTTCAGACTCCAAAACTTGGACATGCTCGATTATTCAGTCTGCTTCGTGGCACTGCCATTCTCCCCATATACCATAATGTATAACAACTGCCGAAAGTTTGGACACCTTGCAATCTCCTGTCTGATTTTTCAGACACTCCTTGAGCCAACGTGATCGAGAGCACTTGCACCATGCACCGACTCTCACCGGTGCATGGTTCGACTTGCTGAAAGCCATTTTTGTTTTGAACAGAGCCTCCTTGCTGCCCCACAAAGTGGCACCACTGCAAGTCCCCACTCATCATAATTTTTGCCTGGTTCGATAGAGTGGCTACAGCAGTACCGGTCTCAGCTTAGTAAGACATGTCAAGGCAATCCAGTAGCCGATTTCTGCGTTCACGACGCTGCGAGTAGGCCACGTTTTTCGTTTGTGCGACTGGTGTCAGCGTGACGGCATGGTGGTGTTTGCTTTGTGTGTTGTGTCAAGGTTGCGGTGATCCAATGCAGCATACGGAAACATTGCGTTAAGTGTCTAATAGTGCCAACGGTGCCCGCACAGACTGCACTGCCAGTAAGAGGGTGCCAAGAAGCCTAGGATTTGTCGCCTTCCGATGTGCTCCCTATTGACGCCGAAAATGTTCTGCCGAGACCTGTACAGTGGTTGCATTGCGATTCCGGACATCGTCTCATTTGACAGTTTCACAGATGCTGTCACTGCTGTACTGACATGCGCAGAACTCGATGACGGTGAGATCATTCGTCAGGTTTCTGCTGCACCACCAGACGACGACTCCGAGTCCGAAGATGACACACCATGTGCTACGCTGCCGTCGCATGCGGAGGTTGTACAAGCAGTGACGGTGCTTTCAGCTGCCTAGAGTGACCGTACAACACTCTCCGAGATTCAGGCTTATCTGATTGCGCGTAAACGGAACAACATGCAACGGCGCATTCACGATTTCTTCAAGCATACTGCGGAGCCTGAATAAGTGCGTGGAAATAAGGGATTTCCTTTTTTTTTTTCTTAATCTGCTTTTTTGGACACTTGTTTATTCGGACATTTCCGCAGTCCCCGTGAGGTCCGAATAAACGGTCGGCGATTGTAGTTACATGGCAGATGTAACCATAGTTAGTCACCAAAGCATAACGTGGGAATTATGGAAACTGATGATTCCACGCACCCATATGCGCACCATGAGCCCAGAGTAGAGCATAAAGTGCTTGCATGGCTTCTTCCAATGCGGGGTGTCGGGTGGCATCCTGCCAGTGCCACGACATCCCCCCACCCCTTCGCAGTGGTTACAGACGTAGAAAATCATGTTGCCGCAGAGCTCCGAGCCTATGGACTCAAACAAAAAACACAACATGGGCATTGAAATCGGCATAGCCAGCGAGCACCCAAGATGAGAAGACTGTGAGCAACGACAAAGCAAGGGCCCCAGGTAAACATGTCATTCCCATCCTTTGTCACGTCTCGCCTCTGTTCGCTGCACGAGCCCGGCAAACGTCTTAGTTGTAACTAGCCTGCTTCGAAGCGAATCCTCTATAGCGACAAATGTTGTTGTGCTGGTTATTCAGCAGTGTGTTGTTGTGTTTCTGCTTGTCCTGGTACCTCCAAAGCCCAGCCCTACAAGGCGAGCAATAGGGAGTTGGCCATAAAGGCCAAGTCTTACACACGAAGGCAGCTTGACAGAACCCCCCTCTACAATGGTTATCACAAACCGAGCTTTGCAACCAGTTTCCCTTCACAAACAGAGAACCAAACAAGATGACAGGTTCCATAGCAGTTGTAAGTCAATTGTAAAACCAAAGGCACATTAACTAACCAGATGTGACCACACAATCCTTAATTAGTGTTGGGAAGATCCAGAGGCACACTAAATTTAGAAAATCAGCCACAAACAAGAGCGAAACAGCCAGCAAATTCAATCTCAAACAATGCATTGACTTGGCTGTTCTACTGGCTTCAACAAGCCACGGTTCAAAGACTGATTTTGAATTCTGTGTAGTGGTGAAGAACACGCAACTTAAGTACCATTTCACACTATCATTCATGGAATTCATAATTAATTGTTGCACAAATTCACAACTTAAAAATATTTTATTACAGTAAGTTAAATTTGTAGCAAACTTGCTCATATGATTACCATGTGATCATGCTCCTTTACCTAACCAAGCCTGCATAGCAACAGCAAACCAACTTTGACGAAATCATAGTTAAGCCTAATTGTGGTAAAGGCTGCCCATGTGACAGGGGTTATGTGACCCCTTGTTTTGGCATTACAGTGATACCTCGTTAAACTGTAGCTGGAGGGAGTTCAGAAAAAGTATGTACTAAACGGTAGTACTTAGCCAAAATAGCCAGAGATCGTCCACTTACCTGTCAAAAAAGGAACTCAGAGAGAGTGCGATGAAAGGGAAAAAAAAACATGCAGTATTTCTTCACTTCGCGCGACAAAAGTATTATTTTCATTTGATGTCGCGGCGGCCTAACAGCGATGACCGCAGCCTCAAACTTGCTGAAGCTGCGAGCCAGCTTTTCAGCCAGCCCCCTCTTCTCGGCAAACACTCGCATGGCAGATTCCTTGTTGGCATTGCATATTCTCCATGCACGGGCGCGGTAGCGTTGCAGGTGTCGCGGCACACCCTTTTCATTTCGGGGTGCTGTTCTCGTCGTGACTATTGCATTCATGCGGCTGACATAAAGTGGAGCTTCTGCCACTGTCAAGCCTGAATCGCCCGTGCTGTCGCTTTCCGTGTCGCCCTCATCACTGTCGCTAGGTGACACTTCGGTAACAACAGAGACAACGATGGCGAAAAGTCAAACCTCATAGCCGACATCTCTTTGCGGTTGCAGCAGCACTGCCGACGAACTGCTTCGCGTTCCAATTGCCACACACCGTAGTAAACAGTAGATCCTTGTCGCATGCCAGCGCCTACTTCTTCGTGTCACATTCGATAGCACGAACAATGTCTAATTTTTTTTTTCTATGCTGAGCACCCAGCGTCTTCTTTATCCGAGCTTCGGCAATAATGCGGCCACAACTCTCTCTGGCATGGCACCAAAATGATATTGATGTTGATGGGGCTTCACGTGCAAACGTGCAGGGTGCTTGGATGCCGTTGTTCTGATCTCAGAGTCTTGTTGTTCTGCCGGACGATCCGATGGAGACGACGCACCGCCGTGTTTGCGCGATGAAAAGTGGAAACACTACGCGTTAACCGATACGTACGCAATAAGCTGGAACGGTTTATGCAGATACAAAACACATTATGTTCAATGGCCGCTGAGTCGAGGATTTGACTTTACTACTATTAAAATGAAACTACTGTTTAAGCGGGTATGTTTTAACGAGGTTTTACTGTACCGGTAAGTACTGAAAAAAACACAGGAGGCTACGGCTAATGAAACAAGCAGAACCATCTCCAGAACCATTATTGAAAGTGCTCAGCTCAATTAAAATCCCCACCACGTACAAACCCAACCAACTCACTTTGGCAACCAGGCGTTCGTTGGTGCTTTTCGGTTGGACACGCGTAAAAACAAGCGCGGGCATGATGACACAGATGAGTGTGCCGATGGTGGATCCCGTCAGGCCCAGCACAATCTCGATGTTGGGCACCAGGCAAGCCGTGACTAGGGTGGCTCCCACCAACAGTACTGTCAGCATGCGGAACTGCCCATCAGGGATGTAGTCGTACGAAGGGTCGTGGAACTTGCTGCCCTGCGGAGAAGAAAAAACACCTGTCAGGCCAGGCCCTTATGTGTTTTCCCTCATTTGCCTGATTGAGTGATTGACGCGGTTTAACATCCCAAATTGGAACAGGAGCTATGAAAGACGATTCCCGAGTGCAACTGCCAGGCTTCTGTTAACGGGCACATAAACATAGGTACAGTGCCATTTTTGCTGTCTGCCTCCATAGGAATGCCACTACGATGGCTGCCTATTGAATGCACGACTTTATATTTGGCAGCAGAACACCAAAGCTACTGCAATATATATTACCTGATTATCCAATATGCCACTGGTCAAAATGTATTGCTGAGCTAGTTGGTTCATTAGGCTACGACAATATGCCACAGAACAGTGACCTTTAGATAACTGCATGTGTATTATGACTGTCTCACTCCCAACATGCTCTACACACAAGTGCAAAAAAGTGGTACACATCTCATGAAATAAAAAGATGATGCCGACACTAAGTGTGCAGCAGCATAATTAAATGGATTACTTTGGAGAATGTGGTGTTAGTTGCAGCCCAGACTGACTTCAGACATCATACATCCCACTAGGACATATCAATAATATGATGCAATGCAAGACAGTTTGGCAACACAAATGTTCCCAAGTTAGCGCAAGTCGTCATCATGATCATCGTCATCATGATCATCGTCATCATCAGCATCCTCATATTTTTTATGTCGACTGCCGGATGAAGGCCTCTTTCAGCGATCTCCAGTTAGCCCTACCTGCACTAGCTGATATTAAGTTGGGCCTGCAAATTTTCTAACTTTATTACACCATCCAATTCTCTGCCGTACTCAACTGCGCCTTCCTTCCCTTGGCACCCTTATAGTCATAGTTAACAAATGGCAAAAATTCCAGTCTCTGTTAATGTCAAAGTGGCAAGTAACTTCTTTTGGATCTTGAACATCTGGAATTCGAACAGACACATTAGAACCTTGCTGACACGATCCCATTTCTTACGATTCCCTTGTGCCAACATTTGCAATCAAGAACGTAGAACTGGCTCAATACAGTTACGCTTCTTTTTTACCAGCCGATACGTTCCAGGAAAACACAATATTTCAGCACCAACACTCATTAGATCTATACTGTAGAAAGATGGACATTTGGGAGAGTTGGTATTGGTTGAACATCTTGAAGGGGCAGCGCAATATGACGAAGACAGAAGGCACTGTGTGTTCATGTGTGTTCCTGCCTTCTGTCTTTATAATATTGCGCTGCCTCTTCAAGATACTCATTAGATCACCAAACTGCGATTGTACGTGTTTTCCGGCTGCTAGATCCCATGTCAAGAAGAAAAGGCACGAGGCAAGCGCGATCGAGAACAGCAGCCTCCCACTGAAGCAGCTTCCTTCTAGAACTCCCCTGCCCACGTCATATGAAAACACCGGCATGCACTCAGCCTCCTATACCAGTAGCAGTAAATCTCCTCGTGAGTCGTCACATGCTGCATTCACAGCTATCACTGGCAACCCTGTTGCGACAAGCATCTTCACCTACCTGTTAAAAACTCTAATCGGTGTCTCAGCCCCTGTTGTGCCACTGCAAGAGCACTGCACACTTTTAATAGGCCATAACTCAAATGCACTGCTACTCCCTGCTGCAAGCGGAGGGAAGTGAATGTTACGTTTCGTTCTGGTGGCATCACATTCTGGTGTGGCTCACGAGCACAGTATTGTTTAGGTTTCCTGTCGCTGTTTTAAAACACTGCACAAGAGGAAAAGAACAATGCGCGTCTTGGGTCGCTTGGGCGGCACCAGCTCGATGCACATCGACGTCTCGTGCTGCAATGATTCGTGTCATGTGAGCACGTTATAACTTCCCATAAGAATGCCCCGTGTCAAGAAGCTTCTGACCAAGGCCGAATTCGACGAAAGCGAACATAAACTTGCCAAAGCCGCAAAAACATCACTCATCTTGGGTCGCTCTTGCACCACCAGCTCGGCATGCGTCGACGTCTCGTGCTGCAACCATACACGCAACACTTTGCATTACGTGGATGTTAACTGCAGTCGAGTCTGGCAAATTTTCTAACAACTTCAGATTGTGAATTTTTCCAGCGAATACTTTTTTCACACATTTCTTTCCTGAACAAATGAGCGAGGTTCTGCTGTACTGCCAGTGCCATCTTCTAGGACATTTGATGACAAGATAAATAATTGCACTGATGGTAAAAACAATATTCTCAAGCACTGGCATTACTACCTACCACAATTCACCCAGAGTAATAGTACAAACTTTATTAACATTAACTGAAATAACAAATATGCCATTATCATGTTGCATTTGCGATTGTCAAAATGAAGACACAAGATGTGATGGAATTCAATGAGATGTATGTTGCCAACTATGTTGACTAATACCACCAGCCATGAATTAAAAAATTGGAGGACGCTTAAGCTTCGCCTTCAAGAGTGGAACGCGATAGCGTTACCGCACCCCGTTCACACCGCCCACTCAAACGATCTACGCGAGCCAAACGTCGCGATCGGCACGGACAACCAGGCCGCGACACGCCATGAAGGCGGACGCGATCATGGGGCGAGTGGCACACCATGCGTCGGGGTAGCGCCATACATTGCGAGGAGGGGGTCTTCTGTGTTTGCCGCGACATGGCTCCACGTGTGCACAGAGCGCAGAAGAAATGTAGCGGAAACGTACTTCGCTACTCGTGTAACTGCGACTTCTGTAATTTACATGCTCATAATTACCGATATACACCGCAATATAACTTTCTATGCCGCATTCACTAGAGGTGCTTTTGTCCCGCCTTGAACCATCAAACTCGCGACTGAGTGGTATCTCCATCTCACACTCCAGAGACCATGGTTCGATAACCACCCAGCCCATCTTGCAAGTTGTTTTTTATTTATGAAGTGCTTTCTGGGATTTATCGCTCACGGCTAACGCCGCCGACGCCGGCTTTTCTTCAACACGAGCTCCTTAACGCTGTCGCGTTAAAAAGACCCAATATTTCACAGGAGGCATGGCTCACAAGGGCGAAAAATGTGCCTCATCTGGTCAATGCACTGACTCGTAACCAAAGCCAATTGCAATCTAGATCGCAATAGATACTTAGCACCACGGATTGCCCTATTGTCTAAATAAATGAGATGAATAGGCAGAACTGAAGGGCTGAATTTATCGCTAGTAACAGCCATATACATCATCATATATCATCATCACCATCATCATCATCATCATCATTCTGTTTTATGTCCCCTGCAGGACGAAGGCCTCTCCCTGCAATCTCTAATTACCCCTGTGCTGCGCCAACCGATTGCAACTAGTGCCAGTGAATTTACTAATTTTATTGCTCCACCTAGTCTTCTGCCATCCTCGACTGCGTTTCCCATCTCTTGGCACCCATTCTGTAACCCTAAAGGTCCAACGGTTGTCTAACCGGCACATTGCATGACCTGCCCAGCTCCATCTTTTCTCGGTGTCAATTAGAATATTGTCTATACCCGTTTGCTCTCTGATTCAGATCACTCTCTTTCTGTCTCTTAACATTATGCCTAGCAATCTTCGTTCGATCACTCTTTGCACTGTCCTTAACTTGATCTCAAGCTTCTTTGTCCGTCTCCCCCCATAGTTTAGCACTGTTAAAATGCACTGATTGTACACCTTACTTTTCAATGATAATGGTAAGCTTCCTATCAGGAGCTGACAATGTCTGCCATATGCAATCCAACCAATTTTTATTCTTCTATGAATTTCCTTGTCATGATCAGGGTTCCCTGTTATTAGTTGACCTAGGTAAACGTACTCCTTCACAGATTCTAGAGCATTACTGGCAATCCTGAATCCTTGTTCCCTTGCCTGGCTATTCATCATTACCTTTTTCTTCTGCATATTAATCTTCAACCCCACTCTCACACTCTCCCTTTTAAGGTCCTCAATCATTTACTGTAACTCGTCTGCATTGTTGCTGAATAGAACAATGTCATCGGCAAACCGAAGGTTGCCGAGATATTTGTCGTTGATCCTTGCTCCTTAGCCTTCTCAGTTTAACAGCTCCAATACTTCCAAGCACGCAGTGAATAGCATTGGAGAGATTGTCTCCCTGTCTGACTCCTTTCTTTATAGGTATCTTCCTGCTTTTCTTGTGTAGAATTAAGGTAGCTGTGGACCCTCTGTAGATATTTTCCAAGGTATTTACGTAAGCATTCTGTACTCCCTGATTATGGAATGCCTCTATGAATAGTGGTATCTCTACTGAATCAAATGCTTTTTCGTAATCTATGAAAGCCATATAGAGAGGCTTATTGTACTCTGCGGATTTCTCGATAACCTGAATTGTGACATGGATGTGATCCATTGTAGAGTATCCTTTCTTGAGGCCAGCCTGTTCCATTGGTTGAATAAAATCCAGTGTTGCCCTTATTCTATTGGAGATTATTTCTGTAAAATATTATCTTTCCTCACCGCTATCACCCTAACAAAGCGAAATGCATTTTGTGTCAGTCATCAACTTTCACTCAATCCTTTGTACCATGCACTATCATCGATTGGAATGATTTACCCTCATACATGGCCATGGAAACTGACATAGCCAAATTTAAGGAAACAATTTGCACTACTGTGACGCGCTGTTAAAGATATTGTGTTTTCTTATTAAGTGTGTTTCCCTGATGTTTTTATGTACGTTGCTTTTTTTTGGTTTCTTGGTTCGATATGATAACTACACTGCCTTGTTGAGCAGAAAAAAAAGAAAAGAAAATGTCTTGTAAATGTTTTTCTTTTTATGTATGCTGTACCTGAATGTACACTTGTTTTTTTTCTTGTAGCCCCCCCTCCACCCTTCCCCTATGTAATATCCTCCTTCGAGGGCCTTTAGGGGTATTGTAAATATATAAATAAATAAATTTAATACTGGGAGTAAGTTAATGGATCTATAATTTTTCGATTCTTTAACGCCGCCCTTTTTGTGGATTAGTATAAAGGTTGCATTCTTCCAGTTTTCTGGGACCCTTGCAATCGAAAGACACTCCATATAAAGAGCCGCCAGTTTTCCAAACATTATGTCTCCTCCATTTTTGATTAAATCGACTGTTATTCCATCTCCTGCTGCTATTTCTTATTTCATGTCTTGCAAGGCCCTTCTGACCTCATCGCTAGTTATAGGAGGAGCTTCTATATCCACTTATTAAGTTTGATTACGACTGCAGCCACCCTCTCACTAATGCTGTAGAATTCGTCAATGTTGCCCGCTTTGTCCTTATGAATTAGAAATCCTACCTCATATTGCTTCTTATCTGGGAGACCTCTATAGCAGAGGACATGGCCATTATTCAGCAATGTACAAGCCTCACCAGTTCTAATCTCACTAAGGCCGATGATATCCAAACCCATGTCTGATAGTTCCTCAAAGAGCCCTGCTAAGCTAGCCTCACTTGACAGAGTTCGGCAATTAAAGGTTGACAGGGTCAGTTTCCATTGGCAGCGTGTCTGGACCCAGAGATTCTTGGCACCCTCTGCTGCGTTACAGGTCTGACTACTGCCTTGGTCAGGTGCTCCACAGCTGCTGGGGGCTGAGGGCCATGGGTTAATTGTAGGAAACATTTGGGAGGCAGTGGCCAAATACTGCACCAGGGAGGCCAATTCTTGTTCTGGTGAGGGAGTGTCTTTGTTGAAGCTTAGTGGGCCTTTCTAATTTGGTTGCACCTGGATCAGTATAGCCCCACTAACTCTCAGCATCTTTGGCCGGTGTTAGGCATCACGCCAAGCCTGCAGATGTAGTGCACTAGGGGAGGTGAATTTCAAGCTCACTATTGCCAAATTAAAAAAAAAAACGCACTTATAGAAGGATTCGAACTTCCGGCTATGGCAACCGAGCATTTGACATAGCTGAGTCAGGCAATCTCGTAGGCAGCGAGGCTGCCTTAACGCCGACAATTACAGTCCAGAGGGCCCTACGTGCCTAAAAACTTCCTTGATTCATCCGTGATAAATGTGTTTTCCTGATCGTGGTGAGTAACACAATATAGAATGACTTCTAAATGGTTCTGGCCCTGTAGTTCCAGAATCTCACGTGCGCAGGCTGCCGAGAACTCGACTAGGCAAACCCTGCAGGCGTACCGACGACCTTTCACAGTTGAGAATACATGCTTGTGATCGACAGGAGTACAAACAGACACCTGCGAAAATGAATATATGTACATATATATACACATACGCATATATACGCTGAAACTTTCACTCTCGAACAAATAGTAAGACTCCGCCATCGGATTCTCGGCGACACAAAGCTCATACCGCTACTCGCATTGAAAATAATAATGATGTGCAAGATGCACTCGCTTCGATCCCAAAAAGGGGGGCATCTCAGTAAGCACATATCAGCAGCGCACTTCGGAAATTTCTGCGACCAATTTTGTAAACCTTACGTACCTAAAAACTTCTTTGATTTATCCACGACAGATATGTTTTCCTGATTGCGATGGGTAACTCAATATCGAAGGATTTCTAAATGGTACTGCCCTTGTAGTTCCGGAACCCCACGTGTGGAGGCGGCCGTGAACTCGACTAGGCAAACCATAGAGGCATACCAACGACCTTTCACCGTTGCGAATGCAGGCTTGTGATCTACAGGAGTAGAACAGAAACCCGCGGAAATGAATGTAAGTGCAAATGTAGAAGAAATGGACGCAAACAACGACGTCTTCTTTTTCCTTTTTTTTACTTGATGAAAATTGGTATTTGAACATTGCAACTGTTACCGTTACGTTATTATTATTTTTTTTCGTTATACTGCAAACCTTCTCATCACTTTTTTTCTTTTCCTTTAGTGCTACAATCTTTTAAATATTGGGGGGGGGGGGGGGTCTCTCAGTAGAAAGTCAGCGCGAGGCATGTTGATAGAGTCAGTTTAAGTCTATTTAGTATATCTCAAATACCTCAAAACATGCTTAAGTTATCCGCAGTACACGTTTCGCTGCATGTCGCAGTTGGCACGGCATAATATTTCTCAATGGTTCTATCAGCGTGGTTTCGGAGTCTCCCGTATGCAAGCGGCCATGAACGCGGCTAGATACACTATATATTTTCGGCGAATTTGAACAGCACTCAAAGGTAGTGTGGGAAAAAGAAGAAAATAAGAAAATGAGAAAAAAAAAGCTTTCAGCGCTTACCGCAAATTCTCTATTTGCGTATGGAGGGATGTACCCAATCAATTTACGGTCTTGGCTGCCTGTCTCATGCATCGGAGAAGTCTTTCCAAACGAGACAGAACTGGTACTGATGCACCACGCAAGGCTGAAACGCCGGACTGTGACTTTCGCTCAAAGGCAAACTCTCAGTGACGAGACGGGCCGCCAAACAATAGTTTTGACCTGCGCGTCTGAGCCTCCTTTTCCTTCAATGTCTCATTGCCTTTCATTATCTCAGCGGAAGCTCGCACAAGAAGATGCGACAAGATGACAGATGCAACAACCCCATCTACAAGTTGTGGCATAGAAAAAGCATGCAGACAAGCAGGAATTAAGAGATGCAAATGGTGCAGTGCAGACACAGAAACATGCTTCGAGCTCACCCTGAATCATATCGCACTCGCACCTAACGAAAAGTACACTAAATGCCAATGTTAAGGCAGACTGATTTTATAGTTTGCTTTGCGCAACAGTAAAAGTGTCAATGTTGTAGAGAGCAAACAAAAACATCCAAGAGAAATTTTTGAAAAAAAAAAACGTTTTACAGATTTGCATAATGCAGAACCATTACAATTCGTTGAAAGTAGGAATCAGTTCACCTAATGCTCTGCACCAGGGCAACTTGGTGCGGAGCATTCCGAATTCCGAATGACACTTTCCTTTCCAGTGTAGCAGCACACCACTGAAGCGACACTCAGTGCCTCTTAACAGTTTCTTAAAGTGACAGTAAATTTGCCCATCTGACTTGCGTGCAAGCTGTTCTTATTTCTCACTATGTTGTGCAGGCTTTCTTACTTCCCCCAAATGCCCAATTTTTTCTGCTGGCAGTGTTGTGGAGATTAATGCGTGAAGAATTTCTCAGCCAAACAATGAGAGATACGTGAATTACAGAAGTAAAATGAGTGGCCAAGTTGCACTCTTGCACGCAGACCTTGCCACAGCCTCATCAAGATGGTGAATCTTGGACTAGAATTGCAGACAAGTAGGGCGCTGCCTTTTTGGAGTTTTTATTTATGCAGCAAATATTGTAGATTATCAGAGCTTTTCATCTTCTTTTATACTGTTGTCTGCCTTTTAGTTTCACCTTTACCCCTAAAATGGACTCGTTCGCAAGAAAAAAGAAAAACTGATTACATCCGCAAGAGCATTTTCATATTTACATTTGCCATTTAGATTTAGAATGGCAGACAGGACAACAAACAGTTCTGTCGAGACAGGTTTATTGCCATGCAATTTACTACAACATATACGCTAATGTTGAAATCGATAATTGTTGTATGCTCTTTTCAATTAATATGCAGAATGAAACACTGAGAATGGCCTTTCAACATTCGCACTGGACACAAGAAAAGCCAGATTCAGCATAGGGCTTGAATGAACAGGCCACTCTCTGGCATTCACTTGCCAGAAAACTGCGGATCAACAATTTTTTTTTCAACAGCACAGCGATCGCTCTGCAGGGGGACAAATGAGGGGAGGAGGGAAGGGGCTGACCCCCCTCCCTCCGAAGTTTCCTTTGGCTATACTTATCTTGGTTAGGACTACTTAGATGTGTGAGAAAGCCTGCCAACAAAATTTTGCACGTTGCCTATCACTTCACTATAGCCTGTACAGCCACTCGTAACAGTATTGATCAACACTTTTTGAGACAACCGAACTCCGTTTTCACTGCACATTTCATTTAGTAGTGTGCAGTGGACAGCTAAGTTCACTATCACTCAATAGTCTTAAGCGAGGGCATCATCTGGAAAGAAAACTGGCCATTGCCTTGCTACGTCATGTTTTGCCTGAAAATATGCACTGAGCGGCACTAAATTATCAGTTTCCAAGAACTGACTGCCTGAAAGACTACAACCAGCTAAGTGTGTGTTGTGCAATTTGACTGCTGCGTGATCCAAACTTACTTACGAATCTCTCTTTGAGGTACAATTAAGAAATGTTACACATTCATGGTTAAGTGGGTTTCAGGCAAATAACGGAGTGTCCTATTGTGATAATTCTATTATATAGGACATGACACGGCTAACACTTGCGTCACGTCTTGTCCCCAGTTGAGTATCTGTGTGCTTCATTACACCGTGCTGCCATCTCAGTAGCATATACTTACAGACAAACTTGGCAACCTTGTTTCCGGGTGTTGACCTTGCAAGGCATGCTCAAGGGTGCAAAGTGCGATGTGATCAATGCTGTTCTG
This sequence comes from Dermacentor albipictus, assembly GCF_038994185.2. NCBI lineage: Eukaryota > Metazoa > Arthropoda > Arachnida > Ixodida > Ixodidae > Dermacentor > Dermacentor albipictus. The sequence goes on along the minus strand of NC_091828.1, from coordinate 28,175,069 downwards.
TTATGATGAATGCCAACTGACTGACTTGGTAAACTCTCGTATGCAATGTCGTTCTCTCAACTAACTTTCTGGTGTAAAAGGCTTACGGATTGGCTCAACACATTTGTTCTACTGCAGTAGAGTTCTCGCAAGTGACATTTTAGTTGCAAAGCCTGATCTGATCAATGGTACTCTGCCGTCACAAAGGCTTGTAGACTCAGTTGACAACTTGGCTCTTCCGTAGGTGTTCTCACAGGCAACTTTCTGGTGCTAAACGGTGCGATCTGTGTGCTGCAGTGAGCAACATGGGCAGCCCACACAGACAGCGTCGCGGCTACTACTCACTCGACGAGCCCAACACTTGCCTGTTCCCCCAGAGCGACCGTGGCCAAGAGATTTTCGTGCTCTGGGGCACAGGGGCTCAGACATGTACGAGAGCTGTTGGCCTGCACAGGATGACGATGCTGGGCATTATTAGGAGGCTGCAAATGCGATATCGTGTTTTGTGGGAAATTATATTGCAATGAGATGCCGCGAGCTTCGCTATTAATCCTAGAGTGCATTCTGAGTAATGACAAGTATGAAAAAAAAAAAAGAGGGGGGCGGGGGGAGCACTTAAAGGGCCCTTAAAGTTCCTTTTACCATAATATTTCTCCGGACGAGACAGTACAATTTACAGAAGGACTGAATGATTAGTGTTATATGTTTTTGTAAATAATGGGGTATGTACTCTCAGCACTCATTGGAGAAGAGAACATTTTTTATGGCACTTCTATGTTGGCGAAGATGAAAACAAAAATACTTCTTGCCACCATAGAAAGGCTCCTATAGATAGAAAACAGCCTGAAATGTATAGAATGTTCTGTTGATCTGAAATTTTCACCTCTCCAAGTTTCACTTTTCCTGGAGTCTACTGTATACATTTCCATCTTCCTACTGACGAATCGGTTAACAGCTCGCAGACATTATGAAAGGGGCCGATGGCTGTGCAGTTACAGAACTTCCATATGAAATCAATGCCATCTGTCCAATGCTTATCTCTGTGTTGCCACAGCCAGCATACAAGTCACTTTGGCTTGATGCAACGGCCTTTTGAAAGCAGAGGTATTAAAGTTTGTCACCAATTTCATTGCTCTCAATAGATTGAGGCTGCTCCTAGCAGAGGGCATCAGTGTTTACCAGGAACAGTTTTGAAAGAAGTATTTCACGAAGATGTTTCTGACCATGAGTCCCACCTCCATCCCCACATTCATGCACAATGCTTGCAAGCTGCTTTATCGCAGTGTTTCAGCCACTTAAGGGCCCTTTAAGTTGCATGTGAGGCAGGACAGCTATGGGAGATGGTTAGGAAACAACGTCAGGAAGGCAAGAAAAGGCAATCCTAAGGCAAAACAAGAGAGCCAAGACCGCAACCACACAATGATAGAAAAAGCAGCATGCTAAGTAAAGCAATCAAAGGGCTAGTTGGTGCACGTTCACGATAAGGTTGCACCGAGTTTTACACTGGCACAAAAGATGGCAAAGAAGGGAAGAAAGATGCAGACGGATGAAGCGCAAACTACCATCTCTTGATTTTTGTTAGAGAACATGCTAATATACAAAGTGATAAGGGAGGGGGGGGGGAGCAGTGACAGGTCATGCAGCAACACGATAGCAGCCAGACCTACAGAGTTCAAGGGCACTCATTCCATCCGGAGAATTTGATTTCAGCTTCTGTGAGTGTGATAGTGGGAATGCTTACACACAGGTTTTTTCTTTTGTGGATTGTGAGAGCTTCCCATGCTTCTCTTTTCGTTTTGTTTTGTTTTGTTTTCGCTTTTCCGATAACTATGGTATTGTCTAGCAGATGCAAGCATTTTCACTGTTTACAGTCACTTTGTGACTTATCACAGGACCTTATTGCACTTGGGCTTTCCACGAAACATGACGCTGCTCCACCCCACTGGTCACTTTCAGTGCTCTGCGCCCAATTTGAGAGGTGTGTTTGAAAGCTGCTGCTTGTAGTTCAACCATTTGGCCATCTGGGTCCGCGAAAGTTTTCATTTATGGTCTCGGTATTTCTTTGCAGCAGCAGTGAAATTTCGTTATACTGAAGTTGCGTGAGGACTCACTTCGTTATACTGAGGTTAAAAATACATAGTGTTCAATGGGCGAGAAGTTGTGAAAAGTTGAATACTCTGTTATATCGAGAATTTTAATATACTGGAGTTCACTGTATCAAGATTTAACTGTATCCAATATAATAAAGGTATTTTCGTGTCCAACTTGACTTCATTATGATGCCTCTTAACCCGCAGCTAGATTTGGAATTTGAGACCACGTAAGTTTTTAATTCAGCCTCTTAAGATACCAAAGAAAGATCTAAAAAATCTAGTGCAGAATGGGCTAATGTGTGGTAGGAACAAACAGCTCGCTTGCACTTTATGACATGCAGAAGGGATGCTGCAGCAGGTTCTCACTCACTGGAAACTCACGGGCAAGGCCACAGGCAGCACTTTAATCAACAAACAGATTTACTCCCTGTTGTGTAAAATGGCAGGAACAGCCCAAGGGCTATAGCACTGCTATGGCAGTCTTGCTTTATAGGTGAAAGCTCCTGCGAAGTGTGCTCAGCCACATGCAACTAAAAGTTAACCAGCAAAGCTTGATCTATGGGAACTGTCATCGAGGCAGAAACGTTATGGATATGGCCAGCAGCTGTGAGCCACCATTCTATGCAAGTCCCGCTAGTCTAAGCTGTGCACAGGTCACCAGTATGCGCTGTAACTGGCTTCTCTGCGACTCATCACTGGGCGCTACCTCACCTTCTAGCTCGAAAACACAGTGTTTCCTGAGCATGGCAGAGGCATCCTAGGCATACTATGAAATGAATGTGGAACCTTTGTCCTGGTGACTTCTTGAGCTCAGTAAACTGCTCCCGTGTCAGCATAAGAAAAGGACCACACATAGTTGAGTGGTCTTGCATGAGCCATGGTCTGCAAGTCGTGGCCTGTGCTGTGGCATTTGTGTTTATAAACCTCCACATTTATTGGAGAGACATTTGCTTCCCCTTTTTTTATTCCACATCATTTTTGCGCTACAACTGTGACAATGTGGCGTTGACAGTTGCTTGTTTCAAAAGAAGATCACGGCTGCTGGTCACAGTCCACCCGCAGATACACGACAGTCGATGACCGCAAGAAGGGGGCTGTGCTTTCAATCTCACGGAGCACAGTTGTTGCCCAAAAGAGCAATGAACACGCAATGCACTACCACATGAAGCTCAAACGGAGTAATGAAACGGTATAGTCGAGTATGTCAACAAACGAAACCACTAGAATTTTGTGTCAAGGAAGTGGCCCACACTGTAAAGATGCACGAAGTTAGATGCCAGGGTACACAAGAGTAATCGTATCACCGAAAGTTATCATGGCAAAATATGCTCCACCGTTTACTTTGCCACCCAAAAAGTCGATACAATGGTACCGGCGGCTCACCCTTTTGAAGAGCAGGGAGTGGAGGCTGGTGCGGCAGGGGAACAGGCAGAGCGGGAAGGACACCACCAGGGTAGCCACAAAGCCCAGCTTGATGAACTCGGAGGCCAGCGAGGAGCCCAGGCGCACCAGCACGTTGCCTGGCAGAGGACCTCCACTGCCGCAGAACGCCACGTACCCAAAGAAGCCCATCTGCACACAGTAGTAGGCAAGTCAGGGGTGCTGTCTGCTGTTGGCACATGAGGGCCAAAGAGTGGTCTCGCAGACATTTAAAAGAAAGAAAGACCCAGTGTAAAGATTAGGCCAGAAATGAAGGCAGTGACAGAAAACATGTGTTAATTCTGCATTTGTCCCGTTTCCTTCGCCACTGTCCATATTTTTCTTGAGCTGAAGAGCTTAGGTTGGGGTCAGTTGTAAGAGTTGAAGGTACGTCAAGACATGCCTTCAACTTCCTCATTGTGAAAAATAAACCTTCTTTGTCTTTGTTTATACATGTTGCCTTCAAAGGCATTATATGGAAAGAAGAATGCAAGAAAAGGCTGCATGTGGCACCTGAATTTGTGTCCTGTGTCCATGTGTTGCCCACCTGTTGTGGGTGTGTCCTTTCTTCCCATTCTTGTAGCTCAGCAGCGTATTTCAATTCAACAATCTCTTAAGCTGTTAAGCAGATTTCGTATTTTTTTGTAAAATGGAATACCAGCAGCCTCGGTAATGAGCTGTACTGACAATATGACAGTACACTTGACCACTGACCACTGACTGGAGTGCACTGCACTCCAGCGGTGGCTGCATATGATGCAGCTAGGCAGAGCAGAGCAAGCATTATCTTGAAAGCAATCTGTGAAGAGCGCAGAGTCAAGGTGCACCGAGAGCTGATGGCGCTGTGTGTGCTGTGTTCTTGCCACTTAGTTCACAATGAAGCGAGAGGCAGCATGAAAGTAAATTCGCCTGCTGCTGGTGCTGCTCTTCCTCATGCCAGTGTTTAGACAGCAAGTGTCCGCACTCATTGAGTGAGATGTGCTTATGTTTGCCTGTGCGTGTGTGACACTACGCTTGTTAATTTAGTTACTATGTGTATGTTTACGAGTGTATATGGCCGAAAAAACAACTATCTTCACTTTGTATAGTCAAATCTCGATATGATGAATCATGTGGGAGTGCCGAAAATCATTCATTATTCTGAAATATTGTTGTAGTTAAAGCCCCAAAGTTAACCATTCAGCCCATCAACCCGTTAGTTCATACGTCGTCACCTTTTGCGCTATCCACAAAAACATCGCTGTGTTGTGTTTCGGCGGTAGCCGCAGATGAACCATGAATACAGTCACGGCCACAACGGAACTAGCCCTCTTTATTCAGAGGCATGTATATATACAGGTGGAAACACTGGCGCCACTGGTGGCGTGTAAGGGCAAACAGAAACTGAAACTGATATGCTACATATTACCCTCCTTACAAGAACAAGGTAACAAGAACAACAAGTTACAAGAACAAGGTAACTAATAATAGATTAGTGTTGTTACACATATATACAGTATTTGCAATTAATTACAATTATCTTCACTATACATGTCATGTGCTCAACATTAATAATACTGTATGGAATAATTATACAGCATGGCCTAGGACAAGCAACGCCAAAAAGACAAAGCAAAAACGACAAATTGCTCACAGAAACACAGGCATGTGCACATAGTTCGTGCAGCACTCAAGTTTTGACACTGCACCCGTCTGCACCTAGCACCCAAGCTACATGTGGTCCCGGTATCGATCTGGAGGCCTTCTGTTCCTCGGTGGTTGGACCCGATGTTGAAGCACACGGTCATCCGGCATAGCTGACGCTGGAGCTCGTAGCATGGGCGTAGCTGGTGAGGCTTCGGGACGAGCTGTTGAGGCATAATCGTTGGATTGCCGAGGTGCCGACGACGGAGTCACGGGTTCGGAAACAGCATTATGCGGCTGATTCCATGTGGCTGAAGCTGCAGGTACCCTGGATAGCTTCGACGCGTTCCAGGTTCGTCCATCATCAAGCCGAAACGTTGATGGACCTTGTTGACTGATTACCTTTCTCGGGTGGCTAAACGCGAGGTCTCCCTTAACCGATATTCCAGGTTTTCTTATTCTAACGTAATCACCAACAGACACTGTTGTCTTCTTCGCGGCCCTGCGATGGTCTGTGTACTCTTTGCTGTAGTCTTGCTTGCTCTTAACTCGTTGGTGCAGACGATGAAGTTCGGAAACAGGATCGCTGAAGAAAGCTGGTGACGGGTGACCCACAACGTCAAGGCGTGTTCTCGGTCGCCGTCCGTGTAGGAGAACAGACGGTGGAACTCCCGTAGTGGCATGTGGCGTGCAGCGATATATGCCCAAATACTCTGTAACCGCTTGGCGAAGCGGGCGCTGTTCCAGCATAGCGACCTGCACAAAATTCTTGAAGACCCGGTTAAACCGCTCGACTAGTCCGTTCGCTTGGGGGTAGTAAACGGAAGAGTGCACAAGGCGGATGGCGCGATCTTTGAGGAACTCAATGAACTCCCTAGATGAGAACTGGGGCCCGTTGTCACAGACCACCACGTCCGGATAGCCTTCACGGGCGAACACGTGAAGCAAAAAGTTGATGACTGTGCGGGAGGATACTTCACTGCAGAATTGAACATCTGGCCACTTGGAAAAATAGTCGATGAGCGTAATGGCATATCTGCAGTCATGTGGGGCTCTCTCTATAGGGCCGACGATGTCAACAGCAAGCTTCTGCCATGAACGCTCTGGCAGGGGTACTGGCTGCAAAGGGGTGGCAGCAGTCTTCGTACTTTTGTCAGCCATCTGACATATGCTGCAGTTCTGGATGGAAAGCTCCACTTGCCTGTCCATGCCTGGCCACCAGTACCGTTCTCGTAGCCGAGCTTTTGTTCGAACAATACCAGGATGAGCTTCATGGGCAGCAGCGATTACCTGCGGTGTGAGAACCAAGGGAACGACGATTCGTTCGCCGCGCAGGAGCAGATTGTCAACGACGGACAATTCTTCACGTACCAAGAAGAAAGGCTGAAGTTCGCCCGAGAGCGTCTTATGTGCAGGCCAAGATGTGGCGACATAGATCTTGACTTGTTCTAACATGCAGTCATCACGAAGGGCCTGTTGAAACTGCTCTTTAGTGAGGCACGGTAACTCAACAAAGGACACAACCTCATCAAATGAGACATTTTCCTGCGGAGACGGAACTGGAAGGCGGGAAAGGGCATCCGCCACCTGGTTTTGAGACCCCTTCCGATACTCTACTGTATAATTGTAGCGAAGCAGCCGTTCGGACCAGCGTGCAATGCGAAGGGGGCGGCGCCCAGTGCCTTGAGAAGAGAGCAGCGAGACCAAAGCTTCGTGGTCCATGCGCAATGTGAAATGCCGTCCCCACAAGTACGTATGCCAATGCTCACAGGCCCAAACACACGCCAGCGCTTCACGCTCTCCAACTCCGTATTTCTTCTCTGCAGGTGAAAGTTTGCGTGAAGCAAAGGCAACAGTTCGCAGCATGTGGCCATCAACCTGCTGGAGAACAGCACCCAGTCCGCAGTCGGACGCGTCAGTGGACACTACAACCGGAAGGGACGCATCAAACATGTGCAGGACTTTGCTTAAAGAGAGCAGAAACTTCACCTGGGCGAAACTGGCGTCTACAGCATCATTCCATATGAATGGCTGGTTCTTCCGGAGAAGAGCTCGCATTGGTTCTACCACATCAGCAAGCCTGGGAACGAATTTGGCATAATACTCGATCAGTCCGAGGAAAGAGCGCAGACTAGTACTATCAGTGGGCGCCGGAGTATTCATAATGGAAACAATTTTCTCTGGCAAAGGGGAGATGCCTTGCGGTGTGATTCTGTGTCCCAAGAAGGAAAGTTCCTGTACGCCAAATACGCACTTGTCATTCAACTTGAGCCCTGCTTCCTTGATGCCCCGCAGTACAGCGGTCAGGTTGGCCAAGTGTTCCTGTTCGCTCTTCCCGAAAACAATGATGTCATCGATGTAGAACAAAACACCAGAACATCCTTGAAGGATTTTCGACATGATTTGTTGAAATGCAGCCGGGGTGGATGCCAACCCGAAGCAAACGCGCTTGAAGCGGAAGAGGCCATCGTGAGTTATGAAAGCTGTCAAGTCATGGCTTTCAGGATCGAGCAAAACCTGGTAATAGGCCGACGCGAGGTCTAGCTTCGAAAAATGCGTTGCCCCATAAAGACTGTGGAGGAGTTCTTCTGTGTGTGGAAGAGGGAAACTATCCGTCACGACAGCTTTATTAGGCTCCCGTAGGTCCACGCAAACACGAATGCCTCCATCCTTCTTCTGAACAACAACAATCGGAGACACCCATTCTGAAGCGTTAATGCGCTCTATCACGCCCAACTGCTCTAGCCGACGAAGTTCCTCAGATACCCGAGCTCGGAGTGAAAGAGGAAGGCGGCGAAGTTTTGCTGCAACGGGTGGAATCGAGAGCCTTACTTTGACACGATGCACAAACTCATTTGCTAGGCCGAGGGCGGAGTCGAAAAGACATGCAAATTCATTGCGCAACTGTGCTGGAAGACGTGCAGATGAAACCGGTTCCTGAACTGGAACTTGTACGTTGGTATCACTGCTAGTTGACGTAGTAGTCTCAAGGCAGCGGAGGGACGAGCCATCAATCTGGAAGTCAAGAGCCATAATGGCGTCGATACCCAGAAGCGATGTACCTTGGGAAACAAAGTAGAACAGAATGGACGCCTCGCGTTCCTTGTATGCGACTTTCGAAAGAAAGCACCCTCGCACTGGAATAGGCTTTTTTGAATAATCTAACAGCTGCACACGGGGCGCGGACAGCAGCACCTGTTCGGCAAAATGTTCATCAAAAAGATCCCCCGCTAGAATGGAGACTGAAGATCCCGAGTCGATAAGGAATGTTAAAGTCGTGTGACCAACTGCTACCTCCACTAGAATTCCGGCGCGGCCGGACGCGGTCACACATAGAATGCTCACAGCTTCATTGTCAATTTCACTGTCGGGCAAAGTTTCATTGTCGGGCAATGCCTGTTCGCTAAGCTCACGAACCGCAACGGCCCGTCGCTTCTTGTTGCATACCGCGCTGAAGTGACCAAAGAGACCACAATGATAGCAACGTTGGCCTTGGGCTGGGCAGCGGGCTGATGCGGCACGGTGCTGGCGCGAACCACAACGATAGCAGTGAGAGGACGAGTTGTATGGGCGCAGATACGAGGCAGGTTGGCGGCTGTCGTGCTGCAGGCTCGCCTCGGTACGAGGTTCACGCAGGGGCGCGTCGTTACGCGGAGTGTGGCGCGTTCCAGTGCTTCTATGGTCGTATAGCGCCATGCGAGAGTGCCCTGATATGCGCTGCACATTGCCGGAAGCAAATTCTCGAATGTCCTCATTGGCCTGTTCGACTTGTGAAGCTAATGACACTGCTCGGGGGAACGAGAGGGTCGAGCCCTCAAGAAGAAGGCGTTCGAGAAGATGCTGGGACGCGACCCCTTCCACGAACTGGTCACGAAGCGAGTCTTCCAGAGACACATAAGAACATGCTACCGCGAGAGCACGTAGTGCAGCAACGTACTCCTGTACAGACTCCCCCGGTTGTTGCATACGTCGGCGAAACCGGTGCCTTTCCGCGACGACATTGCTTGTGCTTGTGAAATGTTGCTTTAAGGTTTCGATAGCTTCGTCATAAACGGAAGGCTGAGCGGCGTCTTCGCTCTCCTTACTACGTTTACCGCCGGCAGCTGACTCACCGCTCTGGGCGGCATCCGACGTAAGCAGTAGGCTGGAGAAGATACGTTGACCCTCAACGCCGAGGCTGTGTATCAGCAGGGCCTTGCGACGTTCGGGCTTGAAGTCGGATGCTCCTGATGCCAGCAGAAAGTTCTCGAACATCCGGTACCATTGCGGCCAGGGAACAGGAGGGCGGCCGGGTACAGGCAAGAATGGGGGCGGCGGAGCGAGCCCGATACAGCTCATGGCGTAGTAAAGTTGCAGGCGCGGTTACGCCCCTCGAAAAGGTCCCACCCTCGTCGCCATTGTTGTGTTTCGGCGGTAGCCGCAGATGAACCACGAATACAGTCACGGCCGCAACGGAACTAGCCCTCTTTATTCAGAGGCATGTATATATACAGGTGGAAACACTGGCGCCACTGGCGGCGTGTAAGGGCAAACAGAAACTGAAACTGATATACTACACGCTGCTGGCTACCGGCCCGCACTGTTACTATCTTGAGTTTTGAGTTTGAGTTTATTTCTTACCACAAGTACAGGACATGTATGAGGTGTGGTGAGGAAGATGGGATAAAAGCTGCGCCAAAGGCAGCTTAGCTTGACTGGCCCTGTCTATAGATTCCATAAGTTCCATCATCATACACCATTGTATATTAAGAGTGACGTATGCAAAGCAGATGCTGATGCTGAAAAAACCAGACAAAAAGGAAGCTCCATGTTGCCTCCAAAGTGCAATGTTTCATGTTGTTTGTTTCTTTTTCATATTCTTTGCCATGGACACAGCAAATGTCTCATTCGAGGCGGACACTTGAACTATTCCAAAGCGCAAGCGTGCATAAATAACACTGTTCGGAAAGTGCAAAGTGCAACCGCGTGGCATCCCCACAAGTACAGAGGTTACGTTTATCCACGCGTGCAACTAGTACAGCTGCAGAAAGAAGTGCAAAAGAAAGAGGCGTGCACAGAAAGAGGGGCAAAAGAAGGAAGAGACACACCTCTGTTGCTAGGCAACTCTTGTCTGGGTAGAGCATGCGCTCACAAAACCCGATGCATCGTCGCTTCTACAACAGATAAAAAAATTATCTCCTGCATGTTTTTATTGAGCGCTGTCTCAGGTTTTCTGAACCCATGTGCAGTGGCGTCCGCTTTCTGTGCCTTGTCACCTGCTAGCCTACTGTTTCAGCTGCAGTGAAGCATACACGGAAATCTAATAATCCCCCGATTACGAAACATTAGTTCGTAGTACTGAGGCATTGTTAACATGACACAGAACCTGAATAACGATTGTTATTCTGAAAAGTTTGGTATTCTGAAGTTCACAGTACTGAAATATTTTTAAATTGGAACCATAAGAAGTCTGAAGGGGATTTCCTAAAAGTTTATTAACCTGAGAAGTTGGTTAATGTAGTATTCGTAGTAATAAGGTTTCACCGTAGCTGTCTAGTAATTTGCAATCACAATCGATGGCTCGCCTTTTGGGTGAAACTGACTGCTTTACTGTTCTCAGTCGCGAATGCTGGCGCCAGGAAATTGTCCTGCTGTACTAAAGACCCCACCCATCACAGCAGCCGATAAATGAGAAATCAGAAAGCAGAAACAAGATAGAAGAATTTAAACAATACTAGCTGCTATACGCTGTTCATGATTTATAGCTGATAATTCATGATTTATGGCCACCGTTTATGTCATGATGGGTGGTGACACTGATGAAAAAATTATTGCGATGTGCGCGCAGTAGTAAACAGCTAAGTCTCAGAAGAAGATGCGCGCCGTGGTCGCGCAGCCAAGGAAACTGATTGCGAGGCCTTCACCACTGCGAGTGCTAATCAGTCATGAAATGACAAGAATTGCAGCTTCTGCACTCATTTCATGCAAAATAGACACGGTATTTCCCGATTCATTCAGTAAATAAGGGCCTGTTGACGTAATAAGCACTTGTTCATTGTTTTCTTTGTACTCTCGATAATTTGACAGTCTATTAATTCAGACATTTCTTTTGGATCTGTGAAATCCGAATTAACGAGGTTTTACTGTATATGCAACTTCCAAAGAGAACTTGCTGAAGTTATGGAACTAATGTGTGCTCAGTGTTAAAAAGAAGCACAAGACGCACATATGCAGATTACAAGAGAATAAGGCAGCCAAAAAAGCAACACTTGCTCCTGGTCTTAGTAATAATTGGTTGTTATTTTATCTCTACCAGCCACAATGCAGTGTTGCGACTAAGACAAAAGTTAATCAATCATTGGGCAGGCCAAGCATTGCCATTCACAGATACTCCGGTGGCTTTCAGTTTACAAGGGCTGTAGATAAATGCAACAGGATGGATGCCCACGAGTTATCAAAACAAGACAGGCAGCAGTGCTGTGGCATCTTGCCTTCATGAGTGCCTCATCATTCCGTTTGTTCCAAGATGTTTATTCCTTTTCTCAGTGTTTGTGAAACTTGTAGGGCAAAGAAGGATGTCTTAAAATCAATGTACTTGTCACCTGCACAGTCTAGCTGTGTAATGAGGCATTTCACGCAACCAAACCCTGAGCCACATGCATTCGTTCAATCCAAAATAAAAGCACATATTTTAATTTACTCTTTGTCTGTCACACCACCCTTGTTCATGCCAAGTAAGACCATGTCTTCAAACATATTGGTCATTACAAGTGGGCCTGACTGTAGTTATGACATTTTGGTGGTCTCGAACTGTTCAGAAAATTTTTTAATCAAGCTGTAATTGTGCGCTCTCATTCCCATTCCTTGTGTCCTACCTACAACTGCACACTACCATTTTATCATGAATCAAATTTTTAATGCGAAAGCATGATATGCCCCATTATGTGAAAATCTGGCATCATAGTCAGCAGCGTGACCAAGCGACTGTAACAAAAATGGCTGATGACACAAAGAGTAAAAACACTTCAATAATGCTTGGATTAATGTCACATTTCTCAGGAAGGTTCCTGTAAACAAAGTAAGTTAATGGCTTTGAGAACAAAATTTGGCACATTTTGGTTTGGGTGGGAATCAAACACAGGCCCCCGAGGTGCGAGACAAGCATGCTTCCCCGACGCCACAGAGGTTCCATGGTTCTGGCTAACTAAAAGTGTGCTTACTGCATGCGTCATTCGGCATGTGTCAGTGCAGCCAATGGGGAAGAGGAGGTGCCAAGTCACGAGTGTATAAAATGAGCACACCGTCTCCCGATCGAAAAAAATTTCACAAAAAGAACTATAATGCTTTTGCATTCCCACATGTAAGCGGTCTTAAGTTTCTGCCAAATTTTTCATTTCCTTCTGGACTGCACTACTGCCCCAAGAATGGAATGTGATTTGACCATTACATTGGCAAACTCTTATGTTGCAGTTGTCACATAATTGAACACACGCTAGATGGCCTTCTTTACATGCCTTGTCTGCAATTTTTTTTTGCCTGTTCTACCATATGCATTCTGGAGCACATAGAAGGAAAAACCACACACCATGATGTAGACCATGGAGCACATTTGGACCGCACCGTTGACCACCGAGTTCATGCGCTTCAAGGATGGCTCGTTGACCGTGTCGAAGATTTCAAAAAGCTGCCTGCAACCAAGAAAAAGAGAAATGCACACAACAGGTGGCACCCAAAGTAACTAAGCCGTGCCCGACTACAGACTTAGCATGAGTAAATGTACCAAGTTCATGCCACATTCCGACGTACTAAGTGAGAGCATTCAGGAGTTAAGCACAACAAATTGAGTGATGAATGAGTCTTTATCCTGTGTAGCCCATGCCGTTCTGCGGACTTCAACATCTTATTCATAGTTTCATGTAGGCAAGAAACAGATAAAAAGATTTCTTTTTAAGTTCTTGTTTCAAATAACTTGTTTTCAGTAAGATATCTTCCAATAACATTGAGACATAAAGTAGTGCCATGTGTCAAATCGGAACAATGGCCAAAGGCAACCGAGAAATTGGCATGCGAATTGCACATTCATACAGCGTCTTCTCGAAGTTCTACTGCAGGATTAGTTATCTGTGCTGACTACTCTTCTAGATCTAAGATCAGCAGTAGCAGTGTGTCTGGCTATTATAACCTGAGAAGCTTTTAGTCCCGTGTCACACTCGAACTGGTAACAGCCCAAATTTGTTGCTGAGGCAACGAGAGGAACTACGCTGTATTTCTGCAGACACAACAAAGGTAGCGCAATCAGAACTACTTGTACCGGCATTGTCATTGCATTACTTCGAGAAAACAATATACCTATACATACTTATATTGGCGGGAGGAGGGGGGGAGGGAGGACTCGCTGCAATGCCTATAAGGGACAACATATATTCGCTCATTGTCATAGATGTCCCCTGAATGAAGGTCGCAGACCGCAGAAAATGCATTCATGGGCATTCCTTAAAAAAGCCACATTTTACACTGGTGCACTGGACTTGCTTCGACAGTCAACATTAAACAGGTGCTACTGGAAAGTTCTTGTTTACAAGGATGAGCAAATTGAGGTTTTTCTTTGTTTTCATTCTATTTTATTTATTCGCACTGAAAGTTGATCTCATTAGTGATCTGGGAGGAAAAGAACAGAGCACAGTGTTCCAAGCACGTCCTATTTCAACAATCTCCTCAACAAGTCTACGTAGAATTTACAATGCCAACTGCAATGGTTAGATCAATTTGAAGTGTGCCTGCACGTCCATAGGCTAAGCCGTAGAACTATCCGCCTTACACAACATCTACGGTTACGTTGGTGCCGGCATCGAGGCCTGGTAGATCTTCAACACATGCAAGAATCGTAATGCAGAAACAGTAGTGAAAAAAAAAAAAATTCAGTGCAAGTGGATTTATTCTAACCTAGAACTACCACTGCCACAAAACTGAATTCTGCTGCCTTTTTAAGGTTTTTTTTATAAGCTTCATTTGTAGCTTTGTGGTACATTTACATGGATGACAGTTTTCCCTTTTATCTTTCATTTACTTTGACTTCTTTCGATGACTTATTCTTTCACACAGTTATACTTAGACATTTCTACTCTAGTCATTTCCTTGTCTGTCATATTTTGGTGCACCTGTTTAAACATAGCCCAGCATTTTCTACCCTTAGATGCCTTACAAGATAGTTGCATCTGAAGAAGAGTTCAAGTTATCCATACCATATATTCTCTACAAGGAACCATTTCGTCTGTTAGTTTTTAATTAACATTCAGTAAAACAGTAAGTACGAGAAAATCTGTTAGTATTTGTTGTGCCATTTACTATTATTTCAATCCTACCTTATAATTGTTGACTGTCTAGCTTTGTTGAAGTTACGCTCTTGTTATGTTGACACATTGCTACTACGTGCTGGGTAGCGATAAATTTTGTCGCACGTCACCCCTTTTGTGTCACATAACACTGTATCATTATGTTTCTGCTACCTTCTGCCATTCACAGTACAACACGCCACTGTAGCTCGGACTGGCCATCCTATTTATTATATTTGTATTTGTGGCAGAAATAAAGGTAGTTACAGTAGAACCTCGTCCCCACGTTTTGGAAAACAATTAGAAAAAAAAACATACTATCCAGGAAATTATAGAAGCTGAAATCACTAAAAATGCCACAGCTTTGCCTGAAAGGTGAAACACTAATAAAGATGGCAAAGTTTCCGGCTATTACACGAATTAAGGTTCGATGTTTTATGGGCACTGCAAATTGCAGTACACATCTGCTTACTAACTAAAGTGTGGTGAAGCGCACCTGAAGACACACGAACTGAGTTCACTCAATGACTGCTGCAAGAGCACGTGCTTGTCCCAAACCAAATGTTCTTTGCTGTCCCTCGCTTCCAACATTTCAACTACGCTATATCTCCAAAACTCGGCAGATTTCGTGACACCCAGCAATGGGCAGGCATTGGTGCCAGCAGCTTCCTCGGATTGTCCCACCCACGCACGATCTCTCATACATGGTGCCTGGGCCCCGCGTGGAAAGACCGCGAGGATCGAGGGATATTGGGTGTCTGTTGACCTCGCACCCACAGAACACCGTGCGGCTACTGCCAGCAAGCCAAGGTCTCTGGCCGAGCAGGCCAAGCATGTTAACAGTCCAAGCTCACTGGCAATGTTTATGTACTTTCTATTTAGGTTGTGGTCGATGACAGAGAGTACGCCCAACTTCTCCTTGCGAGTACATTCAACTTTTCCTCGAGATAAAATACTTGTGCAACCTCGATGTACAACTGTCAAACAGACCAACACAAGTGTTGCACGAGTGCCTTCTTGCTTGTGCCATTTCTGGCTGTGGAAGCGGTGCACGACGGCAGCACGTGGTTTGTTCAACCAATGCAGCGACTGTGGCCTAATCGCATTTCCGCAAGCGATGCACACTCGGATTTGTCCCGCTCAAAGTGGTGGCAGGAAGTGGCGGCGCATTTGCATTATCACCCATTAAAAGCATGCAGTATGCTTTCAACGAAACTATGCCACAAGTGCTGTAAAACAGATGAATGAAGATCCCGATAGGGTTGGTAGCAATAGCCTGATTACCCACGTGGAGATTTGCCGGTACTGGTAAAGAAAACCAAGTGCGTTCCTATGTTTTCATGTGACGCAGATTGGTGAATAGTGCGGGGATGGTGCTGTGGCGGGCAGCCCCTTTTCTCGATCGCATGCGCCTTGCACTTGTTCTTGTTTACATGGGATCTAGTGGCCAGGAACCGTATCATACAATTGCAGTTTTGCGATGTGTGGAACGTCGGTGCCAAAAGATAGTGTTTTCCAGGAATGTACCAAACGGCAAAAAAAAAAGGCCTAACTGTGTAGGGCCATTTTGTGTGCTTTTGATCACGAATGTTGGTGGCGTGAAATCCTATCAAATGGGATTGTATCAACTAAGTTTTACTGTATTACAGCTTAATGCAGCCAACGCATAAATTTCACTTCGTTTAATTTGAATGCACCGGAAAGCAGCAGTAAAAGAACCATGAAAGTAAAATTCAGCAGAAGGTGCTACTGCTTACGAAGGCGTGTATTTGTTTTATTTAAATTTATTTTTCAAGCGAAGCTTGTATTGCCTCTCTCGTGTCAGCATTGGTGTTACCGTACAAAAAAAACCCAAGCCGTGTGGAAACAAAAATTACTTGTCGAGCTGCAGCTTCGAGCCACCGACCTCCAGGTTGCGAGACAAGCACGCTAGCCGATCCAGCCACTGTCGGTTCGTCATACATGCCCTTCAAAGCTAGGTTTTATATGCACAAAGAAGTAGACACAGTGCAAGGTGCGAGCCGATCACAGGTGTTCCCTCCCTCCGGAAAAAGGGAAGGGTGCGATCACATGTTCACTCGCCTTGCACCCTCCATTTCCCACCAGTTTAGGCCCGGCAGTCAGACGGGGAGGCCGCATTTGGTTTCTTCTGCCAAAGAGCAGGCTGTGTTGAAGGAATGGCAACGGAAGTGGCCCGCACGTCATGCGTTCAGCCGAAGAACATGCGGCATTTGATGAACGCCGCCGGGAACTTGCTCGAGACAGGGCTCGTCGTCGATGTGCCAGCCTCACGTGAGGGAGTGCAAAGCCAAGGTGTTACGACAACGAAGAGCTGCGCATCCCGAGCTTTGCTTGCACCTCTCTTCAAAGTAGTAGCATAATGTAGCTCAAACGCTAAAAAAAAATTAACCGAGCCCTCTCCTAGGGTTGCACAAACTTTGCATACACCCCTGCTTCCAGTAGGGGAGGGGTTATCATTTTTTACCTTGTGGGGTTCTCCTCCATGCTCTTGGGACAAAGGAACGACAACACAGTAGTGCAAACAATCACAAGGGCATTTATTGCACCTTTCATAGATCAATGCCTGCTAGCCGAGTTGCTATCCACAAAACATGCCGATGGGCGCGCGACAAATCTAGAAGTCCGACTCACCGCGACCGGATAGCGAGCGAATATGTTCGCCCCATGCTGGATCCCAATGCCTGGTCGTTCGCGTGTACGGTCACGCCAACGGTGGTGCGTTCGAAGGCGGCCACGCGAGACGGTCTCGCAGAAGCATGGGTCGGCGCACGCGCGGCACGGCATCGTCCGTACCGCTTTCTGTCTCGAATAAAAGAGGAAGCGCCTTCCGCTCCCGCACCCAAGTAACCCCGCCAGTAGCAGCGCAACACTCGCGCCATCTCTCGCGCTGCGCTTCAACCACACCGACCGCCGCGGGCGTCACGCAGGCCACGCGGCGAAGCGGGATTGCAGGAGATGGGGAAAACAAGATATCTGGGGATGCGCGAGAGTCGCGCATCCCCACAACCTATTAGTGGCTGATGCTCTATCTGCTTGTGAAGCCATTGGTTCCTGCTTGTTTTGTGTTGTGCCATACTGAAGAAGTGTTTAAACATGTTGGCTTTCTTTGCATCATGCAGGCTAAGTCCCATGCTTTGACAGCACAAAACAAAGACATTACAGACTACTTTCAGCAATAAGAAGATTTGAATTTGTTAATTTTGCTGTGATTTGTTAACTTCACTTTTCCAATAATCTGACCAAGTCTTGCAGTCCCACATGGGTTGAATTAATGGGACTTGACTATATTATAAATAATCTTGTCGCATTAAAATGTTCCCAATAGTTGATTAAAAGGTAACGGGGACCAAGACTGATTAACGAAACTGAAAGTACATATAAGCCCACCTTGTAAATAGCGTGATGGTAGGGCACTGAACAAAAAGTAACTACATTATAAATGACTATACTATCCGTACATATGCCGTTTAAAGCCAGTTTCGAAAACAAAAATTATAAAGGGCCACTGAAGCAAAATCCAAGTTCTGCTATAGACAGCTGGCACTGCTTCACCACCTGGCCTCAAGCTGCACATAATGTTACCATGGCAACAAGGTAATCGTATCAAGCAGTCCTATCCACGAGCTGCAAGTTGGGTCATTCCAAATCTAAACCGGGGAGCAGCTACTACTACCATTCTGCTTCAGTGGCCCTTTATAATTTTTTTTTGTCAAGTCCTTTCTGCCATGTCTGAATGAGCCTAGAACGGAATGAAATGCAATGATGTGCCAAAATTGAGAGCACTGACGGCTGACAGGAGAGGGCCATGGCAAAGATAGGCAGCACGGACAGCAGGTTCTCGTGACGCCACAACACCACCCGGTCCCACCAGGCACCCGACCACAGCACCGGGAAGCTCTCCACAAACACCTGCATCAGCACCAACCCCACATGCTGTCAGGGAAGGGTCATCAACAAGCCTGCCTCATAGCAGGATGCACTGCACTGTACAAATGTTGTCGGCTGGCTGTTCCTCTCTCCTTTTGTTGCCCAATGATACGCAGCTCATACAAATGCGACATTTGCCCACATTAATATTTTCCAACCTTTTTCAAGTATGCACAGAAATTGTGAATTGCAGTGCGATATACACAAGGACAGAAGAAACGAGACTACAGACGAGCACTAACTTCCAGCAGAATGCTTCATTGTCGCCGACCCGTGTTTATACCTGTCACTCATCATACTGCACATGCGCAATTCACACCGTTAGGAAGGCTAACTCCTCATCTGACAAGTGCACAGATGGCATGCTCACATGCCCAGAGCCAAATCGTGAGATCATTTCAGCATCAGTTATTTCACATGTTAGTCGATCACCGCTTCTGCTGACAACCGTACGTTGAGCAAACAACAGTTCACAGTCACGCGAATTGCAGTGATATGCAAGCCGACCATCGCACACGCTTTTCTTGACAATATTTGACTGTTCTCTAAGCCCATCATCGATATAACAAAAGTGCGCGTGTTCTGTCCTGGTGCATATCTGCACTGCAGCTCACCAATATGTTGCACCAACAAGCCCAAACCAGCTCTAGTCCTGGGAATCATACGCGTCACTTATAAGTATCAAACTCTTGCTAATTGAAACATAAATTGCAGTGCACCGATTAATTCAGATGACCCTCAGAAGAGATCAAGCGCTGCAAATGCGCAATGCCGAAGGACAGAAGTGGTGCTAGTGTCCAACCAAAACGAAGCGGTGGAGTAGGCATTGCCATAATGATCAGCGTGAAAAGTACCAAGATGCAAAAAAGGCCAGCACGGTTTGAATTTGACATTGTTGCATTTACCATTGCGCATGACAACATGTTTGCCGTAAGTCTTTGAAGTGTGTGGTCACCATACACGATTGTGTGGATAGTGACTATGAATTCATCTGCAGCAGTCATGGCGAGCAGGCAAATCCAAGGTCACTAACCAAGTGGAAGTTGCTGAGGTATGGTTGGCAACTTTGCCACGAAGAACAAAAAAAGAGCTGGCCCCGAGAAGGTGGAGGGGGAGCTATAACTTATGCAAAAATATAAACAATAGTAAAGTGCTGACATAACGATGATAAACTTTGTTGCATAACTGAATTTTTATTGAAAGGTTTACATAAAATATCGTACACAATACATATTTAAGATAAAGACCAGTGGCTAAAGCCAACAGGCAACTGTGAGTCAGTCGTGCAACCTAGGGATGTGCGAGAGCGAATGAACAAAGCATCCACTTCACACATGTGGCCCAAACCAGTTGTGCCAGCTGACCAGATAAGCGCCCACAGTAAGTGGCAGCTGAGAAGAAAAGGAGTTGAACACACAGGAGAAAGCTCAGCAGAAGAAATATAAGTGAATGAATGGACCACTTACTCTCGCAACTTCTGATGACATGACAGTTTCATGATATACTGAATACAGTAGAACCCCATTGACACGTTCCTGTTACATACGTTCTCCTGGCACGAATGTTCGCGAGTGAGAACACAAGAAAAATGATCCAACGGTGCATATGTTCCCGGAAAACAAGATTTTCGGCACCAACATTCAGTGCGTCACCAAACTGTGATCGTATGATACATGCTCTGGCTGCTACATCCCATGTAAACAAGAAAATGCGCGAGGCAAGCTTGGTAGAGAACAGTATATAGCTGTCCACCGCGGCAGCATCGCCACAATACTTGCCCACCTGTCTCACGTGAAAACGCCAGCACGCACTCAGTTTCTCATTTCAATACCAGTGAATCTTCTCTGGGGTCGTCGCACGCAGCATTCACAGCTATCACCGCCAATCCTACTGCGTGCGATAAGCATCTTTGCCTATCTCTTTCACAGCGTGTAATGCCGTCGAAAGCGTAGCGCATGCTTTTAAAGGAGTACTGACACAAAAATTTTCTATCTTGTTTTTTTCTGCTGCAATAAGCTGCTAATGACCCAGTAATCGCGGCACAAAACATCATTGGCTTCAGAGTGCTACAGGTAATTATTTGGAGTCTTGTTTGTAGTGACCAGTCTAAGCTTCGGTTTAAAGAGCAAAGAGATGGGCCAAAGAAGGAATGTAAACACAGCTGGACACGTGATCACACAAAATTGTGATGTGCACACGCCGGCATGCTCGCAGGCGCGAGAGCTTCATCTTGCTAATTCGTCGGCTACGCCTGCACGTGCTTTGCAATTAGATTGGACAAACTTTATTAAAGGTCCTGCTTTGCGATGTCCTCGCCATCCTCATCGTCCTTGTTTTCGTCGTCCAGCTGCGACTATTTCCTGCTTGCGGTAGTCACCGCCGAATTAGACGTGGTCAACCACATTTGATTGGATCCATGCAAAGCAGTGACTCGGAAAGTGCGGCTAGCAACGGCTATCAATATGCGTATGCACCGGTACAAGTAGTACGAGCCATTTGTCCAGGGTGCTTTGGGAATTAGGCATATTCCGGAGCAGGACACAACAAGGCGAGGTAAAAGTCGAGGCAGCATCAGGCTTGGGGGTAGGTAGTCTTGGTGAAAGATTATCGGACTGCTCTAAGCTCGGCCGGTTGTGTTTATACCAGGCACGCTCGAAATGAAACGAGCAAATCTGGCTGCTCTTAAGCGGGGTCCATTCTAAGCGTGCAGCGGCGCGCACGAACTCGGACCACTTCTGCCACTTATCGATGCCGAGCAAGCCAAGCGAGCTGGCGATCGTTGGGAAACGGTATATAGGCCTAGCTCACTAGCCGTCGGATCCGAGGCCGACAGCCCTTGCAACCCCTCCACAGCAGGTAATAAAGCATCTATATTCTTCCAACACAATTAACGTCTGCACATTTATGTCGCTCATAAGCGATAATACAATTAGTCTTCCCAACGCTGTTGGTAGTGATGAGAAAACATGTTAACCATGTGAGTTGCTTCGCAGAAAAAATTGCAACAGAGGCTGCGCTGACCGCTTGCGAGTCAAAATCACGCCAACGATTTACTATTGCGCAACGTTTTATAACATGCACACTTTCGAGGTCACTTTACAAGTTATTATGAGTTATTATTACGGAAACAAATTTTAGCAGATTTTTGTGCCGCCATCAGCGGCGAAAGAGGTCATTGTCACAACCAGGGAGAAAAAATATAAAAGACCAGGACGATCGAAGCGGTGGTGAACTGCCTCTTAAACAGAACACCATGCTCATGGTTGGTTGGTTTTGTATTCATGCAATTGTATTCAGCTCTGTCTGTCAGTAAATGGAACTCCTGATAAACGGAACAAACTTCCCTGGTCTCTTGAGGTTCCATTTAAAGAGAATGCACTGTACATATCTGCATTACCAGAAAGGTCAGTCTTCGATTGAGCGGAGGATTTTGTGACCAAGAAGGAATGCAAAGATTAAAGTTGGCTAATGAAGCCACATTGGGAAATTCTCGTGCCAGCTACCCACGGTGTGTATTTGGCAGCATCTGCTTAGTCCTAGTGAAATGTTAAAAAAATAAGCAAGGATTACACTGGGGCATTTGAGAACACACACAAGTACGATCCCCAAGCCTTTAAAGGCTTATCCTGCATAAAAACAGTTGACACACGTGAAAATACAATGAAATCTGTGAATGCAGCCCCTGCATCCTCAGCGTCACTAAGCGAACATGAAATTAAAGACAGAAATGTTTGGTATTTATTGCCTCACTTACTTACTGTGGTGGATCAGCAGCTATGACGCAATGCTGTTGATGGTGATGCTACAAGTTCCTTTTCCAGTTGAATTGAAATATGATCAGGGTGGAATGCGAACATGCTTGTGTACAACGCTTTCCCATTAAAGGACCCCTAAGCTTTATATAGTGTCACAGCACGTCACAGCATGCCGCGGAACTCTCGAACATTAAATGCAAATATGACTAAATTTTATCTGTAAATAATTACTGATAGATGGCTGCCAATATGCTCTTGAAAGAGTACTCTGCCAGTCCAGACTGATTCTGTGTTTCTTTTTCGGGTTGCTCAATGAGCTCAAAATGAACCTACGAGTGCAGTACACTATTAAAAAGTTTCACCTGAAAGGCAAAGCATCCATTATAAGAGCAAATATGTAGACAGCTATACAAAGAAAGGATAGTAGTTTTATCGACTGTATAAACTTATAAACATTCGCTCACTAACTAGCATGGTGTCACGAGTGCAAGCAAACATGAACACATCTCACTCGACTGAGGACACTCACTATCAAAACGCTAGAGTGAGGAAGCGCAGAAGCAGCAGCACCGAGCAAATTGACATTCGGGCTGCCTCTTACTTCAATGTGAACTAAGCCGCGAAAACACTGTGCACACGAAGCTATCAGCACAAGGCGGGCTCTGTCCCCATCACAGATCGCTCTCAACAAAGGGCCCGCGTGGCAGCGTCATATGCAGCAGTGCCAGTTGGGGAACCCCCTCAGCCCCCTCCCTCCCACCGGTGCCTTGTGCACGCAAGAATAAGCCACCATTGTCGGCTCAGGCTCGCAAGCTTTCACTGACATACAGCACGTGGCAACAGTGTTATCGCCGTAGGTCATTGCACTCGCGTCAGGGCAACGGCAATGGAAGAAGTACACCTGGAGTGTCCATATAATTGCTATCACAATTAAAAAAAAAAGAATGGGCTTTGTTGCTCAAAAGGAAAACACAAAACTATTGCAACACCCAGTATCCAGTGTCCAGTGCCATTGCCGGATTATGGGCCCGGTGTCACGTGCTGGGCACTGGTGCGAAAAGTGTGAAATGCAGTGCCTGGCCCCCACACATATTTCTTTTAATACAGAAAGTAACAGAGAGTGTTTCATTGCAATAAAAAAATGAGAAAAGGAAGAGTAAAAATAAAAAATGTTACCACCAGGATTCGACCATCTGAACTACAGATCCCAAGGCCACGACTATAACACTACACCTTGCCAGCACACAGCAAGTTGCAAATAATTTGCGATATTAAGAACCAGGCACAGTTCTAGTTTCGCACAGACACATCTCGCATAGACATAGCACATGCGCTATCACCCCACAGCTAAAACTTACGCCTGTATCAGAAATAAAAAGTTGTTGTCCGTATTCAATAGTATGCACGGAAGTGCCACAACACTTAGTATTTTCTTTTGCGATTGGTATTTTAACTTCGAAAAAGTCCTAAATGAACCACCTATCCAGGACACTATATGGGTTGTTATTATTGTAAGGGATGCGCAACATTTTCTTAGTTCAACAATGTATTTCAATCGACACGTCTGTCTATCCACATATTTTTGCCAGAGAAAGGTATAGTGCTGACAGCCTTCGGCAACAGCACATCAGTGCTCATTGCTTCTTGCGCTGACGCTGCAGACACACACAAAAATTTTATTTAAGAACACCGATGCAAAAGCTGAAATATAGTGATTTATCCTTGTTACAACTGTTGATTCCTGAGCCCAGATGGGCTGATAGTGTGCAGACGGACTCGGCGGGTAAGCTAGGCATTAACTTCAGTGGAAGAGAGTGACCTTGGGGTGGGTACGGAGTGAATCCTAGAATGTGTGTATTTGAGCCTCAGAACCTTTTATCCATTATGTTTTAGCACACTAAGGAAAATGGAAGCGCATGGATTGCCTCAGCTTTGTTATCGGTGGGATAATATCAATCAGCGGCAGGCTTGCTGGGGATCCGTTCAAACCTGTCTGAACGACTTCTGGTTTTCATGTCGACTCCACAATACTGCAACAGCAGTGACAACTTGGAGTTATCCTTTGTGTACAAGCTACAAAAGAATGAGGCGTTATCTGCGTTTGCGTAATTTTGTTCAAAAATCTACTACATTCAGAAACCAGCTTCGCACGAACGCAACCAGCGCAGTTTCTGGTACGAGCCAGTCAACTGCAGTGAGAACCAGTGCCTGTGCAGCACAAACCAGTGCATCCCAGCGTCATGGAAGTGAAACCAGTAGCTCGTCCAGTGTGATCTAGCTCTTATCCTGCGCTCTCACCGGTGTCCCAGTGATTCCCAGCGAGCACCAGCGTCACCAGTGCAATCCAGTGTCAGAAAATGCGTTGGTTTCACACTGGAAGGCACTGGAAGAAGCTGGTTTTTGCAATAGGGAAATGCAGTACTCAGGGGCTCTGGAGTAATTTCAAAGTGTTGGGGTCATTTAAGGCGCACCAAAAGCATGGTACACAAGCTGACTGCATTAACTGAATCTGTGACTTCAAAATCACGCCACACAGCCACCGTGATGGCCAAAAGCGTACAGCTGTTAATCATCCCAAAAATGATAGAAAGGGAGACAATGCCCTACCTTGAACACGAGCAAGCAGTAGAAGCCCAGAGAGAGCGCGGACAAGGAGGTCAGGCTGTCCAGGTTGCGCAGCAGGCCCAGGGGCAGACCCACGCATGTGCCCAGCAACAGGAGCACGGTCAGCCGCAGCCGCGGGGATGCCTCGAGCAGGAAGAAATCCGAGGCCAGAGGAGGGGCCAGGTCGCCCATCACCACAAAGAAGGCCACGCAGCTGCCCAGCAGGAAGCCCAAGATGCTGGGCAAGCGCAGCAGCAGCGAAGAGGGAAGGAAAACAACACCGGGAGGGTGTTCCAATACTCATTGAAAGTAGCTAAATAGACAGCTAAGTCAAGTCTCATTCCAATTCTGATAAAGCCGGCAAAGAAAAGAGCTTTGTAACAACAGCATCAAAGTCAAGAATGATGCAGGCTAAATTGCAGTCCAAATGAAGTGGCGGCTCAACAGGAAGCTCAGTGGAACATTCACCTGCTGCCAGCAAAATGTAGCCACACCTTTTTATGCGTTCAATGGTAAATAACATTGCTTTCTTTCTTAGGTTTTCACATGCAAGGTGTTAAAGTACAGCAAAAATATGACACTTACTTGTGTCAGGCCGACATTTACATATGGCCTGCAAAACCACATTGGAGTGCAAAAATTTGGAAAAAAAAGTCACACGCTACGTCACACGCATGCCTGTGTGCTTGTTAATTTCTGCAAACTGCTACTAGATAGTACTAGTCTCCTGCCAATGATGGCAACACTATCACCATATCTCACACTTGGCACCACAATGCAACTCTGGTCACTGATTTTGACGAAGTGGCGTTGATTAGGCCGGCAGGTGTGGCGGGTGGCAAGCCGTTGTGGAAAGTTTGCCCTTACAATGTTTCTACCAGTACAAATTACATTGGCGATCAGGCATGAGATCAGGTGCATGGGCTCGCCACACGTGTGAAGCAGAGTTTAGGCTCGTGGGCAACCAGCTGGGGCAACCAAGTTCGTGTGTGTTAAATGGACTGAATAGCGTAAGCTCACGTGTAGGAATAATGCCAATAAAGCTCAGAACTAATCTTGCATAGCACAGCCTAAGTGACAGTGTCGCGGAGTCAAGGTCGCATGCATAGCATTTGTGCTCTAAGATCACTCAAGACACACATCAGGATGCAGGAAAGTGAATGCAAAATGCATGCAGATTCGCTCCCGTTACTTGAAGGGTGCTAGCGCCTGTTTTTGAGTTGTCTTCAGGTTTGCTATAGATGGTGTATATCTCACACCCTCAGCAACAGCTCCCTCGGTATAACAGAAGCAGACCTTGAAAGCCATGCAGCCGTTTGTGTACTGCAAGAACCAGAAGCGATTATAGGAGCCTGAAGCACATGATGGTTGCCATGATTCAGGCACAACCTATTTACAGTCCTGTATGCACACAAGCCAGCCGATTACATGAACGGCCAAGGCAGGGCAAATTTGCACACTGATCACTCCGTGCACTGTGATGAAGCAGAAACAGCTGTGGCACTTACCCAATCTCAACCACCAGCTTGCCAGTTGGGCCAAACGTGTGGAAAGCTGCAAGGATATTTTTGGTTTGTCAGGACCATCCACCTAACTACAGTCGAAACTCTATAATTCAAACTCAAATTGGTCCGAACATTTCTTTGAATTAAAATAATTTTTAATTAAATGGACTTCTTCTTTAGGTATTTGTGCACCATAGCATGATGCACGAACGGTGCGAGTCGTGAAATATTGTGGTGCACAAGCACACAGCAAGCGAGGCCCACGCCGGCCAAAGCTCGCTTCCCAATATTGGCAGAAAACGAAATTTGAAGGAGTGGGCTAAGCTGCCACCAGGCCCGGCTGACAGCGAGAGCGCGAAGGCGGGCATGCACGGAGACCATCGAAGACGAGGAGTTACGAGGGAGTTGAGAGGGAGGGCGAGGGGTGCGTAGTTGTGAGAGAGGGTCGGTGGGAAGCGGATTTGCTCTCCCACTAGCTTGCTGGATGGTGCTAATTACCTCTGCCACCTACTGCCACTGAAGCAGCGGAATTGCCGAGGCCAGGACTGGGCCTCTGCTGCTGTTTCCCTCTGTGTGCTCCGTGTCTTTTCCTTCGTCTGCTAACCAATCAGTGCTGTATTTACCTTCTTCGTCCAGCATTCTTAATGCAAGTCATGTCTTATCTTGATGTCGTTGCCCCTGATCATAATCATGTTGGTGTGCTCCCTTCTGTTGCAGCATCGCCGCACTCAAAAGAGAAGAAGAATGAGGTGCTTGGTGTCGCCTTGGCGCCTCATATTTAGGGTATGTCTTGTCACACAGCATTAGACATGGCGCACTGTCTTCAACAACCTTTTCATCGGGACGTCTCGGTTTAGACGAGTCATTGTAAAGAAAACAAGTGCGAACGAGACGAACCAAGCCAACCAAAACACGCAACAGTGAGCACGACATGAGCAGACAATAGTGTAAAAAAACGGGTCCGCCTGAACCAGACGTGAGTACGAATAGATTGGTCGGGCAGGTCCCCATGATACAAGTTTCCCGCCCGTACATCACTGTAGAAGTCACTCTTACTGGTCCCTTCCGCTCATGGCTCGCTTGCCACCGCGGCGAGCCACAAAAAATATGCCCAGAACCGATCCCTCCCACGGCACATGTTTTGCCGCTAGTGTGGCTGGGGCATTACGGCACAACACAGAAACCCCTCCACGCAACGGCGTTGAGGGGTTTCTCCTAAGCCTTTCCTCTATGGCAGTCAGAGCAATGCTGGTTGGCGGTGCCGCCACGTGATGTGGCGCGCTGCTGAAAGCATTGTCGGAGTGTGGTACTATATATACTCAATTCTAAAGCGCACCCATTTTCCATGACCAAAAAGAAAGCGAGAAAAAAAATGCCCTCAATCCTAACGTGCACCCTTTTGCACTGACCTAAAGAAAGAGAAGTCCTTTACAGTACCACGCACCCCATTATTTCATGCAGGCACACAACTTTCTCTCATTTGGAAAAAACAAAGATTAACTATCAATATACTAAAGTTGCAATAAATAAAAAAAGTTGCAGTTTCACCTGAAAGGTGAGCCATCAATTAAGATAGCAAATTAGTAGACACCTATACGAAAAGTAAGGATGGTAGTTTTATAGGCCGCACAAACTTTTGAACATTCACTTACTAACTAAATTAACAAGCACGGTGTCACGCGCGCACAAGCAAACATGAATACGTCTCACATAATGATAGCAGAAACTCTACATCAAAATGTATGTGCACTTTGTTGAACTAAACTGCGGTAGGCGAAAGCCTTTCTATGACTGCCTCTGCTGCTGTTGTCTGAACTGCTCTGTTTGATTGAAATGCACTGTGATGTTGATTAAATCATTGATCGGCTGATTTGACTGGCACTTGTTCTTGGCAATGCGAGTGCGTTTGGTTGCTGGAGAAACAGGAGAGCTTCAGAGACATCAGACTGACTCGGCTAGCAAGGAGTGCCTGCCGACACCGTTTGGGAGAGTGAGGGTGGTGCCATCTACTGGGCGCATGCGCAGTGCGCGCGCCACTCCAATGACGTGTCGAGCGCCCCCTAGCAGAGTGTGACATGTTTTGTGAACGGACGCTGCCGTGGCCGTGAGCATGAGCCATTAAAGGCTTTCACCTTAAAATGCTGGAGTGGGGAAGTGCGGTAGCAGGAGCGAGCAAATTGACCTTTGTGCGGCCTCTTGCTTCAACGCACACTAAGCGACGAGAACACAGCACGGTGCGCCTAGATGCATAGATTCTGCCTCCACTGCAGAACGTTTTCAACATAGGGGCCATGCAGCCGCACCATACGTAGCAGCCACCAGAGTAGAAAGCTTCTCCTGTTTGCGCCAGTCCCACACGCAAGTTTCGGGAATTCCGGACGCCCATGATGCGGCCCAATTTCCGTCCGTCTCTGCACACGTGATCACTTTCCTTTTAATTGCGGCATCGTGATGAACTCGGCATGTCCTTGCAGTCAGCACTTCCATACTGATAGAGCAAATGTGGAAAACTGGAAGACTGGGAAGACGGACGGTGCACTAATGTAAGCACACGCACTACAGCAAATGGAGGAAGCTACAACAGCTTGGCTCGAAGTGTGTGCGAGGCAGCCATCTTGAAATGCCGATGGCGACATGGTAATGCAGATTCGGGGTCGTGCCCGATTCAAACATGCACGTTTTATTGGAAAAAAAGTGCGCATTAGATTCGAGTAAATACGGTATGTTCGAATTAACTGTCACAAATGTATGCGTGTTAGAATTACCGGGCATTTTCCTCCACTCGAATACACATAACTTTCACGGGACCATGGCACCAGTTCAAGTAAACTGGAAGTTTAAATTAAGCATATTCGAATTAACAAGATTCAACTGAAGTACTTACACACAGAACTTTTGTAAGCCCTTCATGAAAAAAGTTACCTTAATGTCCCACGTTGTGCATCCATCTACATAAAACCATGTACAGTAAAACCTCCTTAAACGGTACCCACTTAAACAGTAGTTTCGTTTTAAAAGCCGTAAAGTCAAATCCCCGACTCGGCAGCCATTGAACATAATGTGTTTTGTATCCACATAAACTGTACCAGCTTATTGTGTATGTATCACTTAACATGTAAAGTTTCCACTTTTCGATACGCAAACGCGGCGGCGCGTCGTCTCCATTGGGCGGCCCGGCAGAACAACAAGCCTCAGAAATCGGAACAACGCCTCCAAGCGCCCTGTGCGTTTGGGCGTGAAGTCACATCAACATCAACATCATTTCGGCGGCATACCAGAGAGTGTTGTGGCGTCGCGCAAGCGAGGACTCACATTATGCCGAAGCTCGGATAAAAAAGACGCCAAAGGCTCAGCATAGAAGAAACATTACACGTTTGTGCTATCAAACGTGACATGAAGAAGTCGGCACTGGCACACGACAGGGATCTGCAAAGTACCCATACATTTTGATGAAGAGTTTCTGTGATCTGCAACAGGAATCTGCAGTTGACTACGGTTTGTCACATTAGGAATGCGAAGAAGTTGCTCGGCAGCGCTGCTGCGACCGCGAAGAGATGTTGGCTACGAGGTTTGACTTTTTGCCATCGTTGCTTCTGTTGTTGCCAAGGAGTCCGCTAGCAACAGTGATGAAGATGACATGGAAAGTGACAGCACAGGTGATTCAGGCCCGAGAGTGGCAGAAGCTGCGCATTACGTCAGCCTCATGAATGCAATCGTCGTGACGAGACCAGTACCCTGCAATGAAAAAGGCACCCGCGACTTCTGCAGTGCTACCGCGCGCGTGCATGGAGAATACGTAACGTCAACGAGGAATCTGCCATGCGAGTGTTCGCCAAGAAGAGGGGGCTGGCTGAAAAGCTGCGTCGCAGCTTCAATAAGCCGCTGTCGTCGCTGCTAGGCCACTGCGGCATCAAATGAAAATAACACTTTTGTCGCGCGGAGTGAATAAATACTGCATGTTTTTTTCCCCTTTCATCACACTTCCTCCGAGCCAATTTCACATAGTGTAATTATACACAGCCTGCATACAAAATGTTACATTTGAAATACAAGTGGGTGCATCATGGAAAGCTCGCAAAAGTAGATTTCTTTGATACCACAACTGCAAAAAAGAAAAAGAAAAGTAAATGACCTTATCGCTTGCTGGAAATGTAATAAAACCCAGAGCTTTGAGAAGAAGCATGGCTCCTCATTGTGACCTCCGATACCAGGACGCACACTGAAGATCTCAGAGGTGACGCACTGGGATCTACATCAGATTTGTGAACCACAAAGTGCACAAATTGTCTACTTAGGTTTTGCTTAAAGGCAGTTATAAGAGAATAGACAGTTTTAGTATAGCGTACGCTATACCACTGCGTACGCTAAAAAATAGCGGATCATCACTGCGCATGCGCTGAACGCTAAACGAAACAGCAGGTATAGCGGGCGTATGCAACGCTATACGTTGCATATAGCGATGCGTTACAAAAGCAACGCTTTGCTTTGCTTTTGCAACGTTGCAAAAGTTTTGCATTGCAAAAGCAACGCAAAGCAACGCTTTGCGTTGCTTTTGTAAAATGCACTTTGTTCATAGCAAATGACTGTGTAAACGGCTTTCGCTTAGTCTCGGGCCCCTTCGACGACAGAGTATTATGGATAACATCGTGGTGTTTTCCAGATCGCTTCTCGTTTCAAACGAGTCAAATTCAACGAAAGAAAAATTCGAGATGTCAGCGCCACTTGTCGCTAAAGGCGCGAAATAGCCGCAACGACGGAATATGGCCTCTGAGGTCCGAAGATATCGCCGGCCAACTAAAATTGTAGAAAACGTGCGCTGCTTAGCGAATGCTATATTATAGCGAATAGCGTACGCTATAGCTACAGATGCTAAACTAAAACTTGTGGGGCGCTACTCTCACGCGTCCCCTGATATAATGTTTTTCCCGCAAAGCTTTCGTCTCCTGCAGTGCGGCTTCGCCGCGTGGCCTGGGGCCCGCGGCGGTCGGCGTGGTTGGCGCGCCGACCGCCGCGCCAACCACGGCGCGAGTGTTGCGCTGTCAACGCCGCCTGACGGCAGGGTTACTTGGGGGCGCGAGCGGAGAACAGGCTTCCTCTTGGTGCGGGCAGGCGAGCCGCGCGTGCGCCGATTCATGCCTCTGCGAGACCGTCTCGCGTGGCCGCCTCGAACGCGCCACCGTTCGCGTGACCGTACACGCGAACGACCAGACGTTGGGATCCAGCATGGGGCGAACATATTCGCTCGCTATCCGGTCGCGGTGAGTCGCACTTCCGAGATTTGTCGCGCGCCCATTGGCATGTTTTGTGGATAGCAACTCGGCTAGCAGGCATTGATCTATGAAAGGTGCAATAAATGCCCTTGTGATGGTTTTCACTACTGTGTTGTCGTTCCTTTGTCCCAAGAGTACGGGAGGAGAACCCCACAAACTGTCTAATTACACAATTTACCAGGCCTGCAGCTTTGCCAAAATTGCTTTGGTAGCATGTACTACTCGTCTATAACCAAATTTTGCAAAAGTGAAATTGTGCTGCCGCCGACCTTTAACCATTCTGGATGCACCTAGCTCACTCAGATTCACTGGCCAAATGTTGTCCATGACATGCACATGACCTAACTCATGAAATCAGCATTTCAGGTAAGTTTAGGTAATGAATTTGCCAACATAATGAAACAGTTAGAGGCTACTTAATAAAGCCAGCTATGACCTTGCACATGGCTTACCTAGGAACTCGTAGTTACGACGCCTAGCTGTGATGGCCGACTTGAGGAGCAGGTGGCAGGTCATGCGTGTCAGCAGCCCACTGACCAACAGCAGCAAGGAACTCAACACTATGCCACACTGGGTAACAGAGAGAGAGGGGTACACTCTCATCACTGAAAGCTTCAACAAAAGGACTTCACTTGTAAAGAACACTTCATTATAGCATTGTGTTTAAACTATGCCGGGCTCTGGAATGACTTGTATGTCACATATTAAGAGACAACTGATGCAAAAAATAAAACACAGATTGCAAAAGTGAATTCATCCTAACAGGATACGATCCTGCACAGCTTGCACTGGCTGATTAATAATTGAGTTTATTTATTTATTTGTTAGATACTGCCGGCTACCTTTTGGAAGCCATGGCAGGAGTGGGCACATCAGTTTTACAAGAAATAAATTATACATTGCAACCATTCAAGACAACAAAAGTGATAACAATAATAATATTACATACATATAGTACTGAGAAAGCAGGTGTGATTGAACGACGACTGGACGCAAGAACAAGAAAAGGTACTAAATCATTAGTACTGCAATAAACTCGTATTCTCACAAAAGGGCATTTTTTCTGAGGCAATACTGCAGGCACAAGGGCACCAAATAAAAAGTGTGAAAACATGTACCTGTTTGTAACCATAAGCCAAGATGTTAAAGAGCTATCCACAATGAATATAATAAACAAAACTCCCACAGTTAACTGAAACAATCAACAAAGGAAACCTAAGGAAATGGTAAACAAACAATAGCTATTCAGAAACTAATACATGAGTATGGGTTAGATTCCCGGAACCTTTCTGGAAATAGCAGCAGAGAAGTGCCTAGGGAAAAAACACTATATACTGACACACATACGATGCAAGCTATATGCACAATGAATGAGAAAAAAAAGAAAACAACATTGCTGATAAATATCACAGGTAAGGTTGCACAGCGAATGTGAAAGCCTCAGCTGATGGTAACCCAACTACATCACATGGAAGCGTGTTCCATTCTGCTATGGTTCGAGGAATGCCCAAGACCTCTGCCAGTAATCTCAATAATGTAATTCTGCATTGTACCAGTCATTCCATCATCATCAGCAGGAGCCTGTTTATGTCCACTGCAGGACGAAGGTCCCTCCCAGCTATCTCCAATTGTTTGTCTCAGAATAGCTGACCCGATGTGCCTACAGATTTCCTCATTTCATTACACCCTCTAATTTTCTACCATCCTCATCCACTTCTCTTGGCAGTCATTCTGTAACTATAATAGAGCATTGCTTATCAACCGCACATATTACACAGCCTGCCTGGCTCCATTTTTCTCTCTGAATGTCACATAGAATACCAGTTGCCTCTGTTTACTCTCTAATTCACACCACTGCTTGTTGAGCGGTCCTTGACATCTTCTGAAGCTTCTACCTTACTCTAAATATTTCTGCCCCGCATGTTAGTAAAGGTAGAATGCAATGATCGAACACTTTTCAAGGTAAGCCCTTGAGTGCCCCCTTAATGCCAGTAGAGCAGCAGTGTACTTGCCCTTTCAAAGCAGTAGGGCATGGCGAGTATGCTGACCCCTATGATGCTGTTGCCCAGGTTGATAGTGTTCTTCAGGGATGAAGACCACGCCATGTCTGAAGCCGTCATCCACCCGCTGACCTAATGCTGCGTGCACCAAGAAATGGGACAGAAAAGAAATGCTTCTAAACCAGGCAAATTCACACACTTGTCAGCAGTTTTTAACCACGTAACATTAAGGCATTCATGCCGACAATAGGACAGCTACTCAGCTGTAGGTCCGTTACTCCAGCTGTTATTCTTCAATCATGGCCAATATACTGTATGTTACCCAGGCTCTCATCATTTGTATTGATCTCTGGGGCAATAATGAGACTAGCAAACAGCTTGATATTTTTGTGTAATCAAACTGTTACAATTATTTAAGTCTTAGTAATTAATTCTTACAGGCAGTCGACTATATGTCCACTGCAGGACAAAGGACTCTCTCAATGACCTTCAAATTCACGTTTAGCATCTGCGCAAACTGAATCCAATGCCTGCAAATGCGATTAAAACTTCATCACACTGCCAACTTACCTGCAATCTCCGTTTGTATTTCTCCTTTCTTTTTTATAGATTCAGTGACTCCAACTGACCACCCATTATGCACTGTACACATTACATGACCTACCTGCTCCACTCATAGATTATCTTAACATGAACATGAATCAAACCTGTTTTATATCTTACCTATATAATCAAACCTGGTAAATAGCACCAAATAGCACTGTAAAACCAAATAGCACTGCCTCTGACCTCGGACTATCTAAACCTGTTTTATATCTTATCTTACACCTCTTAAGCACCACACCGAACATTTTCCATTACGCTGTTTGTTCTGTAGTCCAGTGTCATGGCTCATGTTGGCTCATGGCTCATGTTGTGCATTTGCAATGTTTCCCCTGCATTTTAAGTGGCACGAGTGTGAAGCACTAATATGACCGGCTTTGTAGACGAATACTATGTGCATGTACAAACGTCAAGTGCAGTGCCAACCAATCTGACCGCATTTTCAGCGACATGATAGCTCATCATTTTTTTGGCTACACCACCACCAATTACCACCACTTCAATGCTGGTATATGCCGGGATGGCATTCTCAAGCGGTCACTTTTCAGATACGATCATGCGATTTCACTTTTGCAAGATTTCAGTTCTGCTCATGTCATGCAGCTGAGACCCGGCAATGTATTTAGCTTGCGCCGACAGAAAGACTTAACACAGCATTGTTTTACATCGAACTGACATAATGGCGTTCCGAGATGCTCCCGTGGCAGTTCAGCATTCTCATTGCGAACACTTTTAACTTTGTACTACCCATTTCCTCCACTCCACAATCCTTCAATGATTTCCAGCAGGTGTTTGCTTTGTGGAAAACAGGCGTCCGGAAGGTTTGAAGTTACAAAAGTTGGTCTCGTAATCAACCACACCTTTGTTTGCATTGCCGCCATGTGCTCTTCACAAATATGATAGGTGGTTTGAAAAAAGCCACAGACTGCATAGATAATTTCTTGCAAGAGAGCCCACAAGTATGGCAAATCGGTTGTGTGGAAGTCCGCAAGTTAGAGGAAGTATCATGAAAGGAAAACCTTTTCATCCACTTAGGCTAACACGATGCTACAAAGGAAACCCATACAAGTTTCTGAGAAGGGAAGCTTCGCAGCTCAAGATTCACCCGCATCTGGCGATCAAAAATGGCACTATCGTCTTTTTGGGGCGGTCACTCAACCATCTGAGCTAACCTTGAGACTAGCAGATCGCAAAGCGGGAGTGAATTAACAAACAACTCACAACGCAGAAACACTGAATATGAAAAATCAGTTCTGCAAAAAATCCATACGGTAGAGGAACGTTCACAGACAGCTAACTAAAAATTAAAAAGAAAAAACGTTTGTAAAAGGTTTTATAGAAGATTTCTATGCCAGTATTCCTTAAAGTTTTGCATTGCCTCACCAATAATATTTACTTCACAGTGAGCTTGGCACCAAATTTTCCACAATATTTCATGCTTTAAAACCCTACCCCTTCCTCCTGACCCTTTTACCACATTGCATAACAGTGCATAAGCCAATTCTAAATTGTATGAGAGGACAGCATTTGAAGATTCAAACTATCAGGTGGGAGAAGTAAAGGTGGCAACCAAGGCTGTTGATGCTCTATTGCAATTTTCTCACAGCTTTGCTGACTAATGGGCGGACAATTTTCTTTGGCAATGAAGACGAAAGCTACAAGGGTGGAGCTTCTGCATCTGTTACTGCACCCAGTCGTCTGACAATGTTCATGTCCCGAGTGACTAGACTAACCACAGACAGCAAAAAAGGTGTGAAGGTGCAGGCAAAGACGACGATGACTACGGTCGTCAAAACAGAATTGAGAGCATTTATTAAATGAGAAAAAGGAAAGGAACTGGGGCACATGAAACGCAAGAGAAGAGGAAGAAAAAGAAGATGAAGGCTGCCAAGCTGCGCATTGCTGACATGGACGAGGAACAGGGCAGACATATCTCCAGCTGTGCTCTGGAGATGGGAAGGAGCAGCTTTGGGCACCCAGACTGGAAAGGGGGCTGCCTGGAGATGGTAGCCAGCTGATCCAGATCCCAAGTCCCGGCTACATTGCCGTGGCATTGTTCCATGGGCCTGGCCACATCAGCAGCACAACGCCCAACTGGACCACGTCCTGTGCCATGCTAGTTTTGGCAGAGAACCACATTCCTGGCACTTGCAACGGAGCTCAACGCCTACGCCACGTCAGAACCACGAGGGCCAATGTCCGCCATGACTGATGATGGTCAGAACATTCGATTTCTAAAGTCTACTTGTTTAGTCGAACTGAAGAACAGTATAAGTTAAGGTCTAGTTTGTTTTGCATGTACTATATAGCTAGTTCAGGATGTTAAACGTCATTGATTGTTTCTTGAGATTAATGTTCTTTCATATGTTTTCACCATGTCCCAGTCCGTTTCTAGAATGGTAAAATTCGTGAAAATTGGCAAGCCAGCCAGGATTTGCTTTTCCTGCCCTGTCATGGATTTTGGCTATGTAGAATTTAATTGGGACAACAGTCTACCCTTAGTGATGCAGTTGGGGTTTTCTAAGGATGAACCAAACGATTAAAATTTTTTGAGTAACAGAAAGAAATCACTCAAAAGGTATGCGAGGCAGAATGTGCCAAAGCCCAGGAAGCGCGCACTAAGGAAAACGAAAACCTTGAACTTAATCTGCAATTGGCACAAGCCCCAGAGTATTGTCGCGATGATGACAGTGTGGCGTCAGTGTCCTCTGGCTAGCACTCTCGTGAAGACAACAAAATATGTCTGTGAAAGCTAATTGCGCCATTTGATGAAAAACGCGACAAGTTGGTTGCATATTTGCATGGCTCTGAAATCACAGCTCTTGGACAAGGCTGGGACAGGAGTAAATGAACGACAGCCCTAAGTCTTTGCCTGGTGGGTTAGGCACCAAGTGTTTTCAGCAGAGTGACGCCCTACGTCTCCCTGGATTATGATAAGGTTAAAACGGCACCATTACGAAAATTCCGACTTACAGAGGAAGATTTCCGCGAGAGATTCCCACACTGCAAGCCGGAAGATGCAGAGACAGGAAAGGAATTTGCATGCCACCAGTCAAATGATTCTGATCACTGGATGGAAATTTTAAATATGGCTAAGACATATGAGTGAGTTTGGGATTGCATGGCTAGTGAGCAATTCTTTGCTGTAATCTTATTCTAGGCATGTTCCTAAGGGAGAGGACGGCGAACTCACTCAACGATGTAGCGTAACATACTGATAAATTTGGGGGGGGCACAGGGGTTAAGGAACCTAGGAAATATTAAGGAGGACTTAGCCAAAGGGAGCACCATGACGTGTTGTCAGTCAAGGTAGCCCATATTTAGGTCTCCGCACCATATTATACCCATGTCACACGGGCACTTCCAAAGTCCTTTGAACGAAAGATCCTTTACTTCAAGGGAGAATGCACACTGTCACACAGGCACAGCAAATGAGCCCTACTGGAAGGGAGCTTTGAGTCAAAGGAGTGCGTGTTCGTCCTTTGAGACCTCAAGGGAATACTTTCGAGCCTAGAGGGCATCCGACAGCAGAAAAAATCATCTCTAAAAATATGGAAGTTCAATTTTTACCTCTTCAGAACGAGCTTATAAGTACTGAATACTGTTACTAAAGTATTAAACACTTTTGGGACACCCGCAATCTCCATCATGAAAGCGCCGGTACAGCAATGCCAGCACGGCCTGTCGTCAGTAGCAACATTGACACAACACGAATGCCATGTGCGATTTGGTTCTTTGGTAAGCAGCTGCTAGGCATCCCAGTCTCCTCGGCTTTTTTTTGTGCGACTTCTTCCGTCGTCACTTTTGTTTTGTAGTTCTTTATTTTACAGCGTTTACGCATACCTATCGCTTCCTAGGCACAACGAATAATCGACGCGAACGTGCGGTGTACGAAGTGGTACACATGGTGGCCAATCTGTATATGGTAAAGTAATGCCTTTACTACGTGTGCATTTTGTTTTGATCTTTCTATGTATTAGGAAAAATAAATGTTGCTGGAAAAAATGTGACAAATTTATTATAAGACGCATTTGGGCCATATTTTTTTATTCCTTTCGAGGCGATGGTAGCGCTAAGGATACGTTGCATTTTCTGTTAAAAGCTTCAATGGAGCCTACCTGGAGACCGTGTAGCCTCGACACATATCCCTTGAACTAACGTGCCTTTGAAAGCTCTATGCTCCTTAACTTAAAAGGACCTTTGGCATGCTCGTGTGGCTGGGGTATTATACTGGTTAGCTATCGTCAGGATTTGCAGAATTAAAGCAATGTATGAATTAAAATCTGTGCACGTCCGGGCCAACAATGATGCAGTAAGCTATTAGCCACAATAAAATTTTAAGTGAGAAGGTCACGGCAAGTCAAAAGAAACCTAAAATGATGTGGGTGACAAAACTCCGGCAATGACACATTAGGTGGGGGGGAGGCAGGCTTCGGCATCGCCAGGGGAAAAGGCTCAGACCCATCCCTCCCCCCCCCCCCTTCCCACCACCACCACCACCACCACCGGAAAACTCCGCAGAGGGCTCGCGCCCCGGAGACCCCCCCCCCCCCCCCCCCATAGTTGGCACCTATGTGAGATACTATGAGTGCAAGACAGTGTATGGATGCCTAGACACCAGGAGACAAGGCTCTAGTCCTCCTTCCCAGCAATAGCAACAAGCTACTCATGCAGTGGAAGGGACCTTTTCTTGTAACTCAAAAGAAAAATGATGCTGATTATGAATTCCTCATACTGAATCACTATAGGTGTTTCACATAAACATGTTAAAAAGGTACTAAGAAAGACAGCCAAAAGAAGATTCCACCATAGCCAGTGGCGCAGCCAGAAATTTCGTTCGGGGGTGGGGGGGGCTCAGGCAGCGGCTCGGCCTCCTATTTATAGAATTTGTCGAGGGATCAAATACATAATTAATAACTGCATTGCCATGGCAAAAGATGCTGCAAACGAATTTTTTAACGCTATGCATCGTCAAGACAAGTAAAATGTGTATTTCTTCATAAAAGAATATACTTGTATGTCTCAAAAATTGTGCTCGAAATAACTTATATCAGCGCTTCCATGTTTTCTGTCTATTTAATACGTAAAGAAAATATCACACAAACTTTAGAATATCAGTTTGAAACCAGCAAAGCAGCGCATGCCACTGATATGAAAAATGTAAAGGCCATGAAATGAACAAGTTGAGGACAAATATTTTAATAAAACTTTGTGAACTTCCCTTCTTTCTTTCATTTGCATCTCTCTTTGTGTGTCATTCAAGAACCTTGTTTACATTTTTGTACATATGCAATGACCAGGGGAAAATCTCAATGACGCCGTCCTTTGTTAGAATGTATTCCGCAGGAGCTGCTGTAATCGGTTGTGTATTGTGAGTAATTGTACCGAAATTATAGTCGCAACAGAGAGCACATATTAAAAGCAGGAGTTCTGCAAGATATGCGAGGGCGAGTCAAGTGAAAGTGAGTCAGTGCGAATATATGACTAACGGCATACTTTATTTAAAAGTAGTATCCATGAGCATTTACACATTTGTCCCACTGACTAACGAGTCACGTGATTACCGTCTCCCGTAACTCCTTGAGTTGCTGCTTCAAAAAGTTTGTAACCCACTCTTTCCCGTCATCATCCGACATGAATCTGGTTGCCTTGAGCTGTTTTTTTTTTTTTTCAAATGATCTAAAATGTGGAAGTCACAAAGCGACAAGTCTGGGCTGTATGGCAGATGTTGCAGCGTTTCCCACTTGAACTTTGCCAATTTTGTGTTAACAACATCAGCGTCGTGGAGACAGGCATTGCCATGGAGCAAGATGACCCCATTCCTCAATTTTCCACATTGTTTGTTCTTGATTGGGACGCACAGCCGATCCGACGTTTTACAATATCATAAATGATTGATAGTCTCTCCAGGTTTAGCAAATGGCCACTGACAAACAAAAAAGAAGTCAACACCTTTCCGGTGGAAATGACAGCCTTTGCTTTTCATGGGGGTGGTGAATTCAGATGTTTCCACTGTAAGCTTTGCCGTCATGTTTCAGGCTTGTAGTATTGGCACAAAAAGTTGTCACCCTCATTGTGATACCCGATTAGATTAATCAAAGCAGCGCTGAACCCCTCCATCTTCTGGTGGTGGTTCAAAATCTTAGGAATCCATTGCGCACACAAGATCTGATAACCGAGGTGTTCATGAATTATGGTGTGACCCAAACCGGGATTGATGTCCACTCGCCCTGCCAATCCATCGATGCTTATCATCCGTTCTTTACTAATCGGCCTTTGCAATTGTGTTGGGGTGATTGCACGGTGGCTTCGGCAGGGTCTTGGATCGTCTTTGCAATGTTTGAACCGTTTTCTCCAACGCTTCACAGTGGCCACTGAAATGCAATGTTCAACGCACACGGCAGCCATACGGCTACTAGTTTCTTTTTGGGAAACATTTTCAGCTGCCAAAAACCTCATGACACCATGCTGTTATACTTTTGGAGTGTCCATTATGCCACGAAACACCAAGTTCAACCCAGTGTATGAAAGCATTAAAGGGCCACTCACCAGGCCGCACAGCAAATTTTGGTTATACGCTGGAAGTTGCTATGTGTCCTCTATGGAGTGTACTGCTGCAAAAACTTTTCAAATCGGCTCATTAATAGCCGAGATATAAATATTTCAGTGTAGCGAACCCATGATTTCAGTAGGCAAGCTCCACTGCATAGTGAGACTCAATCCAGTCCCCCGTCTATCCTCCAAAAGCGAACTTCT
Organism: Dermacentor albipictus; assembly: GCF_038994185.2. Classification (NCBI taxonomy): domain Eukaryota; kingdom Metazoa; phylum Arthropoda; class Arachnida; order Ixodida; family Ixodidae; genus Dermacentor; species Dermacentor albipictus. The sequence continues at coordinate 28,134,203 of NC_091828.1, read as the reverse complement.
TTCCCTGCGTTCCCCCATGTCAGACCTCGAAGTTCACGTGACACATACGTCATGGGCCCCAGCTTCACATTTCTTTCTCCTTGCTTTTTTTTTTCTATGTCGCACGCGAGCTGTTATCGTTTTGCGCAGAGCAAGATTTTGCGCACTGTGCACAAGGACACATGACTAGCTATATACCGTGCTACACGAATACTGAGGCAGAACAAGTGGATCGCAGAACGTTATCATGCGCTGGAATACGGTAGAAAATAATGGCATAGTTTCGGTACCTGCGCATGTGGCCACACGACCGTAGGAAGAAGCAGACGAAGCGGAAGTACATCTCTGTTGCTTCAGTGTGAAGTAAAACAAGAAACATGCAGACATTCCATTTGTGTGTTTTATTATTTCTCTAAACTTCAATTCGTCAATTCAAGCAACAGATCACACAGATAACAGATGTCTTGAATAACTCTCAAAGTCACGTGTCACCGCAAGCGACGTCACACTGCAAACTCCAGTCTGTAGGCGCAGGTACCCGACTACGTCATCCTCCAGCTTGGAGCGTGGCGGCCGCGAAGAGCAGGAAAAACGGCGTTCGGTTTGAAATTTCATATCTTTCCGCGGCGCGTAGCGATGTAATAATACTTTGTAGACACCATTGTTATTGTGCAATGTAGTATACTCTGTGCTTGTCAGTTCAATATGGCCAGACCTGGCGAGGGGGCCTTTGAAGAACCTTTATCCTTACACCTGCGTGTCACTTTTGTAAATGAAACATGACTCTGTGCAACGCACATGCCTCGCGGATAATGAAACTTACCATTATTGCGCGGGGTGGGTTGGCTCACTCTCATTTGACTCACCCTCATGCATTAGAAATGTGAATATACAATGAAATATACAAATGCAAAAATACAGCTTGATAAAGGGCAAGAAAGTGTCACTGGAAACAAAGTTCACTGCACGTATACATAAAACCTTGCAACAAGATATCTAAATATACGTATAAGTCTCCAATAATTCTATGTATCTAAGAAAAAGTCACTGTATATAATGCTTCAAAGAAGGCATATAAACATCTTGCGCAACAACAGATTCACAGATCACAGCCCCCCTCGCTCCTCGTCCCCTGATGTATCGCGCGCGACAGGAGGTGGCGCACTTCCTCCCCGCCTTTCTTCCTTCCACACACAAGACTGAGCCACCATAATCGGCTCACCCATGCCCCTACGCTTTCACTCGCACATACAGCAGGCGATGCATGGTCACGATGTTATCGCCCTTGGATTTTATACGGTAAAATGAGGGCGACGGCAGGAATGCGCCTAGAGTGTCCATACAATTGCTATCGCAATAATATAATCAGAGTATCCGGCAACTGAAACATCCCATGGCCCATTACTTTCCACAAAAGAAGTTACTAATAAAATTGTACTTTCACCATGCGACAATTTGCTGCACTGCAACAATGCCTTTGTTTCTTTTGTGGGGCGGGGGCATGGAAATGAAAAAAAAAAACGCAAGGAAAGCGTGTTTGCCATAATCAAATCACTACTCTGAGCACCTAATGTGGCTACCAAAGGAATATCGAAGAAAACGTGAGACGCTTGGTCCACAGAGAACCATGGGCATACTGCTCGGTATTCTACACCGGCGAGACAAAATTTTGCTGAGAGGATGCGTTCAAGCGAACACGTTGCAAACTGTCGAGTCCCCGCAGTGATGGCAGCGAGCGACCATGCAGTGTTTTTTTTTTTCTCGTCTGCTATCCAGAAAGCGTCCAAAACTATGCCAGGCGAAAATTCACTCGGCAAGAGAGAAACGAACACGCATCGAAGTGCGCCACGCAGCGGTCAGAGCAACACGAGAAAAACGCATGCGCTCTAGCTGATTCCGGCAGTCCGCAGGTAGCGAGAAAAAAAAATGAAAAGACTCAATGTGGCCTCGCGAATAAAAGTCAAAGTAGAAAAATACATAGGACCGTAGTTAGCTTTGCTAGATTTAGTGTCCTGACATGGCTGCTTTGGCGCAGGTGAAAGAAATGTTGATATTCCTTTCTGTAACATAACGGCACAAATGAACCACCACACGGCTTCGTCTCATTGGACCTCACTGCGCGCTTTGTCAACTTGTCTTACACTGTATTGATTTGGGTTGTCTCGTTGTATGATCCTATGTACGACTTTAGGAAAGTCAATGCACCTTCGGCCTCAAATGTTTATAACAACAATAAACCCACAAAGTTCCGGAGTTGAAAATCTAAAGCATGACTTTGGAAATGTCAATGCACCTTTCGCATCAAAACTTTATGAGAACTTTATACCCATAAAGTTTCAGAATTGGAATCCATGCGGCTCCATAGATTCCGCTGCCTTCATGAGATGCCACGACGACCCCACTCACCATCAAAACGCCTTTGAAACTTTGTGCTCGGATGGGGTTCCTTGGGGTGTTATGTGACTCTCAGTGCATGGATGCTGTCGCAAAATTCAGCCCGATTTCACAATGTTCGTGATGAAATATCTTTGCGAGCATGAAAAGGTCATTCTAGACAAAATTTAACATGATTTACGGCGCCGGGGGTTGTTCTATTTGGCGGCGCACGACAGCACGAAAAAATTTCGGGGGAGGGGGGGGGGAGGCTGATGAAGCCCCATAAGACAACCCCTCCCCCCCCCCCCCCGGCTACGCCCCTGACCATAGCCTGCGTGGTCATGACCGATGACACTGATGCGGCAGAAATGCTCACATACTACTCCAAAGTGAGCATGGGTGTAGAAATTTGTGACAGTTTGACAGCGGTTTCTCGAGTAATTGAACCATCGTAGCTCTTAGTTACAATGGTACCACTATGACCAAAATGCAGAAAAGTGAAACGAAAAAAATTAAATTAAAAATCAAAAGTGAGCGGTCTATTTTATCTCACTTCAATATGAGTGCTACAGAAAACAATATGCCCATGTTTTCTGTTTCCCTACTTAAGAGAAATATGAAACTCTGCAACTACTATGTTTAGGCACAGTGCCTGCATGCCTGGTTTGCTTGTGTAGCTTGCCCTTCACTGCCGCATAAAAATGTCCACGAGTTTAGACACACAGCTTTCCTTCTTACTCCCTGCCCACCGGGCCACTTCATGCAAAGCGCAAATGCAGTACACATATTGTCCACAGACTTTTGTTCTTAAATACAGTTGGGGAAATGAATGTATCACACTGCCACAATTTATTTTGTTAAGTCCACATACCCAATTTATTTTTCACACCTCAAAATAAACTAACATACATGAGCTAATAACAAGACAAGTCTTAAATAAATCAGAGGTGAAGATCCAACTAAAAACAATCCTCTGTCATTGTCACTTCGAGATGCCTTGTCGCATTTATGCTGCCTTGCCTTAAAATCTTTGACTGGCTTCATCCCTTTGTTTCACTTGTATGAGCATCGAAGAACTTTTACGAAATGGGCTTGCCCTTAATCAGGTACTTTACAACAAACGTTTACACCCTTGAGCGCCTCTTTATCCCACAACAACAATCATTTGCTTTCTTAAAAATTCTAGTTTCCTGTCCAGAATGCCTTGTTACGGTGATAATGTGCATGCTGTTTGTGGGCGCACAAGATAGGAAAGGCATGCAAGATGGGTGATTGTTATTCTTTGGGGGGGAAGGTAAGCCTCGAAGGGTTCAAACATTTCTTATAATGCATAACAGAAGTGGACTAATAGGTTTCATGCACCATCAGCTGTCTGAGCCCTTCTTATTTTACGCAGTTGCTTTTGTCGTCAAATCACGTCAAGTGTTGTGTGCGTTTTTCCAAGTATAATATTTATCAAAACTATTTTCAAATTTTCCGAAAATTCTGTTACTATGCAAGGCACTCTCAAATTTTTCAGATTTACAGAAAACTGGCTATGATATTTATTTATTTATTTACCAAGGTGCCCAGAGCACCTTCAATAGGCCCTACTACCCTGAGAAGATTCAATGAGAAATTAACAGACATAACACAGGTGTCATGCACATTACAATAAGATGAAGTAAGCACCTGGCAACGAGACGTGGTGCTGCACATCCTTTTGTGCTCATGTATTTGAGGATACGCAACACCATGTGCTTGCTTCGTCGCAGGTTAAAAGAATATACTTCGGCACACACTTAAAGATCCCAGAAGAAAGAATAATTGGGCAAGTTGCTAATAATTCACAGTAATGGGCAGCACAAATGATGTTGACAAAGAAAGCACAAGACAGGTATTTCACAACGTATTTCACAACTTACAGCCTTGGAGTTAAACTTGTAAGATGCACTTTTCTGACAAAAACTTGCAGTGAGCTTCTGTTAGAAAGCCTCCAGATTATTAAAGCTGGTAAAACCTCTCTTAGCCGATCTCTAGGTATCCATGATAATGCTTTTCTCTTTCTCACAGAAGGATATGCCAGATACAGTGTGTTACACTGGCAAACAAAAGCAGTCACTGCTTTTCCTCTCCTGCCTTTGTATACATCCTTGACCAAAGTCCTGATGTGGGTACTTTATTCTTATGTGTACACGATGGTGAGTAAGATGACAATCATTGGGATGATGGCTTCTACGCCAAAATTTGTGTTTAACTTATGCATTGTACAATTTATTGAGACTCGAGAGAAGTCAGATTTCGCTTGAAATCGAATAGCTCTATGCATAAATAACAAAGTCACCTACAGACACCCTTCACTGTGCAACATGTAGTTACAGAGCAAACAAGCAAGTTGCAACATAGTATGGGAGTGACGAACAAAGAATTGGCTATTCTCCAACCCTTCCCTCGAAAGTGGACTCTCCTAGTAAACATTGTTATATCGTGCATATTATTTAGTATGACAGGAATGAAGACATCACTCATTCTCTGTTTATTCCATCCTCTTTTTTCTCTCTCTTTGGCGGCTCCAAGCACGTGCCTTCTAATGGCGCTGTGGTAGGCAGTGACACCTTATATAACATATCCCCTCTTGAAAAAAAATGGTTGTCCATTACTTCTGGATGTAGTCCTGCAGCTTCTTTGGTGTCTTCTTGTTGCGGGCGCTTCGCATCTTGGCAAATTAAATGAAGCTTGTTGCATGTGCCCTGCAGCAGGTGGTTCAGGGTTCAGGGGTGCATTATCTGCACTTGATGTGTCAGGTTGTGACGGATGGCTTACAGCCACACTAGTTGACCGGATGCCGGTGACCAGTTCATGACAGCAGTGGTACCTAATTGCATTCTGCTGATAGCTTCACAGTGAACGACTGCTAATTTGGAAGCATTACACACCCGCCTATGTTCGGAGAGGTAAGAGGCAGGTCTGCGCTTTCCAATAATTTTCTTGGGCACCAAAAACTGTGAAGATAGCTTCCCATGAACTGCAGGTAATTTAACCCGCACATAGTCACCAACAACGAAGTTGGGTTCTTTGGCATCGCATTTTTCATCAGTGTAGCGCTTCGACCTCATTTGCTTGATCTTGATGCGCTCTCTCAACTGCAGTAGGGCCTTTGAAAGGTCCGTGCTGAAACATTTGCCTGGCAATCCGACAATGTCAATTCTGGTTCGAAGTTGGCGACCATGAAGAAGAACAGCGGGTGCAGCACCAGTAGTCGCATGAGGCGTACCGTGATATGTTTGCAGGTAATCAAACATCACTGTTCTTAGATCACGACTTTCTAACAGGACTAATTGAATATAGGACTTTATTACCCTGTTAAATCTTTCCACCAAACCATTAGCTTGCAGGTAATACACAGACGAGTTCTAATGTGTGATTCTGCGCTCTGTGAGAAAATCTTCAAAATTCGCTGAAGAAAATTGTTGTCCATGATCGGATACGATACCACGTGGATATTCTTCTCTGGCGAAAAGTTCAAGTAGGAATTTCCTCACTGTAGACGTGGTCGCATCAGGCACGAAAGTCACCTCTGGCCACTTGCTGTAATTATCAGTAAGTGTAATGGCAAATCGGCAGTCAGCTGAAGCTTGATTGAAAGGTTCCACAATGTCGACAGCAACTTTTTCCCAGGCTTCTCGGGAAGAGTGACGGGTTGCATTGGAGCTGCAGATGTACGTGCTGATTTGTCACATGACTGGCAGGCTACAAATGTGCGTACAAGTTCTTCAATGTGATTATCCATGCACGGCCACCAATATGACTCCCTAAAACGAGCTTTGGTATGACTAATTCCTGGGTGTGACTCATGAGCCAGATCCATAAGACGGAGGGTCAAAGTTGAAGGCACGACAATCCTGTCACCCCGGCAAAGATTGTCACCAACAACAGAGTTCAGATCGCACGTGAAAGTAAGGTAGCAGCTCTTTTGACAAGGATTTCCTGTCAGGCCAAGAAGTAGTGTTAAACTGCTTAACTTGAGAGATGGCCTGATCGGCAGCACTTGCTTCTTGAAGCTCTTGCATGGTAACTACTGGGGACAAGAGACATATAAATTCTTCTTCGGGTGCATCACAGATGAAACTCTGTACGGGCAGCCAGGAGAGTGTGTCAGCCACGACGTTTCAGCTACCCTTCCTGTATTCCATGATGTAAACGTAGCACAGCAACTGTGATGACCAGCGCGCAATCCTTAATGGATGGTGACCTGTGTCTTTCGTTGAGAGGAGTGTAACCAAAGCAGCGTGGTTTGTCTGCAAGATGAAAGGTCAGCCTCACAGGTAAGCGTGCCAGTGCTCGCAAGCGCAGACGCAGGCAAGGGCTTCACATTCACCGTCGGAGTACTTCCGTTCATGCCGTTGAAGAGTGTGTGAGGCGAACGTGAGTTTGCAGTGATGTTCTGTTATCCTGCTGCAGTACAGCACCTAATCCATTTCCCAAGGCATCAGTTGTAACGTACACAGGTAAATGAGGATTGAAAAGGTGATGAACTTCGCAAGATGTTATCAACATTTTCAGCTGCTCCAAGCCAGTTTGGGCTGCCGCAGTCCAAGCGAAAGGCACGTTTCCTCGAAGCAAAACACGCATTGGCTCCACAACATCAGAAAAATGCGGGATGAACTTGGAGTAGAAGCCTGCGAGTCCCAGCAGCGAGCGAAGCTCATTGATATTTGTAGGTGACGGTGCCTTGGTTATCGCCTCGATAAATGACATCAGTGGGAATAACCCTTTGGCGCTGACAACATGGCCTAGGAAAGTCAACTCTGCGACGTCAAAAACACATTTATAGTTGAGCCTGAGGCCAGCGTCAGAGAGCCGTTTTAAAACAGTGTGCAAATTGAACAAGTGATCCTCTCTGGAGCGTCCATACACAATTATGTTGTCAATGTAAAACAATACGCATTTGCATCCTTGGAGGATCATATGCATCATCTTCTGAAACGCTGACAGTGCCGATGCTAGTCCAAAGCCAACCCCCTTAAAGCGAAATAGTCCGTCGTGAGTTATAAACGTCGTAAGATCATGACTCTCCGGACTTAGTGGTAACTGATGGTATGGAGAAGCTAAATCTGGCTTGGAGAATTGCTGTGCACCAGCCAAGCTGTTCAAAGGTTCCTCAGTTTGTGGCAGGGGAAACTGTCCACTACTATAGCTTTGTTTGGCTCTCATAGGTCTACGCACATGCGAATCGAGCCACTGTTTTTTCTGGCTACTACAATTGCTGAGACCCACTCTGAAGAATCGACATGCTCAATGATGTCCCGAGCTTCTAATTTTTGTACTTCTGCCGAGAGTTGCTAACGAATGACGCGTGGTAGTCGTCTCACTTTGCTGGCCACTGGTTGAACAGATACGCGAACTCTGACCGTGTGAATGAAACCTTTGACAGTTCCTAGCTGCCTTTCAAACAAGTGTTCGAACTTAGAACATAATTCAGGAGGAAGCACAAGAGTTTCTTGCGTCATTATCAGACACCTGAGAGGTGACCCTAGAATCTTCATATCCAGAGCCGCGATACTATCTAAACCAAGAATGGTTGTTCCTCCCGACAACATACAGAAATGCATCGGCCATGAGATGAAACAGGAGCAATGAAACATCCTTTTAAAGGAATTGCTGACTTAGAATAATCGAGGAGCTGGACGGATGTTGATGTCAGAGGAAATACAGCATCGAAATGGCGTCGGTAAAGTTCTTCGGCTAGGATTGAAACCGATGATCCAGTGTCAATCAGGAATGACACGGAAATTCCTTCAATTTCCAACACTGCATAAATTCCCTTCTTACGGCTCCAGATGTGACAAACACTTATGTGACCGTCCGTGTCAGCTGTATCTGCGTCGTCTTCCGTGACATGCAGATTTTTTTTTTTTCAGACTTTCGGGTAGACTTGCACACCTTTTCCACATGGCCAGTCTTTCCACATCTGCGACACTGATGTGTCTTAGCTTTGCAGTGAGGGCTATTCTCCAGATGGTCTAAAGAGCCACAATGATAACATTCTTGCTCTTTCAGAGCTCGACGACTTTCAGTTGGCGTCTTATAGCATGTGCACGTGCCACAGTGCTTTTCTCTCATATTTGAGGTGTTTGTGTTTTTAACGTGATGCACTTGTGCTTCCTGTTGTGCAAGTTCTCTCACTTCTCTAGTCGCCTGATCATGCTGTCTCGCAATGGTAAGGGCCCGAGAAAGCGTAAGAGACTCTTCCAGTAAAAGACGTTCACGCAAGTATTCGCTAGTAGTTTTTTCTGTGAGCCGGTCGTGCATAATGTCGTCCGCCAAGTCACCGAAGTTGCGCCCTCCTACAAGACCTCGTAGCGAGGTGACGTAATTGACTGCAGTCTCACCTGGGGCTTGTGCACGTCAACGGAAACGGTGACACGCTGCGGTGACATTGACAGAGCTCTTGTAGTGCCTTTCAAGTGTCGCAACAGCGCAGTCGAACTCATCTGGGGCAGGAGTCATCAACGTCCCTCTGGTGACCCTTGATGCCAAAAAGAGCGGGTTGTTCTTCGATGTGAGTCGGGAAGATACATTGTCCTTCCGAGCACAAGCAGTTGAGTAGAATCGCCTTCCGACGCATGGCAGGTAGGTCGGAGGCACCCGACACCACCATGTAGTTCTTGAACGCTTGAATCCATTGCTCCCATGGGATGACTGGGTCTCCAGGTGACGACAGGTACGGCAGTGGCGGTTGTAGCCCCGAAATACTCATCGTAGAGGGTGATATGCAGCAATCGACGGCACAGATGAAGGGCAAACCGGTAGCACATGGGTTGTTAAATCCTCGTCGCCAATTATGTTATATTGTGCATATTACTCAGTACGACAGCAATGGAGACATTACTCATTCTCTCCATTTATTCCATCCTCTTTTTCCTCCCTCTTCGGCGGCTCCAAGCACGCGCCTTCTAATGGTGCTGCGGTAGGCAGCGACGCCTTATATAACAAACATGACCACAAACGAATTCTCCACACTACACATTTATCAACACGTGAAGCAACATACAATTCGTCTTCAAAAGCGCACCTAGGCACGGTCAGTTGCGCCAACGAACACACACACACACACGAACTAAAAGTAACAATTATTTGTGAGCGCCTCAGGCCCGAACGCACAGGAGCAGAGCTAAGAACACGTCACAAACAAAAATGACCACGTCGCTCATCGCTAGTGAAGAAATTTAGAATTTGCGCGCCTTCCGTCGAAACCTCTGCGGTCAGCGCTGACGTCACAATCAGTGGTGTCACAAAAAGCAAGAAGAAACTGCATTGTCCGGTTTGCTTGCAGACGAGGCTATTACTAGGCCGTTCGCGACAGGTTGCGTCAAAGACGGATGACCAGCGACTGCTTTCCGGGGGTTCGTCACAATTACAAGCGAGCCACAGGACGCGAAGGCAATAGTCAACTGCCCGAATGGCGACGGTTGGACTGAGGGAAGTCCGCGTGTTCTGTTGTCATTTCACGCTGCAGTAAGTTTCGAGAGCTCTGCGCGTTGGCACCCAAGCGAAATCGCAAGTGATCGTCGATTGCGAGCCACGTGTATAAACTTGCGCATTCTCTGTCACTTCACGTAATAGGTGACAGGGCCTACGCACACATTGTAGTACGCGTGACACACCGTTCGTTGCTTTTACGGTTCACTGCAAATGCCGAGCGAATGCACTCACCCGATGCGACGACGGCGGCAGTGAACGGCTTCGAGTCCCAGCGGCCTCGCACTTCACCAGGCCATTGTAATCGGGTAGCCGGCGGGCGACGCAGACATTCAAAGCGACAGCAGGCGCTGCCGCGTGTCGACCACGTAGCATTTCATCGTGTACACAGATGAGCACCTCAGCAATGACGTTTATGACGAGTAGCGCAGATGACGTTCAGAGCACAGCGCAACAGGGGCAAGCTCAGCCCATCTCAGCCGTTCGGCTCGCGGCAAGCTGTTTATGCGCGTAGTACGTGACAGCGCCGATGCGAGGCAGTAATAGCGGTAGCGGTAGTCTCAAATTTCATCATCATCGTTCATTCATTCTTCTTTAAATTATGAAAGCTCTTTTAGAGTGTCAACACCCGTAGTTTCTTCCGAGCAAAACCTGAGTTTGCCTATCCTTCTATTCTAGAAGAGAGCCGCAACAGCTGAAGCTTCACCCAGTTCACGTCAGCATTAATCCTAGCATTAATCGGCTCAATCAGGCTTCACCAACTTAAACTGAAGCAAGAGCAGTTATTGTAAATGCTAGGGGTTTAGGGTACTTGAAAACGAAAGCCCGAAGTTATTGCTTGAAATGTTACCTTTCTCTGCGTACTGATATCACAATGCGCCATAAAATTTAAAAAGAAACGTTTAGGCTTCCTTCTGATGCCAATGACAGAAGGAAAGACACCCAACGGTATCCGCAGGGCTAAACTTAACTGAAACAATTTTGACGCTCTGTACAAACGTACTGAGTCGTTAGAGTAGGTCCTTCTGATCATTGATTGCATGGACGCTTGCAGTGTCTTGAACGCGTTGGTCTTATAGTCGAGCCCAAAGATATATATAGATCGAGCGCATCGACTAGGGTGTTACACCACTAACCGCAAACAGCCCATCATAGTGAAGCTTTCATCCTTCGAAACTAAAGAATCTATCCTCTCGAACGGTCCAAAACTAAAAGGCGCAAACTTCAGCATTGGCGAAGATTTCACGCGTCCAGTTCGAACTGCCCGAAAACAGCTCGATCATTACCTTTGCTAGGAGCGAATCCGTACCATTTTCATTACGTTTCAAAACATTGCATATTGGAGTCCAGCGATATATCTTTATAATTGACACTACAGCCGGAATGGTCAGAGCCGTATCGTAGGGATCATGTCGCCGTCAGCAACCACGCCATCAGCACCGTAAATGCGCAAGAGCGAATCTTTCATTTTCTGTACTTTAAATATACTAACATACGTAGTTTTCTTCCCAAACGCGTGCCCCCGAACTTACAGCTTACTAAAAAACACCCCAATGCATATATCCTCCTTTATGGAGACTTCAACTTCCCTAGCATTAATTGGCTCGATCAGGCGTCACCAACTTCAAGTAATACTGAAGCAAGAGCCATTTATCAATGTTTGTCTCAACTTTGACCTATCCAACAAGTAACAGAACCGACGCGCGTCACTTGTAAATCCTCAAACATTCTATACATTGTACTAATGAATATCACCGAAAGCTTAAAATCTATCGTATATGGGAAATCAGCGATCACAAAGTCACTCATACCACATTTAACTTCGTCCCCAAAACACGCCCCGTCTTCCGCAAAACAATTCACTTGTACGATAAGGCTAACTATGAAGCAATTAATGAATTACGAGGTTTTCCGTCTGTTTTCGAATGCAATCTCGGTTCCCATTCTCTCAATGGCGACTGGCTATAGTGCTTAAGGATCCCCATGGTGAGAATTCTTGCCAATAAAAATAAACCATGGTGCGGTAAAAACACTCGAAAATAAGAAAAAGTGCCCTTTTCGTACTGCGAAATGTGATGGAAGTCCGAGCGCATGGGACAGGTACTATTCTGCGGAAGACGCTTATTATACTGCAATTCGGGAAGCGAAAGAGACATTCTATCATATTGACTTATCTAAAATTCTAAAAATTAACCCTAGAAAGTTTTGGGAAGTCATAAACCCGCGACTAACACATGACGTCACACTTACAAACGATAAAGATGAAATTATAAGTGACGCTGTTTGTGCTGATACCTTTAAAATCGCGTTTTCATCCGTGTTCACTGAAGAAGCCGACTTGCCTCTTCCTACGCCACCTACTACGACACTACCTAGTGATGGCCCCTGTTGAAACTTTTGTCGCTGGCATTTCATCACTCATTGACAAATTAAAAATTTCACCATCGGCTGGTGTCGACGATATTAACTCCAAACTGTTAAAAAATACTAAATAAATTATTGCAGTGTATTTTTCGATGCTCTTCTCACTTTCACTCGAAACAGGAATTCTACCAGACGACTGGAAGGAGGGAAAGGTCATTCAAGTCCACAAGTCAGGTAACAAACAATCCCCCTTAAATTACCGCCCCGTTTCTCTAACAAGCGTCCCATGCAAAATCATGGAACACATCATTTACTCTCTCATTATGCACTTCCTTGACACTAACAATTTTTCATCCTTCCCAGAACAGATTTCGTAAATCTTTAACTTGTGAAACCCAATTTGCTATATTTCTTCATGATCTACATTCTAATCTCGACCACAACCTTCAGACCAATGCAATTTTTCTCGACTTCGCAAAAGCATTCGATACAGTACCACATAAACGCCTTTACTGAAACTCTCCCAGCTGAATTTGCATCCTAACCTTCTCGCACGGATCACGGCATTTCTATATATGAGAGAATCAGAGGAAGGAGCTCTGAAACGGACCTACGGCCCTCCGCAATCCAAACTAAATAGAAGACAAGCCCAAGACTGGCGTCGCATGCAAACCATATACCCACACCTGAACCTCTTACACAAGAACCACCCGACATATTACACCGATAGCTGCCCGTGGTGCGGCGCAAAACCCACGCTGGCCCACATAACGTGGGAATGTACGGCTCGGCCAAGCAACGTCAATTCACCTTTTCTAATCGTCACGGACTTCGTACGGCAGTGGGAGGCACTATTCGCAAGCGAGGATCAGGGGAGCCAATTAGCACTCCTGGACCAAGCTCAGCGAGCCGCAAGAGCTAGTGAAGCCCTGGACTGAGGGCCCTACCCAGACCTGTCATAGCTCCGATTAACTGAGCAATAAAGTTTTCTTTTTCTCTCTCTCTCTCTCTCAACAAACGCTCCCAGTTTGTTTCAATTAAAAATAGACGTTCCAGCTCTCTCCCAGATACATATCCGGCGTCCCCCAAGGACCTGTACTCGCACCCTTCTTATTCCTCATATATACTAACGACCTGCCCGTACATGTATCCTCCCATACCCGTTTATTTGCCGACGACTGTCGGCAAATAACTGTCATCTAAAACCCCTTAATCTCCCAAAGTAGCGCCATTCACTTCCCTCCTCCTCCGCTCGGCGCGGCCTCGACGGTGGCGTCGCCGGTGGTGGGCCTGCCGTAGCAGACGACGGCTAACACGCTACGGGAGGAAATCCGCAGAGAAGTTCGTTCGAGCCCTGCCGAGCAGTTTTTTCAATCGAGATCTTTCTTCGTCAGTCGGTAACTGGCCTTTAGAATTTCGTGTTGGAATTGCGGAAGAAATAGAGAAAAGGACCATTATTCAAGGCGTATTTAAAGCGTAAAGCGCGCGACGTTGAGAGTTCATGTTGCTGAAACATGACGCATGCACGCGGTGTACTCAAACACGCGCGTAATTGCCAAAGTTTCAGGTGTTGACAGCGTGAAAATATGTGTACGTGGTTTCGTAGGTTCATTTACGTACCTGCAGGATACTTTTGTTCGGCCGGCTCGTGAGAGATTGCTGACCGCACACAGGCGGAATGGCTGTGTGCGGTCAGCAACGCTTGGCAACAGGGCCGCTTTTTCCATTGCGGGGTGCTTTGGTAATCGTGACGATATATTGTTTTTTTTTTTTACAAGTACTGGTCCAGGAGGGCACATGTAATGGCTAACGGAGGCCTCTGAAGAGCACGCGACATAACAATAATGCAGGCGTCGCAGGGAGTGTTCGCATACAAAATTGACTGTCCGCAATCTTATACCCCCTTGGCATGCACAGGCTTCGGCGGGCCTCATCCAGCCCTGGTTCTGGCTTTGGTGTTCCCGTTGCCGCTTTGGTGCACTGGAGGTGCCGTCAATAATACGAAATAATGACAAGGTGTTACAACTAGTAAATAAAATTTATTGAAGAAATACAATCGCGCCGAGGCGCCAACTTCTAAAGCAGCGCTAGCGCGCCCGCGCGAGTATTATGAAACGCCAACAAGGAATTTACCGGCCCACGTACGACTCTACGATCAAACTACACGTTAAACATCCCCAGGCGAGCTACATAAAGTTATCCGGAGCCATCCACTACGACCTGCATCCTAGCTTTAGTCGCTTCGGAACGTTAAAAACGTTAATCACCACAAACCAAAAGAATACATGCGGGCGTACATTCGAAGCTAAAAGACTCCATCGTAAGTCATATTGAGCCTGGCAAAAGCATCGAGAATGTGTTAACTTCTGGTGGAGCTCAAAACAAACCCTGAATAAAGTCGCTTTTATGTCACAGGCCAGCTGCAGATGCGTGCATTTCACCGCAAGACGAAACTACATGAAACAAAGAGAGCACATTCGAAAAGAAAAGTCAAACAACGCGCTTAAATCCACGCAGAGCATGAGCACACACTTTTCGAAGCGTAAGGCGTGAACTAGGCTCGAAATAAGAGGTTGTGAGTAGCCGTGCGTTGTTTGCCACTTCCTCGAAGTCAGCCCACCCGATCCTGCGAATCCACACTTCTTTTTGCGTTGTGCCCGCCGGATGGCAAAGCAAAAGGCTTTTTGCCCTCGCTGTGTCTGTTGCGGCAACCGAAGGCGCAGCAGCTTGGCATCGCAATTAAGTTCTCGGCCCTACACATTCTATTACGCTAACGCACTCCATCAGTCCGCCTGCCGTACTTTCGTCGCGCAGGCCCAACAATGTAGGTCGGCGCGCGCTGGAAAGAAACAAATGTACAAAAGCGCGGCGCCTGCTCCGCGCTGGAAAGAAAAAAATATAGAAAGGCGCGGCGCCTGCTTCCACGTGACACAGATTGGCCAATGGGGGAGCGGAGGAGGCTGGGGCGACAGGAGGCGTGGAGGAGGACGCGCCAGGGTGAGCGGGGTGTCGGAAAGATCTAAGAATGGCGCTAATTTTGAAAATTGAGGGGTTTTTCTGTCATCTCTCATCGACTGCCATCTATCGCACAATTAGAAAGATTTCTGATCAAACTGCACTCCAACATGACCTTAACCTTGTACAACAGTGGTGCGATCTTTGGTTAATGAAGCTTAATCCCACTAAATGCAAGCTCGTTTCCTTTCAACGCAAGCTGAATCCCTTATCATTCTCATACCTAATCGCTCACTCCACTGTCGAACAAGTTCAATCATACAAATACTTAGGCGTCACCTTATCCTCTGACCTTTCATGGAACGCACACAACAGCAATATCATATCATCCGCGAACAGATCCCTCGTTTTTTTAAAGCGGCATTTGCGTCACGCACCATCAGGCATAAAACTTCTCGCGTACAAATCACTCATCAGATCGAAACTGGAATATACAGCGCTCATCTGGAGCCCGCACCAGGTATACTCAAGAAACAAACTAGAATCTGTACAAAATCGTGCCACTAGGTTCATCCATTCTTCATATTCATACGACATAAGCAAATCATCCCTAAAACTGATCTTGTTAATCTTTCTGTGCGTCGCCGCACCGACATTCTTTGTTTGTTTCAGAAATTATTTCACAGTTCCCTCAATCAAGCACCGTATATCATCCCACCGGCGCGCATATCACCCCGTACATCCCATCCTTACTCAATCGCACGCGCATGTGCTCGCAGCACTACTTTTGCGGCCTCATTTTTTTCTTCGCACAGCAGTGGACTGGAATGGCCTTCCCCGTGACATTGCAGCCATCACGGGTTCATCAACTTTTGCGGGCAACTTAACTGCATTTGTTCGTCATGACGATCACTCTCTGTAACCTTTATTTGTAAGCCCACCCCATATGTAATACCCCCAAACCGGGGTCTTTAAAGGGACACTAAAGCGAAAAATGATTTCTTCTGCATCAGTAAATTACCGTTCTACAACACCAAAAACACCACTCTTATCAGGATAAGACGTTTGGTGAGCCAGAAAAAGCGCAAGAACGAAATATAGGTGGCGACGCCTACTTGAGTTCCCGCACCTGGGGGCTGTGGCGTCTTGGATTTTAATGGCATCTTCTAGGGCCTAAGTATATATAGTGGTACAGATTGACTACGTTGTGTTGTAAAGGAACCAAATATTAAACATGGCAAGTCGCAGGAACCTTTATTCAGCCAATGCGGCCCAAATGCGAAAACATGCTTTGGAATCCCTGACGTCACGCTGACGTACTGGCGCTGGGGTTTCGGCGCGAAATTCAAATACTGATACTTGAACCTTCATTTTCTCATGTAATAATCAAACTACTTTTTTGAAATGACTGCCTGCAGGGTTCTCAAACAATGCTTCATTAGTCTAAACTGATTTATTGTTTCGCTTTAGTGTCCCTTTAAGAAGGTAATCCGCTCCTGACAGTGGAGTTGGATGGATGGATGGAAGGTAGGAGCATCCCCTTTGAAACGGGGTGATGGCAGTTGCCACCATGCTCAGCTTTTTTTGCCTTTTATTTTTATTTACCTGTGCTGTGTGTTATTAAAATTCTAGATTTTCTTTAAATACGTCTTCCTACCCTTTTAACCTTATGTCACCTCTCTGCTTTTGAGCCACCAATCCTCCAATCGCCTTTTGCTAATTTCCACCACATATTTATTTACATGACTATTATTATCTCTGAACCCTAGGGCCTCAGGAAACGTGACTGTGGCCGCATCGACATCGGGATTGATACCGTCACATTTTAGTATGAGGTGTTCTATTGTTTCTACATATTTACCACACACAGTACATGTGTCTTCTTCTTCGTTATATTTCTTTTTATAGCTCCGCGTTCTAAGACATCCTGACCTAGCTTCAAAGAGAAGGGCACTGCCTTTTGAGTTATCATAAAACGCTTCCTTCCTGATCTGCTATTTCCAGTTTAGATATAGTTCAACACTATACTTCTTTTCCATTGAATTTGTCCAATTTTTACTTTCCGCGTTTTTAACCTGTCGTTTAATGCTCTGTCTTTCTTCATCCTCATGTGTGCATACTTGCTGTTAGCTTCCTAGTTCTTTTCCGCCATTGTGAGTCAACGCTCTTTCTGTATAGGTATTTAAATACCTTAGCTGCCCACCTGTTATCGTCCAATTTCCTCAGGCGTTTTTCGTATAGGATTTTACTCTGAGCTTCCCGTGCTTCGAACGATGCCCAGCCCATATCCCCCTGTACTGCTTCGTTTGTGGTTTTCCCGTGGGCATCTAGTGCTAATCTTCCCACAGCTCTCTGATTTAGTTCTAGTCTCGACTGAATCTCTCCTTAAACACAGGACCGCCT
The DNA here is from genome assembly GCF_038994185.2 of Dermacentor albipictus. Classification (NCBI taxonomy): domain Eukaryota; kingdom Metazoa; phylum Arthropoda; class Arachnida; order Ixodida; family Ixodidae; genus Dermacentor; species Dermacentor albipictus. The sequence goes on along the minus strand of NC_091828.1, from coordinate 28,116,665 downwards.
TCTTGAAAGTAAGCCCCGGCACCTTTACTCCCTTCCAAATACCTCTCAGTACCTCATACCTGTTGTACCCCTACAATGCCCTATGCTTCATTATCCCGGCACCTCTTCGCCCTTTTGCTATGAGAGACTGTTCGTGCTTTTCCGTGTACATCTGCCCTTTGTTTATCCATACCTCGAGATATTTGTATTCGGCCACTCGGGGTATTTCGTGGCCTTGTATTGTAAGCTCCTGATCAGTTGTATCGTTGAAAAACATTCCACCGTACTTAGCTGCACTAAAACTGAAACCTAAACTGTGTCCTTCGTCTCCACAGTAATTACCCAGAGTTTGCAAATCTTCCTGGCTCTCTGCTAACAGTACAATATCGTCCGCGTACATTAAACCCGGTAGTCGTTGCTCAACAACCTTTCCGCCTAGTCTGTACGACAGGTTATACCCTAGATTGCTTCGTTGTAACCTTCTTTCCATACTGGTCATATAAAGCATGAACAGCAGCGGTGATAGAGGACAACCTTGCCTTAATCCTTTGTGTACCTCGACAGTTATCGTACTCTTAATTCCTTCCCATGTTATTTCAACATTATTTTCTCGATATATTTCCTGTAGAAAATCAATTACCTCATGACCGATACCTTTATCTTTTAATATGTTTCACAGGAGTTCCCTGTTCACGTTGTCGTATGCACCGCTTATGTCCAGGAAGGCTAAATACAGAGGTCTATTTTCCGCCTTAGCTATTTCTATGCACTGGGTAATCACGAACAGGCTATCATCCAAGCGCGTACCACTTCTGAACCCGTTTTGAAGTTCTCCGAGTATTCTGCTACTTTCTACCCATGACTGCATTTTTAATTTCACCGTCTGCATCGCCAGCCTATATATAACTGATGTTATCGTAATTGGTCGGAAGGATTTTATGTTCTTTTTATCACCTTTCCCTTTATAAATCAAATTCATTTTCCTCTGTTTCCAGCTGTGCGGAATTTGCTTATTTGTTATGACTGCCTCTGTTGCTTTTATCAGCGTTTCCTTGCTTCTTGGGCCTAGTTCAATGATTAACTTGATTGGAATTTCGTCTATCCCCGCGAACGTGCATTTTGGAATATTTGCTTCCGCCTTTTTCTAGTTAATATTGGTCAGTTCTAAGCTGTCTTCTATTATGCTATCCTGTGTTGCTCCCTCATTAGAGGCGATTACCCTATGGTCTTTCCTAAATGACTCTGCTATAACTGAACCGATGTAGTTCACAGCGTCATCTCCCTTTAAACAATTTCCTTCAGCATCGTGAATCTGTTCCTGCTTTCTGTGATTAGCTTCACCCAGCCAGCTTATATGGTTCCAGAATTTTCTTGACCTCCCTTTATTAGTTGCATCGCGAACTTCAGCCAGCCAGCGATCAGAGGACTGCTTTATTTTAGCCTGGACGAGCACCTGCACTCGTTGTTTCTTTTGTTTATAGGATTCCCATTTTTGGCCTATTTCCTCTTCAGATAAATGCGCCCTCTTTGTTTCTCTGTGTTCCCGAGATGCCAACCGTCGTTGTTCGATGGCCTCCCTAATTTCCTTATTCCACCAACTTCGTGGCTTCCTGTTTCGTCTCCAGCGGTTTACTCCTTTTACTTCTTTTATTTTTGTACTAATGAGTAGTTCTAACTGATTATATTCCCACCTTTCCATGGGATGTTTCTCTATTGCTTCCTCTATGCCGGCCGCTATTTGCGCTATTTGTTCGTCATTTAATTTTGCGTACTCTTTTTGACTTCCCTGAATTTCTCTTTTGAGCAGGGCTCCCAGCTGTAGACTAATACGCTTAGATCACTTCCAAGGCTGTACTTCCCCTCTTCGTCTATTTCCATTATTGGGAGCTTGCTATACAACGCCTGCGACATAAAGCAGTAATCAATGGTCGTTTGTCTGTTACGGGACTCCCACGTGATTTGTCCCTCACACTTAGTTTCTCTATTTACGATAACTACGTTGTGTCGCTCACAGAAGTCTAGCATAAACCTCCCATTACAATCTGTGTATCCATCCAGATCCTCGATGTGGCCATTCATGCCACCCAGCAGACAAATATCGGCACCTTCTCCAAACTGCTTTATATCGTCATCGAGACACTTCACTAGATCCTTGTTCTCTTGCCTGCATTTGGCCCCTGTCCATAAATAAACTACTCCTAGCCGGCGATTGTACCTGATGCCCAGACATGTTCTTTGCAAGTTAACTTTATTCTTTTCCAATTTGTTCCTTGATATATCAGTATACCTACTCCTCCTCCTTTCCTCTCCGTTGTTGTTCTATTGCTCTCTTCCCAGACGTAGCCTTCAATAAACGGTGGGTCTTCTAGATCCCTGAGATGTGTTTCGCATAGCCCGTATACACCTACTTCTTCGTCCTTTAACTGCTGCTGTATTTCTAACCACTTCGCTCTCTTTCTACCGCCTTGCATGTTTATGTACCTGATCCTGGTGCTAAATTTCTTTTTTTGTAGTTTTCTTCCTGGACCTCCCAGTGGCCATATTATTGGCGTCAGCCTCCATTGTTGCACTTTCTCCACTGTTTCTACCTATACCCCTACGCACTGAGGCGCAGTGGACCCCTAAAAAAAGCTACTGCCCGACCTGCCAGGCGCCAGCCGATCTCGGATCCTAGCCTTCCATTAAAGTTGATGCCATCTCGTGTAAAGCCTCCGCCAAAGTCTGCTCTATGCACTTCTCTGTTTATGTCTGCCACTTCAAATCCTTTCTCCTGGCTTAGCTTTCTTATCTCACGATTAACAGCCACAACGTCCTTGGCAATTTCTCCGTTCCGTCCTTGCACCTCCGGCACTGTGCATACCACGATCTGGACTTGCTGTGCTATCGCCCTTAAATCGTCAACTCCCTCCACTAATCTTTCCTCTACTTTTGCGGCTTCACCATTCAAGGCATCGTTTAGCCCCCGCCGCTACCGCTACCAAATTGCGCTCTGCAACATTCTCAGAAAGCTCGCTTTTTGTTTCTCTCAGTACTGCGTCCATTGTCCTGCCTGGGAACGTCCCGACTGCTACCCGCTTATCACCCTTTGCACGTTCCATTATAGCTCTTTTGCACCTCCTCATATTTGAGTCACCACCGATAAGTACTAGGGCATTCCCTTCCTCCCTCCTAACTTCCAGATTATGCTGCCTCTTATCATTGGCTATGACCTCATTCCTTGGGGTTAGCTTGTTTCCCTCCTCTCGTCGCGCCCGCTGGCGTCCCTGTGGCTGCAGCGTCGCCTCACTCGGGGCGTGTTGCGCTGCTTATCTATCACTACGCCGATTCACCGGTGGCGAGCCGACGACCGCTTGCTCTGGCTCCCTGCCTCCCACTTCACCTGTAGGGTCTACCCTACTTTATGGGTTTTGGCACCGCTTTGTTGTCCTGACCCGACATTCTCCGCTGCCCGCGTCTCAAGCGCATCGAGCTTCCTTTCCAGTTCGGCGCTCCTTTCTTTCTTTTCTCCAAGCTCGGCCACGGTCCTTACTAACTGCGCGGCCTGGGCCGCCTCCACCTTGATGAAATTGTCAACTTTCGCCTGCAGTGCTACCCGCTTCTCCTGCTGCTCCCTCAGGTCAGCCTTAAGCTCTTCGAACTTAGCCGCCCAATTCCCTTCCAGTTTTTGGACGGCTTCCCGGACACCCTCGCACGACCTGCACGTGAAGCTAGATCCCTCCGCGTCTGCTAAATGCTGGAATTTAGACTCGTCGAGGAAGCACCATCGCCGACACTCGTCGCACTGCACTTGCTCGCCGTCCCCCGCGGCCTTCAAGTCCTTCGATTTCATCGCTAGGCCTTCGTCCCTAAGCCCAACGAGCAAGTTCGCCAAATCACTCAAGCAAAGCCGACTCAACCGCTATACCAAACAAAAATAGAGAATTATCACTCCCTACCCCATGTAACTGAAGAGCTAGCTGAAAGAAATAAATAAGCCTATCAAATAGGTCCCTCTATAGTGTACTAGAATAATGGTCTAGTACACTAAGAATGAATTATTCTAGTACACTATAGGTCCCTCCTATCACCTAGGCCTAACGGGCGAGCCGCCAGACCTAGACAAAGCCGGTACCTGTACTACTCTTACCAAGAATTCAAAACTTGCGCCCCGACTCCATGCAAAACAAAACACTTCAAAACACTAGCTAATAATGATAAAAGAGGACTTAGCTACGAACGAAGTCGCTGAAGCCTCGGATGCAGGAGCGTCCGCGAGCAATCCAACCTCCAATCCATTCTTTCCCGGCGACGGCCGCGCCACCTGTAGCGTCGAAAGCGCAACTCTGGCACTGGTCCAACCATGGCTACAAGATTATCTAGTAACGTTGGGTCCAACTTCAGTCGACGGCGCAGAATCCAGCAGCTGGCGCAAGTGTTGTTCTTATCACCACGTGTGATTCGAAACTTCTGAACCACGTGCGCCACCACCCTGCAGGTAAACGTTCTCATACCGCAGTTTTACCATGGCAAATGTACCAGGCATCGGAAACTGCCCAGGAAAAAAGCGTGGGGACTGCGGTACTGCTGCGGCCAAAGAATTTAACGGCCGCGCAGGACTGCCTGCTCTCCGACTCCCCAGATTTCCTGGTCGGCCGTGGTTTTGTGCTCGCGCTTCCTTCCTGGAGGATCGCGCTAGAAAGTATTGAAGTCAGTAGACTGATTTTGGGCTTGTAGCGCAGCTCGGAAGAGCAAAAAAGGAATAAGGTAGGGGTAGTAGTAGTAGACTGATGCTTTTGGCCGAGAAAGAGTCTTGCCGGTAAGCCTACTTACATATTTTTGTAAATTCTCCATATCTTTTAGAGCTATTGTGTTCGAAACGTACTACGTGGTGGCGTGGTATTCTGTCTTACGTGAGTTGCTGAGCACTTCACGCTGTGCGGCTCTGCTTGGGCTCAGGTTGCCGGGTACAGTCGCCCAAGTCTTGGGGCCGGAGCGGCCCAAGGTCGTGCCGGTGCCTCGGCAGTTGTAAACTGAGTACTGCGGTTGCTTGCCAGAACATAGCAGTGTAATACAATTTTTGTGCAAGTTTTTAAAAGAGCCGTTTAGTAATTCGAAAAGATGTGGCGCCAGTGCTAGGTGGCCAATGAGGCTTTGCAAGCATGTCAAAACAGCACCAGGGAAGGACACATTTTCTCTACGGTAACTGAAATGGTAGGCTAAGAACAGCTACGCCTAACGCTTATTAAGCGCAGCCATGCCTGCGCCCTCAATTCAGCTGCTTGATCAAAGCATAATATGATAGTTAAGTGTACTGACGTCCATAAATACGCTGTAGTTGTGCCTGCCTTGCTGGGAGTCACACTTCGCCAGCACATTCACACCGGCGACTTCATTCACACTGTGAATGCGCCAGGCAGCGTATGGCTTTTCCCCTTTTCTACGAATGGCAGGGCGTATCCGTCTAATATTGCGATTGGTTTGAAACCACACAGCACAACTTGCGTCATTTGTTCGTTTCCAAACAAGCATTAACATGCGATCACGTTGGCAGATCCACGTGGGCAGCCCGAGTAGCGTGGTCCGTCAGTGTCAGTTTTGGCGGAAGGTGCTGCAAGGGGTGCTGACAATCGGTGCTCGGACGCGCTGCCTGGGCAGTGTCAGGAGCGTATAAAGTGAAGTGAAGTGACGCACCTAAGTGCTCCACGTAAAGCGTGTAATTTATTATAATGTTTTAAAATGCACATCACTGCCGATCGCAGCACATCGCTCGGGGGAATTTTCAGCCACTCCTATACCATACGACTTAAGCGCGCATTCAATTGATTGATTGAGAAACTGGAGGACGCTTAAGCTTCGCCTTCAAGAGTGGGACGCGACAGCGTTCCCGTCGACCCGCCAAGGGATGTAAGACAATGGGCCACGGCACAGCGACTACGCGCCCCGCATCGGAGGAGAACGCCACCAGCGGCGGAGCAGAGCGGACGCACCTTACATCGGCTCCGCGAATTTTTCACCGAGATGGCGGATATTTCACCGTAAATGGCCTGAAACCGGTCCCCAAAGGTCAGTGCAGGTGCCCGGCACCCGTCTTCACCTTTCTTCGGAACTTTCCGACCGGACTTTGTGCGCGAGAAGCGCTTTTCTATCTGACGCGGCGGCCGCCGCGCTATAGGCCTACTTTACGCCTAACGCAACGAGCGTCTCGCCACGACAGCCGGTTAGGTCTTGGCCTACCGGCGTCTGTTCCGACGCCGCTCAGCGCCATGGAGCCGTCCTTGGAGATGGCTTACTGTGTCGCGGGAGAAAATATCACCCCAGAGGAGTTCGCAAGTGACCCAAGGTGGCAGAGGGCCTTTGAAGCCCGGAAGGCTGCCTACCCCAAGCTCCAACACCTGGCGTCGAGTCCGCTCCCGGCGCCATCGGCCGGTTCCACCGGCAGTTATTCTAGTTCAACCACACCGCCGACGGCTCCGCTGACTTCCGGCAAGCCAAAAAGGCACGCTCCTCTACCCAAGCTACCCAAAACAGACCTCAAGGTCATATTCCGACCCGGCGGCGGACTGTGCGTGCGACAGTGCAACGGCGGAATGCTTCTCCCACTCGTATGCGCGAACGCCCGCATTGACTATAACACCGCCCGGCAGGAGGACAAACTGCGCCTGAACCCATTCAACAACTCGTTCACGATCAGTACCCCTGCGGAGGACCGAGCGAAGAGGTATGTGGCTGTGGACTCTTTGATACTAGACACCGTGAAATACCCACTCCGCGCTTACGTGGCCGCCCCTGACGATGCGGTACGTGGCATCATTTACAATGCGCTATACAATCAAAATCCAGAAGAAATCATCCAAGACTTGGTAGCTATGAATAAGAGCTCCCAGTACACGATCACTGACGCAAGACCTCTGGGCAAAACCAAGTCTATCTTAATCACCTTCATCAATGTGCAAGCGTTCCCGAAGCAGCTGAACTTCTATGGGACTCTATATGCCTGCCACCATTTCAAGGCCAAAGTGGAGGCATGCCACAACTGCTGGAGGGCAGGGCACAGAGTGGACGTGTGTCCGCACCCCAAGAGCAACCGCTGCCCGCGATGCGGAGTAGAGCATCAACTCGTCGAACCACCCACCTGTAACGCCAAGTGCATCCTCTGTGGAGGGGCGCACTTCACGGGGTGCAAAAAGTGTAAGGTGCGGTTTGACCGCACCGGCAAGACCAAGTCTCCACCCGCAACCGTCAAGGTGGCTTTGATCGAGAAAAAGGCTACCCCCGACTCCACCCAACAACGCAGCTCCCGCAGTCCCACGAGGCTGCTCTCGGACCCCCAGAAAAAGTCGGACAGGGCCTCTCGCTCCAGGACGCAGTCCAGGTCCAGATCCCGTTCCACCACCGGGCGCGGCCGGACCAGGAGCCGCTCCACCTCCTACCCTCCTCTACCTGGGACGGAGATTCAGTCCACGAAACAGGTGAGCTGGGGGCCGCGGTCTCCGTCTCTCGAGCGGGAAAGTAAGGAGCTCAGGGCCCAGCTTCAGAAACAAAGTGCCGAAATCGCCGAACTACGTGAACAAATTCAATCACTGCTTAAGCGCGACATGCATGCGCGCAGAACCGACTCTCCTAATCCCCCACCCGCCGCTAGGGCTCCCTCTGTCAGACCCCCCTCTGCGCCGCAGGCATCTAACCTTCCGTCACAAGCAACGTCCCCCACCGGGAATCCCCCCCAGAAGCGCCGTGCGCAGCCTGACGGTAGCGGAGAAAATTCCCCAAACGGGACCACTTCCATGACAGGCTTTGCAAACGCTATTCAAAGCATGCAACAAAGCCTCATGGCCATGCAGAAAGACAATGCCGCCTGGATGGCAAATATAGCTAATAGACTCACGGCGCTCGAGAAACGGCAGGGCACCCAGGAAGCAACCGTGTCTCAGATACAAACTCAGCTAAATGGGCTGCTAGCTTCAAATTCTACAACCTCGGCCTCCGTAGCCGAGTCTCTTCACAGTCATTATCATGGCAGCACGGCCTAACGGGGCCGTGGTATGGCAGTGGAACTGCCGGAGTTACAGGGCTAAGCGCAGCAACCTCCAACTCCACCTACAGTCCCTGCCCACAGATCAAACGCCCACAATCATAGCACTACAAGAAACACAAGGTCCCGCAAAGCTCCTTAATTACGCACCTTTCGAGATAGCCAATGCGACCTCCAGCAGGGTAGCCACATTGGTACACCGAAATTATACAGCTACGCTCCATCCACTTGATATTCCGGACATTGATGGAGTGCTCATAGAACTTCTTCCCCAATACAGACACGACACCAGTCTGTTTGTGCTCAACATCTACAGCCCCCCCAAGGGCCCTGCATCCCCGCTAGTAACGGCGATACGTAAAACCTTAGACATTTGCGGAAGGAACTCACTAGTAATAGTGGGCGACTTCAACGCAAACCACACTGCCTGGGGTTACAGAAAGAACTGCCGGAAGGGTACCACGCTATGGACGCTCATCCAAAACGAGGGGCTCTCGCTCCTCAACGATCTTAATTTTCCCACAAGGATCGGCAACAGTGTCCAACATAACACAAACCCGGACCTTACGCTCACTAAGCACATACCCAATGGTACATGGCTCAATACGCTCAACTCATTGGGCAGTGACCACTTCATCCTTAGCACCTACATCCCTACCCGTACGCTCTCCAAGACACAACGCCGCCAAGTCGCCATCACTGACTGGGACAGGTTTCGAAGGATTAGAGCAGTCGCACCTGAAACCATCGACAACCTGGACACGTGGGTGCAGCAACTAATGGCGGATACCACAATGGCCACATCCCAGGTACCAACCACGTCAGACTCAGAACTCGCAGACAGTAGGCTATTACACATGTGGGAGGCACACAACAGTTTACAGAAACGCTGGCTAGCAAATAAGCACAATCGAAAACTCAAAACCCGAATCGCGGCCCTTGTCAGGGAAATAGAAGAGCACGCAACACACCTAACACGCCAACAGTGGGGGCAGCTCTGCGACCGCATGAGTGCGAATTTAGGCCTAAAGGACACGTGGTCATTCCTGCGATGCTTGCTAAACCCCGAAAATAACAAGATCCAACAGCGCAAGAGTCTTTCGCGGCTGCTGCACAGCAACCCAGCGGAAGACAAAGCACTACTGGACTCTCTGCAAACCCTATATCTGGCGGACCGCACAAGGGTCCCCTTACCTCCTTACACCGGCCAGGACAATCCGGAACTAGATGCAGACATCACTGTCTGGGAAGTCCGCGCAGCCTTACATAAGCTCAGAACCACATCCGCTCCAGGGGAGGATAACATCACGAACAAAGCCCTTCGAAACCTTGATGACAGGTCGATACAGGCGATCACCCAACTCTTTAACTCGCACTGGGCCGCAGGAACCCTCCCACCACAGTGGACCCATGCAAAGATAACCTTTATTCCCAAGCCAGGCAAGCCGCTAGATCTAAAAAAACCTACGTCCGATTTCACTCACTTCATGTCTAGGTAAGGTCTTCGAACATGTCATACTAGAAAGACTCCAACAGCATATGCAAACACATAAACTCTTCCCTCACACAATGATTGGCTTCCGCGGGCATCTATCCACGCAAGACGTCATGCTTCAGCTCTCTGAAGAAGTCCTGCACCCCCGGCATGCCAAACGCACAAGAGCCATACTAGCACTCGACCTGACCAAGGCCTTTGACAATGTGGAACATACCGCAGTGCTGAACGCCTTATCCGGTCTACACGTAGGCGGGAGAACTCACGCCTATGTCACAGCTTTCCTACAGGCCAGGACTGCGGTCCTTACTGTGGGAGAACTGACAACAGACAAGGTCCAACTGGGTAGCAGAGGCACACCGCAAGGGTCAGTGCTCTCGCCACTCCTCTTTAACCTCACTCTCATTCCCATGGCCAGAGACCTGGCAAATATTCCCAACCTCTCGCACTCCCTGTATGCAGATGATATTACCTTGTGGACCACTACAGGCAGCATAGGCGACATGGAGGCGACCTTACAGGCAGGGGCCGATGTGGTGGTGGAGCGGGCTACGGCAATAGGTCTCGCGTGCTCCCCCACCAAGTCGGAACTTCTTGTACTTCACCCGCCGAAGAGTCGCACAGACCCAACTCCAAACCCCAGCATCCGTATCCACATGAAGTCGTATTCCATTCCAGAGGTCACACAGCTACGAGTGCTTGGCATGGTCATGCAGAACAACGGCAGACATACGGCGACCTTGAACAAACTCACCACCACAGTACACCACACTATGCGCCTGATTAAGCGGATAGCCAATAGACACAATGGGATGAGAGAGCATGACTTGAGAAAGTTAGTACAGGCATTTGTCATAAGCAGAATACTATACTCGCTCCCATACCTACATCTCAACCGGACGGAAACGGAAAAAGTGGATGCCCTTATACGTCAAGCTTATAAGACTGCACTTAACCTCCCCAGGCACACGCCAAACGAGCGCCTCCTTCGCATGGGGGTACATAACACATTTGATGAGCTCACGGAAGCCCATCGCACGGCCCAAATTGAGAGGCTGTCCTCTACCACCACAGGTCGGCACATCCTGGACAAACTAGGACTAATCCCGACTTCCCAGGCCCATCAGACATGTCCTCTACCATCGGACATACAAAACTGCATCACTATTCTCCCCCTGCCTAAAAACATGCACCCCGTGCATCACGAGGCACGCAGGCAGACCAGGGCAAAAGCCCTCTACAAACAACACCAACACGACCACCTCACTGTGTGTGTCGACGCCGCTAGTTACCCACAGAAACCAGCCTATGCCGTAAGTGCAGTGTCCCATCAACTTGGTTACATCACAGCTGCCACAATACACGCGCGTACGTCCATAGAGGCGGAGGAGGCTGCCATAGCGCTGGCCATCTCAACCACCGCTGCCGAGGTTATCCTTAGTGATTCCAAAACTGCAATCCGCAACTACTCGAAAGGCCGAGTTCATGAACCGGCACTGAAAATTCTCAATCATCAGACCCCCCTCAGACCAATTAAGCTCATCTGGGTGCCCGCGCACGCAGGCCATCCAGGCAATGAGATGGCCCATTCTATCGCTCGAGTAGCCGTCAACCGAGCCACGCCGTCCGATGACCTGGATAACGCCAGAGACAGATTGGTCGAATATCACGAGATCACCCTCCACTACCGCGAAATGCGGTTGAGATACCCTCCCCCAGATAAATCTTTAACAAAATTGCAACAAAGTACCTGGCGCCAACTTCAGGCACAAACTTTTCTTTCTCCAGCTTTTCTCGCCCTGGTTCATCCAGGCCTATATCAACAGGAATGTATGCTCTGCGGCGCACCTCGAGCTAATTTCCATCACATTATGTTCTTATGCCCTGAGCTCCAGCCACCCTCTGAGTGGCAACTCACCGACGTCGAGGGATGGGAGACCGCGGTGTCTAGCTCCAACCCAGCCGACCAAATACGGCTGGTGGACTGGGCTCTGAGGGTCGCCGAGGGCCACAAACTCCCGGACACCCTACGCGCTCCTGAGCCCCCTCACAAGTAATCTTGTAAAAAGGCTCAAGCAATAAATGTTTACCACCACCACCCCGCATCGGACGCGGTGAGCGTCGAGCAACGCAGCGTTCGGCGCGGCAACGAAATGTGCGCCTGAGCAAGCGACGCACGCCTGAGCCTTAGAAACAGCTCGTTTCTAAGGCAACATCGCATTCACTAGAGGCGCGTTTGTACCGCTTTGAAGCATCGAACTCGTGGCTCAGTCATCCAACTCGTTCCGGCTTTCAAGCGAAGCGGACGCGAGATGGCTTGCTCCCATGGAGCGGTTTCGGCGGCCCAGGCGGGCCGCGGTAACAGGTTTTTTGCTTCTACTGCCGAAGATTATCAGGTTATTCTGCCCAATCTGCCATCCGGACGCATCGTCGCGAACACCGCTTTCATGCACGGCGACCCAAGAGCTCGGCCCTACCGTGTCGAAGACTACCGGGACACTTTGGCCAATCTAGGTGCGCTCCCCGACGTTTTGGCGTTGGGGGCGTATCAGATGAACCACGTGTGGGCTGTAACAATGACGAGTGCTGACGCCGCTCAGAAAATGCTCGCCGCTGTCAACGTGAAGGTAAAAGATCGCCCATGTTTGCTCATCGATCCAAACAACCGAGAGGTTCGCTTAAAGCTACACTGGTTGCTGCACGGCGTGACCGACGAAGACATTCGTGTGGCCCTGACACCCTACGGGAAAGTGCTGGAGGTGACGCGGGAGAAGTGGCGTGTGCAAGGCGTCACTGAAAAGGGCTCGACGACTCGCTCAGTTGGACTGCAATTGCATGGCGACGTCAAAGTCTACGACATTCCACACCAGCTCAAGATAGCCGGAGAGCTGACTCTCGTCGTTGTTCCAGGCCGCGCTCCGCTCTGTCTGCGCTGCAAGAGCACCAGGCACATACGTCGGGACTGCAAAGTACCTCGCTGCAGTCGTTGTCGCCGTTTCGGCCATGAGGATGCGGATTGCCCAAAGACGTACGCCAGCGTGACCGGACCAGTCCAGGCAAACGATGCATTGACCACCTTATGGATGAGGCAGACTCCGAGGAAACAGCAGGAGTGTGCCAAAACCCGACTACTCAAGAGGGTACCCCGAACACTCCACAGGACTCCCTCCTTGAAGCTCCAGGGAAGCCCGAAGCCGGGCTTCTGCATGAAGCCGTGGAGGACCGGAGTAGGAAAGCTGCTCCAAGTAGTACCGGCCACACTTTTTCCGGCGGAGCTGTAGAGTCTACTCCCGAGGCAGTGCCGATGACAGGCATCGATAGCGACAGTGCCAGTGCGACCGCAAAGCGGCCCCACGAAGCAGGCGAAAAGGAGAAGGGGCCCAGCGCCCTCGCAACGGACGAGCCGCCTGCGAAAACGACTCCCGTGCGGCGTCTTTCCCATCGGCTTCGGCCGAACACTTCGACGGAGCGCAAGACGGTGGAAACGCCGCCTTTGCCTCCCTGAGGTCTGCACCGTGTCAAGGCACCCAGGAAAAAAGCGCAGTAGTGAGGTGAGCGTCATGACCCCGGGTTCTCACCGCCTCGCAATGATGTCTATGGATAGGTCATTTCGTGTGGCCACTTTAAACGTACGTGGGCTTGCCTCAAGGAGGAAGCAAAGTCAACTCTATAGACTAGTTACCGAACATGACCTGGACATTCTAGCAGTACAGGAGACAAAAGTTGAGGGCGATGACGAAACCGGGGGCATGGTGCGTCAATTCTTAGCTCGATACTGTGTTATAGTGAGCCATGCTGTGGGAACGTCTTCCGGGTGCGCTTTGTTCATCCGACATAGTCTTGGAGCAAAAGTAGAAGCTGTGACGTCATGCCCGTCAGGTCGGCTTATTGTCTGCGATTTTTTGTTATCGTCATTGGAATGGCGTGTTATTTGTTTGTACGCGCCGGCTGTCGCTGAGGAAAGACGCAGATTTTTCTATCAGCTAAAACAGTATACCCAGTGTAATAGGCTCCTCATTATTGCCGGTGATTTTAACTGTGTTCTTTCAGCCCGCGATAAAACTAGCGCCCGACCGTACAAGGATGCAAGCACCATTGCCCTAAGCGATATGATAAGGGACGATGGTTTGGAAGACGTGGCTGAGTGTCTCGGTGGTGGGAGGACTACGCAGTACACCCACTTTCAGGCAGCCAGCCACGCCCGTCTTCACAGAGTGTATGTGAGCCTTGATTTGATACCCCTTTGTAAGGAGTACCACGTGAGCGCACTTTCATTCAGTGATCACTGTTTGGTCAGCTTTTTAGTAGCAAGCACGAAAGAAAAGAAAAAGGGCTTCGAGTGGCAACTATGGAAATTTAATTCGAAATTACTAAGCGACGAAATGTTTACAGCGGATGTAACGAAGCAAGTTGAAGAAATGAATGCTGTTGATAACACGACATCTGGTGAAAAATGGGAGAACTTCAAGCAGGCGGTTAAAATCAAGGCTTTAGAGCGTGCGAGCGCTATATGCAGAGAAAAGGGAGCAGAAGAAAAACAGATGCGCAGGAATTTAGAAAAATTGATCAGTGAGGAATGTAGGATGCCCGGCATGTTCATGGACGATATTCGCGGACTGAAACATAAAATAGAACAGTTCGATATCGAAAGATACCGCGGTGCTGTGGTGCGGGCAAGGGCTGAAAGGCTGATAATGGGAGAAGTACCGTCGAATAGAGCGTTAGGCTCAGAAAAGTGGCATGCGCGCCGCAATCAGATAGCGGAAATCGAATATTGCGGAAAAGTTAGCGACGCAGCAGAAGATATCGAGCGTGCTTTTTTCGAGCACTATAGTGGTTTATTCACTTACTGCGCAGTCGACATTGATCGTTCTAAAAAGGACTTTTTGTCGTTGATGCCAAGGCTAGATGAAAGTACGAAAGAAACATTGGAGGAACCAATTTCGGAAGAGGAAGTGAAAAGTGCTATTGAAAGTATGCATCCGGGGAAGTCCCCTGGCCCTGATGGTCTAACCTCAGCCTTTTGTAAATATTTCAAAGGTGCGATCTCACCAGCCTTAGCTGATGTTTATAACGACGCATTCCAGCTCAAAGTACTACCCCCGTCCTTCTCATCTTCCCACACTATTCTTATACCCAAGTCAGAAGATCCCGTTGCATTGCGAAGGGTAACTTCTTACCGCCCAATTTGTCTCACTAACGGAGACTATAAGATAATGATGAAAATCTTAGCAAAGAGGTTGCAGACTGTCATTGCGAAGCTTGTGGGGCCGCATCAAACGTGTGGCATTAAAGGCCGAACTATCTTCGCAAACATACACGTAGCACGCAGTATCCTCGAATGTTGCGATGCCATGGGTGCACGAGTCGCAATGCTCCAAATTGATCTCGAGAAAGCGTTTGACCGGGTGCCTCATGACATACTTTTGTGCATTCTAGATTATGTGAATTTGGGTAGAATAATTAGAGAGGGGGTTGCCATGGCGTACCGGGACTGCTCGACGCGGCTCATTGTCAACAAGGTGTTGGGAGCGCGAATCCAAGTTAAGCGGTCGGTGCGTCAGGGCTGCCCTCTCTCGCCACTGTTGTTTTGCTTGTATATAGAGTCGTTTTGTTTGAGTGTCATGGAGAATGACTGTGTCCGCGGGTTTAAACTGCACGAGGTTGAAGTCCGCCTGTTGGCTTATGCAGACGATATTGCTGTGTTCTGCACTGATTTGGACAGTATAACACAGGCTGTCAAATGTGTTAAAAGTTTTTGTGCTGTGAGCGGCAGCGCGGTAAACTGGGGTAAGTGCCTGGGATTCTGGCACGGGGATTGGCGGGCGACCCCAGACACTTTTGCCAACATGAGTTTCGTTACGACTCCGGTGAAATACTTGGGTGTTCCCCTTCAGTGCTACAAAGACAGTGAGTCGTACTGGAGGAGTGAAGTGGATAAGCTGCGGGACACAGTAAACAAATGGAATGGCTGGAATTGGTCTATGTTTTCCAGAGCCACAATTTGCAACATATTTTTAGTGAGCAAACTTTGGTACATCCTCCAAGTCTTGCATTGCTCAAGGGTAAACATCCAAAAAATTCACCGGGTGTTCGCAGTGTTTGTGTGGGCATCGTCTTGGGAGAGATCAAGTCGCACCAATTTGTTTCTTCGAGTTCGAAATGGAGGACTTGGATTGTCACATTTGTTTTTGAGACAGGTAGTCAATCGTTTTTTTTTTTCTTCAGGGACGCAAAAAACCCGTTTTTATACACTGTCTGCCAACTTCGCCTGGGCAAGCACTTGCCCGAAATGGTTGTCTCAGCGGGCAGTTTGCCCGGGGGGTGTTTATGGTTTTCTACGTGAAGTTGTGGCTTCATGTAGGTTTTTGTCAGCGCGTTTTTCTCTTCAATATTTGAGTGACGTTAACCGGAAAAAACTGTACAGGGACCTGTGTGATGTTGTTCTTCCCGTGCCTTTATATCGGTCTCTCTACAGAGCTAGCCATGGCCACAATGTTCTGAAGCGCGTTAAGGCGATGCTAGTACCGTCAGGCGCTAAGACGTTCTTTTTCGAATTGCACTCCGGAACGCTGACTGTCAAACCGTGGCTGGCTGAAAGAGGTTTCTTTGTTCCTTGGGGCACTCATCGTACAATTTGCAGGCGGGAGGAGACAATTGAACATGTTTTTCTGCATTGTTGGGATGCCGTTTTCCTCTGGGATGTGCTCCAGCGCACAATCAAAAAGTACTTCCCCCTAGATGCGTATGGGATTCGCTACTTGCCAATAGAAAGTGATGATGGTACCCCATTCGATGTGATCATGCTTATGGCCCTGCATAGCATTTGGAAATGTAGAATTGCGGTAAGGCATGCCGATCTCGATGCAAGAGCGGCTCGCCAGTATTTCAAAGAAAGTATACGGAACTTTGTAGAGGAACAAAAGTTGCTGTAGTGCATCCCAGAGTGGTTGCCACGAGTGGAATTATTATTGGCGATAAGGGAATTTTAGCACATGCGCAGCCGCACAAGTTCTGCGGTTGTTTTCAACATATTGTGAGTGTGCCTTTTGATTATTTGTGAATGTGTAATTTTTATCCGGGCCAACGACCGGCAATAAAGAAAAAAAAACTAGTTGGTGCGTTCACGCACAACTCGCTTCACAGAGGAACAGCCCACAAAAAGGGCTCTCGGTGATGAGAAGCGACACGCGCTTTCCAAGCAAATATTAGAAATTGAGTCTGGCGGGTCTATATACACAGACACGTCCCAAATAATAAGCCTATTTGAAGCTCACTATAAAGATCTTTTCGCTGCAGTTAAGCCTCAAAATGGATACGAAGAAAACGCTGATCAGTTTATTTCCCTTATGCCACACTTAGAAGAAGATGATCGACTCAGCGTTGATGGGCCAATAACTCAAGAAGAAATTAGTTTTACCGTCGAAACGCTGCAGAAGAACAAGACGCCTGGTCCTGGTGGCCTTAGTGCTGAATTTTATATAAAATTTCCGAAATTCTTGTGTCCTTTTCTGGTGCAGCTTTTCGAAGAAGCCTATCAATATGGGGAGCTTCCTCCATCCTTTTATCAGGGCCACACAACCTTAATACCAAAAAGCACTGATGATGAAACAATAAAGAGAGTAAACGGATATAGGCCGATATCGTTATGTAACGTGGATTACAAAATATTTGCAAAAATACTGACAAATAGATTGCAGACAGTCATTACTAAATTAGTAGGTGATCATCAAACATGCGGAATTCGAGGCCGCTCTATACAGACAAATGTTCATATCGCACGTTCAGTCCTTGAATGCATAGAGGGTAGTACGGATCAAGTAGCTCTTCTCCAGATTGACCTCGCCAAAGCCTTTGATAAGGTTCAACACGAATTTCTGTTCCAACTACTGCGACATCTTCAATTAGGGGATGTATTATACAATGGTATAACACTTTGTTATAAACATTGCACAACAAAGTTAATTGTGAACCGTACCCTCTCAGATATAATACAACTACAGTCATCCGTTCGTCAAGGTTGTCCGCTCTCGCCTTTACTCTTCGCCATATACTTAGAACCGCTTTGCTTAAGCGTGCTTTGCGACTCTAGCATTAAAGGATACATGTATGCCGATGAGGAAATTAAAGTGCTAGCTTATGCAGATGACATTGCCTTCTTTTGCGTCGATAAGCCAAGCATTACCACGGCAATAAACGCTACCCTGCGTTTCTGTGAGACTGCAGGAGCTACTGTAAATTTTGACAAAAGTAGAGGCTTTTGGCTAGGCATGTGGGCGCTCACTCCCTCTGTATTCGCGAATATTCATTGGAATCAGTCTCCGTTGCGATATCTTGGAGTACCTCTCGATAACTTCCGTAATAGTGGACCTCATTGGACGTCCACGATAACCACTATCCGTCGAAAGGTGACAACCTGGCAAGGACGGGATCTCTCCGTTTTTGCGAGAGCTAAGGCATGCAATACATTTCTCGCTACGAAGCTTCTTTATGTTTTGCAGGTGTTGCACTGCTCACGTGTCCATGTCCAGGCATTTCATAGAATATTTGCATGTTTTATTTGGCATTCATCATGGGAAGCCATGAGAAGGGACAACCTTTTTCTCCCACTTGAAAAGGGAGGCCTGGGTCTTGTGCATTTATTTGTGCGACAATTGGTCATGCGCTTATTTTACCTTAAAAATGTCCGTCATCCATTCCTTCTCGCAGTTAATCGAGCACGTCTTGCGTCACACCTGCCTTTTCTTTTTGTCACGACAAACTTTGCTCAAGAACTACCGTTATGGGGCTTCTTAAAGGAACTTGTCGACACTATTTCATTCTTAAAAACCAGATTCAACCTTGAATATTTGTTTACCGTTAATCGCACGTCGCTAAATGCAGCACTTATAGATAACCTTTTCCCTGAACCTCTGTACCGAAAGCCGTATCTGTCTCTATTTGGTCAAGATGTTCTTTGCCGTGTCCGTAGAATGTGCATTGCGCCAGCAGCGAAAACATTTTTCTTTAAGCTGCACACTTCCACACTGCCAGTTAAAACGTGGCTTCAGGAAAAAGGACTGTGTGTACCCTGGAATACAAATTGTAGGCTTTGCAATCAACCCGAGACAATAGAACATTGCTTTATACTTTGTCGTGACGCATTTCTTTTTTGGGACATTTTACAAAGAACTATCAAAAAAATGGCTGTGGCTTAGGTAAGGTTAAGCCCAGGATGCGAAGCATACTAGCCTTTATTTTAGTTGTTGAACCACTGTTTAGCCTGGTGAACTGCTGTTGCTTGGCTATATTTGGTTCGGCTAGACGAAGAAACAACTCATGCATTACTTCTTCGCCTTCAAGAGTGGAACGCGACAGCGTTCCCGTCGACCCGCCAAGGGGTGTAAGACAATGGGCTACAGGGCAGCGACTACGCGCCCCGCATTGGACGCGGTGAGCGTCGAGCAAAGCAGCGTTCGGCGCGGCAACGAAATGTGCGCCTGAGCAAGAGACGCACGCCTTAGAAACAGCGCGTTTCTAAGGCAACACCGCATTCACTAGAGGCGCTTTTGTACCGCTTTGAAGCGTTGTACTCGTGGCTCAGTGGTAGCGTCTCCGTCCCACACTCCGGAGACCCTGGTTCGATTCCCACCCAGCCCGTCTTGCAAGAGTTGAGCCAAAGCCACTTCTCCTCTGTCGTGACGTCACGGTGTCACGTGATTTCATGGTCACCGCCGCGCCTGAGGAGCTGGGTTGAGCCCTCGTAATATGCTTCGCATAAAAAGACTTTCCTCTCACATGTTATGGTATCCGGTTCCTTCCTTTCAAAAATACAGCCAGTAATACACCATATGATTTGTTTATGTTATTAGGACTTTATTCATTATGGAGAAGTCGAATGATCGACAGACATGCCGAGCCGCCTCGCTCAACAAGGTATATCTTCCGTGAAGAGACTGCTCAAGTCCGTAGTGTGGTGGCTACATATGATCCCGTCCCTGAATGGATTTCACTTCTGGACGCTTGTGTTTGTTTGCCAGAATTTTGAACTGACATTGGACTGTATACTATCTGTGAATTTGTTTCCCTTGTATGTTCATATGTAATGTAACTGCGTTGGTCTGACAGTACCGATAATTCCATGCAATAAAGAAAAAAAAAAAACTCGTGGCTCAGTGGTAGCGCCTTCGTCTCACACTCCGGAGACCTTGGTTCGATTCCCACCCAGCCCATCTTGCAAGTTCTTTTTTATTCATGAAGTGCCTGCTGGGATTTATCGCTCATGGCCAACGCCGCGGACGCCGACACCGACGGCGACGCCGACGACACCGGCTTTTCTGCGACGCGAGCTCCTTAACGCTGTCGCGTTAAAACTTTATTATTCCACCGAGCAGGGGTGCCCGCCTCTTAACCTGCACGTAGGTGGCGGAGGACGAAGCAGTCCCCGTGCGTTGAGGACGGTGAGTATTCACGGCCTCAACGGCCAGGCGGATTGCTCGATGCTGGTCGTCTTCAGCCTCGCTCTGGAGCAAGGCCTCCCAGGGTTCTCTACTGTCAATGTTTTCCTTGGCACCTGGGAAGCCAGCACACTCCCATATTATATGGTCTAGCGTACCTTTTTGCTTACAAATTTTGCAGAGGGCCTTGTCATGGTCCCTCGTCTCAGCTGTTAAGTAGATCGGTCGTAAATCACCCTATTGATGTCAGTAGGGCGAGCTATCCCAGTGGCTGCCCAGGGCGAGTCATAGATATTTTTTTCCACCTTTATGGCGAACAAATGATGTTCGTAATAGTTGGAATGTTAACTAATTTGTTTCTATAAAAAGAAATTAACAGAAAGAAAAATACTGGCTGTGGCTTAGCTAAGGTTAAGCCCAGGATGCGAAGCATACTAGCCTTTATTTTAACGCGACAGCGTTAAGGAGCTCGTGTCGCAGAAAAGCCGGTGTCGTCGGCGTCGGCTCAGGCGTGCGGCGCTTGCTCAGGCGCAATTTCGTTGTCGCGCCGAACGCTGCGTTGCTCGACGCTCACCGCGTCCGATGCGGGGCGCGTAGTCGCTGCGCCGTAGCAAAGCCACCTAGAAACAGTCTCTGTAGCACGCCGCAACCTTCGCTTCTCATTCCAACGAGCAGCTCTGTCTCCAGGAGGCATCTCACCTCGTGAGTGTCTAGCAGAGGCAAGCGCAGCTGCTTATATACCGCCGCGATGCCGCGAGCGACGGCGCGAGTTGGAGCCCCATTTCTCCTCTGTCGTGACGTCACGGTGTCACGTGGTATTGAAGGCGACACCGCCGCGCCTGAGGAGCTGGGTTGAGCTCCAGTAATATGCTTCGCATAAAAGCACAAGAACAAATTCTCATTACACTTAAGCACTTCCGGCACACAGCAAGCGTCGTCTGCTTGCGTTACAACGTGCTCAATTTTGACGAGAGCTTTGTGGTCAGAGTCGGTCTCAGTCTTTTCGCGAGCACTATGATTCGACTTTGTTGCGTTGTAGACTGCAAACGTAGCAACTGGCAATATGTCAAGCTGCGACATCGTGTCCCTCTGCAAGGCAGCGGATGAGCGGACTTGCTGCAGCGCATTGGACTGCTGCTATCCGATTGGTGCCAGGATTTGCGCGTTTGCGGCCGTGACTTTACACCGGAAGATTCCTATAACACAACAGCGCTTCGTGAGTCCGGTATTAGGGTAAACGCAAGTGCAAGAGGACAGGGCCCGGCCATTTCACCGTATCGTTTCACGGGATGAGCAGAAGCGCAAATGTGAATGGTCTGCACGGTGCAGCCACCTGGTGGCACAAAGCTCAACCACACGCAATAGCAGTAACGAAATGTATTCTTCTTTGCTGCTGGTGTAAATTTTTCGCAGGAGTGTAATTGTTAGCACGTTGTTTTTGTAAATGTTTAAAACGTTTTACACTTGGTTAGAGCAGTATTAGCTATTTGTTCGGCTGGTTAAGCTCAGGCAGCTCACGATTATCCGGATCCGCGGTCACTACCTGCCCTAAGTAGATGTATTCCCTTACCACTTCCAGTGCCTCGCTACCTATCGTAAACCACTGTTCTCTTCCGAGACTGTTAAACATTAATTCAGAATTTTTAGACCCACCCTTTTTCTTTGCCGTTCCAGGTCAGTGAACATGCATTGCAATCGGTCCCCTGAGTTACTAAGCGAGACAATATCATCAGCGAATCGCAAGTTGCTAAGGTACGTACTCTCCGATAACTCTTACCCCCAATTCTTCTGAATCCAGGTCTCTGAATGCCTCCTGTAAACACGCTGTGAACAACATTGGAGAGATTGTATGTCCCTGCCTGACACCCTTCTTTATTGGGATTTTGTTGCTCTCATTATGGAGCACTACGGTGGCTGTGGAGCCACTGTAGATATCTTTCAGTATTTTTACATATGGCTCGTCTACACCCTGATTCTGTAAATGCCTGCATGACTGCTGCGGTTTCGATTGAATCAAACGCTTTCCTGTAATCAATGAAAGCTATATATAAGGATTGGTTATATTCCGCACATTTCTCTATCACCTGATTGATAGTGTGAATATGGTCTATTGTTGAGTAGCCGTTACGAAATCTTGCCTGGTCCTTTTGTTGACAGAAGTCTGAGGTGTTCCCGATTTTATTTGCCATTACGTTGGTAAATACTTTGTAGACAACGGACAGTTAGCTGATCGGTCTATAATTTTTCAATCTTTGGCGTCCCCTTTCTTATGAATTAAGATTATGTTAGCGTTCTTCCAAGATTCCGGCACACTCGAAGTCATGAGGCATTGCGTATACAGGGTGGCCAGTTGCCCACCATCCATCAACAAATCTGCTGCAATCTGATCCTCCCCAGCTGCCTTCCGCCTTTGCATAGCTACCAAGGCTTTCTTTACTTCTTCCGGCATTACTTGAGGGATGTCCAATTCCTCTAGACTATTCCCTCTTCCATTATCTTCGTGGGTGCCACTGGTACTGTATAAATCTCTATAGAACTCCTCAGCCACTTCCACTATCTTATCCATATTAGTTATGATACCGCCGGCTTTGTCTCTTAACGTACACATCTGATTCTTACCTATTCCTAGTTTCTTCTTCGCTGCTTTTAGGCTTCCTCCGTTCCTGAGAGCAAGCTAAATTCTATCCATATTATACTTCCTTATATCAGCTATCTTGCGCTTGTTGATTAACTTCGAAAGTTCTGCCAGTTCTATTCTAGCTGTAGGGTTAAAGGCTTTCATACATTGGCGTTTTTTAATCAGATCTTCCGCCTCTTGAGAAAGCTTACCGGTATCCTGTCTAACGAAGTTACCACCGACACACTCCTTAATGATGTACACTCGTTAATGATGCCCTAAGATTGTCGTTCATTGCTTCAACATTAAGGTCCTCTTCCTCAGTTAAAGCCGAATACCTGTTCTGTAGCTCGATTCGGAATTACTCTATTTTGCCTCTTACCACTGACTCATTGATCGGCTTCTTAGGTACCAGTTTTCTTCCGTTCCCTCCTCAAGTCAAGGCTAATTCGAGATCTTACCATCCTATGGTCACTGCAGCGCACCTTGCCCAGCACATCCACATCTTGTATGATGCCAGGGTTAGCGCAGAGTATGAGGTCTATTTCATTTCTAGATTTGCCATTCGGGCTCCTCCACGTCCACTTTCTGTTATCCCGCTTGCGGAAGAAGGTATTCATTATCCGCAAATTGTTGCGTTCTGCAAACTCTACTGATGACCTCTCCCCTACTATTCCAATAGCCTATGCCATATTCCCCCACTGAATTCAGCCTGTTTCTTGCCTGCCCTGGCGTTCAAGTCGCCCATCAGTATAGTTTATTTAGTTTCGACTTCACCTATCGCCGATTCCACGTCTTCAGGGCATTATGATTGCATGTAGGGACGTAGGCCTGTACGACCTTCAAATTGTACCTCTTGTTAAATTTCACAACAAGATCTGCCACCCTCTCGTTAATGCTATAGAATTCCTTTATGTTACCAGCTCTATCCTACTAGTTCTTGTATCTGGGCTAAGCCTCGGTAGCACAGGACGCGGCCGCTTTTTAGCACGGCATATGCTTCCTTTGTCATCCTCACCTCACTGAGCCCTATTGTCCATTTACAGCTCACCAATTCCTCGAATAGCACTGCTAAACTCACCTCACTAGATAACGTTCTAACATTAAGCATTGCCAGGTTCAGATTCCAATGGCGGCCTGTCTGGACCCAGAGATGTTTAGCACCCTCTGCTGCGTCACAGGCCTGACCGCCGCCGTGGTCAGTTGATTCGCAGCTGCTGGGGACTGAGGGGACGGGGTTTGATTGTTGTATTCCTATAGGAGGTTGTGTTGAAGTACTGCACCAAGGTGGCCAATCCTGCTCTGGTGAGAGAGTGCGTTGCCTGTTCTGGTCACTGGAATCAGGCTGCACTCCACGCCTGTTTGTGAAATTTCATCAACACGTGGATTTTTTTTAATGCGGTGGAAAATTGCGAGCCACCAGGATTCGAACCACGGTCCTCTTGCACGCGAGGCGGATGCTCTGCACCTACGCCCCCGGTGCACTTAGTATGGGAGTACAGTGTACTATACTTCGTTTCACAAAGTGTTTGCAGTGCTCTGGAAGGTAGGGGCCTCTTAGCCAATCAGGGCTGTAGGAGCACAGCAAATCGTCCGTCAAATATTTCAGCAGTTTAGGACGAGATTTGAAACATTAATCACAAAAACGTAAAACAGTTTGCAGTGACATTATTAAAGTACAGAGCGCTTTCAATCAGTCGCGAAACTGATAGCAATGACCCGCACGAACAGAGCTCTTTGGAGTCGTTTTACAAGGTGCTGATGCGCTGTCTTTCGGCAATATGGCGTCGCCCGATTCGGTTGTGTCCCCTCTGTGCCGTCCGCCGAATATGTGCTGTTTCCCCAAGCTGGCGAAGCAGATAACGTTCTTGAAGGGCTTCGCGTTGAGGGCGGAGGCAGCTCAAGCTTGAATCCAAAAAGAAAACACAAAAAAAGATAAAAAAGACACCCCAGCGCCACATGCTACAAAAGTAAATAAGCTAAACATATTAGTACACTTCTTTTAACGTAGATGGATCCACCCGTCATTATTATCAATGGGTGACAGGCGAGTAGGAACACAATTTTCTGATGCGCTCCATCCTGGTTGGCTAAGCGGCCCCTACCTTCCACAGCGCTGCAAACAGCTTGTGGAACGAAGTATAGATTCTAGTACACTATAGTGGTACTTCGGCTTCACTTTTCAGTAGAGTGTACCAGACTATGGTCGAGTGGGACGAACAGCGCTCCCCCGCTGAGGCACGGCGTACTGAAAAAATTTTGCGAGGGCGCTGCGACCGAATTAAATGGACTGGGGTGGAGACGCGCTTCGCGGCATATTCAACGTAATTTCGCCGAGGGCGCTGAGACCGACTGCACACGTACGCTCTTCTAATGGTGTTTTAGTTCAACTGCAAATTTATATTGACACCTTTTTGCTGTGTACACATATCTGACGCATGGGTTGTACAACATGATATCTTCAATTTTGCTGTCGTTGTCAAGTGCGTCGTCTGCTAGCGAGCGCGCGTCCGTTGCACGTACGCTGGCGGCCACCCAGTTTTTCTCGTAGGAAGTCTGTGCAGTAACATTTGTTATGCTTTTATTTGCTTTGGTGCGTCCGCGACTCTTGTATAGGCCGGTACCCATTGTAGTTTTAGCCGGGTGAACTGCTATTTTTAACACTGTTTTCTTCGCCTATCTACAACATGCAGCTACGAAAGAAAATTTTATTGATATCGTGTCATTTTACGCGCTTTTCTTGTTGGTTGAATATCGATCGGGGACAATTATCAAAGAAAACAATATTACAGTGAAATAAACTGGGTTTATTGAATGCTTGGTGCGAAGAGGTGCAGATGACCCAACGTACGTACTTCTAGGTAAATCTAAGGGTGCATAGACATATTTATCAAAAACATACATGTAAGAGAAAAATTATCAGATATCCTAAATGCACTGATTGAAAAGTGAAAACTCCTTGCCGGAATATGCGTGCTTCTTTTAAAAGCTGCACCAGCCTCAAGTGCACCAATCGACTTTCCAAGAAAGGGAATCAAGGCAATTATTGAAGGTTAATATGAACAACAGTGTTAGGGAAAATATATTGCATATGTACTCTGAGTGAACCGGGGAGACCCCTAAGTCTTTACCAATGTAATCTTCGTGGCTTGTCTGGCAATCTCCATCAAAGTGCCAGCAGGCTAAACGACGTAGAAACTTATAGTCTAATCGAATAGTATTTACTATTCAGATCGTATTTGACTTCGGAATTAACTATTAAAATTATTGAACAGCCGTTTCGGTTCGAATGTAATGCATAACAGCACTTTTGAAATCTCGAAGGTGAGGGACCAATACAAGTGAGGAATCTTACTCCGAATGATTGTGCTGCTGGAGAGTCGTGGCTGTTGTGCAGAGGCACACCAGTTCCTGAGAGAATTAAAGCATGGGCGGTAATCAGTTCTGCTGAACAAATTCGCAGCTGTCATTCAATATAAAGGCCCCGTTTTGGGGCAGCCTGTAGATCTGCTAGGTTCATTGAGGAAAAAAAAATGTTTTGACAGTCATGGTTATATTGCGCTCAGTTTTACACAGACGATATTAAGGAAGGACAGGACGTGGACGGACGTTGGTCCGTCCACGTTCGTGGGTCCTGTCCTTCCTTAATATCGTCTGTGTAAAACTGAGCGCAATATAACCATGAACGTTCACCAACTAGCCCACTTCATTGCTTGACAGTCATGTTTGCAACCCACTGAAACTGGGTGCCTGATATGGTACCACACTTACCTTTCTCAGCGAACACAGCAGATCTACAAATATGTCAACGTGTATGTCAGGCATGCGGTTCCTTTAATTGCTTCATTATTGTTCTCATGATAGTGCACCAGACAAATGAAAGAAGCCGTTTATAATACAGAAGCTGCTTGGTTGAGTGGACGTACAGTTGGGAACGGCAGTAAATTTAGCAATACATCAGACTCGAGAATAGTTCCATTCATTTACACCCCTAGAAAAATGCCAAAGAACGCAGCTAGCTTCTTTTCTTTAATGAAACACATTCTAGCGTTTTACGTCTAAAGATGTCATTATGAGTCTGCAGTTCTCACCACCTAAGGTTCTTTAACGGGCACTACAACAGAAGCGCACGAGTGTTTTCCCACATCGTTGCCATCGGATTCCGCGACCTGATTTGAACCCGTGAGCTCGAGTTTAGCAGCGCAATGCCATATCCTCTATGTAGCCACTAGTTAGGCTAACAGGCCCCTTTTTTTGCTTTTTTTTCGTTGTTGTTGTTAAGCATGGACTGGAGAGACATTACACGGGGCTTACGGGACAAAGATAGCAAGTATAATGGCTACCTACATCTGTTGTCGGCGCCCGAGGTCCGATCACAATATTTATTTATTTATTTGTTTGCTTGTTTTTTTGTTTCAGTAATACTGCCAGCCTTCGTTTGAAGTCCCTTGGCAGGAGTGGGTGTTACATGAAGCACAGAAAGGTACAAGACAATAATACAAGGCAATCATAAAAACAATTGTGTGACGCCAACAAACACTGTACTTAAAGACAACGCTCAAGGAAGAAAATGGATAAAGAACCCGCACCAATTACTCCACATTGTATTACGCGAGAACACTAAACATGAATGGGATGTTGCACTGCAGTTTTTTTTTCTATAATAATACTGCCCGTAAATCTAAGTAGACGCCGGATGGGGCAGATATCTTTTATTTGTTTGAAGCAATGAGCAGGAAGCTTATATATGTTTTTCCATCTGCATTTCGCGCGATCTACTGATGGAAAACTATATGTGAAAATATACACGCGAGAGATACAGGCTGCTTGAAGAACAAGAAAAATATTTGTTTTCCAAAGGGAACCGTAAAATAACATAGCAGAATGAAAATCGACACTGTGGCCACAATGCACACGCAATCACCGAACGGCACTAAAAATATATATATAAAATGAAATAAAGAAGAGGAAGAGAGGCATCTATTCCTAAGGCATAAATACATGTCACGTGCAATTATAAACACCGTTTGAGCGGTATGAATGCATATACCAGCGCGCGAAGTAGTACAAATGGCCCTTCCAAGAAGTACTGCCAGTACCGCCAGCATTTCCAACGGCGCGACCTTGATGCGGCCGAATCACGAGACGTTCATTTGTGGGATTGCCCGACGTTTGTGCGCAGGCGCGAGTAAGAGCAGACACGAGAGAGAAAATCTGGGGCCTTTTGCTCCTTGAATTTGCTTACGCTGGGACGCTAGCTGACGGCGCGGTGAAGCAGCGGGCACTGACGCCCTGTTGGGCGACCGCTGCGTCGGACACACTGTCTCCTGCCTGCGGCCCTCGTGCCAAGTCAGTCATGCCGGACCGTAGCTTTCTCGCGCCTTACGGCGATGTACCATGAAAATAACATCACAGATGTTTCCGTGGGAGCAGTAGGGGTCGTAGTAGAGGCCGGGCCGCATATATTGAAAATCTAGAAGTCAGAGCGCCTTAGCAACCACGTTTGAACGTAAGTGGCTGAAAGGCCGCCGGTGACGCTTGACGCCCCTGCAACCGCTATGAGAATATGTTGCGCTACCCTAACGCCTCTTATGCTAACCTAACCTAACGAGACGTGGCCGGGACGAAAAGACAATAGAGAGTTTTAGATTAGGCGACGCAAGCGGCTTGCGTGCGCAGAAACTAGGGGCCATGTTACTGCGCATGCGCAGACCCACACGTATGGGTCTGCACATGCGCAGTACCGTCGCCCCTAGTTTTTGCGTACGGAAGCCGCTTGCGTACCCTAACCTAAACTTTCCATTAATTCTTACGGCGTAACCGCTGTGAGAATACGTTGCACCACCCTAAAGCGTTTAACGCTAACATAACGTAACGTTAACCTAACCTAACGTGGCCGAGACGCAGACAAAAATCCGCGCGGCGTAACCGCTGTGAGAATACGCTGCGCCATGCTAACGCCTTTTACGCTAACGTAACCTAACCTAAGGTAACCTAAACCTAAGCTCACCTCAGCCAACGTGGGTGAGACGCAAAGTCAATAAGCCTCACGACGTTACATCAGGCAGTGGCGTTCAGCCTCGCATGCTAAGGCACTGTGCGTTTATTGTACTCAAAGGCGACCACTCAGAAATGCTGTTGAAAAATCGTGGACAGCAGCTTACAAAAAGCCTGTCAAGAGTGAAGATACTGCACTAGGAGAGCAGGCCGGGCCTCTACTGCGGCCCCTACCTCACCCCCGGAAAAATCAGCGATGTTTTAAAGCGCAGCTTCCGTTCCCGCATTTCGCGGCGCCGTCGGCCTCGCCGTAACCAAGGTCATCATCCGCACGCGCCACGAGCCTTGCTCTCCCCTTGTCTTCCAAAGCCAGGTCACGTGTTCTCGCCTATCCTCTAGCCCTCTTCTTCGGCGCAGTGCCGTTGCGGTGACTCTTGTACCGTCCACTCCGCCCTCGTCGTCCCTTCTCCTGCTCTTGCGGAACTGCTGTGGTGCCTGCGGCGAGTGCTCCTTGCCGCCTAGCGCGTGAACCACGGCTATCCGCTCCCCCGTCTCCGCGTCGCGTGGCTGCATGGCTCTCAGCCGAGTCCCTCGCTTCCCCGTTTGCGGGGCGCGTTCCTCAGTGGCATTTACGCCTCTGGCAGTGCTTGCGCCTGGCTGTCCTTCTCCCGCCTTTACTCTTGCCCTATACCTCCCCTTACCTGGCGCAGTGCCGTGGCGGTGACTCGAAAGACAGTAGACAGTTACGCGTACCCAACCAGAGCGTACGATATACGCTATAGTATAGCGTACGCTAAGCAGCGCACGTTTGTTACAGTTTTAGTGCCCCGCGAGATCATCGGTTCTAAGAAGCCATATGTCGTCGTTGCGGCTATCTCCCGACTATAGCGATAAGTAGCGCTGACATCTCGAATGTTTCTTTCGTTTGGCTTTGACTCATTCGAAACGAGAAGCGATCTCGAAAACACCACAAGGTTATCCATAATACTCTGTCGTCGAAGCGGTCTGAGATAAATGAAAGCCGTATACACAGCCATTTGCTACAAATGAAGTGAATTTTACAAAAGCAACACCAAATTTGATTCGAAGCGGGCAGCCCGGACCGCCACCATGTTTCTCGCAAACTCCGCAAACCACACAACGACGCTAATGCTAAAACTGAGAAATAGCATGCGGACGCTATATGCTATGGGTCATTTAGCGTACGCAAGTGTATAACGTACGCTAAACTAAAACTGTCTAATTAAAGCATTTAGTCCCTTTACTTCTACTTCTCACCACAACCTTGTGCAGCCACATTGAGGCCTATCTGCGTGTGAATGAGTGTGTGACCTCTACTCAATACCTTTGTTCTCCACCCGTTCCCTCATCCCACCTCAGAAGAAAGATTACATAATAATTGCTATATAATCTAGCCCCCCCCCCTCCTCTCTGCTGCGGTGATCCACTATAAGATGACGCAATGGAACGTCACCAGAATGCCGGCTCGATAGCGGGGGATCGAGGTGTGTGCTGCCCAATCCAAAATGCAGAACCACTTCCATTTGGCACTGTGTATTCTGTATGCGGTTGCCTGTTGTCGAAATAAGGCAGGAGCTGCGCTCAAAGATCGCATTACCAAGAAGTGTAAATGTCGACCAATTTTTTGAAGGTAGAGTGCCGTAAGGGACAAGAAAGGTTTAATCTGGCATGACTGACTAAAGCCCCGCAGGTGCGAGAAAGTCTGTCCGACGTAGCGTCAGACACAGCGATCGCCAAATGGGGCATCCGCGTCCACTGCCTCAAAGCGCGGTCAGCCAGCATAGGAGCGTAAACAAACTCGACCCCTTTCCGCAATGCCGGTATGTCCAGGGGACAAACGCTAACAACATGCGCTAAGAAATCTATTCCGTAGATCCTAGGCAGAGTCATATATTCAAGAAGCCAAAGCCCCCAGATTTTCTGCCTCGCGCCCGCTCTTACTCGTGCCTGCGCAAAAACAGCTGGCGATCCATCAAATGAATGTCTCGTGGTGTATTCGCATTGTTTAGCTGTTTGCACACACTCTGCATGCCCTTTGGCTCATTTGTGCTGTTTGCTTGTTTTCAACAGGGCATTTACATTTTAGCACGATGGACAAGCACCTAAAGAGCTACATGGCCGGCTTTAAATTGACGTTGGTAGAGTTTCTTCTCGAACACAGGACGCATGCAGCCGGCAGCAAATTCGACGTGGAAGAGAACTGTGTTAAAGAAATGGTGCTGTCAGAAAGAAGCTTTGAAGTACACAAACAGCAATAAGCGCGCTGTCCGAAGCAAGCCATGCAAGTTTTACGAATTGGAAGAACAGCCCCCCTGCTATATGATAGAAGTGCGAAACAATAGCTATGCCTTGACAATGGACATGCTGCATATGAAGGCTCAAAGCTTGGCACGTGCGAAAAGCATACCATGCGAAGGTTTCAAATCTAGTGCCCCTTAGGTGCAAAGATTTTGAAGAGGAAAGGCCTCTCCTTTCGGCGAAGGACCACACTGTGCCAGGGGCTTCTGGATGACTACACCGACAAGGTACTCAGCTGTCAGTCCCGAAATCTATACAGTCGAAGTTAAATATAAAAAAACCGTTGGCATATGGACAACCGGGAAGCTACATTGTACTGAAAAGGAAAATTAATTCCCAACAAAGCTTTCCGCAAAGGAATCATAGTTCGAGCCCAAAAGGATAGGGCTAGATGAACGAGGACATCATGCTCGACTGGGTAAAAACCATTTGGTGTGTAGCGGCGCGGCGATGGAGCTGCGCACCACCCCCGCAGCCATAAACAACTCCGCGGGGCGTCCCGCGGGCCTCCCGTAAGCGGACCTTCGCGAGTGTTGGACACCAGGCACACGGACACATGATCCGACTCATTGTGCCGAACGTCGTGCGCGAGCTCCCTTTTCTTGTTACTGTGTTTACTGCCTTCCTTTCGCACTAGGTCCGTGCACCGCACTTCTCTATGCTCCTTTTCCCTCTTTTCTCCTCTCGCTCTCTAAAGCCCTCGCCACTTCCGGCGCGCTGCGCGCGCCCGCTCAATTCTCTCTTTTGACAGAATAAACTAGACCTTGTTACCGAAAAGACGTGTGTCCGTCTCGTTCACCACGGCTCTACAAAGTGGTGACCCGTAGTTTTCTTCGCGGCACTGCCGAAGTTATTGTGGAGCCATGCACGGCAACGAGATCCAACCAGACACTCAACCTACGGGCACGACCGAGCAACAAGACGTCTCCGCGGTTTCCATCCGACTCCCACCATACTGGGACCGCAACCCTGCAGTTTGGTTTCTGCAAGCGGAATCGCAATTTATTCTCTCTGGCGTTCGCACGGAACAACGCAAGTACCACCTAGTTGTTTCGGCACTGTCGCCTACTGCTGCAGAAGAAGTTGCCGACCTGCTTTCTGGACCGCCTCCCGCCACTCCATACAGCGATCTTAAGGCTGCCCTTCTCGAACGCACAACAACATCGCAGCGAGCCCGCATGCAACAGTTGCTCTCCGCAGAGGACTTGGGAGACCGTCGGCCAAGCCAGCTCCTTCGCCGTATGCGACAGCTCATGAGCGACAACACAACAGTAAGCGATGACCGCCTCCTGCGAGAACTGTTCATGCAGCGCCTTCCAGTAAACGTTCAGATGGTACTCGCTACAGCCACGGTAATGGACCTCAACAGCCTGGCCAGCTTGGCGGACAAAGTCATGGAGATGATGACGCCAGCGGTGTGCAACGTAACATCATCCAGCACCACCGCGAGTTCAGCGCCACAAACATCATCCTCCGCCGAGTCTCCCATCGACGTGCTCTGCAATCGCCTTGAACAATTAGTGTGTGCTGCGGAGCGTCATCGCACTTCACCCCGTCACGGAAGGTACCGCAGCTCGAGTAGATCACGGCGTCCAAGAGAAGAACGCTCCCGGTCTCAAACGCCACCACGGGTATGCTTTTATCACCGCCGCTTCGGGCAGGAGGCGCGCCACTGCCTCCGTCCTTGTGCATGGCAGGGAAACCAGCCGGCCGACCTTTAATGGCGACAACCGGTCAGGGCCAAAGCAAAAGTCGCCTATTTCATGTCATGGACAGAACCACAGGCCAGCAATACCTGGTGGACACCGGGGCGGAGGTCAGCATTATTCCCGCGCAACGTTCCGACCGAACTACACCGCCGACCTCATATCTTCAAGCTGTCAACGGTAGCAGGATACCTGTTTACAAGTCGCGGTCCCTCACCCTGAATCTTGGCCTGCGCCGCGTGTTCCGTTGGGTTTTCCTCGTCGCTGATGTTCGCCGTGCTCTTATTGGCGCTGATTTCCTGGACCACCACGGACTGCTCGTCGATGTGAAACGCCAACGCCTGCTGGACACTGCTACCTTGCTGTCTGTTCATGGCGTCGTTTCCTGTGACTCGCCTATAGTCGCCCCAACCTCAACAATTGCTGGTGATCCTTTTGCTTGCCTCCTTCGACAGTTCCCCAACCTCACGCGATCACCAGACTGGACAAAGCCCGTACAACATGATGTACGTCATCACATCATAACAACTGGTCCACCTGTATTTGCTCGCCCACGACGACTCGCCTCGGACAAACTCAAAATTGCCAAAGCAGAGTTCGAACACATGTTAGAACTTGGAATCGTACGACCATCGTCCAGCAGCTGGGCGTCCCCGCTCCATTTGGTCCCCAAGAAATCAGGTGACTGGAGGCCGTGTGGGGACTACCGATCCCTGAACGCAAAAACCATTCCGGATCGGTACCCACTGCCTAACATCGAAGATTTCACGTCGGCACTGGATGGCACTACAGTGTTTTCCAAAATTGACCTGGTGCGAGCCTTTCACCAAATTCCTGTCGCACAAGAAGACATTCCAAAAACAGCAATTACTACCCCATTCGGCCTCCTTGAATTTTTAAGAATGCCTTTCGGTCTCCGAAATGCCGCACAGACATCACAGCGGTTCATCGACACAGTCACACGCGGTCTGCCGTTCGTTTTCGCCTACGTTGACGACTTGCTTGTGGCAAGCTCATCCCACGAAGAGCACCTCCAACATCTCCATCAGCTTTTTGAGCGCCTATCAGCAAATGGTATCGTCGTCAACACTGCCAAGAGCGAGTTCGGAGTACCATCACTTGATTTTCTCGGCCATCGCTTGGATAACAACGGCATCCGCCCTCTTCCCCACAAAGTGCAAGCCATCATGGAGTTCCCCAAGCCAGCTTCAATCACTAAGCTGCGCCAGTTTCTAGGCCTGGTAAACTTTTACCGCCGATTCATTAGAAACTGTGCTATGCTGCTGGAACCCCTCGAGCGTTTGCTCTGCGGCAAACAATCGTCAACCGCACTGCCCTGGGACAGCACAACCGATGAAGCTTTCAATTCTATCAAGCACGCTTTGGCCGATGCCACACTGCTAGCTCATCCTAACCCCAACTATCCGTTATCGCTCATGACGGATGCCTCCAGCTCTGCGGTCGGAGCGGTACTGCAACAAAAAGTAAACGGTGGGTGGCAGCTCCTTGCCTTTTTCTCAAAACGCATGACCCCCGCACAAACACGCTACAGTGCTTTCGGCCGTGAGTTGCTCGCCATGTTTCTCGCCGTGAGGCATTTCCGACACCTACTTGAAGGCCGCTCTTTCACAATCTTCACTGACCACAAGCCTCTCACCTACTCAATCGGCCGCTCTGAATCATTATACACTCCACGTGAGGTGCGCCAGCTCGCTTTCATCTCAGAGTTTTCAACCGACATACGCCACGTCAGCGGCGTTGACAACTCACCAGCTGACGCCCTCAGTCGCGTGGGTGCTATCACGCGCAGTCGCTCCAAGAGCTCTATCTCAACATCATTTCCTTTCAACCTCCGAGAATTGGCTACAGAACAAGCTAGTGATTCTGAGCTCCGTCACTTACGTGACGCGTCAACATCTCTTCAGCTTGAATTAGTTACCTTTGAAGATGTGCCAATTGTTTGCGACACCTCCACGGGCACACCTCGGCCTTACCTAACCACCTCATTTCGCAAGCAAATATTTGACTCATATCACACTCTTGCACACCCAGGCATTCGCGCATCCCAAAAGCTTGTCTCATCACGCTTCGTCTGGCCGGGCATGAACGCAGATATCAGAGACTGGGTCCGCTCGTGCGCACCTTGTCAGCGCGCGAAAGTTCAGCGGTACCCTGTCCCCCCCACAAAGCCTTTCTTGCAACCCGACGAACGTTTCTCCGTTGTGCACGTCGACATTGTCGGCCCGCTACCCCCATGCCAAGGCTATCGCTATCTTCTGACATGTGTCGACCGCTTTACACGCTGGCCCGAAGCGACACCTATCCCCGACATGTCTGCAGCTACTGTCGCCGCAGCTTTTGTTTCCGTTTGGGTATCCCGATTTGGCTGTCCAACGAATGTTGTCACTGATCGAGGCCGGCAATTCGAATCGTCCCTTTTCACGGAGCTACTTCAACTTCTCGGAACAGCACGCTTGCGAACTGCCTCCTACCACCCTCAAACAAATGGCCTCGTCGAGAGATTTCATCGCCATCTCAAGGCAGCACTCACAGCGCACGGCTGCCCAAACAAGTGGGTTGACAGACTTCCGCTCACGCTTCTCGGAATTCGATCTGCCTTCAAAGAGGACCTCTCCTGCGCTACTGCGGAGCTTGTTTACGGCACCTCGCTTCGCCTGCCAGCCGACTTCTTCGAAGAAAACACCCTCACCTCATCACTAACAGCAAGCGAGTACGTCGACCAGCTTCGCGATGTGTTCCGAAACCTCCGTCCGCAGCCTACGCGTTTTAACAAACCCCGTGCAGTGTACATCACTTCGGACTTGCAGACAGCCACACATGTTTTTGTGCGTTACGGCCCTGTGCGCGGCTCGCTGCAGCCCCACTACCTCGGGCCATTCCCCGTTTTAGAACGTTTTCCTTCTAACTTCGTCGTCGACGTAAATGGGACACGAGATACAATCGCGCTTGAGCGACTCAAGCCAGCATTCAGCGAGGCACCCGCGCTTAATTATCTCGCCTCCCCGGAACACGCGGACTCCTCCTTGCAAGTGCGCGGTTCGTCACCTCTTCGTCGCGTTCACTGGGCTGCCACTTGTGCATTGTGAGCATCGTTCGTCGCTTCAGAGGGGGGAGCAATCTGTAGCGGCGCGGCGATGGAGCTGCGCACCACCCCCGCAGCCATAAACAACTCCGCGGGGCGTCCCGCGGGCCTCCCGTAAGCGGACCTTCGCGAGTGTTGGACACCAGGCACACGGACACATGATCCGACTCATTGTGCCGAACGTCGTGCGCGAGCTCCCTTTTCTTGTTACTGTGTTTACTGCCTTCCTTTCGCACTAGGTCCGTGCACCGCACTTCTCTATGCTCCTTTTCCCTCTTTTCTCCTCTCGCTCTCTAAAGCCCTCGCCACTTCCGGCGCGCTGCGCGCGCCCGCTCAATTCTCTCTTTTGACAGAATAAACTAGACCTTGTTACCGAAAAGACGTGTGTCCGTCTCGTTCACCACGGCTCTACAGGTGAAACCGCCCCGGCGCCTTGTTGCTCAGATAGTTACTTTTGATCTTGGATAGCTTCTGCGGGCACTTGACACCAAGGAATAGCTGTGCTGTGTCAGCACAGACATTGCTACTGTTCCGGGTGAGCTCACAGGTGTGCTGCAACCACTGGATGTCAGCGCCCGAGGTAACTTGGTGATAGTAGGCTGTGACGTCACAGACGGGTGGTCTGCCATTTCTAGCGCGTTGAGCCTTGCCCCATGGATGTTGATCGTCTCGATCACGTGGTTGATCTGTAGCGTTATCCTGTTGTAACCTTCCTTGAGGGTCCCTACTGTCGTCGCAAGTTTGTCTTGCCCTTCCTTCAGTGACGCGACGGTGGTTGCAAGCCCGCCGAGCAGTTCCTTGATTTCCGTAGTTTTGCTGTCCGTGCTCGATGGATGTTTGTTTGTCACGGCTTTTCTCTTATGCGGATTGCGCGTGGATTCGGTGACCGGTACTTCCACTACCATGGGTCTGATGTGGTTTCGGTTTGATTAGAGTCGGAGGGTGGTGGCGTTTTGAGTTGTCTGATCTCCTCGACAAGTTGTGTGATTGTTTGCCTTAACTCTTTGCTTTCGTTTTCTAGTCTTTTAATCGTATTTGCGATTTCTACTTGCTCTGGCCGTGCCATCGGACTCACCTGGCTGGCGGCCTGCTGTTGGTGCTGCTGTTCTTGTCTGGCTGGCTGCCTGCTGTTGGTGCTGCTGTTCTTGTCGCTACTGTTGTTGGTGCTGCTGAACTCGTTGGGCCCACGTCAACCGGTCATCACCGCAAACTCATGGGCTGGGGGCGAATCGTATCCTTGACGAGGATCTCTGGCTCGGGTTCCGGGAGCGTCCTCGCGATCGTGACGACAGGCGACCGCGGTTCCTCGATCTCGAGCGGCCCCGCTCGCCGGACAAGCGAGCATTTGCGTTGGCGGCCACGTTGTCGTTGATGGCGCTACACTCGGCGTCCTTGAGCGGCGGGAAGTCGTGCTGACTCAGGGCGATTGGTCCTGATCTCGTGGTGCTTTTGCTTGCGTTTGCTGCGATTCTTCTTTCAACTCGTCTTCTTCGGACGACGTAGGGGAGTTGGAAGCGGTTCGTGCATTCCTTGCTTGCCGTGACGTGATTTCTCTCGCAGAGCGCACACTTGATCGAGGTGCACACATGATCTGCGTTAGGGTTGGCTAGTTCACAGCCTTTGCAAATTGCGTCGTCGGGCGAGGGGCATACGTCGGCACGATGGCCGAGTCTGCCGCACACATGGCACATGGCGATCTGCTTGCGGTAAAGAGAACAGCTAATCAGGGCATTGCCGTATCTGACATAGTTCGGGACTCGAAAGCCGTCGAAGGCGATGATGACCGTGCCAGTTTCCTTGATTCTCTTTGCCGCCAGAGCGAGCGGGTTGCGTGGGTTGACGATCTTGCGGTTTATGGGGTCCTGCGTCTCATCGAGTGGAACCCCTCTTATAACGCCTTTGCACGTTTCGTGCGGCGCCGTCCTATATGCAGCGGTTTCAAACGTTTGCGCTCCTATGGAAATGCTGCGGATCGTGAGGTATTTTGCTGCGTTCGCTTCGGATGGTGTGCTGACCACCATGATGTTCTGCTTCAAATTGGGGCATATCGTGTCCTCGCATCGCTCGTTAGGTTCGATGCAAGCAGCCATGCAAATTGCTTTGGTGACCGTAAGTTGGCCTACCTTGGCTATGTTGATACCGCCACGTATGCGAATCACGATCTTGATGTCATCTTGGGGCAGCGCGGGCATTCTGCTTGCTTTGATCAAGGAGTTTCTCGCTGTTGAGACGGTTGCGTTCTTATTTCCTCCCTTTCGCTGGTGGTTAGCGAGGTTGGGCTGGCTCAACGCAGTCTTGATTACTGACGGGCGCGGCGCCACGTTAGTCCACCCAGCGTCTGCGGTGCAGTCTTCCGGGCTCATGTCTTGGCCATTGACTTCGTATGCCATCGCTGTAGGGTCGTTCTTGGCTGGAAGGCTCGTTTGTAGTGATCGCTGGAGGCCCCCGCAGCGGGGGTGGGCGCGGAGAGGTCTGGGGTCGGCGGTGGCTTGGTGGGAGTCGAGACGGGCGTTAATGGAGGCGGCCGTACTCGCCGTTAGGCTTAGAGCCCGAGGCGGGGCGGCGAGAGATGAAATCACTCGTAAAAAAGTGCAGAGGTCACGCACTTGCCGAAATGTGGTCTCCCTAGGTAGAAAAAAACTTCAATAATCCGATTCCGAGTAGAAAAGGCATGAAACTGGGCAAAAGGCACATTTAAATTGGCGAGAAAGCGGGAGCCGGCGCGGATGCGTCCGCAGCAAGTACATGCTTCTTCTTCCTCAACTTGTTGGCAATACATATGCAATTATTGAGAACAAAATTTGCAAGAACCAATCAGAAGCTTTTGTTATTGTTAAGCCCTTGAAGTGCAAGCCCTTGAAGTGCAGTCTAGTGAAAATGCAACACATGTTAAAGGCTGTAGAAAAACTATAAATGGAGATTATAATTCCAGTTACAAAGATCGCGACTGTTTGTGTGTTTTTAAAGACACAAGGAAATGCCTACATCTCACCAGTACCAATCTCATTAACAATGTAGCCAATATGATAAAAAATTGCAATTATGTGCCTCACTATGTCATTTATTAGCAATATTGGCTTTCATTTGTTTCAACTGCGGATTTTTTTTACTGTGCCCCAGGTTGCAGAAAAGTGCCTGTCTAGGAAATACTGCACAAAAGTTCGGCACATGCTGGACACCGTAATTAATGTCTTTAGATTAGTTCTGGCTTAGCCTTCATTCACCTCTTTGAGCACTGCTTGTCAGTACTATAGATTTTTTCCTCAGCATAATAATGCTCACTTTAGTAAATCCAGTTGGCCAATTTTGCAGTGGAAAATGTAAAGATGTTATAGAAAGGATAAGTGGTTAAAATTTTATAATTTAACTTAATTAGATAACTCTTATGGTTATCTTGCCATCTCATTTTTACGATTTTAGTAACATTACAAACCATGAGAAATTTTTTTTGAATCTGAAGAAAACCTGTTTACAAAGCTGTATCAAACAATTTGCACCCAAGCGCACTATTTTGAGAAATGTTTCCTGCAATGGGTATCTAACATAAAGAAAGCTTATGATGTGAGAATATGAAAATTTTCCGAAACAAATAAGCCATTGCTAGTAGCTATAAAACACTTTTAGCAAAATCTGAGTTCATTGTGCACTCACACAAACTGTCCTGAAGGGACACGAAATTACAGTATGAAGGTAATTTTGGCTTTTGCTTGTTGCACATTAGGGATGTATGATGTGTTCATCAGCTTCATTTCGAAATATTTACATTTGCAGCTTTCTTGTACAGCCTTCATATTCTATTCTCTTCGTTTAGCATTATGTAAAGTAGTCTATATAGCCGATTGGGGCCCACATTTCATGTGTAACACTCGTGAAACTGTTTGCTTTTAGGCATCATGCGCATTTCTGAAATTAGTGTTCTTATTGGATTTTGTGTTTAATGAACAAATTATTGGAATTGGTGTTTCTGAATAAACCTGAGTTTCATTTCTTATATTGACTTCAGAAATTAGGAATAATGTATGCATGTTGACCAAACCCAAGTGCATGGTGCATGCATCGTGTCCCTCACAGCCCAATAAGTTATCTCTCAGGGCACACCCCACAAAGAAAACCTATATATATATATATATATATATATATATATATATATATATATATATATATATATATATATATATATATATATATATATATATATATATATATATATATATATATATATATATATATGACTCCAGCTATCGGGAACAGGTTTGCTAGCCTTCGTACTGCATGCATAGCTATAGCTCATTCCAGTTTCTTTGAATGGGTTAGTAAACTTGAAGTATGATTTCCCAGTTCGGTACGTTGTAGTTTATTCCTATTGGTAGTCAAGTTAGATTCAGTTGGGAATGTAAGGTGGGCATAGCTGGTTCTAATTGGCTAGGCCAATTGGACTTGGTTGCATACCTGACTCAGTTGTAACCAATTGGAGGTAATGATTTCCCAATTGGGCCCCGTTGATTCCAACTGACAAGTCCATTTGGACTCGATTGGTTTCACTTTGACTCAGTCATAACCAGTTGGAACTAGGGATTTTCATATTGGTTCCAATTGGGTCAAGTTCGTTCCAATTGGCATCTCCAATTGGTTTCTACTCTGACCCAATCGTAACCAATTGGAAGTAGGCATTTTCCAATTGGTTCCAATTGGTTCCTATTGGTTCCAGTGATTACTATTGGAAAAGCCAATTGGAGTCAATCGGTTTTTTTTTACTGGGTAGGGAGCTTAGTTTATACACGGAACAGAGTAGAGAACAATAGCGGACACTCGAGCCGTTTCGCTATGGATCGAGGAACGATGCGTTTCGCGGCTGAGCTGCAGTGGCTAGAATTGGGAAGCGTGATGAACGCGCTGGCTCGCGCGTGGCGCTTTGGGAGGAAACTGCCAGCGGGGGCGCTGCCTCACGCATACACAAAAACAAAATCCATAAAGAATTCAAATGACACGGTCGCCTGATTGTGGAGCTGTCAGAGTTCGTGAATGTTGCCGCAGGGGGTAAACTGGAAGGCCTGGTGGACCTGGGAAAATTCACACTGGAAAGCGACAAACATTCCCTGCGATCATGGTCTCGTGATCATGTTTCAGCCTCTAACTGGTTCCTGGCTCCAGATACTTGGAGTTTTCGCTTCTACCTAAACTTACCCAAACTATACCTATACCTAAACTTACCTAAACCGATGGGAGGCTCATCCGGAAACTTCACCAGCCGGATTTCTTCTAGCAAGCACTGCCGAGGCTAAGGGTCACCCTTCAGGCCACGCTTAATGTAATGAATGCCTTCGTGAGAAGCTTGGCTTTAAGTACCTGCTGACGTGCCGGCTGAGCCAAGACTGCCTCGAGACATCGTTTGGTAGCATTAGACAATTTTCTGGTTGCAACGACCATCCCACGTCTGCCCAATCCTTGCTCACCGTGGACTGCTTCAGTTTTTACGACTTGGTCAAAGCTCCCAGCAGGGGCAATTGTGAAGGGGGAGATCTTACATTTCTCCTCAGTAGTGAGGATGCAAGCCATGACCTGGACGCATTGCTGGATAGTGGGAAGGTTGAAGAAGCTTCTCACATGATAAAAAGTCCACAATGTTCCCCGACCATGAGTACCCTGAAAAGATGAGTGATTCACGGAGTCTTCTACATGGCAGGGTAGGTTGCGCGCAAAACAATCCTGAAGACTGCGTGCAAGGAATGCTTCGAGGAGTTTCTCGTTTCCGCCGACGAAGCCAACAAACAGCTGGCGATGTTCACGAAGTCAGAATGTGATTCTTGCGGTGCAGCGAGTTGTCACATGGTGGAAGTTCAATTTTGTTACTCCTTCTTTTGCAGAAAGTAATGGGCCACTGGTTTCTTCATTTGTCGGACTCTCTTAAGCTTACTATATTATGGCGATATCGATTATATGGACACTCCAGGCGCATACCTGCCATAGCCGTCGCCGCCATGTTCCATATAAAGTCCAAGGGCAGTAATGTGACCGCGCGCCGCATGCTGTATGTGCGTGTGAAAGCGTAGGGGGGGTGGCATGGGTGAGCCGACGACGGTGGCACAGTCTTGTGTGTGGAAAGGAGGAACGCGGGGAAGAAGTGCGTCGCCTTCCATCGCACGCGATACGTCAGCGGGAGTGGAGGGAGGAGGGCAAGTCTTATGATTCTGTGATCTGTGAATCTGATTGTGCATCACGTTTATTTGCCTTGTTTGACGCATTGTATACAGTGACTTTTTCTTAGCTACATAGATTTATTGGAGACATGCGTGTATTTATACATCTTGTTGCGAGGGGTTTTGTATGTGTGCAATGAACTTTGTTTCCAGTGACAATTTTTGCCATTTATCAAGCTGTATCTTCGCATTTGTATATTTCATTGTGTCTTCGCATTTCTAATATACGAGGGCAACGCAAATGAAAGTGAGCCAACCCATCCCGTGCAATAATGGTTCATTCATTATTTACGAGGCATGCACGTAGCACACAGGCATCTCTCATTTCCAAAAGTGACACGCAGCTGTGAGAATAAAGCTTCTTTAATCCTCTCATACACTGGGTGGAACATGGTTGCATGACATAAGAGACACGCCAAAAGTTGAACAGCGTGGTGTCGTGAGGTTTTCGACAGCTGAAGGTGTTTCCCAAAAAGAAATTGGTCGCCGTATGGCTGCCGTGTATACGTTGAACATTTAATTTCATTGGCCACTGTGGAGCATTGGAGCAAACTGTTCAAAGAAAGACCGGGAAGATGCAAACATGATCCAAGACCGGGCCAAAGCCGCCATGCAATCAGCCCCAACACAATTGCGAAGGTTGATGAGCTGATTAGACAAAAACGCAGGATAAGCATCGATGAACTGGAAGAGCGTGTGAACATCAGCCACGGTTCGGTTCACACCATAATTCATGAACATCTCGGTTATCGGCTCTTGTGTGCGCAATGGATGCCCAAGATTTTGAACTGCCACCAGAAGACTGAGAGGTTCGGCACTGCTTTGACTCATCTGATACGGTATCACAATGAGAGTGACGATTTCTTGTCTGCAATTGCGACCGATGACGAATCATGGTGCCACTACTACGAGCCTGAAACACGACGGCAAAGCTTACAGTAGAAAGATTCGAATTCACCCGCCCCCCAAAGAAAATAAAGGCCGTCATTTCCGCCGGAAACATATTGTTGACTTTTTTTTCAATTGCCAGGGGCAATTACTGATCGCATTTGGTAAACCTAGAGTGGCTATCAATCGTTTCCCATATTGTGAAACGCCGGATCGTCTGCATGTCCCGATCAAGAGCAAACAACGTGGAAAATTGACGAATGGGGTAATCTTGCTGCACGAAAATCTCGATGCCCACGTCGCTGATGTGGTTAATACAAAACCGACAAAGTTCAAGTGGGAAACGCTGCAACATACAGCCCAGACCCGTCGCGTTGCGACCTCCACATTTTCGGGCAATTGAAAGAAAAAAAAAACAGCTCAAGGGAACCAGATTCCTGTCGGATGATGACGTGAAAGATTAACTTACAGACATTTTGAAGCATTTTGAAACGGGAATCGCGCGACTCGTTATTCAGTGTGACAAATGTCTAAATGGTCATGGAGATTAATTTTAAATAAAGTACGCCGTTTCGCATATATTCGCATCGGCTCACTTTCATTTGACTCGCCCTCGTATATATTGCAGAACTCCTGCTCTTTATATGTGGTCTCTGTTGCAACTATTATTTCGGTATGGCACGAAGAACTTTATTTAGGTCCTATCTTTTCGGTGCAATTATTCACCATACACGAGTGGTGGCAGCTGCTCCTGGGCAATACATTGGAACGAAGGAAAGCGTCATTGAGATTTTGACAATGACAAAGTTTATTTAAAATATTTGTCCTCGACTTGTTCATTTCATGTCCTTTACATTTTCAATATCAGTGACATGCACAGCTTTGCTGGTATCGAACTGATATTGTTCTAAAGTTCGTGTGATACTTTCTTTAGTTACTAAACAGAAAAAAGAACATGGAAGCATTTATATCAGTTATGTCGGGTACAATTTTTGGGACATGCATGAAAAAATACATATTTTACTTGTCTTCACAGTGTGTAGCGTTCAAGAATTCGTTTGCAGCATGTTTAGCAATGGCAATGCAGTTATTATTCATACACCTGATCCCTCGACAAATTCACAACAAGGAGGCCTAGCTGCAACGTGAGCCCCCCGTCGAACAAAATTTCTGGCTACGCCACTGCACCGAGTGTTTCTATTTACGCACAAGCCCAGTGCGTCAGTACGCCTCGA
The DNA here is from genome assembly GCF_038994185.2 of Dermacentor albipictus. Taxonomy (NCBI): domain Eukaryota; kingdom Metazoa; phylum Arthropoda; class Arachnida; order Ixodida; family Ixodidae; genus Dermacentor; species Dermacentor albipictus. The sequence continues at coordinate 28,072,682 of NC_091828.1, read as the reverse complement.
GCGTCCATCGAATTGCTATCTCAGTACGAAAGAGACGAGGCGATCGAAATAATTTACGAGGTCACCGTTAGGGCGTCGCGGATATTACAATGTGTAAGCTCTAGAAATTAAAGACAAAAGGAAAGCAAGGGCAAACCCCCTCTATTATTTAGGTGTTGCCAGAAAATCTACAACGGGCGAAAACTTTCCTTATATTGAATTATACGAATATTAACAAGCAAAGCGATTCGCGAATTATAAGTGAGCGGAATGGCAAGAAAGACTGAATTATTGGAATTCGGCTGCAGTAAGTTTTCTGCATTGCTCTGTTTGAGAATAATGGAGGGAATCATAGACGGCGACCATCTTCCTAATATATCTGTCACGATGCGTTAGCCATAACCTTCGATTACTGGCTATATGCGAACTGTCCAGTGTTCCATTCACACGTCGACCGAGCTTCGTTAGGTACTGACGTTCTCATTTATCATCGCCGATCTAACGGTCGTGCAAGAATGACCGGAAGTGCGTTATCTCTAGGTCTTATGCTTCTAGAATGTTCCATACCACGCACGCATTTTTTGTTTTGCAGCCACACTCTGCAGTCGATTCGCGTCGTGTGCCACTACTTTTGCTAGGGTCCGTTTTTGCATCATCTTCCTCGCGACCGGCGGTGACCGAGTAGATTTTTTTGCGAATTCGCTAGAAAAGCTGTAGTCTTCCAACCACCCGTATTCGCACCGATTTCTCGTATTAGTGGTGCCAGTCCAGACCTTTTGCGGTCCAGTAAAGGGAAACAAATATGTCGTTGGTAGAAGCACTGATAAATGATCCCGTGGTGCTGTCGGTTATGTCTGAAGTGAGGAAAGCGAAAGGTGTTCACGTATACCTAGACGTAAGTATCTGACTTCGTGCGTTCTTTCACAGTGTGTTCATGTACGCTTCTTGTGGTGATGCGCCCTTGTGAATGTCCGCGATGCTTCTGGCGGCGCCAAAATCACATGTGTAATGCCTCGGAAACGGTCCTCTGAGCTACCTGTGATCGTTTGTCAACAAAGAGTAGTTTTCGATGACGAAAACTGGTCAAACAAGAGGCATCTGTGGAGCCAACGTCTCGACAAGGAGACCTGCCTTCGTCAGGGGCAAAATTGCATTCATTGGCCGCATTTGGATAAGTCATTCTCGCCCAATGCCAATATCGAGGGATAGAGTAAGCCGGTGCGTAAGATTGGGAGAGAAGCAGCAATGTTTATGTGAAAAGTGAGCGCGCCAGGCTGACAATGCCTGTTGCTGCCACCCTGCAAAAAGCTGGCGCATAATAACTAAGGGCACTTGACCCACATGAGTGGTTTGTTCCTAGTTATAATCGGAAATGAATTTTTCAGGGCAACCGTATTCTGCGGCATGTAGGACGCTTTTTCCTTTCTAAAAATGTTGGCGGTGCGTCTTATATGTGAAGCTTACCCTAGTGAACATACGAGATGCCGCATGGCTGTACTGATGGCAAAGGCGGATATGAAAGGAACATCGGTCTTGGCAGAGACATGCGCTTGACTAAAACCCCCCAATAATTAAAGGTAGCACCATCTCCGACATCCTCCCCTGCTTCGCCTCCTTGTCCAATGCAGCGCAGTACACGACACCACACGCTAATGCGAGCGGGGGGATTACTTTTCAGTTTGGAGCTTTGTTTCAGCTACTATTCATTTCCTGTCGCACGGGAATTGCATCCGGTTGCCTCATTTCAAGCCTGGGAAGAAGACGAAAAAGCGGTAGGAACGGAATTTCAGGGGACGGGGAATGTAAAATACGTGTGCTTCGGAGCCACGACAGGGATAGCGTTGGCGCACACGTTCGCGTCTCTTTGTATACGTGTTTTCGTGAGGGCGGTTTGCCAATCGTCGCAAGTAGCCGTGAAGAACGGCTGCGCCGAAGGGTTCACCGGGAATAGAAGCTACAGGTCTGTTTCGAGTACCGGAGACTGTAATTGCACATTTGTGCAGCTGCGTCATAGGGCTATAGCTACGTCGTAAGGCTTACGGAAGCGGTGACTGAAACCCGCTCAGCCATTCGGGCGTGCTGGCTTCGGCTCGGGCCTAAACAATAAACATGAATGTATTTTCTGGTGGCTGTGACTGTGTGCTCTGGCTGATAACTCTGTAGCATTCAGCAGTGCTCGCGCACGCTTGCACTGAGGAGCTACATCATTTATTTATTGGCGGATTGATTTCCTTTACCCTCAGAATCAAAGGGGCTTACTATTTTAGTTAGCCAGATGACGAATGGGGCTCGCGTGTAATGGCCGGAGCGTGATTTAAACTGAACAACTTCGTACACTTACTTGTACCGTCACATTATTTTCTCAGAATGCAAGTGGTCTTTTCGAGGGCTTAGCGCAACGTTTGCGGATACCGAAAGTATTTGCACTAAGTACTTAAGCAAATAACACTCTATTGCTTAGTAAATCACAGGCTCAATTTTATCAGGCGAGAAATGATCTTGAATACTCAACAAAAGCGGAAAACCACTACACAAATGAAAAATCATACACCATGAAAGCGAGTTCTCGCGGACAAAAATAATGAAAAAGTTCAGTAAGGTGATCGTAAATCCTGATCGAATGAGCAGCGTTTCCCTTCATTCATTCAACTAACTACCATTTCATGGATCCCATCGTTTTCGACTCAATCGGTATCAATGCAATAGTACAGAAATTAAAACCTAAAGCGTCATGGGGGGTAGACGAAATTAATACTATAATCTTACCAAACACAGTGGAGTACTGTCCAATCACACTAGAATGTATTTACTCGCAATCTTACAACTCTGGCACTTTACCGTATGATTGGAACATTGGCAAAGTAATCGCCATTCACAAAACTGGACCAACCCAAGATCCACAGAACTATAGACCTATTTCACTTACATCTGTACCATGTAAAGTTATGGAACATATATACACGCATCTAACTAATTTTCTTGAAAATAGGAACTTCTTCACAGTTCTGCAGCATGGATTCCGTAAAAACTTCTCCTGTGAAACTCAGCTTATCCTCTTCACTAATGGCCTACACACCGATTTAGATTCTGGTTTTTTAACAGAATGTATATTTCTTGGCCTTTCTAAAGCTTTTGACAAAGTGAACCATGCATTGATTCTTCATAAATTAAACGTTCTAAACACAGACCCCTCAGTAATTGACTGGATTCGCGCGTTTCTTACATCACGTGTTCGATTTGTTACCACTAACCACATTAACTCAACTTTCAGCTTCAGTTGACTTCGGTGTCCCGCAAGGGTCCACGCTCGGTCCTTTATTATTCCTAATTTATAATAATGACTTGCCCACTCGCGTTTCCTCGAACATTTGTGTATTTGCGGATGACTGCGTCTTGTATAATAAAATAACTGATTCCTCAGATATTCTAGTAATTCAGGAGGACCTTAATAACACAAATTAGTGGTGTCGTACATGGCACATGGAATTAAACATTAGAAAGTGTAAGACTATGAATATTTCTCCGAATAACCTGATCTGCCCCACCTATACGCTAAATAACATCCCACTAGAATGTGTAACGTCATATCGATATTTGGGAGTTCACATTGCCAGCAATCTATCCTGGAAAACTCATATTGATCACATAACTTCTAAGGCCACTCGTACACTGAGATACTTTCGTCGGAAAGTTTCTCTAGCACCATCATCGCTAAAACTCTTATTGCGCACAACTTACCTTCGTCCAGAGCTAGAGTACGCATCATCAGTATGGGCCACTGGTCATGACACCCTCATACAGTCTCTAGAGGCAATACAGAATCGATCAGCCCGTTTCATTCTCACCAATTACCAAAGAACTGCGAGTGTCACTAACATGAAAGCTCTCCTACACCTCCCACTGTTACCAACCAGCAGAAAACTATCTCGCATGTATTTTCCATAAAATCTACTACCACAACACATATGTACGTTCTATCTTTGTTCAACCGCAACCATACATTTCATCTCGCATTGACCACCACCAAAAGGTAAACATCCCGCACTGCAACACCGTCGGCTTTTCATATTCATTTCTTCCCCAAACGAGCAAAGATTGGAATAACTTACCCGCAATACTTACAAGCATAACTGACACCAGTAACTTTAAGACCACACTTCAAACTTTCATGTTATAAATTAATGTTGCGTTTGCTTGTTCTGTATAAGAACTGCTCTTATGCCATAACTTTAAGTTATGGCTTGTATTTTTATATGGTATGTTCTTTCCTTTCTTTTTTTTGTTACGCCATGTATTTTTGTCACGCTTACAAGTTTCTATTTATCATTCTTATTATTTTACCATGTTTTGCGATGTATTTGCCATGTTGCTGCCTTCCTTCCTCATTTTTCCATTTTCTTTTTATTAATTGTTGACTTCCACGTGTTTAGCTTTGACGCTTTCTTGGAACGTTTTTGCTTCTTTGTGCCTATTTTTTTCTGTAATGAACTATTGCGTGATTTGCCTCTGCATTTACTTTGACCCTCCTGCCCTCTGCAATGTAAAACCGTACTTTGATGGTGTAATAAATAAATAAAATAAATAGGCTTTCAAAGCTGAAACAAACATTTTTTGATTAAGCGTAATCGCGTGCAAGTCTGATTTACTCTATGATTATTCCAACAGTTTAATTGACGCTGTATAGTTTTCAATGGTTAAACACACAAGCTCTAAAATGCAAATTTCAGTTTTTACGTATAAGAGAATGTGCGCATGTTGCTCAATGAAGAAAAACTGCGTTGGCATGGCGAAGAACGAAGGAGCGCACGACATCCGCGGTAACATCGCGATGTGTGAAATCTCGGAAATAAATACCTCGGGTACATCGTATAACTTGGAAAGCCTTTACGTATGTCCTAAAGGCGCGAAGACGGACTGCCGGACTGTAGCGTAAAATGCGTTTAACGCGCAAGCATTCTTTGGCGAGTACCTCAATCCCATCACTCGAAAAGCGTAATGCCTTGTATCTGCGAAAAAATGCGTAATTTCCAAAGTTAAGGGGAAGCTTTAGCTGTGGCCCAACTCCGACGAGGTCTATTCAAATTCATGTAGAACACAAAAACGCTTTTTTTTCTGAAATAACCCCTTGACTTATTTTAATGAAATTTATTGCATTAGAGACAGAAAATTAAATTGTAGTGACTGTTTCAAGTGGAATTTCGATTTAGGGCGTGAATTTTGTGTAAATGATTCGAAAATTTGGAAGTTCGAGAAAATAGAAACACGAAGTTTACAAATTAATGGCTCTCCGTCAAGAATAAATATCGCGGTTCCGTAAACGGCATCTATTAGATAATATAAAGCGTAAAAAATTCAATCTGTCAAATTATATATTACGTGAATTTGTTACGTTGTATAGAAGGGTTCTGGAAAAGCTGTATTTAAACATTACTACATTTTTTTTAGATTGATGTGCAACATATCAATTTTGTCCGCCTTAAACGTACTACCAGGTGCAACTCATAGAATTATGATATCATATTTCATTGATGAGTAACGGAGTTGTAAACTTGATAGTTTTATTGTATGAAACTTTGGGGTAGTGGGCCAACTTAAATTTCGAGGTGGACCAACTTGAAATTTGGGGTGGGCCGACTGAAATTTGAGGGTAGGTCAACTTGGCACATGGAGGTGGCCCAATTGAAATTTGTGGGTGGGCGAACTTAATATTTGGGGCAACATAAATTTCGGGACTGGCAATTTGATATCTGCGGTGGGCCAACTTAGGTTTGGGGGTGGGTCAAATGAAATTTGGGGGTAGACCAGCTTGAAATTGGGCAGTGGGCAACGTGAAATGGGGGGGTAGGCCAACAAAAATTTGGGGGGGGGGGCGGCAACTTAAATTCGGGGCTTGTAGCCCACAAAAACATCAGGACACACACAGATGTGATATACATAGGCACTGTGTGTACCTTGTCTTTCTGTGTCTTTGTGTGCTATAAGCCTCATCGTGCCATTCCAACATGCCCAAAATGCCGTGTTATTAAATTTGAGGATGGGCCCATTTGAAATCTGGGCATGGGTCAAATTAAGGCTATGAGTGGGCGAATTTGAATTTTTTGGGGCAGTGAGCCAACTTAAAATTTGAGGGTGGGTGATGTGAAATTTGGTAGGCCAACTGAAATGAGGGGTGGGCTGACTTGAAATTTGGGGCTAGGGCAACTTGAAATGTGGGGGTGGCCCAACTGAAATTTGGCAGTGAGCCAACTTTAAAAAAATTGGGGACAACTTGAATTTTGGGAAAGGCCAACTTGCAATCTAGGGGTGGGCCAACTTAAGTTTGGGGGTGGACCAATTTGAAATTTTGGGGTAGTGGGCCAACTGTAATTTGAGAGTGGGCTAACTTAAATTTGGAGGTAGACCAACTTGAAATTTGGGGTGGACCAACTTAAACTTGGGGGTATGCCAACTTAAATTTGGGGAGGGCCAACATGACATGTAGAGTGTTCCCAACTGAATTTGTAGGTCGGCCAACTTAAAATTTGGGGGCAACTTAAATTTTGGGATTGGCAATCTGATATCTAGGGTGGCCCAACTTAAGTTTGTGGGTAGGCAACTTGAAATGGGGGATAGACCAACTGGAATTTGGGGGTGGGACAACTTAAAGTTTGGGGGCCACTGAAATCTGGGGCTTGTAGCACACAAAAACACCAGGACACACACAGACATGATATTCATAAGTGCTGTGTGTACCATGTTTATCTGTGTCCTTGTGTGCTATAAGGCTTATCGTACAATTCCAGCATGCCCTAAATGCTGCTATTAAATTTGAGGATAGGCCAAATTGAAATCTCGGCATGGGCCAACTTAAGGTTTGGAGTGGGCGAACTTGAAATTTTGGGGTGGTGGGCCAATTTCGGGGTGGTGGGCCAATTTCAAGTTTGAGGGTGGGCCAACTGAAGTTTGGTAGGCCAACTAAAATTTAAAATTAAATTAAGGGGATTTCCGTGCCAAAACTACTTTCTACTTATGAGGCACGCCGTAGTGGGGGACTCAGGAAATTTCGACTACCTGGGTTCTTTAACGTGCACCTAAAACTAAGTACACGGGTGTTTTCTCGTTTCGCCCCAATGGAAATGCAGCAGCCGTGGCCGGGATTCGATCCCGCGACCTCATGCTTAGCAGACCAACACCATAGCCACTGAGCAACCACTGCCGGTGCGAACTAAAATTTGCGGGCGGGCCAAGTTGAAATGTGGGACAACTTCAATTTTGGGATGGGCCAACATTATATTTGGGGGTGGGCGAACAAAGGTTTGGAGGTGGGCCAGCTTGAAATATTGGGGTAGTTGGTTAATAATGTCGTGCTTAACGCAAACATGTTATCAATCATTTGTACCTCGCACCTCAAAGGACTGGAACCACTTTCCGGGATCAGTCATGTCCACTGCTCACTATTCCCTTCCATAATGTTTGTAACACAAGTGTATTGTAATGTAACTAACCAAGTACGTAATTACATTTGTTATCGGTCAATCCCTTGAATTTTTATTGCTTCCTGCTGTTATCTCATCTTTTTAGCTAGCATTGTATTAACAGAAGAAAAACCTGTATCGTGTTTTTTCTCCCATATGTTCTACTCCCCTCTGTATGCCTCTGGCCTTGAGGGTAATACTAATAAATAGATAAATAAATAAACTAAAATGCGACGTTTGGCCAACTTAAAATTTGGGGTGGGCCACCCTAAATTTGGACTGGGGCCAACTTGAAATTTGGGGTGGGCCAGCTGAAATTTAGGAATGCGCCAACTTAAAAGTTGGGGGCAACCTAAATTTTTGCATGGGCCAATCTGGAAATCTGGGGTGAGCCAGCTTAAATTTGGGGATGGGCGAAGTAAAATTTAGGAGTGGACCAACTTGAAATTAGAGAGTGGTTTAACTTGAAATGTGGGGGTGACCCAACTAAAATTTGGGGGTGGACCAAATTAAAATTTGGTAGGGGTGGCCTAAATTTGGGCCTTGTAGTGCGCAAAAAGACAAGGACACAGAAAGACGTGATCCACACAAGCCCTGTGCATACAACGTCTTCCTGTGTTCTTATCTTTTCGTGCACTATAAGCCTCATCCTGCCATACCAACATGCTGCGTTATTAAATCTGGGGATGGGCCACCCTAAAATCTGGGGGGTGGGCCAACTGAAGTTTGAGGGTGGGCCAACTTAGATTTGGAGGTGGGCCAATTTAAGATTTGGGGAGGGGGGGGCTAACTGAAATTTGGCGAGTGCGCTTACTGCAATATTGAGGTGAGTGGATTTAAAATTTCAATATGGTCCAACCTAAATTTGGGTATAGGCCAAGTGTAGTTTGGGGGTGGGCCACTTTGAAATTTTGGGGTGGTGGACCAACTGAAGTTTGAGGGTGGGCCAAATTGAAATTGGAGAGTGGGCCAACTTGCCAACTTGAAATTTGGGGCAGGCCAACTGAAATTTGGGGGTGGGCCAACATGAAACTGCGAGTGGGCCGAACTAAATTTGGAGATGCGCCAACTGCAAGTTGAAGGTGGGTAAATTTGAAATTTGAATGTGGTCCACCTTAAATTTGGGCGTGGGCCAAGTGAAGTTCGGGGGCGGGCCACTTAAGTTTCGGTGTTGGCCAACGTGAAATTTGGGAGTGGGCCAACTTAAATTTGGGGGTAGGCCAAGTGAAAGATGGTGGTATGCTTACGTATACTTCGACAAGTCCAGCTAGTTTCTGTATTTTTTTCTCCATTGAAGTGATTACAGCAACCATAGGCACAGCAACTCATGACGAAGAGTAGAAACAACGCCAAGGGAGCGTGCGTTCTTAACGACGTGGTTGACAGAAGTTCCCCTCACGATATAAACCACATAATGCGTACAGTACGTAGGAGCATTTTCATTGATTTGCTACAGGAAGACACTTTTGGAAGTGCCGGAGATACTTCCGAAAGCGCGTGCTTTTTTTTCGGATGAAAAAACAGCAAAATGAAAAAGCGCGCGCTTTCACGTGACAACGGCGGTCCAATCGGAAAGGAGAGACGGGCGTCGGAGGCCGTAGGTAAGGGAGAAAGTTGAAGAGTCCACGCGGCGGCGGAAAAGTTCAAAGGATAGCGCTACTTTCAAACATTGAGGGACATTAGCGCTTGACAGAGACAGCGCGCCATCTTGCGGAATGTAATGTATATTAACACTAACGTAGTTAGCCGAAATGGCAGCAGAGGGTTACACTAGGGAACACGCGATAGGTGCTATCGGTTAGGGCGGACGTTGTTTTCACGACTCGTCCGTCTAGGGCAGGGCTTCTGCACGGCCATCTTCGGTGACGTCACACTTCCCGTGCGCGGCAGCCTTGTTTTTTGTTTGATTGTCTTGCGACACGCATTTCCCGGGCACGTGTTCGCGCCTATGCTCGTTTGCTTTGCTCCACGTGTGATCGGCTTTAATTATTTAGTGCAAATGGCATTGGCGTGTCTACAATGAACGATACCGTTCATGTTCAAACACTCATTCTTACAAGAAACTTGAAAGACTTAGAACATAGCGATGGCATCTAGTCATCATCATCATCAGCCTGGTTACGCCCACTGCAGGGCAAAGGCCTCTCCCATACTACTCCAACAACCCCGGTCATGTACTAATTGTGGCCATGCCGTCCCTGCAAACTTCTTAATCTCATCCGCCCACCTAACATTCTGCCGCCCCCTGCTACGCTTCCCTTCCCTTGGGATCCAGTCCGTAACCCTTAATGACCATCGGTTATCCTCCCTCCTCATTACATGTCCTGCCCATGCCCATTTCTTTTTCTTGATTTCAACTAAGATGTCATTAACTCGAGTTTGTTCCCTCACCCAATCTGCTCTTTTCTTATCCCTTAACGTTACACCTATCATTCTTCTTTCCATAGCTCGTTGCGTCGTCCTCAATTTGAGTAGAACCCTTTTCGTAAGCCTCCAGGTTTCTGCCCCGTAGGTGAGTACTGGTAAGACGCAGCTATTATACACTTTCCTCTTGAGGGATAATGGCAACCTGCTGTTCATGATCTGAGAATGCCTGCCAAACGCACCCCAGCCCATTCTTATTCTTCTGATTATTTCTGTCTCATGATCCGGATCTGCCGTCACTACCTGCCCTAAGTAGATGTATTCCCTTACTACTTCCAGTGCCTCGCTGCCTATTGTAAATTGCTGTTTTCTTCCGAGACTGTTAAACATTACTTTAGTTTTCTGCAGATTAATTTTTAAACCCACTCTTCTGCTTTGCCTCTCCAGGTCAGTGAGCATGCATTGTAATTGGTCCCCTGAGTTACTAAGCAAGGCAATATCATCAGCGAATCGCAAGTTACTAAGGTATTCTCCGTTAACTTTTATCCCCAATTCTTCCCAATCCAATTCAGAGACCTGGCATCTAGTCTCCCTTCTTAAAGTTGAACGACGAGTTGAAATGGCTAGGGCGATCACTGACTGCTGCGAACGTGCAGCTGGTGGTTCGTACGCCACGAAGTGAATCGCGTAAATGCACTAATCGGTGATGTGACTCATACCGCTGTCAAGTGGGCACTTTCGATCGTGGACTACCTCGATCCAAATAGAACTAAATTCGGACCGACTGCTGCTACGCAGTCACTTTCACTCGCGTATTTGGCTTTGACCGTCATTATTCCAAATATGATCTAAACGTTTGATTCGGATTAACCGGAATCTGTAATGAAATTTGAGAAGCCTGAAGGCTGTGAACACTGTTGTTTTCGATGTGGAATGTTCGCACTAGCTGCGCGTGGCTAGGCGTGCATGCTTGTGGAGATGGGGCGAATAATTTGGGCAAAGGCAGTGGTAAAGGGGGCATGACATCCAATTTTCGATCATAATCAGTATTGTGCGAGATAATCTTTGTGCGTTCAAGAACACGTAGGCAAAATTTTAGCGCATTTGAGCCAGCATTTAATTTGTAATTGCATTTTTTTTATATTACACTCGAATGGGGGCATAATAGCGGGGCAACACTGGCACGCTCCCGAGCCGTGACATCACAGGCTGCATGCCTGCCGAGCGAGCATCTATATTGTATATTCCCGCGAAGAATATGTGCGTCAGCTGGGCGCGAACGCGGGAAACTTCTGCATTGTTCAATTTGACATTGGAATTGTTCACTTGTAGCGCCTGAAACAATGCCACCGTGGCGCCTATGGATCGCTGTTGGGTGCTAGAGCGAACGGAGCAAGGAGTTCTCCGTATCGTACTTCAGCTTTCCCAAGGAGCCGCTCAAACATGAGGCTTGGAAGATTAATGTGGGCAGGAAGGACTGGCAATTATCTGACACTTTTGTTTTGTTCTCAGATAACTTCACGCCAGGCAGCTACAACGACGATTTGCGCCTGCTCACCGAGTTTGGGATAACCGTGAAAAAGCTGAGACTGCGGCCAGACGCGGTGCCGACCGTGTTCGCGCACCGACCCATCCAGCAGGCAGCGCCTCGGCCGAACGTTAGCTTTGCTATTTGTTTTGTGGATATCGGTTGCAATAAAGCAAGTTCAAGTGAAGGTTCAGGCAAAGCGTACATCGCGCCAAATCCTTGCGCCACGGACGCATGTGTGTGGACATTTATTTACATATGCTGCACATGCAACTACAGTGGGAAAAAATCAACTGGTGGGAACGCGCGGCAGCTGAAAAAAAAAATGGCTGTGGCTTAGGTAAGGTTAAGCCCAGGATGCGAAGCATACTAGCCTTTATTTTAGTTGTTGAACCACTGTTTAGACTGGTGAACTGCTGTTGCTTGGCTATATTTGGTTCGGCTAGACGAAGAAACAACTCATGCATTACTTCTTCGCCTTCAAGAGTGGAACGCGACAGCGTTCCCGTCGACCCGCCAAGGGGTGTAAGACAATGGGCTACAGGGCAGCGACTACGCGCCCCGCATTGGACGCGGTGAGCGTCGAGCAAAGCAGCGTTCGGCGCGGCAACGAAATGTGCGCCTGAGCAAGAGACGCACGCCTTAGAAACAGCGCGTTTCTAAGGCAACACCGCATTCACTAGAGGCGCTTTTGTACCGCTTTGAAGCGTTGTACTCGTGGCTCAGTGGTAGCGTCTCCGTCCCACACTCCGGAGACCCTGGTTCGATTCCCACCCAGCCCGTCTTGCAAGAGTTGAGCCAAAGCCACTTCTCCTCTGTCGTGACGTCACGGTGTCACGTGATTTCATGGTCACCGCCGCGCCTGAGGAGCTGGGTTGAGCCCTCGTAATATGCTTCGCATAAAACATCGTAGTTTCGTTGAGTACGGATCCAAGGGGAATGAATGCCGGCTAACAATCTACGCACGTAACAATTTGAACTGTGCGATGGAGCACCAGACTTTCGCATTCCGTGAACGGATGGCTAAGCAGTGCTCAACGCATGAAATATCAAGAGTGCAGAAAGGCATCAGCAGGATTTAGCGCAACGCCAATGTCGCCATCTATGTTGACCCCGCTTACTACGCGGTCTGCGTACATGGCCTCTAACATTTGCCCAATGCGTCCGAATCTCGGAGGCTGTGTTTCGTCACTTCAGCTGGTGGCGATGAGGTCGAAGTCAAAATGGCGCGACGTATACTGCACCATCGCTGCATGTGCTGCTCAAAGATTCCTCGCTTGCTTCATCACGCGAAGTTGGCAGTCTCGCAGACATGGCAAGCGATATCTGGAGCAAATACGGCCAGAAACGGCAGCTATGCCCGACCTCACATGGCACGGTGGCCGATTTTGTAGCATGCGATGGCTCGGTTCCATGCAGCGCATGACGTCATACATGGCTTGGCAATATTGCGGTGGACGCCGGGGGGCGGGGCTTAGAGCCAGCTGGTCCTAGCTCATATTTTGGACAGATATGTGCTTTCATTGGCCAGTTTTCATGCGTGTATAGCCATAATAAACCCTCTGCTACAATTTCTCGGGGGGAGACCACAAATTGTTGGGTGACCATGCCATGCCCCCCCACTTTGATAATACCGTGTGGGGCGGTGTAATTTTGTTCGCTTGTCATTTATAATTTTCATGCTATAGAAACGAAATAATTTCACATTGTTATCTCAAGCAAATACACGCTTCTCTTTTGACGGGTAAATCGATGACATAATCATTTAAGCAACTTTTGTTTTTTACCGCTGCAGCTGGTTTACCTTTAGAAAATCAGTTACTGCAACAGAGAACTGCCGGTTCCGTATGGACGATGAAGTAATCGTTGCAGGGCACTTCGAGTACACTTTGCATCGGAAAGAATAAATTAATTTGCGGCTTACAGAGGATGCACTTAACCACGTCACAACAATATCAATACACACCGAGGCTGTTTAGCAGCCGCGCAAAAGAAAAAGCAGTGAGATCCTTTTACACAAAATGACTGCATCCAAGTGCCTTCTAGGAATGGGCGCCTTTTTAGTGCATTACGGAGGGGTTATCAAAAAGTTGTTGCTTCCCCTCATCTAATAGTAAACACACATAAAAAAAAAAACGCGCTTGTCTGTTCCCGAAGCGTCTGACGGAGGGACGAATAGCAGAGTGCATCGAAGCACCCTAAAAATGGTCTTTGAATAACGCCATCTAGGAGAAACGAGAAGAAAGGGGGTTAACCGAGGGGCCCGATTTTTATTAGTCATATCATGAGAAGCCAACACTGACACCAAGCACAACATAGGGGAAATTACTTGTGCTTAATAAATGGAATGAAGAAACGATAAATTATTGGAAATTAAAGTGGATGAAAAAACAACTAGCCGCAGGTGCGAACCGAACCCACAACCTTCGCGAAATGCGAAGCCTGTTTTTGTCGACCACACGTCCAGTTCGACAAACTGAAATTACGCCTGCTGGTGAAAACATCTCTAATAGTTCAGGCGGTGTCATGTTCACATCGACGCCACGGACAAGCCAATGCGCTCACCGGATTGGGAGTAAACAGCGAACACTTCAAAATATCTTGTACACAGGAATGATCTGCGGAAAAGCAGCGAATACCTCCTTTGCTAAACTGGCGGACCTCAGTGGTGTTCTGGAAATGGGACGTCGCCGATCGCAATGCCACCTGAATCACTTTTGGATTCTTCATCCACATGACGCCGTCATTGGTTGAGAGAAGGGCTAGACGAACTGATTTGATGCCGTTGCGTAGAAACAGATCCACAGTTAACTCCTGCAGAGGAATAGAAGCGAACCAAGGGAAAGCATCTGGCTTTGGTGAAGAAAATGGCATCTGCGTGGTCTGATGAGCACTACCTAAATAATAATGACACTTGCAAAACAGTTGACCAGCGATGAAAAAAAAAACAGCTACTCAATCCTTGGCCAAAACTCTGAGAGCCGAAAACAGCTCAGAAAGGGCCGACGGAGAAGAGCTTCGCAGCCATCAGGGCTCCAAGATGGCGCGTAGACGCCGGGTGGAGTGAAAAACGTAGAGCCTGGATTTCTTCTTCCAACCAACTTCTTCTTCGTCCTTTGTTGAAAAGCCCCACACTTCTTGCGTTTGTAATGTTGTTCGTACATTTAGAAATACATTTCCGCCATAAATACTGCCAAAATTAAAATTATATTATGGGGTTTTACGTGCCAAAACCAGTTTCTGATTATGAGGCACGCCGTAGTGGAGGACTCCGGAAATTTCGACCACCTGGGGTTCTTTAACGTGCACCTAAATGTAAGTACACGGGTGTTCTCGCATTTCGCCCCCATCGAAATGCGGCCGCCGTGGCCGGGATTCGATCCCGCGACCTCGTGCTCAGCAGCCTAACACCATAGCCACTGAGCAACCACGGCGGGTAAATACTGCCAAACACAAATGTTTTACGCACATAGGGTGTCCCCATTATCCTTAATTTAATTGATATTCTAGAAGCTATGCGAAACAGGGTCAGTCGATTTAGTTCAACTAATTACAGTTTACAATCGAGAATAACAAAAATTAAACTGAATGCTTCTCTTCGGCCATTAACCGTCCGTCGTGACACTGCCATATTATCACTATTTCACAAATTTGTTCGCACTAGTAGGCGTCCTAATCTGCTCTTTTGAAGCTTTCCCATCGGTCATAACGCATATTGCACAAAAACGTCTGCTTCGCACGCCTTTATGGAAATGCCGATGCCTCTAACTCATCGGCCATACCAGGAGCTATCCCAATGATTTTCCAGACCACATCGCGCCTGAGCGTAACGCCTTTATATACCTTGATTGCCTTAACGACTATTTCTCAACTAAAAATTGTTACGTCTTCGTACCACTTTCTTTTCTCTTTAATAATACTAGCGTAACATTTATATAGCTCTGACTCACGTTTTACTTTTCGCTGTCATCACTGATGAAATATCTGCTTTCTTTTCTGGCTGTTTACCATTGTTTTAGGAAGCTTTTTCTCTCATTAATGTCGTTGTGTATTTTGCGTCAGATGATCGTATTGACTTGTCTGTATGTGTCTCTTTTAACGACACGCTTGCTTGTAGTTGCAAAGCTGCTCCTCGCTTTGCCTTTAATGTGAAGTGTATATATATATTCTCAAAACAAATAATATTAATACTAACTTTAGTTTCATTTTTCACGTAGGCTCAAGGCATAAGTACTAACACCATTTGTACTTGCATGTTCGCTGTTTATGTTAAATGTTTACTGTTACGTCAGTCGATGATACTGAACCTAGATTATTACGTTGCTCACATTACGTGTTTTCAATCATGATGCTATTGCGGGAAGGCTGGACTCGGTCTTCCGGGTCTCGAAATCCTGGGACGCGGCGGGAAGAGATAAGCACCGCAGCCACGGTTCATTTAGGCCGGCCAGCCACGGTGAGGCGGGATATCGGGAACGGCCATCACCGCGGCCGTTCAGGTCGAGCGCGCTATCGCGTTCTACTCTGGCGCTCTCTGCGCGTCAGCCCGTAAGCTTCTCCGGTCGCCTTCGGTGGAGGCGATAGTCGCGCCGCTGAAGGGCCCGCCTCCTAGTGTGGAGCGCGACTGAAATAAAATCCAATGGTCAAGGTCAGGGAAAGTGCGCAGATGGTGTCGCTCTTGGTAGTGTCGGGTTCACGCAATCCGGGAGAGATGCACCAGGCAGCACCGGCAGCGTAGGTTGTGAGCGAGGCGCAGCCACAGTGATACCGTAGTGCGAAATCGTGACCTGCCGCAGGTTCTCGTAGACCTCTGGGCCTGTGGAAGTCAGAGCCCAAAACGTAGACCGTCTAGCGGCTCGAGACTTACGTGGAGATAGCGCGAGTGTTGGTCACTCATGTTGCTGGCGAAGAAGTGATTCTCGAGCTGAAAAAAAAAAAGATGGCAGAGCTCCTCTTGGAAACTTCGGTAGGTCATGCATCCGCGGCAGGCGTGAACACAGAACATCGGAAGGCTCGCCTTCTCCTGCTTGCGGTGAAATCTCGAATGCCGATAGCATCAGGGTTGTGGTGGTCATTGAATGCATCGCGAAGGTTGTGCTTGTGGCGTCACCGTGCCTGCGAGTGTGAAATTTACGCCTTGTGGAGCCTCTGTATCGGTGGGCAATGAGGTGCTCCCAAGGCGGATAGCTTGCGGGAACGTCCAAGGAAGGAGATCGGCGGTCCTTGGAATAGCCGAAAGCGCTTGTGTTTGCCTCAATGAATTCCTTGGAAAGAGTCATCACGCAGCTGCCTTTGAGCTGTGAAGGAGGCTCCCGAATAGAAGTCGGATGTTGGGGCCGGCACGTGCTGACGATCGGCGCGGGTGGAGGCGCAGGCGGCGTGGGACGACAAGACGTGGGATGACGCGACTGTTGAAATGGCGAGAGCGGTTGTGACTGAGCTTGAGGCAGCGTAGTGAGCAAGGGTGGCTGCCCGCAAGTCCTCGCATAAGTCGGGACCGGATGGTGACAGCTAGAGCCCAGAACGCAGCCGGGGCCTGAAACCTTCTTGAGAAGGAAATGGCTGTCCATTGGCTGTCCAGCTGCATGAACCAGATGTCCAGCATGTCGATATAGAATTATCGGACAACCTGCAATAGCGGCATGTCTGCCAGTCCGCGTGAGGCCACGTGCCTACTCGCCTTGGTAGAGTAGGTGCGCTGACGCTGGCATGGCTGGGCTCGGTCACCCGGTGTCCCCAAATTTGTGTGAGGCGGCGCGAGGAGGTAGCCACCGCAGCCACGGTTTATTGAGGCCGGCCAGCCACGGTGCAGCGGGATTTTGGCCGTTCAGGTCCAGCGCGCTAGCGTGTTCTATTTCGTGATACCTGCACGTGAACTCATTTTCTTCGCCTGCTTAAGATGCGGTAGTCGCGCCGCAACACTGTGCGTACATTTCACGCATCGCCCCCTCCCCCTTACTCTATGCCCCACTTGCGCTCTGTGATGTATATTTACATAAAAAAAATAAAATGAAAGATCTTTTTTTTGCTGCACGTAGGGGAGGATGGCTACGAGAGAGCAGATTATTTACTTAGTTTTGAAAGTGTAAAACCATCTGTGAAAATAAATGTTTCACTATCACTTTGAACAAGAAGCTCATGTGGTAGCTGTCACTTTAAGCGACGACTTTATTGCTAGTGTCGAAAAAAAAGCCTCAATATAGCTCATGGTGTTCACCAACGCATACGACAGCAGTGGCGTCCGTGGTGTAGTTTAAAAGAATGCAGGCTTGCTGAAAGGTTTGTTTGAAGGTCCGACGCGATGTCTACATATAGCGGGCAAGTTAGGATCAACAGCATCGCTCGTAGCTCAACATACCTCCTCCTCTTTCTTGATCAGGAACCCGATCCGGAGGCTCTCAAAAACCTGAAGTTGACGACGCCAATTGACGACCTGGATAAATCGGGAACCGCGAGGGTTCGCTACACTGCTCTTGTTCAAGCTACAAAGGACGAACCAGTGTAAGTGCATAACATTCTCCCAGAAAAAACCGTATTTCAGCAATGAAGGTGTTACAGTAAAGAATATACTGATAGTCAGGTTGGTTGTGCGCAGGGTTATTTCTAGCTCATTTGACAAGAGAAAAGAAGTAGACAAGACCGCGCCCTCAGTAGTGTAATATACAGGGTGTTCAAAATTATTCTTTATGGTTTTTCCTTTAATTTAGGCACTGGGAAGCATGCGATGACCACCTGTGCAAATAAAATAAGCTGTGTGGCCAGGGGTACGCAAGGAGAGATTATAATTATTGCTGTAAACAGCTCAAATAACTAATATTGAACAATTAACTTTTTGTCGACTGAAGTAAGTGGGTATGTTTGTACTGATAAGTTAGAGGCAAACGCGTTTCAACACCGTATCAGGTGGAAGAATTCTTCTAGCATGTCTGTGCTATGACATTTGCGACTCCAAATTTCAATTGTCGTTAGCGTGGTTGCGCATGCAAGAGAATTAGGATTGGGGCAAAGCTCCTCCGTGATGTCACGTGGCGGTTGCGTGCGGCGTTTAGTCTGACAATCGGGCGGAGGCATTTGCAAAGGTGATAACTGTCCCCCTTCTCCTCTCGCCTGACGAAATAAACAAGTCCAAGAACCCGGAACCACTGTCGCAATACGCGACCGTGCAGCCTGTAATGGTGGTGGCAGCTGCAATGTCGAGATAATGGCGCGAGCAGAGAAGTCGGAGGGCAGTGCGCGTGCGTAATGGTGACTAGACGAGCGGCGATGGTCCTTGCCTCGGCTAGGCAAATAAAGTGACTGCTGATTTGGGAGTATTGCAAGTTTCATTGAAATCAAGAGCAACAACTTCACGGCACACCGCACTGTCTTATCTTGATTTCGCCAGACGAGAGGACCAGGGGAACAGTTATCATCTTTGCAGATGCCTCCGCCCTGCTGTCCGACTAAACGCCGCAGGCAACAGCCGCGTCAGATAAGGAAGGAAGTTTGCGCCGATCCTCACTCTCGTGCGTGCGTGATCATGCGAACGACAATTAAAAATTGGAGTCGGATATCGCGGAGCACAGACACGCTAGAAGAATTCTTCCAACTGATACTGCGTAGAAACACGACTGCCTCTAAAGGGCCGTTTATAGTCCGACGTAACGCACGCGCGCGCGCGCGCGCGCGCACGCTACGTCACGTCGGCGAAAACGACACCTCTATAGTCGGGCGCACCGGCGCAGCTAACGCAACCGGCGGCTTCCAACGCGCCCCGACGGGCCCGGCGCCGATATGGCTCCGGAGCCATTCGCGCGTCGAAGTCGGTGGAACTCTCCCACCACAATGCATTGCGCGCGAAGAAAAAGGCGCCAACACAACTCCGCAGACGGCTTTTGCGGACGGCGCGCGACTTGGCGAACCTTCTGCGCATGCTCCGAAGATAGCAGCCTATGGCGCGCGCGTTGAAGTATAGAGGGGATGGCATCTCGGCTGGCGCAGCGCAACCGACGTAGCGTGACTGATCGCGAACGACGCTCGCCCGCGCGCCGATAACGTCGGACTATAAACGGGCCTTAACTTTTTTCATACAAACATTACCACTTACGGTAGTCAACAAAAAGTAGATTATTCAGGTTTAGCTGATTGGGCTGCTGAAAGCGATACTTATCATCTCACTTTGTGTACCCCTGGCCACATAACTCATTTGCACAGGTAGTCTTCGCGTGCGTCTCATTGACTAGATTTAAGAAAACCATAAAGCTGAATAACGTATTCGTGGCGAAAGATGAAACACGATAGGCCCATTTCATAGTTCGTAAGTGCCGCACCCAGTGGAATTCGCCCTGTTTCAGGTATCAGACACGGGGCCAGTTCCTTTTAGAGGCGGTGGCTCAAGCATTTGAACCTATCAGGACGCTATCACCCCAGCCACAACAATGATGCCCCGTGAATATCTGATGGACATCCACCGCACCGACATGGATATCCTAGGGATGGGTAGAATATGTCCCGCGGACCGGCACACGATTGTTCAGCCGCACTTTCGTTCTTGTGCGGACATCCCTTGCATGTCGGTGAGGAAAGTCACTGGGAGATGCTGCGAGCATTTTACGGACGTAGGCGGTGGCCTTTTGCGCAGTGTTTGCCATACCGTCTAGCTATTGCGTTCGCAGCAAACGCATCACGACCATTACGTGCGCACGTTAAGCGCGCACGCGCACATGCGGAAGCGCAGTAGACTGCTCATTCTTATAAGATTTGCGTCACGCGCAAGTGGCTCATCAAAGCAGCTAAACTTTTCAAAGCAAATTCCCCCCCCCCCCCCGAAATTCGCAAAGTATAAGGTACACACGAGCTGCTCCCATGAGAGCTTCGGATTGTAATTCGAAAATGCGAGAAAGCATAATTCTGTTTCGAGGAAGATCACGGACTAAGTTTTTTGGAGGAAAAATATTCACGTGTATGCCGAAAAAAGTTCTTGTGCGATATCTTTGGGACGTCCGTTGTAGGATATCCAACACTGTTCGTCCGGCAGATGTTCTATTTGTCTCCAAAATGGTGCACAGACCTTCGGACATAAAGACCTACGAAAAAAGGGAAGGCAGAAGAAACGAAAACGCGCGTCAATATCTGCTTCTCTTCGTATCTGCATGATTAAGGTCGAAAATTTGCTTCAATTTTGTGGATGTCACCACCAGTCGACGCCTGAAGTTACAAGGATTACGCCGATACCAAGTTTTCAACGGTGGGTGGACATTTTCCCAATCGTTCGAAGACTTTTCTGTGCGACCTCTCCCCGGCAAAGGCTCGGCGGGCGATTTCAGCGCGGCTCCGCACTCTCAAGCCACGATGTTTACGGCTATGCAAATCACTGTTGAGGGTGAAGATATCTCTCCCGACGAAGTCAGTGAAAGCGCTAGGTGGACCACGGCATTACACAAGCGAAAACCCATCAGCCAGGACCCGCTCGGGCAGGGCGGCCGAGTCACCGACACGCCACGTGGTGGGAATAAAAGCCAGGCTCCGGCGAGTGTCAAGACATGGCTAACCACTGCTGTTCGAGTCATAATCCGTCCCCGTGGAGGACTGGACATCAAGAAGATGGGCCTCCTCAGAGTTGCCCAGGCCCTCACTGCCGCCGCTAGACTCACGGAGGTGGATATGGCGGAAGATATCATATGTTCGAACATGGTGCAAAACATATTGGTGGCAAGCACGCCATTAAAGCGCAACGCCATGGCCTACGCCGATGTGAATGCGATACTTATTGGACAAGCAAGTTACGAAGTTAGTGCATATATTGTAGCCCCCGAAAACACATGCGACAGAGTTATTCGCGACATTTATCCAACCATAGATCGAGAGGAGCTCAAACGCCTCATCATTCAAACCAATAATTCAAACGCCCTCGAGGTGAGAAGAATCAAGAACACAAGCATGGTTGTCATCCTGTTTGGTGGACGCAATGTCCCCGACTATGTAAAATGCGGTCCCAGTTTGGTCAAATGCTCACTCTCTCGCAGACAAGCTGAAGTTTGCTATGCATGTGGAAGACTTGGTCACAGAGCTGACGTTTGCCCAACCCCTGAAAATGCAATCTACCGCAGCCATGGTGCGAGCAACCCGGATGATAAGCATGAATGTACACCGAAGTGCACCCTCTGCGGAGGCCTTAATCCCACGGCTGACAGAACCTGCAAGCAAAGGTTTCAAACTCCATTTGTAGTTCGACAAGGGAGAATAGAACGGCGTAACCATGAACAATCCAACGAATCAACTGGGTCGCCAACCTCTCTCAAGCCGGCCCTCAGCAGCTTGCACAGATGCAGGAGCCGATCCCGAGACCCCGGCGGCGAGGATGGCGGCTACCAGGACTGGGCCCCTTCTA
Source organism: Dermacentor albipictus (assembly GCF_038994185.2). Taxonomy (NCBI): domain Eukaryota; kingdom Metazoa; phylum Arthropoda; class Arachnida; order Ixodida; family Ixodidae; genus Dermacentor; species Dermacentor albipictus. Next base: position 28,050,988 of record NC_091828.1, on the reverse strand, counting down.
GGGGTCGCTCGACGGAACGCTCATCTTGCAGGGGCTGCAAAGCCCCCAGGTCCCGCTTAAGGGGCCACTCTCGTTCCAGGGGACCAGGAGTTCAGATTCAGTAGCCTGCTGATCGTGGTACCACATGGGCTGAATAGGTCAAGGAATCACCGAAAAAGGTAACGGGGGTCAATCGCCAGAGCACAATAGCATAGCACAATTTGAAACAGAAAACGCTTCGTTAAAATACGCCATGAAGCAGCTCACAGCAGAAATTGCAGAACTCAAAAAGGCCAGCAAGGGAGAGATAGTTCAACCCACTCAGGTCCCTGCGGTAGAAATGCCTATGGACATTCCAGTAGCGGAAACGACTGCCAATGGTCTACCCAAAAAGAGGGGGTTGGTAGTTCATGCCTCAGACAAGAGCGCCACTATTCGTAAATTGGAAAAAACGATAGATAAAATTGGTGAATCCCTCGAAAAATTTCAAGTTGTAAACGCAGCAGAAGGGTTTGACATGTTCGAAAAATGTCGAATATGACGAATATTTACTTTTCAATCGATGCATAAGAAGTATCATACTGGTAAATGTTCTGGTGTCTACAAAAAGAATTTCAAGAAAATGGATAAGGATGAAGCCAAGGCTTGGGAATGCGACACGTGCAAAAGAGAACGAAAAAATGATGACACTGATTCTGATAGCAATGGCACGGAAACGCCCCCGCGAAAGAAATTCACTGAGTCAGGAGGGCAGGACTCCATGGCTATGCTGATCGACGACCTAAATAAGAAACTAGTGGAAGTCTTGTGTACGCTTGAAAACAGAAAGCAGAGCGCCACAACTGAGACTATTGAATAATCAACAGACTTTTTGGCAGCCAAGTTTGAAGAGCTTCTGAGAAAGGTCGAGGATCAGCAAAGAAAAATTGCTCAATTGCAGAAAACCACAGAAGAGCTGGAACAAAATATAAAAAAGAAAGACAATTAAATCTCAAAGCATAGAGAATCTGTTGAAAGTGCTGAGCAGTACTCAAGAAGGAAAAATGTAGAAATACACGGCGTTCCACATATACAAGATCAGGATCTGTACCAGGTCTTGGTAGATCTTAGCAGCAAGCTTGATGTCCCCTTGTCTGAAAGGCACTCATTGGAATGGGTACACAGATTGAAGGCACAGAATGACAAAATCGCTCCTATAATCGTCAGGTTTACAGAACAAGCAACCCGATACTTGTAGCTGTCAAAGAAAAACGTCCTTCGAAAATACAAAATTTTCACCAATGAACAGTTAACGAAAACGCAAAAAGAACTTTTTTGAAAATGCAGAAAACTTGCGAAAGAGCTCGACTATAAGTTTGTCTGGACACGAAACGGCACGATTCTAGTTCGAAAGGTGGAAGGCGCGAATGTGATAAGCATTACCGCTGAGAATAATCTTGCGAAAATGTCCTAGATGGCCTCGTTCAGTTCTTTTCATGATTGGGACCTTCACGTTACAAATATCTTAGCTGATAACAAAATAAAACGAGAACTTGGCTTTATACATATAAATGTGTGCAGCATAAAGAAGAATTGGGATCAATTATGCGCATATGTACGCAACATCGATGTAACTGTGATCACCGCGATTAATCTGAATTCAAGCGAATAAGGTAGATACACGATCAGGGGTTACTCACACACTGTTTTATGCCGAGAAAATTGATGAAGAGTTCTTGTATTTGTGAAAGATAACTGGGTTTTTAATAGTATCGAAGTTGTCTTTGATTATGCAGAAGTTATTGTTGTCACCCTAAGTAAAGTAGATGTGACCTACACCGTATGTGCGCTATGCAGGCTACCCACATGAACACAGATGTGTTCCTAGAGGAGCTAAACTCTCTGTTGCAGAAATATATGAATGAGAAGCAGCTTATACTGGTAGGATATTTGAATACTGACATAATGCAAGTGTCTAGTAAAGCGGTGACAGATTATCTTAATTTACTAGCAGAATATGGACTGGTCAATGTAAATAATGAATTTCTAGAGAGGAATATTTGGGTTCAAGAGTAACGAAAACCCGCATTGATCATATTGCCGTTCGGTTCTGGCAGCGCTATGCAAGCGGCGTAATTAAAGTCAAACTAGCAGATCATTACTTCATATCACTTTTATCATGTCTGACAATGACGCAGAGGATTGCGAAGTAAGAACAAAAAACAAATTATAGACAACGAAAAAGTTGACATGTACATAAAGGACACAGATTGGATTTCACTTTTACATTTCGACCAAGCCAAATTATATGCCAAATTTGTTGAAACGTTTAGGATGATATACGTAAACTCTTCTGAAATCATAACAATTAAGCAAAGAAGTCCTAATACGAAATGGATTACAAGCGATATTATTGAGCTGTGCTTTCAAAAAGACAAAGCATGGCAAAGGTGCAGAAAAGAACCGGGCAACGAAAAACACAGAGCGCAATTTCGAACTTTACGAAACGCGGTGACAGCTAAGTTACGCCTGGAAAAAAAAGAAAATATTTGATGCGTTGATTTTCAGTATGCAAAAAGGACGTGAAAAAGACTTGGACTAAGGCAAACGAATTAATGGGCAGATCCAAACGAGCTAGCGTTGATGATACCATAAAAATAAATTTCCCAAATGAAAACATGCAGATGCTGTGCAATAAAATTAACGAAACATTTATTGCTGCAGCAGAGAAGCTGAAAAAAACGGAGAGTGACCAACATTTAGAATACGAGCCGAAACGCACATGCGCGCACTCAGATTATCTTCCAGCGATGACCGAAGTTGATCTTTGGACGATAATTCAAGGCTTGGCAAAACTCAAGCCACCGGGGTTTGATAAAATCCGCCCTCGAGATTTGTACTTCAACTTTCACAGATTCAAACAAGTACTTTTAAAGATTCTACACGGAATTTTCGAAACACGCATAATACCCAAAGAACTAAAAATTTCAATCGTAAGACATGTCTACAAAAACGAAAAGAGAAGTGATAGCGCAAATTACCGACCGATAGCGATATTGTCCACAATAGCGCCTATAATGGAAAAATATGTGGACTGTGTAATGAAGCCATTCTGTGAAAAGTATCCCCTGGATAAGATGGCGCAGTTTGGTTTCACAAAGAATAAAAACACAATTACTCTGCTAGAAGAATTATCTGACTCTGTTAGTACATCAATAGAAAATAATAATGTAGTCTTAGCCCTATTTGTAGACCTATCAAAGGCTTTTGACACGGTGGTACATAAGATATTACTCAACAAGCTAAAGAATCTAGGATTCAGAGGTCACTTATATAATTTTTTATAAAGTATTTTATTGCTAGACTACAATGCGTTAAACTAGGTGATAGCTACAGCAATTTCAAATTAATGAAGTGTGGTGTGCCCCAAGGAAGCACGCTAATGCCAATACTCTTTAATATATGTCTCAGATCTCGGCCTCCTACAACTGAAATCAATATGTTTTCAGTACTCTGATGACACTGCGACAGCGCTACAAATGAGTGACTATAACTCGGAATGTCAAACCTTCCAAAGAGACATATCAGTAATCGTAGACTGGTTCGCACACAATTCAATTTTTATAAATCATCAAAAAACTAATCTGCTTCAGGAATCCACATAAGGCGCTTTCATTTAACATGAATGTATATTTGCACGCCCCACATTGCAACGCATGTATTTGTCAACCATTACAGTTTGAGCGTGTGGTTAAGTATTTAGGATTTTTTGGGGATCAGCATCTTACCTGGAATAACCATGTCATACACGTTTGTGGAAAGCTAAGAGCTGTCGCGGCCACGATGTATAGTCTGCGCGGGAAAACGCCTATCAACCTAAGAGTTACTATATATAAGGCATTAGCAGAATCGGTAATTACATACGGTGTAACGTTATATGATATATGTTCTGATTCTAAAAAAGCAAGCTATTGATCGCGTAGTCAAAATAATTGTCAATAGCATAACTTATGGAACCGGACTAGAACAATCAGACAGAAAAGTATAATAGTCTATGAATACTTCCAGTAAAGGAGCTATTTAAGTATGTTGTTGTAACACGCTATTATTATTATTCAAATTCTTTTAAAGTATTGGTAAAAAAAGACGTTGCGTTACGAAAAACAGAAATGTATTTTAAGCCAAGGGTGTTAACAAACTATGGAAAGAAAACGAGAAAGTATTATGTCTCTGATGTTTTTTATGAACTTGATGCAACACTGTATGATATAAATTCAGAAGGGGAAATGATGAAAAATGTGAGGAAGTGGTATTTAACTGTTTATTGTAATATGTGATTTTTATTGTGATCCTTACGTGACTTAAAAACGTGGTATTAATTCTTTGTGTGTTAGAATATTTTACTTTGAAGTTGTATAATTTTGAACGGTAGTTGTATGTTTCATATCTCTATTGAAAGCTGTAACACCTGCTGCTTGGTCTTCTGACAAGCACGATGTGCTTACTTACGCGAGCAAACAAGATCTGTCAAGAAATGTATTTGAAATAAACTCTGATTTTGTTTTATTTTATTTGACAAACTCGCGGAGGCGGTCAAAGCACTAGGGGTCAGATGCGATAATCTGGAGCGCCACGTTTCTGCAACGGCTCCAATTACGTCATTAGACAAAATGAATAACACCGACACTGAAAGGTCGGCAGCCGCTGCACTCCGCAGCATTTTATAATACAGGACCTCCACGTCCCACCATGGCGGTACATCACAGGGTAATTAATGTCTGGCAGTGGCACTGTAGAGGATGGCATCGTAAAAGGAGTTCATTCGCACCCACCCGGAAAAGATTCTTGTGATCCTATCACAAGAAACGCTCACGGAGGGAGAAGTGGCTCTTGTGGGGAAGGAGGAAAGGCTAGCACTATTTTCTGCAACCCATGCGGGAGCACGGCTCAGCGCCAGCAGGGTGGAAGACATGGGAGTTAGAAAGGTAGAGGGTCGTAGAGATGAAAGCGAAGTAGTAGCGGATCAGGAAGCCCGAGGACAGCCATCCGTCTTTGTAGAAATGTCCTATAGACCAGAATACGCTAGCCTCGCGCCCAGACTATTTGAACGCATACTCTCGCACCCGGATTGCCCGGTCGACCAGCACGATTTTGTTCTGGGCTGCCAAAGTGTGTTCGCCGGCGACCAGCAGACATGGCTAGCGCTAGCTCTAGGACTCCAAAGTGCGGAAATGTGCCCGTTCACGCGGATCCTAAGTACAAGAAGTCATCTGGGCATCGTTGCGTCGTGTTTGGATGCCAAAATAACCAGCGGAAAAGAAGCAGGTTGCTTAGCGCTGTTTGCGAAGTGCACAATACACGTAGGGAATCGTGCCGGTGCGGTGTTTTCAGCGTGCACCGATTTCCATCCGCAACGAAGAATGACAAGCTGCGCCACCGGTGGATAGCTGCAGTGAATAGGAAGAACTACCAACCAAGTGAAAATGCACGAGTGAGTATTCGATCTGTGTATATTTTGGTGCCACGTTCAACTTTGCGCCCTACGAACGTAATATGTGTAACACGCAGGTTTGCTCTGAGCACTTTCTGGAAAAGCCCACAGAGCAGAATCCCGCGCCGGTGCTTCGCCTTGGCTATAACAAGAAGGCAAGCCTTTTCGTGTTTTCATTCAGGCAGAGCTCCCGACGGTTAAGCGGTACAGTTGAGTTTGCGGTTAGCGATACTCTCAGCTGGTGCACGGCATGACCATTAAGCGTGAACGACAAGTTGTAGGCGATAGTATGTTGCCCTGCTGGTGAGCGTTATTGCTAATGAAAGTAAACCGAAGTCTGCTCGTCACGTAGCATGCGTCCACAAAAACGTAAACGACGACTGCTCGTCGACGAAGGCGTTCTTGCAGCGCGCCTGTCTTTACGAGCAGGTGTTGCAGGTGTCATTCGTAACGAATTCACTTGAGCCTCCTGAGCTCTAAACTGCGTGCGGGCTGTTATGCAGGGCAAAGCGCAAAATTTTTCCGTTCATAAGGCGAGGAAAATAAGGTGCTTAATTATTGTTGTATATTGTAACAAAATCTTGCTCGTTTTCACCAGTTTTTTTTTCTTTTTTTACTGTTTTCTTTTCTAAGGGAGCGCTAACAATCCGATATGGCCTCGCACAAGCGAAACAGGTCTGAAACCAGGTAGATGCAGTTGGTGGGGCTAATTTTTTGGAATGCAGGTGCGGTTGTTGTCTTGTACCAAAGGCTTCCCTGATGATGCAGCTTTAAGTAGGGGTGGTAATTTTATGTGCCCTGTCATGGTTTGTGCAACTGTACAACACCTGCATCCGTCATGCTCGCCCTGTTATACGGGCTTTGACTGCACATGTAGTTGAACATTATAACTACTGTAGTTCCTCATTTTCCAATGAGTGCAGGTTTAGCATCATATGCTGCTTGTTCGAGTGCTGTAAGCTTGTGTTCTGAATGTTGTACTCTTAAGTGGTTGCGCGATACAATTGGCCTGGTGCATTTTTTATTTCATTTTGCGAGGACTTTATATCTTCGCAACAGTGATGGCATGGGAAAGAACTACAGCCCTTCTTAGTATAACATCTATTTTGTTTTCAATGTGCAGGTGGTGAAGGGCTGGCGTCTGCTAATCAGGCAGTCAAACGACCTCGCCAGTTGGTTGCCAAACGCGGCCAACCAGTAGTGACCATGACAAACAAGACCAAACTGAAAGTGCAGAGGACAATGTTCTGTGTTCTTTAATAATATATGTCACCAACACAGTGCTGTAAAATCCTTCACAGGTGACGTGCTTACGCGGTTACCCGATGTATTCGCTTCTGCAGTCTGCACATCACTGTGTGGCCATTGCGGACTTGCATGAGGTCTTGAAGTTTGATTGAATCGAGACAGCGAAAATGACAGGCTAGAAAAAACGCGAAACACGCCTTCCGCCCAGCTAAAAAGCCCAAGTTTCGCTTTCGCGCCGGGTCGCATCTCCCGGCGTGGCAGCCCAGGCCTGCTACTTCGCGGCGCTTGGGATAGATGGCGCGACCGGCGCTCATCAATATGGCGGCGCCCTTTGAATTCACGGTGTTCTGGTGTATAGTCTCGCCGAGAGTTCCGACGAGTCGAGGTACTCAACGACACTTAGGAAGGCTGGTAGCTGATTACGACAGGGGAAGATGATATCTTCCTGTCTTGAACGGATGCGGTCACCGTACCGGTCTATAAATCGCACACCGAATATGGTGGTGGGAAGAGGGGCATCATCACATTAGTCATCAACAAATGTGCGCTCATAGCCCACGATCTCAATGTTGAATCCAATAAGGTTGAACACTCGCTCGTTGAAATCATCCCCAGCGGCCAGTTCAAGACAAGTTTATTTATACTTAACATATACAGTACACCCAAAGACGTCAGGCAAAGATTCGCAGCAGTTATCAACAGGGCTACTAGCAAGGCCAAGACATTCCCACTCCTGTGGGAATGTCTATGATATCTATGGGCAAAAATACTATGAAATCCCACAACCAAATTTTCTGACCCCCTATTGCGAACTGTGCTTTTGTACGTCTCCGTTTTTTGCGTTTCCCTACTTTTGTTCCACCAATACTCCAATCGTCTCTTACTAATCCCTAATGTGAACATGTTTACTTTTCCACTGCTCTCGCTGAACCCAAGGGCTTCAAGGAGGCCAGTGGTGCCTAAATTGACCACTGGGTAGACGTCTTCACAGTCTAATAAAACAAGCTCCACAGTTTCCCTAGCTTTACCGCAGCAAACACATACTTCTCGTTCCTCCTTATATCTCGCTTTATAGGTGCGTGTTCTAAGGCATCCCGATCTCGCTTCGAAAAGTAATGAGCTTCCCTTTGAGTAATCATAAATAGTTTCTTCCCTGATTTCGTTTTTTCCCTATTAAGTAGTTAATCATGGCAGGTTTCTTTTCCATTGCCGCCAGCCATGAGATTATTTCGGCCTCACTGACTTCCCGCTTCACGTTCTTTGTTGCTGTGCTGCCCACCCTACAGGCTGCATACTTGCTGGTAAGCTTAGTTCTTTTCCTCCACTGTGAATCAATGTTTTTTTCTGTACAGATACCTCAACACTCTCCCAGCCAATTTCCTTTCTTGCACATTCCTCAGTCGTTCTTCATACTCAGTTTTACTGCAGCTTCCCTCACTTCAAAACTATTCCAGCCCATATCGCCCTGCGCAGCCTAATTTGTAGCCTTCTCGTGAGCGCCCAATGCGAAACGACCCACTGACCTTTGGTTCACATCGAGTCCTGATTGTACCCCTGATTTAAAGCAAACAACGGCATTTCCAAAAGTAAGTCCTGGAACCATTACACCTTTCCACATACTTCGGAGCACCTCGTATCTATTGTATCCCCATAGCGCTCTGTGCTTCATTATGGCTGCATTTCTCTTCCCCTTCACGGTTATTGTTTTTTCCTGTGTTTACATATATCTATTGCCTTCGTTTATCCATATACGAATGTATTTATGTTCTGTTCCCCGAGATATTTCCTGGCCCTGTATCGCCGCTGTCTGTTCACTGTTTTCATTGAATACCATAACACCTGATTTTCTAACACTAAATTTCAAACCTAAATTGTTGCCTTCCTGTCCACAGATATTAGCCAAGGGTTGCAAATCACTTTGCTTGTTAGCGAGCAACACAATGTCGTCCGCATAAAATAAACCTGGGAGTTGCTGCTCTATTACTGTACCTGCCTGTTTGTATGAGAGATTAAACCCGATGTTACTTCCTTCTAGCGCCCTCTCCATCTTCACCATGTACATCATAAACAGCAGTGGGGATAAAGGGCACGTCTGCCTCAGTCCCTTGTTGATATGAACTTTTTCCGCGTTCCTCATCCCTTCCCATTCAACGCAAACGGTATTTTCTAGGTAAATCTCTCTCAAAATTTGCCAACAATCGTCACCTAAGCCTTCCCCTTCCAGAATATCCCACAAAATGTGGCGGTCTACGTTGTCATAAGCTCCTGTAATGTCTAAAAAGGCCACATATAACGGGCTGCTTTCTACTTTTCATATTTCAATACACTGAGTGAGAACAAATAAGTTATCATCTCAACGACTACCTATTCTGAAGCCATTCTGAAGTTCTCCCAAAATGCCATTATTCTCTGCCCAAGCTTGAAGCTTTAATTTGATTGCCTGCATTGCTATCCTGTATATTACCGATTTAATGATCAATGGTCTCCCTTACCTTTATAAATTAAATTCATTCTACTTTGTAGCCAACTTTCTGGTATTCGTCTATATTTTAAGGTTTTTTTCCACTGCTTTCGCCAGAGCTTCCTTACTCTTTGGTCCTAGTTCATTTATCAGCCTAATGGGAACCTCGTCTAGCCCTGTGGTTGTGCGCTTAGGAATCTTCTCTTCGGCTTTCTTCCAGTTGAAATTTGTCAGCACCAGCTCCTTTTCCACCTGGGTCTCTTTAATGCTCTTTTCTTCAAATACAACCTCGACATTGCCTTTAGAAGATTCGGCTGTTATTTTGAGGATGTAATTTATTGCCGCTTCTCCTTCCAGTCTGTTTTCATCTTAGTCGAGGATATGTTGGTGTATTGTTGTTGACTTCCTGCCTAATAATTTTATGTGGTTCCAAAATATTCGAGGTGCGGCCTTCTTTTTCTCACGTATTTCTGACAACCAACGTTCACTTTCACCTTTTAATTTTCCTTGCACCAGTATTTGAACCATAGACTTTTTCTCGTATATTTACCATTTACTGGCTACTTCATCCTGCGGCAACTGCGCCTTCTTTGCCTGCCTGTGCTCTTGGGATCCTTTCTGTCGTTGGGCGATCGCTTCTCGTATTTTCCTGTTTCACCAACTTTTCTGTTTATTTTTTCCTTTCCAACGAACATGTTGTTTCTCTTTCCGTATTTCTGTCTTTATTACACTTATAAGCTCACCATATTCCCACTCTTTACTTGGCCATTTGCCAAGTTCTTCCTCAACTCTAGTGACCGTATTTGCTATTTGTTCAGCGTTCAAATTTGGACTGGCCATTTTGCTCTCCTTGCTCTCTTTCCCATGTACATATCCCATTTTCAGAAGGATACGTTTATGGCCACTCCCTATGCTGCTATACGCTTCCTCATCAATGATCGTATCTCTAAATTTATCATTAATTCCTTCTGTCATAAGACAGTAATTAATGGTTGATTGCCGGTCTCCCACTTCCCATGTGATCTGCCCTTCACACTTTGGCCCTGTGTTCACTATAATGAGGTTATGTTGCTCGCAAAGGTCTAGCATTGACTTCCCGTTGTTGTCAGTATAGCCATCTAAATCTTGTATGTGGGTATTCATGTCACCTAATAGGATAATTTCAGCACCATTCCCGAAACCCTTAATATCAGCGCTTATGCATTTCACTAAACTCCACTTTCACTACGTTCTAGCTCTCGGGAGAACGTAGCGCCACATGGTGTCGTATAAGGGAAATGCAGCCGACTTCCGGTGTAACTGGCTTCCGGTAGTGGGCCGAGAGAACGTTGGTGGCTGAGTGTCGACTGTACCGACTACCAAGAGTCTGACGCTTCGTTCAAAATGCTTGGGAATGCAGCATTCCGTCTCTCTAATCTAACAGCTCACCAATATTTAATTCAGATATGACGGCAAGGAAAGCAGTGGTTTCCTCTGCGGAGAAATAGGTTCGCGTAGAGCACGCTGCGGCGAGCGAAGTTGCCGTGGGGGACGCCATTTTGCTTCTGCTTCGGGCGTTGCTGTCTCGCAGCTTCACCAGCGTGGCAGTCCCGCGGCTAATTCCTTCCCATAATTCCTAATGCGACGATGCTGGGTTTACATGCTCCGCGAGAGTCGACTCGCGCCCGTAAATCTACCCTAACCTGGCGCAATAATGCGATGCGCTAGAAAGGCGATGCGATGCGACACTGTGACATTCATGTAAACGCGGCTTATGGATCGAAAATCTTTTCGTCGATGCGATGTCTGACGCTGGACGCCGACGTCGGATATCTGCGACACGGGCTGCTTCACGTTATCGTGTTAAAACCTCCGCTTCGACCTTTGGCGCCGCGTATATCACATCGCGTTTCTCCTAGGGCATTTTTTCACTGCATGCTAGCGAGCACTGGCGTGGCTTATGTGTAGAGCAGATGACTCCCGCGAGGCGAGCCGCGTTTCGATGCCGGCAGACACTGGGTTATTTTTTTCTCGTTCCCGGCGATAGCTGCTACTGGCGCCATAGCCAACCGAAGCAGTGTTGTAAATAAAACAGATGGGAAAGACGCCGTTCAGCCCGCGATACCCTCCGGTCACGGCTCGCGCGATTATGGGAAAAATGGTTCTCAAAACAGATGATTTATGACCAGCGCGGGAGTACCTCGTTCAGGAGAGGTTTGGGAGCAATTAGCATGGATACGGGCATCACTTGTCAGCCGCACAAATTGGCATGTTGACGCTGGGGACGGAGTCAGTGTACGATTGGAGTCAGCGTACGCTCCCCCTTTCACTGTTTGTGCCCCGTGATGTGCGTGCGTTTCCGACCAAGCTTCCTTCGGAGAGAAAGGGCGACCGACTTCCGGATTGGTGGGACCTGATGTCATCTGTCTCCTGACGCCGGATTGGGGGAAGTGACTGAACAATGACCACGAAGGGCATAAAAGGAGCAACGGACGGCGGGAGTGATCGGCTGCTACAACTTTATCACGAACTTTTTGAGGTATTACTTTGAACTTTCTTGTAAAGACGTAAAACGTCCTGAATATCGGGCCCAGCCTCAGGTTCCCTTACTCCTCCACGAGCGATGTACATTCGCACATCTTCGGACCCCCAGTCGCAACATCGGCTATTGGAATGAGCCCCATAACAGCTTGCGCTGTAAAAACAAACCTTTAGTTGAAAGTTTAGTGCCAGTGTACTTTGTTTCCTCGTCATCTCTAGTTCTACTTTTCGCGCTAATAAGTTCTATATTGGGCCTTGTCAAATAAAAAAATAAGCCTATAAAAACAGGCACACCTTAACATATGCTAACATAGGCAGTGACACTTGGAGAAACCAAGAATTTTTCTGTATACCATCTTGCAGGAACCCGTCGGAAGGAAATCGGTAGACAAATGATCCGCTGTTCTTCGCCGCGAGTTCTGGACACGCTAGACATTCTTGCAGAAAATTGCTGCATACGACATATTAAGCGCCACTTATAACTTGTGTGAGTTTCACACTTCAGGTCTCTATATATATATACGAGTGTGCGCGCGTGATCTCGGGGTACTCTGCCAACTGTCCGACGGAGTAGGCGCTTGGCCGGATTACGACCACAAGCAGCGGACATGGCCGATTCCGGAGAAGGCAGTGACGACCCCACCTGTGACGGACCAGACAGCAATCACGCAGGTCAGGCTGGCTACTGGACAGCGCTGCGAGAGCCACCCACCTTTTTGGGGAAGGCGAACGAAGACGTCGACGACTGGCTTAAAGACCCCAACAAAGTGAGTCGCCACAACCACTGGAGCACTACGAAGCAGCTCGATAACGTCGTTCTTTTTTCTCGCTGGAACCACGCTTCTCTGGTTTGAAAACCACGAGAGCGTTCTGGCAAGCTGGGACAATTTTGTAGAAGAATTCACCAAGTGCTTCGGGGACCTGATCTCTAAGAAAAAGAAGGCTGAGCAGACGCTTTCCCGACGAGCTCAATTACCTGGCGAAACGTGTACAACGTACATAGAGGCTGTTCTGAAATTATGCGGAATCGTCAGCGCTACCATGACAGACGAAAACAAAGTAAGACATCTGCTTAAAGGAATCGCTCAAGATGTTTATAATTTTCTTATAAAGAAGGAATATCTTAGTACTCCGTCTGATCTGAGGAAACACTGCCAGGCATTTGAAGCGCTGAAAATGAGAAAAATTGGGCCAAAGTTTGGACGCTTGGACAATGTTACTACTATTGCAAGTGTGTCCGTCCCAACCAACGACGACATCTCCTCGGTGATTCGGCAAGTGGTTAAAGAAGAGCTTGAACGCCTTAAAGTTGCTGACGACGCTTATGTGTGCCATCAGTGTGCATTTGATCATCGCTCTCGTGTGCCACCGGCTACCTGGGCACCTCAGAGTTACCGAGAACCTCGCAGGACCTATGCTGATCGTACGTAGAGCAGCAACTTGCCACCACAACCGACAAGTCTGGGACGCCGACAAGATGCACCACAACGATTTGTTCCGCGGGCTCTTCCCTCCTACAACCAGCCTGAGAGTACGTTTCCACCCATGACGCTCATGTCACCGGTATTACCTGCGACAAGCCGCGACTCCCGCATTTGCTACAGCTGCGGTGTGCCTGGACACATTGCTAGGTATTGCCACCGCATCCAGCAGCGTGCTCCACGGTTTAATTCCTACACACCCCGCGTGCCCACTGAGGAGCCCTGGCCGTATCCCAGTTCCTTCCTGCGGCTGCAGCAGGGACGCGCTAACCGCAGTGACTGCCCCGTTTCCGATCACAGCCTCACACCACCACCGACACGACAACGACGCTCTCCATCAGCTCGTCGTCGTTCGTTATCACCGCCGCCGCTGGGAAACTAGCTGGTGCGACCGACGGGGGTGAGGCCGCAATATGTTCATCTTCATCAAGACCCCCTTGTGTAAAATTGTTTAAAAACAAAGTGTGCGTTTTAGTTGACAATGTGAGTGCTTTTGCTTTAGTTGACACCGGGGTGGCAGTTTCTGTTATGAGCCTGTCTTTCAAAAATCGTCTTCGACAAAAAGTTATGTTTTCTTGGGATCGGAACGCTACCTTTCGTGGATTTGGTGGGGAAATGTTACGTCCACTTGGGGTCTGTTCTGTTTCAGTTACGATAGGGGGCCAGACATTTCGAAATGAATTTACTGTGCTTGAACGTACAAGGGATGACACTATTTTAGGAATTGATTTCTTGCGTGAGTGGAGGGCAACTTTGGATTGTGAAAGTGACGCGATTTCTCTTCGCCGCGACGCGCGAACTTCGATGACAGATAGCACCAGTGATGCCGCCGACGTTCTCTCCGTGTCACAAGACGTGTGTTTGCCCCCTCGGGCTGCAATGTTTGTACCTCTGAATACTTCTCGCCCCCGAACAGGTTCTTGTTCTGGTTTAGCCGAGCCCGACTATAACAATGTGCTCAAGAAAAATGCGATAGTCCCTCGCTCCCTCGTTGTCACCGCTGATGGTTGTACTCGTTTGTGGACAGTGAACGTTTCAACCCAATCCATAACATTGCCGCTAGGACTTAAACTGGCAAGCTTTGATGAACAAGCCATTGCGAGCGTCGGAATGGTCGAAATGTCAACTGCCGAAAAGAAATTCAACCCCGATTCCAACCATGATAGCGCATGATTAACAAGTCGCTGTTTTCTAGTGAGCAGTGTCTGCTGGAAGCTGTGCTCCCTCGCTACGCCATAGTGTTTGATTTTGCTCAAGGCCAACGAGCGTCCCATACACCACCGGCCTCTCGTATGCAACACCGCATCCATACAGGGCAAGCAACGCCAATTCGTCAGAAGCCCTACCGCGTTTCACCTTCAGAGAGAAAAGTCATCGCCGAGTAGGTCGAAGAAATGTTACAGAAAGGAGTGATCCAGGAATCACGTAGCCCTTGGGCTGCTCCTGTGATCCTAGTGAAGAAAAGAGCCAACTCATGGAGATTTTGTGTGGACTATCACCGCCTAAACACCGTCACAAAGAAAGACGTGTACTCCCTACCACGAATAGATGACGCCGTCGCCTGCCTCCACTCCGCGTCGTATTTCTCTTCTGTTGATTTACTGTCAGGATATTGTCAAATCCCCATGCACCCCTCAGACAAGGAGAAGACTGCATTCGTGACACCTGATGGTCTCTTTGAGTTCAACGTTATGCCCTTTGGCTTATGCAACGCTCCAGCGACATTCGAGCGATTTATGGATACCGTGCTCCGCGGACTCAAATGGGAAATTTGCATGTGCTATTTAGACGACGTCATTATCTACGGCCGGGCATTTCACGAGCACAATCAGCGCCTGTCGATCGTTCTTGACTGTATCCAGCAAGCTGGCCATATTTTAACTCGAAGAAATTTCATTTCGGTGAGCGTCAAGCCCTCGTACTAGGCTTTCTGGTCGACAAAGACGGCATGCGACCAGACCCCGAAAAGATATCAGCGATAGCAGCGGTTCGCGACTTCCAACAGCCACAAACGGGGAAAGATCTGCGAAGCTTCTTGTGCCTTTGCTCATATTTCCGGCGTTTTATCAAGAATTTCGCGCAGCTTGCCTCTCCCCTCACGTCTCTCCTTCACAAAGACACCTAATACTTGTGGGCTGCTGACTGCGAGTCGACGTTTCAACAGCTGAAATTTTTGTTGACTTCTGGACCGGTACTGCGGCATCTTGATCCGGAGGCGTCAACTGAGCTGCACACTGACGCCAGCGGTGTGGGTGTTGGCGCTGTGCTTGTTCAACTTTGCGATGGCCGTGAGCATGTAATTGCCTACGCTAGTCGGACACTTAAAAAAGCGGAGACAAACTACACCGTTACTGAACTCGAGTGCCTAGCAGTCGTATTCGCCATTCAGAAGTTCCGTCCATATCAACATGGCCGCGCATTCACGATAGTGACTGACCATCATTCACTCTGTTGGCTGTTTGGGCTGCGTCACCCGTCTGGTCGGTTGGCCCGCTGGGCTTTGCGCCTTCAAGAGTACAGCTTTTCCGTTAACTACAAGAGCGGGCGCTGTCACACGGATGCTGATTGCCTATCCCGTCTCCCTTCGCCTCACACTAAAGCCGAGGATGATGACTTCGATGACTACCTAGTCTCCATCTCTTCCGACTTTCCAGACCTGCGTACCTTCGAGAACGAGCAACGTTGCGACCCTACCTTGAAAGCCCTACGGGCAGCTGCACGTGAGCCAGCAGGAACAACACCGTTTACTTTTCGTAATGGTTTGCTGTACAAAAAAAAATTTGTCGGCTGATGGTCCCCCATTGCTTCTAGTTGTGCCCGAAAATCTGCGCCCTGCTGTCCTTCGTTCCATGTATGACGATATCACGTCCGGGCACCTTAGCTTTGCACGCACACTATACCGACTTAGACAGAGATTTTCTGGCCCAAGCTCTGGAAAACAACGAAACAGTATGTCGCCAGCTGTACTGTTTGCCAGCGCCACAAGCAAACGACGACGGCCCCAGCAGGCTGTTTACAACCAGTTAGGCCACCGACGCTACCCTTCGAAAAAGTCGGCATCGACTTGCTTGGCCCGCTCCCAAAGACGTCAACTGGCTACCGCTGGATTATAGTATGCTTACATTATCTTACTCGTTACACGGAAACGGCGGTACTTCTATCCGCCACTGCAGCAGATGTCTCTTCATTTTTGTTGCATCACGTCATACTCCGTCACGGCGCTCCCCGAGTTGTCATCAGTGACCGTGGACGGCAATTAACCGCCGACGTCGTTGAAGAACTTTTACGACTTTGTGGTTCTGCATATCGTCACTCGACTCCTTACCACCCGCAAACCAATGGCCTCACGGAGTGGACGAATCGAACCCTTACCAACATGTTATCAATGCATGTCGCTGCTGACCACAAGAATTGCGGCGCCGTCTTACCTTTTGTAACGTACGCGTACAATAGTGCCAAGCACGAAGTTACTGGATAGGCGCCGTTCTTTTTGCTGTACGCACGCGCTCCCCAGAGCTTTCTGGACACTATTCTACCTTCATCGTGCCAAGAAGATCCTTCCATCGCCCAAACTCTGTGTCGTGCTGAGGAAGCACGTCGACTGGCGCATCTTAGGACGTTGTCCTCACAAGGCAACAGCAAGAATCGCTATGATGCGCGGCATATCCCCGTCAGCTTTACTCCAGGTGATTATGATTGGTTGTGGACACCTATTCGCAAAAAGGGATTGTACTGCAAGTTTCTCGCCAGTTACACCGGACCATTCGTTATACTCATTCGCTTGAGTGATGTGAACTATGTCGCCGCCAAAGTGACGGCAAGTAATCGGTGTTCACGCGCGACGCAAGTAGTTCACGTGGCCAGACTCAAGCAGTACAATCACAGGTCCCTTTAACTCGCTCAGCGAGCTTCGTCTGCCCCCGGGGAAAATAAAATGTTGCAGCACTGCGCGACTGAGGCAGAGAAAGAAGTAGACTGTACGCGCGTGATCTCGGGGTACTTCCATCTCGGACCTCGTTTCACCCTGGAAATAAACATCATTTGTAACAATAGCATATATATATATATATATATATATATATATATATATATATATATATATATATATATATATATATATATATATATATATATATATATATATATATATATATATATATATATATATATACAGTGAAGTAGACGCGCGTATGAAGCGGTTTATTGACGTTTCGGCCGCGGTCCGGCCTTCATCAGAATACATTGCATGGTGTCAGTACCCGCCGTGGTTGCTCAGTGGCTATGGTGTTGGGCTGCTGAGCACGAGGTCGCGGGATCGAATCCCGGCCACGGCGGCCGCATTTCGATGGGGGCGAAATGCGAAAACACCCGTGTGCTTAGATTTAGGTGCACGTTAAAGAACCCCAGGTGGTCAAAATTTCCGGAGTCCTCCACTACGGCGTGCCTCATAATCAGAAAGTGGTTTTGGCACGTAAAACCCCAAATACTATTATTATTATTATGGTGTCAGTACAGTTAATATGCATGTGCTTATCAACCAAATGAAGATACGTTTACACGAAAAACGAATAACGTGGGCGAACAAGATGCATCCGAATCGTTCAAAGGATAGCTGACACGTGTATAGACCGATGGCGATTGCAAACGTATAATCTAAAATACAAAGCATAAAAACGCACCGAAATGAATTGTAAAAACCAATCGCCACGTGACAACAAAACGTCAATATGTGCGCAATATGTGCTATGTTATCAAGCAAACACAGACACAGAAAAAGGGGAATAGCGACGTACCAGTAGAAGAAGGGACAAGTGACGGGCTACAAAGACAGGCAACTCAATTTTCCTACACATTCATTCATGCCACACGCGGCGGTATCAAACTTATGTATAAGGAAGGATTCGCGGGCTTCTCTATCATAATTTGAGCGAAATCCAGATTCAGGCAACGTGACTCTCAGTTTATCAAATGAATGGTCAGGAAGATGTACGTGTCTTGAGATGGGCAGGTTGGGCAACGTGTTAGCGTGGGATTTATGATTGTTAAAGCGGAATCTGAAAGGCCCTTCTGTTTGTCCGATGTACCGTTTTTTGGAGAGCGTACATTCAAGCATGTATATTACGTTTTTTGTGTCACAGTCGAAATAGCGTTTGATTTTTAAACAAAAGTTTGAAGACGTACTAGTAACCTGTTGTGATGTGACCATGTAGGGGCATACTTTACGTCGCGGTTTTTGACAGGGATGGCATCCGATGGCATCAGGGCAGTCAGTCTTGGATGATGACGCTAGTATATCTCCAATATTTCTAGCTTTCCGGTATACTGCTTTAGGCGGATCAGAGAATATGTTTTTGAGGCGTTCAATTTGCATATTGTTCACTTGTTCACTTTGCATACGGTTGATAAGCACATGTATATTAACTGTACTGACACCATGCAATGTATTCTGATGAAGGCCGAACCCCGGCCGAAACGTCAATAAACCGCTTCATACGCACGTCTACTTCACTGTGAATATTTACCCGGACCCAGAACTGCTTCTTTTCTGGATATATATATATATATATATATATATATATATATATATATATATATATATATATATATATATATATATATATATATATATATATATATATATATATATATATATATATATGTATATATATGAGTGTGTGTGTGTTTCATATAGTTTTATTTTATTTATATAGTTTTACAGTTTTATTCAACTATTGATGAAGTCTGTTAGATGTTAGATATGTGTTGTAAGAATGTTTTTCTTTGTATTTATTTTGAATGGGCAGTGCTGTACTAATTTTGTTGTTGTTGTTGTTGTTGTTGTGTAGCACCACGACATAACAGGCGCAGATACCGGACACGCGCGCTGGGCCCTTAATTTCTTGTCTCGTTTGGGCGCTGTTGGCTTTATAATGTCGTCTTGTAGAGAAGTTTTCAGCTACTTTATAGCAGGCCTATACCTTCTTTCTTTTCTCGTCACCCTATCGCACTGCCCCGCGGTTGCCCATAGTGTGGGAGGCAACCACACTATGCCGGGCACACCCGCCGTGGTTGCTTAGTGGCTATGGTGTTGGGATGGTAAGCAAGAAATCACGGGATCGTATCCCGGCCATGGCGGCCGCATATCGAGGGGGGCAAAATGCGAAAACACTCGTGTACTTAGATTTGGGTGCATATTAAAGAACCCCGCGTGGTCCAAATTTCCGGAGTCCCTCACTACGGCATGCCTCTTAAATTAAATCGTGCTTTCGGCGCGTAAGGCCCCTGATTAAATTTGTTTTACTATGCGGGGCAGGTGTACACCCACCGTTCATTTTGCTAATAACTTCCAACACATTCTCTCGATCGTGTTTCAGTTCGATTTGACCAGCTGTTTTTTTCCCTCATTCTTTTCCCACAGCTTTGCTTTGGGGATACTAGACCACTATGATGACTATTATGCCGTTGAAGCGGGCATCAACGCCGAGCACAGGGCCTACGGATGTGTGAATGATGGAAAGTCCTGGCAACCACTAGCCATTATAATGGATTATAAGCCAAAGAAGAATGATTACATCGCCATTTCTATAACGTTGAAGTCACCGTATGGCCCTAACGCAGGCGGAAACACCCCTAAAAACGAAGTGCAGGTTTGTATATTACCAGTGCATTATGAAATAAGAGAGTCCTTTGCATTAGAATGGCGTTCACCTGCGGTAGAACAGGCTCATCAAGCCTGCATAGATATCCCCGATTGCGGACCACAACAGCACCAGCGTCGATGACAAAAAAAGCAGCAGCAGCGCTGGCAGGGTTACCTCTTCTCGCTTCGTTCGAATGCAGTGCGTTAGGCGTGGTCTTCTGTACCGCAACTTCGCTCTTGGGAAGCTACTTGCGAGGACTTCAATTGTGTCTGTTGTGCCGCAGGAAGAGGACCACTACGCTGGAATGGCAAAGTCGTTTACAGATCTATAACGCGAGCAGCTAACTAATTACAATACTACAGTAATTATGTGACCTCTGACTGAACTCTGCGTCACATGGTGACGGTGCCATCGCTGCTGATCACGTTGGCCTTTGCAGTTTCGCGCAATTTTAGTGCGTAATACACAGAGTCTGGGACTCCCTTCGTGGGTTTGTTTAGGTTTGTGGTTAATGCAGAATAATCACACGAAAAGGAATGCCGAAGTTATTCTCATTTTCGTTGAACAATTAAGATCACTCTGTAAAGGTAATTATGACTCATGCTTGGAAGAGACGAGTCACCGTCTGGTGCTGTTACAGAGCAAGACTGGCACATCATGGCGTCAATGCCTAGGTCGCGAGCGTATAGCGGAAGCCAAGAGCAAGAACGACAGCTTGGCATTTTTAGGTGGTCGCCGAGCCTGGCAATGAGCTCAGTTATGGCTCCTTCCAACGGTGAAATCTATGCATATTTTTCTACTTCGTTTTGAAGCAAGTATTCCAATGAGTGATCGAGAGAGGTCGGGGAGAGGTCGCCGCTGCTCTGCGAAAACTGCCGGTGTGGGCGTAAAGTGCGTAAAGTAATCGCCTCGCGCTTGCTTTTATTGTGACAGCAATTATATGGACACTCAAGAGGCATTTCTGCCGCCGTAGCCGTCGGCATCGCCGTAATATTCCCTATAAAGTCTGTGTGCGATAACATCTTGGCTGTGCGTAGTATGCTATAGCTGCGAGTGAAAGCATTCGAGGGTGAGCCGACGATGGTGGGGCTTCGATTCCTCCATCGCGCGCAGAGAGGCTGCAGGGCGATCATTTCCGGAGGCGGCGTATGGCGCTGTCTTGTATTAAGAGCGATCTGCAATGGGGACAGAGCACGTCAAGTGCTGATAGCTTCGTGTTCTCGCCGCATAGTTCGCGTTAAAGCGAGAGCCAGCACTCAGTTTGCTCGCTACTTCCTCCCGCCAGCGTTTTGACAGCTAGCGTTCATAGAGAAGCATGAGAGCGGACACCGCCCGCAGGAGCCTGTCTTACGCGCTGCCGACCCTGGTCAGACCGCTGATTCCGAGATTTTGGACGCGCGTTGTCGCTCTGTTTTGGTTTCGGTTTCGATAGCGATGCTGTCGATTCTGGTTCGCCTTTGCCTGCGAAAACGTCCGACTACGAGCGCGCAAGAGCTTTAATATTTCATTTTTAAGCACGCCACACATACAGACGCAAGAAACTTGCGGATGGCAACCTTCTTGCTCGAAAAACAGCCAAGCTTCTCGAAGAAACTAAGCAAGGCTGAATAATTCATGCAGAGTGGAAAAAGAAAGCCTCTACTCATTGCAACTTATTTGCCGTTTTTGAGCCGCTTTTCTCAGTTGCACAAAGTAGGAAGCAGCGCTCGTTGCCGATGCCGCCCCGGCTGCGGGGCCGCCGAGAACCTTCTCCGTCGGCGTCGCCGCCGCTGGGAGGCGGCCCTCAAAAGTTCGGAGCCGTCCGGCGAGCCGAAGATTCCGCCCGAGTCCAAGGACTTCGGGCCGCCACCTGAGGCCACCACAGCCAAAACTGCCTGACAACTCTTCTAATAAAGCTGATTCCTTTCCTTCTTTAGAATGGAAATAGCACAGAAAAAAATACGCGATAACACACTCGCTAAAGATACCGACGCAGACAAGCACAGCTCAATGAGACCAACCACAACTAGAATGAATTCGCCACGAAACGCAACGCGTCCAGCAAACGGCACTTGCGAACCGGCCCAGGCGTCGCGCACGCACAGCGAGGTGAGCAGCCTTTTTGCGAGACGATGCGCGGCACGCTGCTGGCGCCGAGGCGCCAATCAGAACGCTTGCGTGACGACACGCGTGAACCAGCGATACAAGTGCTGTGCTTCACACCGAAAGTGACCTTTGGCTAATTACACGCTGTAAGTAATGCACATACTTTTCCGCAAAAGACGGGTGTAAAATTAAACGGCTGGCTGCACGGTAAACGGTCACCACGGCTCATGTATTCTATGCTACGTGTGCCAAATACGCTCACCACCTATAACAAATGTCTTGCTGACAATGTTCTTAGCGCAAGAAACAAAAATTGTTTCTGCAGGGAGATGGAAACAACTAAGTGCTAAAGCGAGACGGCGCCTTCAAAAGCGCGGTGGGGTGGGCGTAACCAGCGGCACATGACTGGCAAAGCATCGACGTCGTTATGGAAACGGGACGCGCGGGCGCGGGCGCAACTCGCTAGATATATGAGGAGCTGTATACATTTGAGGTTATTATTATTATTATTATTATTATTATTATTATTATTATTATTATTATTATTATTATTGGCATTCCCTTTGAAAAGGGGCTGTGACAACTAATCATCTAGCCTGCTTGATTTATTCAGGTATGCTACATGTCTGTTACGATGCGTTTTTGTATAAATCTGCCCAGTCTATTTGTTTTCCTTCAAAATCTACCGTGTATCGCTAGCTAAGCCTGCAAGAGATCCGGTCGTATCAATCTCTGCCCTGCCTCTTCTACCAATACTCTGAAACGACTCTAGCTTATCTCGGCAGTTAACCATTTCATGCTTCCATGCACTTTAAAATCAAGTGCTTCTGGAAAGCTAACAGCTACGGTTCTCACTGGGTGAATTCCTTAGCCTTCCATCAGGATGTAGTGAGTGGTCTCTAGATTTTTACTGCAGCATACACATGCCTTATCTAGTTTCGAATATTTGCTCTGGCATGTTTTTGTCCTTAGGCAACCGGCTCGAGCCTCAAATAGCAAGGTGCTGCCCTTTGTGTTATCGTACAGATTTTCCCTTATAAGTTTTTCTTCTAAATTTCCATTGTTCTTTTTGTTTTCATTCTTTGCATCCAATTAACTGTCTCTGTTTATCTCAGTTTCTTTGGGATGACTCCTGATTGTCTATTCACACTTCTATATAATTACCCCGAAATTTCTTGACCTCTTCCTCCATTCTGTGTCCACGCTTCTCAAGTACACATGCTTGTGCACTTTAGCTGCCACTTCATTTGCATTCCTGCTCCTGAGTTTGCCTTCAAGATTAATTTTACTCTGTGCTTCTCTGACTTCAAAAGCGGTCCAGCCTATCTCACCCTGCACTGCCCCATTTGTGGTTTTACTGTGGGCTCCTGGTACGAACCTGCCTATCAATCTTTGGTTAATTTGCAACCCCGAATATATGTCCAATTTAAGCATAAAATGGAATTTGTGAACGTTAGCGCTGGTACTATTACCGCTTTCCAGATAAAACGTGCCACCTCGTACTTATGGTGGCCACACAGTCCTCTGGGTTTCATTACTGCGGCATTCCGCTTCCCCTTTATTTTCAGGTTATCTTGGTGGGTGCTAGTGTAAGTCTTTGCTTCGTTTATGTGTATGCCGAGGCATCTATATTGCTTGACTACGGCTATGGCCTGCTGTTGAATTGACACCACGTAACTACTCGTTTCTTCATTAAAGATCATAAGTCCCAATTTCTCTGTGCTAAACTTGAGGCCTAGATTTGTCGCTGTCTTGCCACAGATATTTGCAAGTGAGTGTAAATCGGTTTTATGGTCCGCTAGTAGCACTGTGCCGTCCGCATACATCGATCCAGGGACCTTCTCTTGCAACATTTGTCCATCACGCATGTACGATAGATCAAACCTTAGTTCCCTGTTTTGTAGTTGTCTTTCTATGCGCTTAACATAAAGCGTGAACAATAATGAAGACAGAGGGCCTCCTTGCTTCAGTCCTTGGTGAACTCCCACCACTTCATTACCTTTCCTACCTTCACATACAAATTGTACTCGGTTGTCTCTATATATATACCTCATAGGCTCCTTTAATATCTAGAGATGCTGTCAATAAAGTTGTATTCTGAGCTACTGAAATCTCTATGCACTGAGTTTGTACACACATGCTATCCTCTAAGCATCTGACTTGCCTGAACCCATTCCGCAGTTTCCCCAGTAAATAATTTTTCTCCATCAATTATATGGCTTTCCTTGCCATTGTGTATATCATCGACGTGACTGTAGCTGGCCTGTACGAGCTCGTCTTAGCCTTATCACATTCGCCTTTCTAAATGATGTTCATCTTGCTTTCACGTCATCCAACCAGAATTTTATTCATTCGGATCACTTGCTCTATGGCATTAGTCAGCAGTGCACTGCTCTTTGGACCAAGTTTTTTTATTAGCTGTATTGGGATTTCATCGGGTCCCGTTGCGGTGATATTAGGGACATTTTGTGCTTTCTTGAAAGAGAACCTTTCTATCTCAATTTTGACATCTCCGGCCTCTATGTTGTTGCTGGATCAGTTTGAGTGTGAACGACGCTTTCTTTCGTGCCAAAGCAATTCCTAATCACGTCTGTGATGTACCGCAGCGCATCATCTCCTTCGTACGTGTTACCGTCTTCATTCCTTGTAGCCGTTTGCGAATATTTAGTTGGAACTCCCAGTGCTCCTATATATGGTTCCAGAATAATTTTGGGGTGCCTTTGTCTCTTTTGCGAATGTTATGCACCCAACTTTCACCTGCGCATTTAATTTTCTCTTGTACATACTTGCTCGCCACCCTTTTCTCGCTATATATTTGTTCCATCTACGGAGCACCTCTTCGCGCAGTCTCAACTTTTTTGCTTCTCGATGATCCCTAGATGCCTGCTTACGCTATTCTATAGCTTGCTTTATTTCCGTGTTCTACCGCTAACGGGGTTTCCGTTTTCCAATCCAACAATTTCTTTTTGGGGTCTTATTCCCAGTTGCATAACGTCTACCAGTTCCTTATATTCGCAGACTGCTGCAGTAAAAGCCTCCATTTTCTTCTCTATGTTATTTTTTGCGATCCCTGTTATTTGCTCTTCATCCATTTTTAGAAATTCTTATACGATTTGTTCGTGTTTTGCATTAGTTCCTCTATCAAACTTTACTGTTAAACGTCTATGATCGCTACCCAGGTTATATTTGCCATGTTCGCCTATTATCCTTTGGTCTGATTGTGCGTAGACCATTTCTCAGACTAAAGTGTATAGTCTACACATGAATGGCTGTTTCCGCTTTGCGACGTTACCTGTCGATGACACTTATTCTCCCTGTTAACTGCTATAAGGTTCTGTTTATCACCCAGATCCAGCACTAGGGAACCATTGTAATCAGAACTGCAAATAGCGGACCCGCCGTGGTTGCTCAGTGGCTATGGTGTTGGGCTGCTGAGCACGAGGTCGTGGGACCGAATCCCGGCCACGGCGGCCGCATTTCGATGGGGGCGAAATGCGAAAACACCCGTGTGCTTAAATTTAGGTGCACGTTAAAGAACCCCAGGTGGTCAAAATTTCCAGAGTCCTCCACTACGGCGTGCCTCATAATCAGAAAGTGGTTTTGCCACGTAAAAACCCAAATATTATTATTATTATTAAATAGCGGGAGCGGACATCGCTGCGCCCCCTGGCGGGTGGTCAGGCTCTTACTTGGTCGGCCGCGACACGACTCGAGTGGCCGCACTTTGCGCAGGTATGCTTCCCTAGGGAGTATTCGCGGTGGTCCAGTGAGATTTGCTCCTGTTTGCTGGTGCACGCTTGACAACATGCTTGTTGATTTATTTAGTAAGCGAATGTTCGCAAGTTTATATGGCCTATAAAACTGATTTTGTCACTTTGTATTGCCCTCGAGCTCCACCACTGGAAAAGCTGGCGCCACCGTCGGCGTGACGTGCTATTAGGGATCACGTGGACATAGCGGCCGCGTCGGCTGCTTCGGGAGCGCCGAAGCGAGCTGAAAACGAAAGTTTAAATTCCCTCGTACGCTGCGGTCCTCATTTAGTGGCGAGATTTTTGTGCTTCGAGTGTCTCCTTTACAACGCTTGAAAGCACTACAATAGGTATAGCGGCTGCCTTCGAAGGCGCGCAACATGGTAGGCTACTGCTCGGTGCCGCAATGCCGGACGTACGCAACGGAGCCCGGTGTCAGCCTTATTCACACGTATCCGCAGGACAAGCTGCGTGAAGCTTGGCTCGCGAAACATAAAACCGGCAAACGGTCATCAGTTACAACTCGGTTATGCAGGAAGCACAGACGCAAAGAAGATTTCTGCTACGGCGCCGTGTCAGCGATCTTCGGAAAACGCGCATTGAGACGCTCACCCGAGTCCGCTGCCCGACTAATGTCGTGACGGTTTGGTCTATGAACTTGTCGATGCTACAGATACTGGCAAGTTCACTGGAGTGGAAAGGGAGCGGTAAGAAGCACATTATAAAAAAGTATGACATATGGTCATGTTTGTCATGAATTAATGCTCTGGATTACAAAAAAGAAGCAGCGGGAAATCGCACGCTGAGAACACCGATAAACGTACAGCCTGACGCAACTCGAGAAATAATATTGAAATGTCCAAGAATTTAGAACAAAAAAAAAACATTGAATCGTCGCGACGGCACATGCAGTCCCCGTAGGCGTCGAAGTCTCTATAATAAAATTATTTTTGAACAGCTCTGATAGCGCTCACGCAACAATGGTTGCTTGTATACTGTCAGATGCTCATATTCTGCGGCCTAGAGCTCGTGGCACGGTGCCAAAACGCGCACGCGGTGAAAGCGAAACAGTGCGCGGACAAGCATGCAGACGCGCAGTCGGTCGCTGCTAACCTGTGCGATCGCTGCATTGAGGCTTCATTCTATTACGCTCCATTTAGTTATACAAACACTATAAGAACATATTTCACATAGTTTGCTCTCAGCGTTTGCCTACCTTTCACGCAAGAAGCCGGTTCGCGAGACTCCATCGCGGCGACCGCGCGCAGTGGCGTTCACTGTACGTATTCGGTAAAGAGATAGCGTCTGTAAACGATTCTGTGCTTTCAGTTTGCCCAAGATTACTATTTAGACAGTAAAAACCTTCTCTCATTTCGAAAGTACTTACAGAAATGTCCGGGAGAGCTCGCGCGTGGTGTTTTCAGTGAGCGCTGACAGCAAAACCTATGAGGAGCGCGACACGTGATCCCTCATATTACGCCAGCGAGGCGCTTCCGATAGATGGCGACTCCGTAACTCCTCGCCGCCAATAGCTGCCTAACGATTTGTTATCGCAATCGATGCTTTGCCTTTAGGGTGAAACTCCTGCTTCTTTTTTTGTTCTTTAGCTGCTCACTGTGCTTAATAATGTCACCGTGGAGGTCGTGACTTTCGTAGCACCAGTGGACGTCATGAACGACTCGTCGCGTTAAGCACGCGTTTCTCGACAGTGAAAGCTTCGACTCGAATATTTCAAGTTCTAATTAGAGCAACAGACCGTACACAGGCAGCGACGCTGAAGCGGTACGTATGGGCACTCCACAGGTTGTTTTGTCTGTGCTGGCATCCGCCAGCAGAAGCCGGCGACCACACGCAGCCTATCCTCGCTAATTTTGGATGCCGTAGAGAGCTTCTGTTCTCAAGCTATGCAGCAGTTTGCCGGCTCCTCCGAATCCGCCATTGCAATTCACTAGTTCCCTCAAGTCCCTTTTCGGGACCATGTGCACTGTCGTCGCAGCGCGCAGGCTTGTAATCATGTGTCGCTTTTCGTATTTGCGTGCAACGAATAACGCATGCGAAAGAAGTAATTGCGCAGCAGATAACAGAGTGGGATGTTTTCTGGCGATATAACGACATTCTCAACAGAAGTCGCAGTGTTAACTCAAGGAACAAAAGCACAATTAAAGGACAGCTGGGAGCAAAAGTTTTTAATTCGAACAGCATTATTTGTCTACTTCATGCGTTTTGAGCTTATCTATCTATCTATCTATCTATCTATCTATCTATCTATCTATCTATCTATCTATCTATCTATCTATCTATCTGTCTGTCTGTCTGTCTGTCTGTCTGTCTGTCTGTCTGTCTGTCTGTCTGTCTGTCTGTCTGTCTGTCTGTCTGTCTGTCTGTCTATCTATCTATCTATCTATCTATCTATCTATCTATCTATCTATCTATCTATCTATCTATCTATCTATCTATCTATCTATCTATCTATCTATCTATCTATCTATCTATCTATCTATCTAATCTTCTTTCTAAGTCACCCAAGTTGTATACCTTTTTGGACCACTAGGTCCATCGTACGTGCTCCTGGTATTAATGCAGTCGGGTCGTTTTATGGTCGTCAATCCAGCTACGTGATCTCACTTTCGTTATGCCATCGTCGGTACGCCTTCTACACCGACATAGTGACCCAAGTTTTCAGTGTATGCTTAAGCCATGATCTTGTAGATACAGCAGATTCTGTCAAAATCCTTGGCGTCAAATGTTATAGGCGCTTGACTTCGAATGATCATGTTGAATACATCACATCAAAAACATACTCAGCAGCCGGTATTATGTTACGCCTGAGCGCTATTCTTACTGTTAAAGTTAGGCTGCTGGTTTATATTCCTTCAATTCTCCGCCGCTTACAATATTGCAGTACCATTTGTAGTATTACAGGCATTACTACTTTGTCCAAGTTACACCTTTTTTTCAAAAAATATCTCTGAGATGCATTGCCTGGTGTGCCTTGCTGTTTCCCCAACACGGTATCGCTTTTTTAAATATGCAACCTTACCTGTCTCTGCTTTATACAATTACAGACTTTTAATGAGTTTCAGATATTCTTCACGAAGTGTTGCAAATTATATTCGTCAACTGGCAGAACTTGCAAAACCCACCAATATTCCGCATACTAAACAAGTAAATGTGGTTGGTTCGGACACACAGAGCATATTACACCGAACAAGCATATTATACTCTGCCAGTGTTATTAAATAAGTTAAAGCATTAAATGTTTGACCCTTCTGTTTATTCAAACACTGTTCATAAACAGTATTTTATGAACTAGTTGATGTGAGGATACTGCAAGCATCTTTATAATTATGTGATTTCTGTCTTTCCCGTAGGGCGTTGCTTTTTCTTTTGTAGTGCAATGAATACCACCTTTTCTTACAAAGCGTTTCCTATTCACTTATCCCTCGATTCTTTGTTTGTGTGAAAAATTATCTTTTGTTGTGGGCTTTTGTACTGCAAAGTTGAAAAAGGGGGCAGAACCTATTCAAGCTTTCGAGCATTTTTTTATTTTATTTACAAATACTGCAGGCCCTATTCGGGCCCAAGCAGGAGTGGTTACATCAATAGTAATAAAGAAGGCTGGAAATAAAAATAGAATACGAATACAGAACAATAATAAAAATATATTAAATATAATATACAGGAACAACAGTTGTAGTTTGCAACTCAACAACAAAATACTGACAAACCGTGTACACACAACAGATCATTCAATTCAGCATTTTCACCTAATTTTATTACAAAACATAGACGATGATTAATTAATTTCTTGCCCTATGTGCATGATGCTATTAATCAAAAGAAATACCATTCACAAGATGAACGAACGATTGTGTGGTATTAGCGCTATTTCTTGTGGTAATTTATTGCACAATGAAATAGCATGAGGAAACAGGGAATATTGAAGCATGCTAAGGTGACTGAATGGTTGTCTAACTGTTTTGTTGTGTTGTGTACGGGCAAAGCGTATTGACGGCTCGCTTATGTGACGTTCACGCTGTATGCTAAAGTGACCATGGTAAAGCTCCTAGATAAATTTTAATCTGGATACCATTCTGCGATGATCGAGTTTTCTCACCTTCGCTTTATCGCGAAGAATTGATGCGCACGAGAAGCGTGAATAGGAAGAATAGGTGAACCTCAAGGCCATGTTCTGCATCCTTTCTATTCTTTTAATTAAATATTGCTGATACGGACTCCAGATTAGGTCCGCATATTCTAATTTTGGCCTAATGAGAGCTTTGTATGCTGTTAACTTTGCAGCAGGTGATGCATGACGTAGTTCTCGTTTTAAAAATGCCAGCTTTTTCAGTGCGTTACTGCAAAAATTATATATATGGGGTTCCCAACTCAAATTACTTGTGAGTGTAACACCCAAATACTTCACCTGGATAGTTTTTTTAATATAAGCATTTTTAATGGTGTAAGCAAATTGTAAAGGTTATTTTTTGTTACTAAATGTTATGCTTGCCGTTTTCGAAGTATTGAGTTTCAAGCCCCATTTATCACGCCATGCACTGATTGAATGCAATGCATAATTTAGTCTGACTTGATCAGCGTGTTGATTTATGCTGGAATAAAGGGCACAATCGTCCGCTAACAGTCGGATCTTTACAGGAGGTTGCACTGAAAAATAGATATCGTTGATATAGACCAGAAACAACAATGGACCGAGCACCGACCCTTGTGGTACTCCTGAGTGTACATCTAGTGTATCAGAGACGCAGTCGTTAACAGCGACGTATTGTTTCCTTGAAGCTGAGTAACATGCTATCCAGCGAACAATGTTGTCTTCAATACCAATAGCATGCAGTTTAGTTACTAAATCATCATGTGGAACAACGTCGAACGCTTTTCAAAAGTCTAAAAACACTGCGCCAATCTGACCCTTCATATTAACGGAATTTACAAAATCATCGGTTATCTCGGCTAGCTGAGTTGCAGTGGACAGACCGGACCTAAAGCCATGTTGATTGTCATGAAGCAGTTGGTTATTTTCTAGATGGATCATAATCGCCTTAAATATAATATGTTCTAACATCTTACAAATAGTGGATGTACGGGAAACTGGTCTGTAGTTGTTTAATTCTAATGGTGATGCAGTCTTGTGAACTGGGACTATCCTTGAGGAGCGCCAGTCATCGGGTATCACACAAGACTCTAATGAGACTGTATATATTTTATACAAATACTCTGCTACCCAGGTCGCATATCTGTTAAGAAAAACGTTTGATATTTCGTCAGGACCGGCTGATTTTTTTATATCAAGTGTACGCAAAAGGTGAAGAATGCCCTCTTTGCTTAAGTTTACTTCAGGCATCGGTTCAATAAGTGCATAAGATGGCAAATGTACGTGTGACGCCGTCAGCGTGAAAACGGACTGGAAGAACAAGTTGAATTTTTTAGAAATGATGGAGGGGTCATCGATGAGTACGCGTGATTCTTTTATTTCTGTGATACCGCTGTTATCTTTAGACAAATAAAGCCAAAATTTTTTGGGTTGTTCTAACATTAAAGAGGATAGAGTGCAGGGTAAATTTTGCTGCGTGCACTTTTTCCTGAAATGTTTGTGCAAGACTTGGAAGCTGTTGTTTGTTACCACGTTTACGACAGCGTTTAATCTTGCGTTTTAGATGAATCAAATCACGATTCATCCATGGGTAGTTCCTGTTGATACGTTTCGTTTTTAAAGGCACATAACTGCGCTCACAGTGAAATATCATTTCTTTAAAACATGACCATAACTCCTTAACATCTCTTATTTCATTAAAATATTGGAACATGGATTCCATATAGCTGACTACTGCATTGTCATCCGTATGCGTGTAGTCCCTGATAAAAATGTCAGAAGGCTCGACGGGTGATCGTGAGCCAGAAATAGGACATGTTAACACGAGTAACTTATGATCAGATATCCCATCTCTGATACTAACAGAGCAGTTTGGCAGCGAACTGCTTTGCAAACGCAAGGTCAAGAACAGAAGAAGAATTGGAAATCCTGGTAGCTTCGGAAACGAGTTGGTTTAAGCAAAAGGTAAACGCAGTTAGTAGTAGAGGCTCAGCATTTTTAGAATCCTTGCCGTCGTGGGAAAGACTGGACCAATTAATGCCGGGTAAGTTGAAATCGCCAGTGATAAGGATGTTTGAACGTGAATTGGCATTTCGCAGCAGATAATCATATAGTGCTTCTATATACTCAGGGGGAGCATTCGGAGGGCAATAGACACCACCCAAAGTTATATTCTTATCGAAAAATTTCAATTTGCACCACATGCTTTCGTGATTGTTGATACCATCTAAGCGAGTAAATTTAATGTTGTTTTTTATCGCAATTGCAACTCCGCCACCACGTGATCCTCTGTCTCTGCGGATTAGCGTGTAGGAAGATGGAACTATTTGAGTATTTTGCACATCTGAATGTAGCCAGATTTCTGCTATCGCTAAAACATGTGGCTGATAAGTCAAAATTACATCTTCAAGTAACTGTACCTTATTAAGAACACTGCGTGCATTGAGTGAAACAAGCCGGAGCGTCTTGCTAGATACTTGCCATTTCTTAGCGCTCTGACGGGTGGTCGCACTAGTGGACTGAGAAGGCAACTGTTGGGATTTCGCAGACGCAGTGGATTGGGACGACTCTAGTCTGCAATTTCTAAGTGTGTCCCATACATACAGCTTGCCATCGACTTTCAGCTTATCAAAAACGAGGGAAACTTTAGAAAGACTGTCCTTTGCCTTAGCAGCAGACCGCCATAATTTCTCACGTATATCGCGAATCTTTTTAGAAAAGTCCTCGGAAATGGCTATTTCGGTACCTTTTATTTTGAAGCAGGAAGACAGAACCTTAGTTTTGTCGATGTAGATATAAAACCTCAAAATGATAGGACAAGAGCTGTCTCCTTTCTCTATACAGATAAAATAGATAAAAGATTGATTTATTCATTTATATGTGATACATTTTGAACAATCCGACTAACCGCCACAGCTTCTAAAGCAACGTACACAGTACAAAAAATTCTTGTTTTCTTTAACCAGCAGGAAGTAAGCATTCAACCATATGAATTCTCTCACATGTACAATATAACTGCTTTTGCTATACTGAAAGATTTCATGCGTGATACTGAAATTGTCATTGGGCAAAGGCGCCGAGTGGTAGCTTCTGCATTTTTTTGAGAACTCTGAGAAGCCTGATGAATAAAGACGTTGTTAAAAGCGTCATCTAAACAAGGGCCAGAAATTCGCCCTCCCTCATGCTGAAAGTTACCCAGAGTACCGGAAATAATTAGTTGGAGTAAAAAATTCAATTTCCGCCAAATAAAACCCGATCGCTGTTCAGTCGGACTGCAAAATACATTTTTAAAGTAAGCATCCTGATACATCTTTACTATGGACGTAAGATTATTTCTGTACTTTTGGAATTGGCAAAACAAGTTTTCATCTATTGATTTTATGAATTGTGCGTACAAGCTATTCTTATGCTTAATCATTTGTAGCAACTGCGACGTCATCCAGGGTTTCCGCGTCCTTGATCGGGTGATAGCTTTTTTAGTGGGAAGTGCGCATCATAGACTGTATTGAGTGGAGTAATAACGTTAGTATATAGAAAGCCCTGCAATTTCTGCAAAGCTTTTGCGGGGTTCGCGGATAATTACAGCTATCAAAAGGCTGATTCGGCGACACCCTGAGAGCAGCAGAGGACATTGTGCACATTGAACGCGCTGAGGAGCGAGGTGAAAGTTCATATCAATAAAGGACTGAGGCAGGGGTGTCCTTTATCGCCGCTGCTGTTTTTGGTCTACATGGTGAGGATAGAGAGGGCGCTAGGAGGAAGTAATATTGGGTTTAATCTCTCATACAAACAGGCGGGTAGAGTGATAGAGCAGCAGCTCCAAGGTTTATTTTATGTGGATGACATTGTGTTGCCAGCTAACAATCAAAGTGATTTGCAACATCTGGCCAATATATGTGAACACGAAGGCGAGAATTTGAGTCAGAAATTTAGCGTTAGAAAATCAGGCGTTATGGTACTCAATAAAAACAGGGAACAGTGGCAATACAGGGCCAGGAAATACTTCGAGTAGAAGAATATAAATACCTTGGTATGGTAGATAAACGAAGACAAAATATATATGGAAACATAAGAAAAGAACAATAACATTGAAGGGGACGAGAAACGCAGCCATAATGAAGCACAGAGCGCTATGGGGATACAATAGGTACGAGGTGCTCCGGGGTATGTGGAAAGGTTTAATGGTTCTAGGACTTACTTTTGGAAACGCGGTTGTTTGCTTGAAATCAGGGGTTCAATTAGGACTAGATGGCAACCAAAGGTCAGTGGGACACCTCGCATTGGGCGCTCACGGGAAGACTACAAATGAAGTTGTGCAGGGTGCTACGGGCTGGACAAGTTTTGTACTGAGAGAAGCTCACAGTAAAACTGATTATGAAGAGCGACTGAGGAATGTGGAAGAAAGTGAATAGGCTGGGAGAGAAGCCTTAGAACACGCACTTATAAAGCGAGATATAGGAAAGAAGAAGAAGCATGTGCTTGCTGCGGTAAAACTAGGGAAACGATGGAGCATATTTTATTAGAACGTGAAGATATCTGTCCAGAGGTCGAGTTAGGCATCTCTGGTCTCCTTGAAGCTCTTGGGTTCAGCGAGAGCAAGGGTAAAGTAAACATGTCCGCAAGAGATATTAGTAAGCGGCGATTGGAAGATTGGTGGAAGAAAAGTAAGGAAATAACAATCAAAGGAGGCGTGCAAGAACAACGATGATACTGGAGATTCTGGATAATGGGATAATGGATAAATTTGGTTATGGGAATTCATCGTACGTTCTGTGGTTTCCTTTCCTTTTCTCTTTTTTAACATAGGTGGCACATTAGGCAGTGGAATAACAAGACCTTGGTGGCGGAACCCACCGCCACATTCCAAAGGGGACGCTCATGCCATCCATCCATGCATTCACCCCGCTCTACAAAGGTGCAAACGTGTTTCTCGCGTCGCCTTTACTCTCTGCCATGCTCCTGGCATGTATACACA
Source organism: Dermacentor albipictus (assembly GCF_038994185.2). Taxonomy (NCBI): domain Eukaryota; kingdom Metazoa; phylum Arthropoda; class Arachnida; order Ixodida; family Ixodidae; genus Dermacentor; species Dermacentor albipictus. The sequence goes on along the minus strand of NC_091828.1, from coordinate 28,016,271 downwards.
CACTCCAAGCCCCCCCCCCCCCTTCCCCGAGGCGTTGTGCACGACACCAGCAGCAGCAGCAGCAGTGGGAAAGTCGATGGAAGAGGCAAAGAAAGCTTCGCTTTAAAATTTTAACTCCACCTTAGCCAAAGTGTGGCTGACACGTTTTATATTTTGTAAGGCGTGATTCTATATGTTGAAATCAAGATTAAAGAAAAAAAATATGGTGGATTCGTCTTTCGTAGGAATTGGTTGGACACGAAAGTAAAGCGTGTCTTCACCGAAGCTATTGCATGTTTATTCTACGTGAAGAACTGCAAGCAGCCGTCAGCGGCACCCTACCATTGCACAGGGATCCTCGACAATTGTCACAAGCGAAAGTTGTCGAACGACTTGAGACAGAGAAACATGCCCCGAAGCCACTGCATTCCACGCGCTGGAGCACTGCGCGAACCCGCCACGAGCCACAGGCGTTCGCAAACCGCGCAAGGAAACTAGACGGGTTATTAGTGAATCGCTTCGTAAAATCACTGTCTGCTGCAGTGAAAGGTTCACCATCTGTAGGTCGGCGACCGTGCTGCTTGGCCCGCGGCGTCCTGTTGCCGAGCGGTGTCCTGCTGCCGTGTAGCTTCGGCGAAGGTACGAGCATTTTGTTCCGACTCTGTAGTGTCTTGGTCAGCCAGCTGAGTTGCGACGCGCTCAGCTTCAGGAATAAGAGTGACAGAGTTTGCAGCGTGCGCCGCGAACGCGCGAAGGCGTTTTGCTTCATGCTGGCGTGTCTGTCGTGGGACCAAAGCGATGTTCGCCCGTCGACGTCGTTGCCTTTCTGCGCCGCTGAGCGCAGTAGTTTTCTTAGCTGGTGCCCCCGCAAGCGAAGCATTAGGCAGCGTGTAAGCACTGCGCACGCAAGTTGAAGCTGCACTCCGTAGGCCACGAGGCGTCACAGGCTAATCGGATGTGTGCGGAAACTAGGTCATCAGCTCAGCCTACACGGCGTACACCACGTTAGAACGCGTTGGAGCCTGCGCTGCACTCACTGCGGGCGCTCGCTAGTGTGATGATGCAATACTTCGCTTCACCGCTCCTAGATGGTGGCGCCATCCATGTCAAGAATATATATTTTACGCGTTCACCGCCGCCGTCACATCCATTGCAAGAAGTTGGTCGCGGACCCCGGCATAAAACACTTTCGCGACACAACGAAAGCGTGTTTGACCCACTGGGTAAGACATTCGACTTCTGAGCACGGGCTTGTAGGTTCGAAACTCAGCACCGCGTACGTTTTTTATAAATTTATTTTGTTTTAGACGTTCATTTATTTACAGCAATTTGTCTTACGTAACAGATAGCCACACGGGTTTGCTCGTTAGGTAGGCATAAAAATGCTTACAAATAAAAAAAGGTTAGTGGCGTTACACTTCGTGAACACCGCAAGCTTATCGGTGCGGTAGTGCACCGGAAGCTAACGGCCCTCGGTGCGCCGAGACGCCAACGCTGTCCGCATCGCAGTATGCGTATGGCAGCCGCGCTATACGCAGCAGCCGCCGGAGTAGAGCGCCCCTTGTAAACATTCGGTTGCTAAGTAAATTGACAAGCGTGGTGTCACTGCGCACAGGCAAGCATGAACACATAAGTAAATCTTCATTGACTGAGGTTTTCTGGCGCATGAAAAGGGACTAAAGACAGTGGAAAGACAGTGGCAAGCGCTTGTTTTACATTAGCAGGCCAGGCGATTCCTGGATAGAGATAAGGGCCCAAGTATATAGTCCCTTATGTGCGTGGGATGTCCCACAACATGAAGGTCGCCAGTAGGTACGGTGTATCAGTAGTTTTTTCGGCGCCGCGCAAACTAGCAGGCCTGAGCCCACGCATTCTTCGCGAACAAAGAAAGCTTGACTGCCAGACGAAGCACACCAGGTCGTATGTTAAATGCGCAAAGGCGTCGTTTGCATGATACCCCTGTCGTATGGGAAGGCCTACATAGGTCAAACAGGGAGGTGCGTTAATGACCAAGCACGAGAACACTGTCAATAATCAATAAAGGCAATGCACATTTGCCTGCGCATTGCCTGGCCTGTAAGTGTAAACCATGGTTGCGGAAGCTTAAGATTCCGGGTAGAAGTACGGATACTACTGCTCGTGAAGTTTTGGAAGCTTTTGAAACGTACATGTACGTGCGGGCAGCCGGGAATCCGCATACCCGTGCTTTCTTCCCAGTGGTCTCGTTACAGGCACAGTTGGAGCACTCGGAATAGTCAACGCGGCTTTCCCGTTGGCATTCTGCCAACGGCGTTCACGTATCGTACCCTCTGTTTGAGGATCAAGGCGCGTTTCTTGGGCACAAGTCGTTGTGGGTGCAGCAAGTTGGGGCTCCGGGTGTGCATGACGGAGCCCTCTTTGCGTGACGGGGCAGGCATGATATTAAGGCTTTTGCCATTGAGAAAATTTCATGCTCTGGACGGCTTTAGCGAAGGCATTGTTCTATTTAGTTTCGTTATTCATTTGAGTTCTTTATTCCCCAGGGGGCGCTTCTGTTCTTCGTTATATATATGTGGTTGTATATGTTGAATAAAGGGCTTTTTACATCGGGACGGCTGGAGTCTGACTTCCGTCTTCGGTCAATACCACAGGCATCAGATTTATCTCTTGCATCAATGCCAAGGTTGGATGGAACACTCTGAAAGATGACGTCTCACTCCAGTGCGAGATAAATGGCTGCCAGCTCTGCCGTGGAGGGAATACTCGAAAAAAGGCAGCCTTTCCTATTCCTATAACACAGTGGCCCGTGTTGTCCTTAGCAGGACAACACGGGCCACTGTCGCAATGCGGAGTCCTGTGGCACCGAGTCTTCCATGTACAAGTGCTTCCTCTTGCTGAAGCCATCCTCTAGAAGGCTTGAGCCATCCTGCAGGAGACTGCACGCTGGGCTTTTCCCTCGGCTCTGTGTATTGGAGAGGCGGGTGTTGATACGGGTTAATGTACTCGCGTATGGGTTTTACTGGTGACGGTACTGTAGGATCCGGAATGAAGATCGTGAATATACTGATAACTGTGTGAGGTGGGTTGTCTAAGCAATTTAATAGGATGTGTCCAACTGGTGATCAGTGCAGTCACTGCAGTTTTTCCCGAAGGAAGAGGGGCCAAGTGCTGGCCTCGACAAGGGCGGCTATCAGATGGGAAATCTGCGGTAGACAGAGGCAAAACCGGATGCCTTTGTGGCGCTCCTATTCAACCTGGCTTCCCGTACGAACAGACAGGCACAGGAGGCGCGCTGTCTAGAAACACTATTGCCACTGCGTCAAAGATGCGCAGAACCCATGTCGTAATGCCGCTAACCGTTGCCTCGAGTCAGTAAGAGGATGGCTGTCATCTCGTCTTTTCTGATAGCGTTCGATAGTAAGCTCTATATAGACGACCTTGTCTTGCTACGGCAGATTTTTTATTTGGTTTTGATGTTGGCGAGCTGTCCAGCTCTGAATTGACGAGTGGTGGACGCCCCGTGCACTTAAATCTGAGCACGCAAGTTTTGTTCCTGGCGGCTGCCATTGAAATGCGGCAGCTGCACCCTGTCCTGGAACCCCGACGTCCTGAAGTGTAGCCAAACGCCATAAACACTAAGCCAACTCGGTCGGCTGAAATACTGTAGAGCAAATTACTTGAACAACCTTCAAATATGATCTTCGTGTAACTCACAAATTCAGTACCAACACCGGCGTAAAATTCTGGCAAAGTCCACATATTAGCGATTGCTTCTTTTCTTTGTTTACATTATCGTTTAGATGCTTCGTGGTCAGCAGTTATACCTAAAATAGCGGTGACGATGAACATCGCTGTGAGATACACCTAGAACGGTGCGGTGCACGCTTCGGCAAGGAGGCTTCCAAGATCTGCGTAGCAGAACAACCACGGGGGCTGTGAATATCGCGCTGCGACTAATCGCATTTTTACAGAAGCGGCTGTGCAACCGTGTGCGGCGCTATACAAGCTGCAGATAAAAATAATCATTTATCTTCTTTCGTGGTTATCAGTCTGCACCTTTTATACAATATCTAGAAGACCGAAATCGAGAAAATATGCCTTTGATTCACCGATTCCGAGCAAGATAGCTTTCATCCTGCGCTCAATACAATGTTCCTAGCTACTGATATAATTCGGTCCTCTGCTCCCCCTCCCCTAAAAAATATAGAAAAACAAAAAGAAAAGGGTATCTACCTTGAGACAGTCATTCGTTGTAAAACAGAACAAAATGGGCTCGTCGAACGCAAGATGTTCCGGCAATCCAGGCAAAGCTGTCTGCGGAAGTTTACGACTGGGGTGCATGAAAACGAAACGCTGAAACAATAGCATTTCTCAGATTTCAACATTTCTTTTCAAGACGCCCTTGTTGCCAATTTCTTCAACAGTTCAATTTAGAGACTACCGATCGTATCTTCGAGTTGAATTTATAAATTCAGTAGCGGTTGTCATGACGGCTGAATACAGGAATAAGTAAACAAAATTAAGTGGTTAATCGGTGCAGTAACCATTTCCGCGGCTTGAATTCCGTCTGCTTGAACTAAAAACGACAGAACAGGAAGCAAAGGAAGACACGCGTCTCCACGTTCCTTTACTAAAACTAAAGGGCTCAAGCTGACATAGAACGCGCTCGCCAGCATCATGCTTCGTCACACTCTTCCAAAGCTGTTAAACGAACTTGATCAATACGGAATGAAATTAGAAACAACTGGGAACCGTGCAATCAAGGCATTTCTTGCTGCGAAAGATTGATCCATTTCTTTTGTGTGAAAGCTACATATTATGTGCAATTTTATTCCAGATTTCCGAATTATTTTTTGCAATGTTACAATTGTATAAAGCATCGATGAATTTATTCTCACGAATGCCTTAGGAAATTATCATTGTTCAACGTGTACACACATTTTTGTATTTCCACGCTCTCACTGTATGCCATGCAAACGGCGGCTCGAAGCTTCTCAAGTGGATAGATCCACTTTTTTTCCAGCCCTCGTCTTCCACAAAACAAGATTTGTGCATGGAATAATCTTTTTCGATTGATTGATTGATTGATTGATTGATTGATTGATTGATTGATTGATTGATTGATTGATTGGCCAGTGTGCACTGGTTGGCGGGTAAAAATAAAATATTGTCTTTTCTTTTCCAGGTCTCAATGAACGACAAATATACCAAGAAGGTTTACTTTACGAAGGATGACCTACGCCATGTGACTCGCCGGTTGTACTACCACGGAAGTTTATTTACAGGGATCCAAGTCCTGGAGCATCATTTGGAGTACACCGGAATTACGGCAGCCCTCCCAAGAGAAGCAAATAAACCTTACGTAAGTTTGCCACAGCAGACGCGCTTGATCATTCACGCAATTGTTCTCTTTATGGCCGCGTTCATACACTATTGAGTAACGATTTCAGGGCTAGTTTGAAAATCCTGTACCTCTCGCGCACAATTGCGCATAAGTTTAATGATCCTCCATTGAACGAACGGTGGTGCGACTTGCACTCGAATATGCTTCTTCGGTGCAACCGCCTCACCACGCTATCATATTAAAAGCTAAAACGCATCTTCAAAGGGGAAAAAAATATGGTTGATCCCTCTTTCATAGGAATTGGTAGAACACGACAGTACAACGTGACTTCAGGGAAGCTGTTGCGTGCTTTTATTGTACCTGAATAATTAAATGCAAGTAGCCATCAGCGCCACCCAACCGCTGCACAGGGATTCTCAACAAATGCCACACGAGCGAAACTTCTCGAACGACTCGCGACCGGGAATAAACACCCCAGGGACACAGCATCGCAAGCACCGGAGCACTGGGCCAGTCCGCCATAAAACACAGGCGTTCGCAAACTGTGCAAGCGAAGCAGAACGGGTTGTCAGTAAATCGCTTCGTCAACTCGTGGTCCCCTGCAGCGAGAGGCGTTCGATTTGCGGGTTGGCGTCAGCGTTGCAGGTTTGCTTGCGGCACCCGGTTGGCGAGCGGTGTCCTGCTGCCGAGTCACTTCGGGGCGGGCCTCAGCTTAATCCCACAAGAAGGACGCACACTAGAGGTCGAGAGAGGAGGCGGAGCGGGGAGGAAAAGAGAACTAAGAACAAACAGAAAGAAACTACCGACGATCTTACGTCGAATTATCGCGGCAGCTCGGTTGACGTCTATTAGATGCTTCGTCGGCCGTCGGCATCATTCCACTTTGTTTTGCGATTAATCGAGCACGTAGTGTTGAGAGTGTGTGTCCTATTTGACTTTATCCTCTTTATGGCAGCCGTTTTTCGTGAGTGATTGTGCTTGAACAGTGGACAGAAATGTACTTAGTGGACAGACAGGCGTTTCCTTTCATGAAGTGGTGCTACTGGTGCAAAGCCTGCTCATGCTGCCGATTCCAGTGAACATCTCGTCAGGACACCCTTATTCGCGCAGTTTATCATCTTAATGAAGCGATAAAGTTTATCCTGTGTTCCGTATTTTAAGCAATGTGTCTGAATCCTGCGTACGTTCCTGCAGTCCTTCTTGAGTCATTGCTCTTCCGGTCAAAAGCTATTCTGTGTTGATCTTATTATCCTGGTGACTAGTCTATTATATAAAGTTAAGTGCAGATGCCTCTAAAGCTTCCTTGAGAGACCTCTGCACGCTGTTAATTGGGAAGCTCGCAACATCGCCATAGACTAGCTGGGTGCTAATTCCATGACGTACAATGAGCTTTTGCTAACGGAACAAGCAAAACGTCAGAACAGTTCACAATGCATTCGATGAATTACAGGCGCAAAAGCGATATATATATATATATATATATATATATATATATATATATATATATATATATATATATATATATATATATATATGCCATTGTACATTCATTTTCACGTTATAAGCTGAAATAAACATGCTCGCTTTCTGTCGAAACGTTACAGATGGGCGTACTGCAATGAACTCGCTCCGGGCACACCTTCCTTACTCTTTATTTTGCTATCGCACTGACGCAGCTATTGAGGTACAGTCATGGCGCCATGTAAACACAACACTGACTGATACAACCCAGTGCATCTGCAGGAACGGCTGCCCTCCAGCCATCTGTGTTGCCTCCCCACGCTAAGGGCAATTCGTTCTGCGCATTACATTATTTCAAAGGCCTATCTCAAAACACCCGCACCTTCAAACGTCACGTTGGTGTTGAATCACGTGACTTCCAGTTAGCTTTTGGCATCTTTTTTCTCCTCCCTTCTCTTTCTCTTGACTTCAAGTGTGCGCCGAAATCCATCACCAATGTTGCCACGTTTGGCGATTTGTCGCCAAATTAGCTACTTTTAGACGCTTCTCGCGACCGAGAATCGGGCTTGGCGACTGGTCTACTTTCTGGTTGCTTTTGGCGGTGATATTTGGTATAGGTAGTGTCCGAATCACACTCTCCCCGACAGCCCCCTCGAAGCAGCAGCCCCTAAAGGCCAGATCTTAAAGGCCAAGCTTCTGTGTCTTGCAAGCTCTGGAAGCAACTTCAGAAGCTGAAAATATATCAGAGCCGCCATATCATCAATGGGCTCATTCGACTTATCCTGGGCTGTTCAAAACTGCCCGAGATGTTTCATATGTAACGCTCGTTGGCTGAAATCGATGCTTCGGGCAGTCCGGGATGGTCATAAATGGATAATTCATCAGGTCCGAGCAACTCCTTCTGACTAACAGGAATTAACCAATCTTTAAAGAAATGCTCTTGCGCCGTACGACAGAAGCAATAGGTGGTGTCCCGACATAACCACCAGCGACGGTATACCTCTATAGGTAATCTCCATGGTCCTTGGCGCCATGGTTCTTGGCGCCAAGACCATGATTCTTGGCGCCAAAAACGACTGCAAAGACCGAAAACGTATCATGACAGCCCCGACATTACAGGCGTCAATGTCTATATGAATATGCGACTGCGCACCAGGGAGAAAAATGTGTGACGTCATACAGTTGACACGGGTAAATGAAGTGAAATCATAGTGCTTGAAGGATGGCGTGCAGCGAGTTTATTGTACTGAAACTGGTGACAGCGCTGCGGCAGGATAGTTGTCAGACCCAAAGGGGGACTGGACATCGTGAAGACCGGCACCAGCACCGTCGCTGCGGCCATACTCACCGCGGCCAAGATCACGAGCGAGCAAAGTGCCGCGGACACCATCTGCCCCAACACGCAACAGAACATCGTGGTCGTCAGTACACCGAAGGAAGACAACGCGGCAAGGTACGCTAAAATCCAGGAAATCTCTATTCAAGGCAAACCCTACGAGGTCAGCGCATATCGCACGGCACCATACGACACAGTAAAGGGCGTCATCAGAGGCATCCCCTTCGACGCGAGTGCCGACGAGGTAGATAGGTACATCGTCAACGAGAGGAACCCGCTAGCAGTGGGCTCAAAAAGGATTGGAAGCACGACCACTGCGATTGTGGTGTTCCAGCGAGCCAAGGTACCGAACTTCGTCTGATACGGAGTCACCCTGATACCGTGCCGCCTCTACAGTATACAGATCGACGTTTGCCAGCAGTGCGGCCGAGTGGGACACCGCAAGGACGTCTGCCCAACCCCCACAATCAAGTCGTGCCTGGCCTGCGGACTCGCGAACCCTACAGAAGACCATCGCTGTACCCCAAAATATAAGTTGTGCGGGGACGAACACCCGACCGAAACCGAACGTGCAAGGCGAAATACAAGATCCCCTACGTAGTGCGCCAGCGACGATGGGAGCGCCGACAGGCTGAACGCCAGCTGCTGTCGGAGAGCGATTTGCCGCCACTCAACAAGCCGCCAGCTAGCGAAAGTCAACGACCCCATCGGAGAACCGAGTGCCTAAATCGAGAGACAACAGCTGCTGCAAGAGAAGCCTCAGGAGGAAAAGGTCACCATCACGTGAGCGAGTGAACTGGGTCGACGCAGTCAAAGGGAACAATTTAAGGAAAGCGCAGAAAATCACCGAAACCACGAAGAAAGAAGATATGAACAAGGTGCAAGGAGCAAATGAGACCCTAATACAAGAAAACGCGGCGTTGCGAGCAACCATCAACAACCTCACGAGAGAGATCGCCGAGATCCGTCAGGCGCTGCTATGCAACAACAAGCCTCTACAGATACCCACGCCAAGCACAAGCAAGACCGAGGAAACAACCACGAACGTCCAGTAGACAGCCATAGAAGAACCGGCACAGAAGAAGCGAGCCGTGGAAGCCACGCGCAAGCAAACAGAAAACGATCGCATCAACATCATCGAAGCGAAATTCGAAGTGACATTCACCAAACTCGAACAGCTGATCACGGCGAACATCGCAGCAGTGACAACATTGAAACAAACAATGGAGACCTACCAAGCCGAGAACACGAACAGATTCGCCTACATCTAAAGGACCCTACAGCCGATGGTAAGCCACCCGACGTTCGCACCCCTCTTCGCGCAACATCCACGCAACTAGAGAGCCCCGTACATGCCAACGCAATCATGGCCGCCAACGCAACACCAGCACAAGCAGGCGTCACAGCGGGGCAGTGTGACTGTCGTGGTCTCGGAAGGAAGAAGGCAGTCATCCAATAGCACATCGCACATGCCGCTCGTAAGCCGGACGTTACACCATTACAAGAAACATTAACCGTCGCACCGTCCCTCCCCGGCTACAAGTGCACAAGGGACCACCCGACGGGAGAGGCCTGTGCACCCTAGTCAGGATGGAGTCACCCTGGTCACCCTGGTCAGGCCTGCGCACCCTGGTCAGCTCAAGTTCGTCAAACACGAGCTGCAAAGCAATATCAAGTTCGAGCACACACTCACCGAAATTATCCCGGGCAATCGAGAAGAGAAAAGGAAGCATATCTCTGCTGAAAGTCTACAGATATCCATCGCAGAGAAAACATAGATTCAAGACATTACTGTAAAGAGCCAGCACCGTAGCGGGCCGCAACACGCTGATTGCGTACGGAAACTTCAACGTGATGAACCCTGCCTGGGGTTACGTGTACACAGCAAAAGGCCGCGACCTGCACCAAGACGCCATGGAACTCGACTTCACCCTCATGACGGACCCGACGCATCCGACTAGAATCGGTAACTCCGTGTCCCGGGACACCACTCCGGACCTCACGTTCGTCAAGAACGACGTCCGGGGCGCGATCACCTGAAGAAACACGGGAACCGACCTTGCCAGCTACCACACCATCGTGGAACTCGGCATACTGGAACACGACACCAGCATCAAAACAAACAGATGGATAGACTGGTATGCCTTTCGTGACGCCAGAAGAGAGACGGTGACGACGAGATCGAAGACATCAACTCGTGGACGGCCGAAATCACCAAGAGCGTACGCGACGCGACCAAAGAAATTGAAATGGGCGTGGAGATCGACAAAGTAGACAGCCGGCTTGCGCATGTCATTGAAGCCAAACAGTCGATACTCAATCGCTGGAAGAAACAATGGCTTAACCGCAGACTCAGAAAGAAGGTGGCGGAGCTCAACCGAGCGATCGAGGAGCACTGTCACGCGCTCTGCACGCAACTGTGGAACGAGATCTGCAACGTGGCAGACAGGTAATTGCACAGCGGGAAGACGTGGAACCTGCTGCGGTGCTTGCTCGACGAAACCAAGACCAAGTCGCATCAAAGGGACAGACTCGCCAGACTCATACATGGGGCGGTCTCGGTACACGGCGCCGACGAAGTCACCAGGCGCATTAGCGACAAATACCTGCCGACTACACCCACCCAACAACACGCGCCGTACGGAGGCCTACCTAACGCGAAGCACAATCGTGAGATCGACGTCGAGGAGGTACGTGCGGCCCTGCACAACCTCAACAGCCGGTCAGCAGCCGACCCGGACCTCGTCAGGAACAAGGCGCTCAAGAACCTCGACGATGGCTCGATTGAGAACCTCACAAAATACTTCAAGTGCTGGAGAGCCGGCGCGCTGCCAAAGCTGCGGAAGTCAGCCAAAACCATCCTGATCCCCAAGCCGGGGAAGCCGCCGGACATTGAGCGCCGAGCCGAGCCGCCGAGCGGCCAAGCTACAAGTCAGAAAAGCAAGACTCAAGTGGTTCCCGGCGCACGCGGGTGACGCGTCGGAACGCAATGAGAATCACAATGAGACGGCACATGCAGCAGTGCGAGCGCTAACCAACCGCGCCCCGGCGACAGACCGTCCGACGTGGTTCGGAACCAAGGACCGCATGACGCAGTACAACGAAATCACGAAGGTCTACCGCCTGGCTCGCAGGACTCTCCCACCCCCGCACCCGAGGCTGAGTTGAGCGGAGGCGGTACTATTGAGAGAGCTCCAGACCGGATTGCTACCGAGCACGGGATTGATGCACATGCACCCCGAGACATATCCGACCGGTAAGTGCAGAGTCTGCCGGAGGGAGACGGCAGATTACGCGCACATCTTGTGGGACTGCGTTAAAAATCCAGAAGAAGCAAGATCAAGAACGATCTCACCGCGGCTCGAGGCAGCCGAGAAAAGCTACGACCAAGACGAACAGCTCTGGGCCGTCCTGCAGGTCCTCGGGGAGCTCGAAAGGCAGGGACCCAGCAAGCCGGCAACGGCGAGCGGAGACCCGCGCCGAGTAACGGCGACTTCGTAGAAGACGTAGGCCCTCGTCGGTGCGCAGGCACAAACTGCAGGCACAAAAAACGTTAGCCCCAATCCAATCGGCTACGAGGAAGCACGAAAGTAGGCCGCGAAAATTATCAAGGAACATCAGCTGATCATTATGGTAAATTTTGACACAATAATATGTGATAACATTTGTTTGGTTCTGTTTTCTGTTTACCATTAGTGAAACAGGAAACTACAGGTCCTTTCGCTTTTTCTTCATTATTTTCGCGACAGAAAGTGGCAATTGTTGGTTTGTCGCAACGTGGCTACCTTTTAGGCTACTAATTAACGCTTTTGCCGCAGTTGGCGACATTTTTGGCTACATTTCGGAAATTCTTGGCTACTTTTTATCCCAAAAAGTTGGCAACCCTGCCCGTCTCCCGTCACAAGGGGCGCTATTCTCGACACGCATGGCAGCTGCACGGTCGTCATTATCCGCCATGTTGACTCTCTGATTGGCTGTGGAGAGCTCACGTGCATTGAAGTTTGTGCCGGGAAACAGAAGTTTTGCGAAAAGCAATTTTGCGTTTTCATCAAGATTACCAAATGTGACGTGGAGCTGCAAATTTTATCCACTAATACATTCGTTTTGGTCCTTGGAAGCTACATTGCGACGTTAGCGCTTCAAAAAGACAGTGAACCGTAGTGTACAGAAGCCAGTGCAATGCAACTGCAATTTCGCGAATATGTGGCGGCGATCCAAGATAGCCGCCATGCCAGCTTGCTGATTGGCTGAAGGAATATGCCGTGGGGAGCGTCACAGAAAGGGCCGTTTCGTAAACGTCAATTTGACGTTGCGTGACGTTGCGCTGGGCCGCCATTGCAGAGATTTTCGGCCATGATTTGTGGTGCGACAAACCGCGCGAAATATGCTAATGAGCAGCCATATTCAATGGCACCGCGAGGAATGCGTATTGCCACATTTTCCTCGTCGTTTGGTGCAATGAAAATCTTTTGTTCTTAACGCGTGCTCATAGTATTTGCATCGCTCTCGGGTGGTGTTGGCATTTGTATTTTGGGCCACCATTTTTTAAAAAGAACGCATTTATACGAAATAATATTGGTTGAACATAGCAAACTTTCTGCAACGTTGTCCACTTTACGCTGTTGCGTTTGCATTGTAATCAAGAATAATGCCTTTGCACAATCAGAAGTTATGAGAACGGCGTCTTTTTAATTTATAAAAAAGGAATGTACGCAAGGCGGCGCCTTGAAGTTTCCTCCCGCGGTGCGAATAACCAGCGAACTGGGGCTCTATTCTGGACACGCATGGCGGCTGCACTGCCGCCATTATCCGCCATGTTTACTCTCTGATTGGCAGTCGAGAGGTCACGTGTTTTGAAATTTGTGCCGGGAAGCGGAAGTATTGCAAAATGCAATTTTGCGTTTTCATCAAGATGACGAAACGTGACGTGGAGCTGCAAACGTTATGGACTAATACATTTTTTTGGTCCTTGGCAGATATATTGTGATGTTAGCGCTTCAAAAAGAATGTGAGCGGTAGCGTGCAGAAGCCAGTGCAATGCATCTGCAATTGCGCGAATATGTGGTGGCGATTCAAGATATGCGCCATGCCAGCTTGCTGATTGGCTGAAGGAATATCTCATGAGGAGCGTCACAGGAAGGGCTGTTTCGTAAACGTCATTTTATAGCGCTCAGAATCAGAATAGCGCCCCAGGGGCGCTATTCTGGACATTCCGCCATTTTCTTCGGTGCGTGACGTAGGCGCGACGCAAACAAAATGGCGCTGGTGGCCCAGTTTTGCTTACGTAACGTGACGCCAACTTGACGTTTTGCCTAAGAAACTGAAATGAAGGCACTGAATGTAGCGTTATCGGTAAAGCAAAACAGTTTTCCTCCGCAGTAAAAATAAAGCAGCTATCTCAAAGCGTATGATTATTCCGTCGAAAACGCTTCTCGCTTCCGTCGTCTGCTGCGTACAAGCCGTCGTCTGCTTCAATAGCTAGTATGCGGTCCCTGGAAAATGGAATGAGTCATCGCATGTTGGCGCCAACGCGCTTGTTTTCTTTATTGAGACAACATACGCGACCTACCAGTGGCGATGCGAGGACGTTCTAGGCCACGTTATCGCTATTTCGTGAAACGCAAGTGACTCAGCCCGACTCGGCTGGCTGAGAAACGGCCGAATATCACCGATAGCGTTGCGCGCGCCAGAGATATCCACTAGAGCGACGCAAGCGCCGGCGCTGCCATGTCTTGTTCATTACGCTGGTTTCTCGCACCGAGGGAGGAAACTTCAAGGCGCCGCCTTGCGTACATTTCTTTTTATAAATTAGAAAGAGGCCGTTGTCATAACGTCTGATTGTGCGAAAAGGCATTAATCTCGATTACAATACAAATGCAGCAGTGAAAAGTGGTCAACATTGCTGAAAGTTTGCTATATCCAACCAATATTATTTCGTATAAACGCGTTCTTTTAAAAAACGATGGCCCCAAACACAAATGCCAACACCACCCGAGAGCGATGCAAATACTATGAGCACGCGTTATGAACAAAAGATTTTCGTGGCGCCAAACGACGGGGAAAATGTGGCGAAACGCATTCCTCTCGGCTGCCATTGCATATGGCTGCCCATTAGCATAATTCGCGCGGCTCGTCGCAGCAAAAATTATGGCGGAAAATCTCAGCAATGGCGGCCCAGCGCAACGTCACGCATCGTCAAAATGACGATTACGAAACAGCCCTTCCTGTGACGCTCCTCACGAGATATTCTTTCAGCCAATCAGCAAGCTGGCATGGCGCATATCTTGGATCGCCACCACATATTCGCGCAATTGCAGATGCATTGCACTGGCTTCTGCACGCTACCGCTCACATTCTTTTTGAAGCGCTAACATCACAATATATCTGCCAAGGACCCAAAAAATGTATTAGTCCATAAAATTTGCAGCTCCACGTCACGTTTCGTCATCTTGATGAAAACGCAAAATTGCATTTTGCAATACTTCCGCTTCCCGGCACAAATTTCAAAACACGTGACCTTTCGACAGCAAATCAGAGAGTAAACATGGCGGATAATGGCGGCCGTGCAGCCGCCATGCGTGTCCAGAATAGAACCCCTGAACTAGAGATGGCAGCGCCGGTGCTTGCGTCGCGCTGGCGGATATCTCTGGCGCGCAACACTATCGGTGATATTCGGCCGTTTCTCAGCCACGCGAGTCGGGCTGAGTCACTTCCGTCTCGCGAGATAGCGATAACGCGGCCTAGAGCGTGTGCTCATCACCACTGGTCGGTCACGTACTTACGTTGCCACGAGGTAGAAAACAAGCGCGTTGGCGCCAATATACGATGACTCATTCCGTTTCCCTGGTACACGCATCCTAGCTGATGAAGCAGACGACGGCTTGTACACAGCAGACGACGGAAGCGAGAAACGTTTTCGGCCGAATAATCACGCACCGACGAAAATGGCGGAATGTCCAGAATAGCGCCCAAAGTGGTGGTTGCGCACTACCCCTCGTTCTCTTCCTTCTGGATTGGATTGGCTCGTCTCGCTACGGGCTTAAGTTCGCATTAGCGAGCACCGATCATTGTGCGCCGGGTTTGCGCTCTCGGCTTTCAATAGGTCGCGCGTTGCTTGCACTAAAGTAAGGCTGCGAGGTGAAGTGAGCGTAGGCTAAAGCAGAAGTGGTTTGCCGCGCGCTTACCGTGTAAGCACGCAGGAATGCCAGAAAACACCCAAAACAAGCAAATGGTCAGAAAATTACGCGTAATTTTCTTTTACTTGGTGATGCACGGCCACACTGGGTAGCGCCGAGCGGTGGCTTCGAACAACCGCAGGAAAGATTCTTTGTAGAGCACGTGGCCGCTAATTGACTGTCACCACATCCACGTCAGTTTCGATTCCAGCAGCAGTACTCGCCCCGTTATTAATACCCACTGCTAAGGGGATGGTGTTTTGTGACCTTCAAGAGGGTCTGCTTGAAGCTTGAAGCTTGAAGCAGAGGGTCTGCTTGGTCTCTCCGTTCCCAGTATTTGTTGCGTGTCACCTGCTCGGCCCGTCAGTTCTTGAGCCAGGTTTCGCGCTATTTTGTCCGCGGGAAGGGAGGATCCAGTGTGCGGGTACCCATATAGCGTGAATGTCGCGATCTTCACGAAAGTTGTTTAAAATTCTCAGCGCTTCCGGCGAGATTCTTCCTTTTACATAGTTCTTGACGGCTGTCTTGGAGTCGCTTACTATACGATCTTAGCGTCCGTGGAGGCTATTGCCAGTATTAAGACCTCCGCCACCTCCGCCTTCCCTGTTTTTACCGTGCCACTAACTCTGCAGTCACCCTCTAGACTGGTACCAACTATCGACATACTCTATTTGCGTACTCCGCCACGTTCACAGGACACAGAATTATTTGGAAGACGTCTGCAACTATCTGAGAGGACACTGATCCGTTTCGGGAACGAACTTCGAGCCCCCAAGAAAGCAAGACAATTTTTGAACGGCCCATAGGAGACATGCGCGCTCTTTCTTACAAGTCGTGTACGCCTGTTCTCGACTAGTGAGTTTCCTACTTGCGTAAAGCACGAGTTTTCCCTCGTCGCTCTCTCCCGTTTGGCATAGCACGACGCCCATGCCTCGCTCGCATCGCATTGAACCACAAATCTCCTCGCGAAGTCCGGCGATCTTAGCACGGGCTGACTCGTCAGCGCGTGAGCGTCGAAAGAAGATTCCTTTTTTTTTTCGTCCCAGAGGGCACTCCGTGGCTCCCTTTTTCGAAGAGCATCCGCCAGAGCGCTAGCTACTTCAGAATACCCAAGGATGCACCGCTGAAAGTAACCGGCGGCCCCCAAGAAAGATCGCATATCGGTCTTTGTGCGTGACCGATTAAGTGAACGAGATAGAACACAGCCGCTTGCGCTGTTTGGCATTTGGTGCTTTGACGGTTCAGCCTGCTTCCCGCAAGCGGGCCAACACTGCCCTCGTATGTTGCACATGCTACGATCAGGATGCAGAATATATTGCGATCCCCGCAGGGGCATCTGCGTCAGCAGGCGTTTGGTGTGTTGCGACACCACGTACCCGAGCACACGAGGGTTGGACCCTACCGCGTGTAGCCGTGCGCGGCTTAGCCGTGTCTCGGGAAAAGGGGATCCTGGAGGTTGAGCCGATGCTGTGTGTTTGGACCATTAAGGCATCCCGGCGCAGGCGACACACCTCTTCGGCCTCGGCTTGACATAGACGGCACCTCCAGACTGACCCACCTGGAGGAAATCGGCAGTCGCCTTGTGAAGTCGCGTGTGAAGGACGAACTCCGAATGAGCTCCGGCTCTTGGAACACCTCACAGCTGATCTTTTGTTTCTACAACGTGCTTACTACCACCAGTCGACGGCTCTTAACGGGTGAAATCTTTTGAGACCAAGATCTGCCAGATCCGGTGAGACCTCGGCCCTTGGACATTTCGAGGCGAGCAGGCCGCAGCGCTAGGCCTAACGTAGGTGCCGCGATTACGGCGCGACAGCATCGCGTGCCGCACATGCCCACTGCACTGCTACCGTGACGATGGCTGCCCGAGACCCCCTGCCTGCTGCAGCATTGGATGAAACCACACCAGCCGCCGCTATGGATCAAGAACCGACTCAAGACAACGAAGGCGGGACTTGGTTTCTCGTGGCCCGAAAGCGCAAGAAACAGGTCCAAGCTACGTCGAGCTTACCACCCAATACCGAACCCGCACAGCAGGACCACCTGCATCTGACATTGCGCAATAAGAGCTCGCAGCTGCCCCCGCTACCGATCGACGACTTGAAAGCGGTCTTCCGACCGAGAGATGGACTGAATCTCGGTGAGTGGCCGCAGCACTCTATAGCCAGAGCTATAGGCACAGCGGCTCAATTAAACGAGAGCACGCTCCACCAGCTAACCATCCGCATACGCCGAGAGCAGAACGTCGCAGTGGTCAGCACACCGGACGAAGAACTAGCGGCAAGACTGCAGCTGATCAAGTCTATATGCCTGGAAAACAAGCAGTACGAGGTTCAGGCCTATGTGGCTGCTCCGGATGCTTCCTGCAAAGGAGTCATCTCCGGCATAGAAAAGAACACAACCCCGACAACGCTGATGACAAATATCCGATCACCGATGGCTCAGGTCCTGCATGCAAGAATGATGGGAAATTCAGCCACGGCCATCATCACGTTCTCTGGCATTCGGGTTCCCCGGTACATCTACTATTACGGAGCAGAATACCGGTGCTACATTCATAAACCCCGACAGCAGCTGTGCACCGTGTGCCTCTCCACGGGTCATCGAGCAGATGTTTGCCCAACCCCGGATAAACCCCGGTGTGCTGCGTGCGGAACTTCCAACCCTTCCGAAGGACATGATTGCACGCTGAAATGTTTTCATTGTGGTGGTGAACACCCCGCCACTGACTCTCGATGTCCTGTAAGGCAACGCAAACCCTTTAACAAAAGCCACGTGTTCCGAGAGCAGCAGAAAATGGCGGAGCAACAACTCCAGCAAGACAAGAAGTCTAGCAAGGTAACGACATTCAACGGTGCGGCACCTGCGACTACTGATGCAACACGTGGTCGTCCTCGCTACCGATCCCGGGGACACAGCCAGTCCCAAAGTCGCAGTAGGTCCAGGGTCCGCATGCCGTCCAAGGACAAGAAACAACCACGTGGTCGAAGCCGATCTGGGAGCCGCAGCCTGACGCAGCAGAAACAGCCACCGAAGGAACCTCAGGCCGCGTGGACGAAAACGCCCGACCATCTCACCAGGAAGGCGACAGCGGTGAGTTGGTCAGCGCAGTTTCCCCCTCTTTCCTCCTCCCTTCCTTCACCTCCGTCCGCACAGCAAACAAACAAACAAAACAAACTGTCTCCCACAGCGACGCTTTCACTCACCCAGACACACACACTCGCACCTTAGAAACTTCCTCACAATTCCTGCACCAAACAAGAAGTGTGCGAAATGATAGAGGAAATGGCGACTGTTTTAAGAGCGGAGATGCAAAAAATGAAGGAAGAGATCATGGCTGATGTCAAGCACATGCTACAACAGGTCATACAACAAGCCATGACTGACATGAAACAATTCACCAGTGCAACTTTTAGCTCAACTTTCAACCAGCAAAACGACTCACTTCCACATGACACTAACGCCACTAGAGAACCAAGAAGGTCGCACCCTTATACCCGTCCGGCTCGTACAACAACACCTGCCCACACCAGCGAGGCGGTATCAACCAATCATGGCCAGCAAACGTAAAAGGCGCACTACCACCACCTTCCGGGTGTGGCAATGGAATTGCAGAGGGTACCGAAGGAAGAAGGGTTCCCTCACACAGTTCCTAGCCACACGTCCTCACCCACCAGACGTTATAGCACTTCAAGAAGTACATTGCACTACCACACTCACTGGATACAATACATACACCGACAAGCATGACACCACCAAACAACCACTAGCTGCCACCCTTGTGTCCAAACAAATCACAGTGATCGAGCACACGCTCGACAGCTCCCACATCCCGCATGTGCTCTTAGAAATTGTACCTAGGAATCGATATGAAACCAGCTTGTTTTTGCTTAATATCTACAGTGCACCCAAATCGCGACGAGACGACTTCGGACAGCTCTTTTCGGCCGCCAGTAAACAAGCGAAAAAATTGATTATTTTGGGAGATTTTAATGCGTCCCACCCAGCCTGGGGGTACCAAACAGAAACTCCAAAAGGCCGCCGTCTAGCACACGCCATGAACCTTCATCAATTCACTCTGCTGACAGAACCTGACAAACCAACCAGAATGGGTAACAGTGTAAGCAGGGATACCTGCCCTGACCTAACTATGGTCAAGGGGTTGACTAAATGCTCCTGGAACAACCTAATGGAGAATCTGGGCAGTAACCACAGCATTCTAGCCACAGACGTCCAACTGGCGGCCACACGCACCCCAGAACGTTCAATTAAAATAACGAACTGGGACACTTTCCGGCGCAACAGAACCAAATCTGAACAACACGACCCGCCATCTCTACGCGAGTGGACACAACAGGTACAAGCAGATTTTAAAGCCGCCACTAAGCAAATTACTGCAACAACGGAGACACCGGATGTGGACAGACATCTGCTCCATCTCTGGGATGCTCGAAGAGGCCTGACGAAACGATGGAAGAGGCAGAGGCACAACCGTAGGCTGAAACAAAGAATCGCCCGGATCACAGCAGAAGCTGAAGAATACGCCACCAGCCTCACTAATAGCAATTGGCACAACCTCTGCGACCGCCTTAATGGCACACTAAGTAGTTCAAAAACGTGGTCTCTCCTCAGAGCACTACTCGACCCAACGCACACAAAAACGCACACAACGAACACAGTCCGCACTATCATCCACAAAGAACAAATGAATGATGACGCGCTCCTCCAAACACTGCAACAAAGATACATTGCTACAGGCCACCGACCGGAGTACAAAGAGTATCCACACGAGGAAGAAACACAATTGGACGGCAACATTACAGAGACAGAAGTGAGGGCAGCCCTACACGGCATAAGACGAAACACGGCGCCCGGAGCAGACGGCATTCACTATGCACTGCTACGCAACCTCGACGACCAGTCCATACGGCAACTCACTGCATACTACAACGACAATTGGCAAAACGGAACGCTTCCACAGGAATGGCGACACGCCGATATCACCTTAATTCCGAAACCCGGGAAACCACTGTCCCTCCAAAATCTCAGACCCATTTCCTTGACTTCGTGTATTGGCAAACTCTTCGAGCACGTAGTGCTAAATCGCCTCCAGCCTCACCTCGAAGCGAACCAATTCTTTCCCAATACCTTATTCGGCTATCGACCAGGTCTGTCTGCGCAGGACATACTCCTACAACTTAAAGAGGATGTTGTGGATGGTCCAAGTAAAGCTCAAACAAGAGCCATTCTGGCGTTGGACCTCAAAGGAGCCTTCGATAACGTCTCACATGACCTCATTCTAAACAACCTTGCATTCTCCCGATGCGGAAAGCGCATCTATGATTATGTCCGAGCCTTTTTATCTGACCGAACAGCCACCATCGGCCTAGGTGATATTCGGTCGGATATCATAAAACTTTCCGGCAGAGGGACTCCCCAGGGTTCGGTTCTCTCACCCACCCTGTTCAACGTGGCGATGGCAAAGCTACCACCGCTCCTCGACAAACTCCCGAACGTGCAGCACGCCCTGTACGCCGATGATATTACAATCTGGGTGACCACAGGGTCAGACGGCGCCATTCAAGATGCACTACAGGAAGCCGTAAATATAGTTCAGGATTATGCAACAGCCGGAGGACTCACATGCGCAGCTGAGAAGTCGGAGCTCCTGCTTGTACTAAAAAAACGGAACAAGGCCGATATTCCACCAGCCATCACATTGCATCTCAATGGCAACGTTATTCCAAGGGTAGACAGACTACGTGTGCTAGGACTTCACATACAACACAACGGGAAGGCCACACATACCCTACACGTGCTCCGCCAACAAGTTACCCAAATAACGCACATGATAAAACGCATTACAAACCGCCGACAAGGACTGAAAGAAAAAGACGTACTCCAAATCATGCAAGCCCTCATAATTAGCCGATTAACCTACCACCTCCCCTATCACAATCTGACTCAGACTGAGATGCACCAGATGGACACCCTCCTCCGTACGGCACTAAAGGCAGCGCTGGGACTACCCCAACATGCGTCTACGCAGCTCCTACTACGGCTGGGGCTGCACAACACCATCCACGAACTAGTTGAAGGTCATCTTAACAGCCAATTGCAACGTCTGCAACGAACAATGCAAGGTTGCCACATTCTATCCCGGCTAGGATACCAAATACCAAGAACACCACAACAGGAAAACCGCACACTTCTTCCGCTTAGCATTCGCAACAAAATTCACGTGGCCCCAATTCCCCGGAATATGCACCCTGACCGTCATAAAGGTCGACGAAAGGCAAGAGCACAAGCCCTGGCTCGCCGATTTGGCGATGACAAATCAAACACTCCAGTACTATACACCGACGTGGCCCGCTACCCACAGAAACGCGCCCTATGTCTGGTCGTACTAGATAGTGCAGACATTCTGAGAGCTTCGGCCACGCTCAACACTGTGGACAGTGGCACGGCGGAAGAGGCTGCTATTGCCCTAGCCATCGTACACGCTTCAACCATGCCGGCGCCGGATGGACCTGTCACAGTGGTCACAGATTCTCAGACCGCCTGCAGGACTTTGGCACAAGGGAAGGTGACACCCTACACACACCGCATCCTTACATCATTACACCCCACAGCGTTACACAGGGTGCGTATCGTCTGGACACCTGGACACGCCTCTCTCCATGGTAATGAACGCGCTAATGCGGTAGCCCGAGAGCTCGCTAACCGGGCGCCATTGGAAGAGCTGTCCAACCCAGACGACGCACCGACAGAACCAATGAACTACACTGAAACTCTACAATATTACAGAGACACCAGGAGACACTTCCCTCCACCACATAATTCCCTTAATCGAGAAGATGCCGTCGCGTGGCGACAACTTCAAACTAATTCATTTCCCTGCCTCTTTTATCTTCACCTCTTCCACTCCACACACTATCCCTCATACTGTCCCTATTGTGGAGCAAAACCCACAGTATACCATTGCACCTGGGAATGCCCACACCCTCCGGGCTACTCCCCTATTCCTTCACCTTCCCCTTCCTCCTGGGAGACTGCGCTGACCAGCTCAGACCCGCAAGAGCAGCGACGGCTGATCCGGCGGGCACGCGGAGTGGCGCGAGCCAATGGGGCCCTGAAATAAGGGCTCCACCCTGCGAGGAAGTCGCCCAAACTGATGATAAATAAATGTTTTCTCTCTCTCTCTCTCTCTCCTGTCCTCCTCTCCAATCTTCGTCTTTCTCTCCCACTTTTCCATCTTTCCTGTCTTCTATTCACTTCTTATTACTTCCGTATTTCCTGGCAGCAAGGGTTAACCATGTGTAATATATCCAATCTTGAGTATATATTGCTACGGCATGAACCGGGTGAGGAGAAGAGGAAGAAGACGTGAGCTGGTGCAGCCTCATGACGCCATCTTGACTTTACCATCAATGTCGTCCCTTGAATAAAGCCGGTTTAACATTAACCGTAACAGTTTTCTGGTGGAGGTGCAGGGTACTTCGACCAAGACGACGGAGCTGCTGCAGCAAGTGCCACGCCGGAGCCGACGCCTCGCTCAACTGCCTCCAACACCACTTGAGATCCCAATGTCCCACAGCAGCGACCAACAGCCTTCTCTGGCTGCTCCAGTGTGAACAACCGGCGCCTGGATGCATCAAATGGAGCCCGCCCTTTCTCTGGAAAATTCGGCGAGGACGTGGAGGAATGGCTCACCAACTACAAGCGTGTGAGCATATACAACGGCTGGAACTCCACGACTCAGCTCGACAATGTGGTTCTGTTCCTCACAGACACTGCGCTAGTGTGGTTCGAGAACCGTGATGATACGTTCACAACGTGGGACAGCTTCGTTACTCACCTCACAGAGTGCTTTGGCGATTCCACCACGAAAAGGAAGCGGGGGGAGCAGACATTGCTTCAGCGCGCTCAAGTCCCAGGTGAGACCTGTACTACGTACATAGAGGCGATCCTGAAGCTTTGTAAGACTGTCAATCCTCTAATATCCGAAGAGGACAAGGTTGGACACCTTCTCAAAGGCGTAGCCGAGGATGTTTACAATTATTTAGTCGGAAAAGAGAGTCTCGCCTCAGTCGCCGACCTCATCAAGCATTGCCGCACATTTGAGGCCTTGAAGCTGCGCCGTATCACGCCAAAGTTTTGCAAACTAGCAAATGTCACAACGGTGGCAAGCGTTGTCGAAAACGACAACTACAGTTTTCAATTTGACTTTGCGGCAACTATAAGGCAAATTGTCCGCGAAGAACTTGAACGACACACCAAAGGGGTGGATGTCGAACAGCTTGGTTGCGCTTCCAACCAACCTCAAGAACATGCATCTGCTGTGTCAGCATTGTCTGCCATGCCAGGCGTTGCAGACTGTCGAGTCGATCAGCTGCGACAGCACCGACGTACCTTTCCCGACGACATGACGCACGATCAACGAACTCGTCGAGCTACCGCCATGAATCGGAATTCGGAAGATCGCGTTTATTATTCGCAGCGTCCCAGGCTTGACTCTGAGGCATACAACGTCGGTCGCTCATCGCCCGTATGTTACAGCTGTGGCGCCTCAGGACACATTGCTCGTTTTTGTCGCCGGCGCCGACAGACAAAATATGGCCAACCACCAACTTGGCCTAATTTTGGACGTGATAGTTATGACGACCGTTGGCCGATAGACCCTGCAAACACCACAGGCGCGCCACCTCGGAATACCTTCCGTCAGCATAGTAGAAGGAGTGGCTCGCCAGCTTCAGACCGCAGCCTGACGCCCCCAATCAGTCGCCAACGCCGTTCATCGTCACCACGGCGACGTGCTACGGCTCCACCGCCGTCGGGAAACTAGCCGGCGCGGCCGATGGAGGTAAGGTCGCCGGACAGTCTGCGTCTCTGCGAAATACTCCTCTGCCTATGATGATGGTGAAGAACAAAGTGCGTGTGTTAATTGATAGTATACCTGCAACAGCATTAGTGGATACTGGTGCTACCTTTTCCGTCATGAGTGTGACTTTCAAAGAGAGGCTGGGTCGGAAAGTTATGTTCCCGCGGAATGATGGTGTGACGTTTCGTGTTGTCAGTGGAGAGTGCCTAGTTCCCCTTGGTATTTGTGTTGCAAGTGCTTTATTCGGAGGAGAAGATCTTAAAACAGAATTTCTCGTACTACAGCCATGCACTCATGATGTGATTCTCGGGATTGACTCTCTTCAGCATTGTGGTGCATCCGTTAACTGTGACACAGGAAAAATTACTTTGAATAGCGCGCTTCTAGCCACCCTTGCCGACACATCCTTACCAGTGAAAAACTATAGTGTTCTTTGGAACGATTTTCTGCTACCGCCTTGGTCGCTGTCACGTATCCCTGTCAATTTCGCTCCTGCCGACCTTTCATCGTTTGACGCGCAAGTCCAGCTACTTACGTCGAGCTGCGCAAAGAAAGATGTACTTGTACCATGCTCTGTCGTGAGAGTAGTGAATGGCGCCTCAAATTTGTGGGCTTTCAGTTGTTTTTGCGTCCCCTCCGTTCTGCCGCGTGATATGAAGCTCGCTGAATTTGACGAGCTTACATACAGCTCCATTACAGTTCTAAGCGAGGAGCAGCAGTCTCATACTAGCGATCCCCAACGAATCATTCCTGAAGAGCAGATCCTACGAATGACCAACAAGGCACTGCCCTCACATGAGCGCCGCGCTCTCGCACAAGTTTTGTAGGCACATCTTTCTGTGTTCGATTTCACACAAGGCGACAAGCAGGCTTCCCTCCCTCGTTATCGTGCTCGCCACAGAATTGACACCGGATCTGCGCACCCCATTCGGCAAAAGCCTTACCGCGTTTCTTAAACAGAGAGGACAGTTATTGCTGAACAGGTGAAAGACATGCTACGGAAAAGTGTTGTTCAAGAGTCTTCTAGTCCGTGGGCAGCACCAGTAATCTTCGTAAAGAAGAAGGATGGATCGTGGCGGTTTTGTGTTGATTACAGAAAACTGAATGCGGTCACCAAAAAGGATGTGTATCCGCTTCCTAGAATTGATGATGTCATCGATTGTCTACATTCCGCTGCCTACTTTTCATCACTGGATTTGGGATCAGGGTATTGGCAGATACCCATGCACCCAGATGATAAGGAGAAAACGGCCTTCGTGACACCAGACGGTCTTTATGAATTTAACGTTATGCCTTTCGGCCTTTGTAACGCGCCAGCAACATTCGAACGATTCATGGATACTATCCTCCGAGGACTTAAATGGGAAATTGGTTAGTGCTACCTCAATGATGTGGTGATTTTTGGCAGCACATTGAGTGAGCATAACAGCCGTCTCAATCTTGTTCTGGATTGTGTCAAACAAGCCGGCTTGATCCTAAATTCCAAGAAATGTAGTTTCGGAGAAAGCGAGACGTTAGTACTTGGGTATGTGGTCGACAAAAAAGGTGTGAGGCCAGATCCACGGAAGATTGAGGCAGTCAGCTCCTTCGAAGCACCGAAGTCAGTGCAGGAGTTGAGGATTGCCTTGGACCTGTGCTCGTATTTTCGTCGCTTCGTTCCACGATTCGTTTCGAGCGCTTCGTTCCTTGCGACAACGCGTTCCGTCAGCTAAAATTTCTACTAACATCAGGGCCCATATTGCGTCACTTCAATGCATCTGCACCTACGGAAGTGCACGTTGATGCCAGTGGCATCGGCATCAGTGCCGTACTTGTGCAACGTCATCAAGGAGCTGAACACGTTGTGGCTTATGCTAGTCGCTCTTTGACTAAGGCGGAACGCAATTACACTTTGACCGAGCAAGAAAGCTTGGCAGCTGTTTTCGCTGTCCACAAATTTCGGCCCTTTATCTACGGACGCCCATTCACTATCATTACTGACCACCACGCGTTGTGCTGGTTGGTGAATCTCCGTGACCCTAGTGGACGACTGGCACGTTGGGCTCTTCGACTGCAGGAGTACGACTTCGTTATTTCCTACAAGTCCGGGCGTCGCCACGCAGATGCGGACTGTCTCTCCCGCCTTCCTCTGACGACGATGGAGTGTGACGTGACGAAGACAATTTTGATGACTGTTTTGCTCCCATTTCTTCTACATTCCCAGACTCCATGACTTTTAAAGCAGTGTGATCACATCAAAATTGTGACTGCATCGGGGCAATGCATCCCCGAAGTTCCCAAGATCAGGGTCCTGGGCCTGCTGCTCAACAAGAGCGGCCGCAACGACGAGACCATCAACAAGCTTACCACCAAGGCAATGGACGCCATCCGGCTCATACATCGAGTCTCTGCACGACGGGCGGGCATGCGTGAAGACAGTCTCGTGCGCCTTGTCCAGTCGTTCGTGATCAGTCACATCGCCTACGTTGCGGCCTACCTTAACTGGCACGTCACTGACAGGACCAAGATCAACACGCTGATCAGACGGGCTTACAAGGCGGCGCTGGGTTTAATGGAGACCACGAGTACGGCTCGGCTCTTGCAGCTCGGCGTCCATAGCACCCTAGAAGAAATAGCCGAGGCGCAGCTCAGCGCGCAATTCGAGCGGCTCTCTACCACCAAGACGGGCCGCAGTATACTGACGTCCCTGGGTTACAGCCCCCAAGCTCCCAGCCGGCAACCGTGCGAGATCACAGATGAGGCGCGGGCCCACATTTACGTGGACCCCATCCCGAAGAACATGCACCCAGAATACAATCAAGAACGGCGGCAGGCGCGGGCCAAGACCCTCACTGAACAACACGCCCAAGACCAGCACGCCCGGTATGTGGACGCCGCGGAATACAAGCGGGAAGGCTTCGCGGTGGTGGTCGTTGCGGCGGCTACCGGCACCAAGACAACGGCGGCGAGCGTGCGGTGCACGAACGCCACAGACGCTGAGGAGGTTGCCATCGCTCTGGCGATCACCGAGGCCGAGTGTCGCACCGTGCTCAGCGACTCGAGGAATGCCGTGCGCAACTTTGCCAAGGGGCGAATATGCGCGCCGGCGGCCGCCATCATCGGCAAGCTCCAACTTAAAGACCGCGGCAGCACCGTCCGTATCAAGTGGTTCCCGGCGCACGCCGGCGAATGTTCATCCTCACCGAACCACAACGAGACGGCTCATTCGGCGGCACGAGCGCTTACCTTCCGTGCCCCCGAGAGTGACCGTTCCGTGTGGTGGTTCGAAACCAAGGACAGATTGACTAGTTATGCCGAAGTAACCAAGTGTTACCGCTTAGCTCGACGGACAATGCCGCCTCCCCACCCAGCACTCAGTCGGGAGGAGGCCGTAATACTAAGACAAATACAGACCGCGTCACTCCTCGCCCCCGCAATGCTGCACGTGCTTCACCCAGAGCTCTATCCGAGTGGGCTGTGCGGTGTTTGTGCGGCGGGTCCGGCGGACCAATGGCATATCATGTGGGACTGTGCCAGGTTCCCGACGGCAGCTACCTCCAGGACTTACCCGCCAGAACTTCAAGGTGCACTGCAGTCTGCAGACAAGGAATCGCAACTATGGGCCGTCCAGCAGGCCCGGGGTGCGCTCGAAAAGCACAAGCCTCATGACCCACTACAAACGGGCCCAACTGGGCTAGTGCAGAGTAGGGTATAACCCCGGGTCGACGCTTGGCCAGCGTCACGACACGTTAAATCGTCGTATGCCGGCACCTCATTAAAGTTATCCCTATCCTATCCTATCCTAAAGCAGAGCAGGAAAATGACATTAGTTTGGAACCTCTGTTTGTAGCCACATCGCGTCCTGGAGCCACCGGTCGATTTTGTGTCCGTGACGGCCTGCTTTACAAGACCAATTATTTGGCTAAAGGCGCACGCTTCCTTCTGGTGGTGCCGCAGAGTCTGCGAAAAGACATACTGAGAGCTATGCATGACGATGTGACCTCTGGCCATCAAGGATTCATCAGAACTTTGAACCGGACACAGGAGCGTTTTTATTGGCCCAGAATGCGGGACACAGTCGAGCACTACGTCGCCAGTTGCGAACAATGTCAACGCTACAAGCACCCTACGACCGCTCCGCCAGGTCTTCTCCAACCTCTGCCGCCGCCTCGCCTGCCATTTGAACAAGTGGGTGTCGATCTCTTAGGCCCATTTCCCCGAACATCTAACGACAACCGATGGGTGATCGTATGTGTCGACCATCTGACCCGTTACGCGGAAACGGCGGCCGTACCATCTTCAACAGCTGCTTCCGTTGCAACGTTTTTGCTTCAATTCATTATTCTTCGACATGGTCCTCCCCGTGTGATCATTAGCGATCGCGGTCGTCAGTTCGATGAGGATGCCGTAGAAGAACTGCTTCGTCTCTGCAGTTGGCAGTTCCGTCATTCAACGCCTTATCACCCTCACACAAATGGGCTTGTAGAACGTACGAACAGATCTCTAACTAACATGCTGGCCATGTACGCATCTTGCGATAAAAAGGACTGGGATCGCGTACTCCCCTTCATCACCTATGCTTATAATACTGCAAAGCATGAGACGACCGATTACAGTCCTTTTTATCTCCTTTACGCAAAGCTGCATTGACACTATAATACCGTTTGACTTTCACAGCGAGTACTCTGTTGCCAAGACGCTTTGTCTTGCCGATGAAGCCCGGCCTATCGCTCGTCTTCGTACTGTGGCATCGCAAGACCGATCGAAAGAGCGCTATGACAGCCGACACCAGTGTGTCTCGTACGCCAAAGGAGACTTTGTGTGGTTGTGGACTCCGCAACATAAACGTGGCTTATGCGAAAAGATTTTACCCCAGTATACGGGCCCATTCGTCATTGTAGATCGCTTGAGTGACTTGGCGTACGTGGTGGCACGCTTGACGTCGGCTGGTCGTCGGTCTAGCCGGACCCAGTTAGTACATGTTGCCCGTCTTAAGTGGTATCACCCTACGCTTTCCGAGTGATTTGGACTTGCCCAGCGGGCTTCGTCTGGCAACCGGGGATTGCTACGGCATGAGCCGGGCGAGGAGAAGAGGAAGAAGACGTGAGCTGGTGCAGCCTCAGGACGCCATCTTGACTTTACCATCAATCTCGTCCCTTGAATAAAGCCGGTTTAACATTAACCGTAACAATATATTAGGTTATAGCGGCGATGCATGGCTGGCGTCTGCAGGTATTCTCCCAACCTTGTAGCGTCCCCTTGTTGAGATCGGTGGTGGGTGGCCACCATCGCCGCCGAATTTTCCTGCTCTATATGGCAAATAACTTTCCCCAGCTACCTGATCCCTCCCTGAAGAGGGGGCGCACCGATGAAACATTCGCTTTCTTCATGCAGCCAAGGCAATCTTTTCCAAAGTACCATACATAGTACCGTCGTACCAATATTCCAAAGTACCGTTGTACATAGAACGATAAGAAAACAGTCAGAATGATCTTACCATTTGTTGTAGCGAAATCTCTCACTGAAGCAATGGGCCCAGGCTATAAAGTAACGACGATGGGGAGTGACGATCTTCTCGAACTCCGCGACAAAGTGCAGTATGACAATCTCGCGAAAGTTGTAGTATTTGGGGAAATTTCCGTCTCAGTGGGCCCACACAGATCAATGAACACAGTGCGCGGGGTCGTCTCAGAAGACGACCTCCTCGAACTAAGTGAAAGGGAACTGCTTGAAGGATGGCAAGACCAGAACGTAGTCAAAGTACAAAGGATAACATTGAGGCGAGATGACAAGCAAATACCTACCAAACACATAATTATTACTTTCGGAACCTGCAACCTACCTCAAACAATAGAAACCGGTTACTGTAAGCTTCGCGTCAGGCCCTATATTACAAATCCGCGTCGATGCTTCAAGTGTCAGCGCTTTCGGCATGGGTCGCAGAACTGCAGAGGACGTACTACTTGTGCCAAGTGTAGTTCTTCTGAACACACTTCTGACATCTGTACATCAACAAACCACTGTGCCAACTGTGAAGGAGATCATCCCGCCTACTCGCGATCTTTCCCTACTTGGAAAAAAGAGAAACAAATCATAGAACTGAATTTAACACTCAGCCTACCTTTTCCAGAGGCACGTAAGCGTTTCTCACTCCAAAACCAGTCCAGTCCTTCCTACACCGATGTGGCGTGCCGCGGGGCAGCGCTACATCTTCTGGCGGCCGCGCAAGTAACACGGAGTGGGACGGCGGTTACGCCATCAGCCCCCCTGGCGGGAGCAGCCACGGCCCTTCCGCCCCCTACCACGAAGGGCCAGCAGACCTCCGAGCCTGCCGGTCCCAGGGCCACTGCTCGTGCAGACAGCTCGTGCGGACGTCATCCAGCGCCTCTGACGAGGCGATGGATGTAACAAAAGCTTCTCCGGCGTCAGACGCCGAAGGAACGACGCTGCTCCCTGGAGCGCGCCAACAAAAAAGAAATACCCCGCATGAAGGGGCCTGGAAAGGTCCCTTGAGCCAACCTAATTGATATCTCTTGACACACACCATAAAACACTTCCAATATGGCCACACAGGTAATGCATTGGAATGTGAGAGGTCTAATACACAATCTTGATGACATTAAGGAACTCCTTCGCAAGTTTAATCCAAGAGGGCTGTGTGTGCAAGAGACACACCTCAATCCTTCACATATTAGCTTTCTCAAACAATATGCCATTTACCGCAAAGATCGCAGTGACGCCTACGCCTCGTCAGGCGGTGTTGCTATTATATTTGATAAAGGTTTCACCTGTAAGCATTTACATCTGCAAATGCCCCTTGAGGCAGTGGGAATCAGAGCCATGCTATTTGATAAGCTAGTTACAGTTAGCTCTCTCTACATTCCTCCGAGCCACCAACTTTCCAGAACAGAATTCGAGAGCTTTATCGCAGAACCTCCCGAACCTACATTGTAGTAGGCGATTTAAACGCACACAACACCCTCTGGGGAGGTTCTCGTTGTAATACGAGAGGGCGCTTATTAGAAAGCTTACTTTTGTCTTCCAATGCATGCCTACTAAACAAGAAAGAACTCACATTCTACAGCGTGGCGAACAAAACGTTCTCATCTATTGACTTAAGCATAACATTAAGTACACTAGTGCCATACCTGGAGTGGAACGTGATCGAAAATCTATATGGGAGTGACCATTTCCCAATTGTCTTAAAATTAACAAAAAGCGACAAGTTTCCTCCACATCTGCCCCGTTGGAAGGTCGACTGTGCTTACTGGAAACGATACAGAGAGCTGACACATTTGACCTGGGATGGTACCTGTACTCTCTCAATCGATGACAGAGTGTCCTATTTGGCGGCATTTATAACTGATGCTGCACCAATATGTATCCCTCAAACGGCTGGATCACCCTCTAAACGACGTATTTCTTGGTGGAATGAGCAGTGTAAGGAAGCCCGCAATAACCATTAGGTCTGGAGTCGCCTTCGCGACTGCCCAACTACCGAGAACTTGATCAGCTTCAAGAAAATAAAATCAGATGGTAGAAGAACGCGCCGCCTTGCCGAAAGGAAAAGCCGGCAAATATACATCTCGAGTATAAATTCATATACAGACGAAAGAAAAGCCTGGAACAGAGTAAACAAAATAAAAGGCTGCGAAACTCATCCTCTACCATTAGTAAACACACAAACAGATATTCTTGAGGACCAGGCTGACTGTCTAGGAGCACATTTCGAGCACATTTCCGGTACATCTCATTACACAGATACATTCCTAAAATTCTGGCTACAAGCAGAACAGACGACTCTGGGTGGGAAAAGCACATCCAATGAAGTATACAATCATCCATTTGGAATGGCTGAGTTCCAAGCCTCACTGAACTGTTGAGTCCGCTCAACAGTTCGCAGAGAGTCCGCTCCAGGAAGTGACAGAATAATGTATGAGATGATCAGACACTTACACCATGAAACCCAAAAAACACTACTGTCACTCTTAAATTCCATGTTCTCTTCCGGCTACATTCCTTCTGTCTGGAAAGAAGCAATCGTAATCCCTGTTCTCAAAGAGGGCAAGGACCCTTCCTCATCCAACAGTTATAGGCCTATAGTTCTGACTAGTTGTCTATGCAAATTATTTGAGAAGATGATTAACCATCGCCTTATCCATTTTCTTGAAAGCAACAAGGTACTCAATCCCTTTCAGTGCGGATTTAGGGAGGGTAGATCCACGACATATCACCTTGTCTGCATCGAGACAAATATCCGTGATGCCTTTGTCCACAAATAGTTCTTCCTGTCAGTATTTTTAGATATGGAAAAGGCATACGACACAACCTGGCGCTTTGGTATCCTCCATGACCTGTCTGAAACGGGAGTTCGAGGCAACTTGCTGAACTTGATTCAGAGTTACCTCGCCAATCGGACGTTCCGTGTTAGAGTTGGCAACGTTCCGTCTCGTCCATTTACGCCAGAGGCTGGTGTTCCACAAGGTGGTGTGCTGAGCTGCACTATTTTTATTGTCAAAATGAACTCAATCCACACTGCCATAACACATACTATGTTTTATTCTGTATATGTGGATCCAGATAGGTTTCAAATTATGTAACCTAAGTATCTGCTAGCGACAAGTACAGCTTTGCATAAATAAATTATCTAAGTGGGCGGACCAAAACGGCTTCAAGCTAAACTCACAAAAAAGTACATGCGTCCTGTTTTCTAGCAAGAGAGGCATACTGGCGGACCCCGCAATAGATCTAAATGTACAACGGGTATCTGTGAGCCATGAACACAAATTTCTAGGAATCCTTTTAGACACTAAGCTGACTTTTGTACCACACCTGAAGTATCTGAAATCAAAGTGCATCAAGTCTATGAACCTGCTGAAGCTCTTGTCACGTACATCTTGGGGAAGCGACAGGCGGTGCCTTTTAAAGCTGTACAAAAGTCTAATATTAACACGCCTTGACTACGGAGCAATAGCCTATCATTCTGCCGGACCTAGTGCTCTGAAAATGCTACATCCTATTCACCACTTAGGTAGCTGGCTTGCTACAGGTGCCTTTAGGACTAGCCCTGTGCAAAGCCTCTACGTTGAATCAAACGAAGAGTCATTGTACTACCAAAGGACATATTTAACTTTCTCCTACGCCCTGAAAGTTAGCTCAGATGTTAAACATCCTTGTCATTCTACTATATGCGACTTGTCTACTGGTAGGCTCTTTCGTAACCGTCCAGCCACCAGGCCTCCTCTGTTCCTCCGGTTGGAAGCACTCAGAAAAAACAGGGGTCCCTCTTTTGCACAGTGTCCTAATGGCTCCTGCACGGCTTCCACCGCCTTGGGAGTGGCAGACTATCCAATATGACATCTATTTCTTAGAAATATCGAAACGAGCCCCGGAGGCACACATATATTCGCACATTCTGGAACTCAAGAAGTACTCATGTGATGAATTTTACACAGGTGCTTCGAAGTCTCCAGCTGGTGTTGCTTACGCAGCTCTGGGACCCTCACTTTTAACATCTGGACCACTAAACCTACACACCAGTATCATTACAGTGGAAGCACACGCCATTCTTAAGGCCATTCAACACATACGGCTCACAAATATCACTAAGGCTAT
The DNA here is from genome assembly GCF_038994185.2 of Dermacentor albipictus. NCBI lineage: Eukaryota > Metazoa > Arthropoda > Arachnida > Ixodida > Ixodidae > Dermacentor > Dermacentor albipictus. The sequence continues at coordinate 27,982,522 of NC_091828.1, read as the reverse complement.
TGTCTTCACAGACTCATTAAGTGTAGTGAGAGCCCTAATAAGCTTACGAAAGCATAAAAATTCGGTTTTTAATTAGCTGTATAGCATGTTATGCTCCGCATATATGTGCAACCAAGCGATTATCCTGTGCTGTGTACCTGGCCATAAAGGTACAAAAGGCAACGTAGCTGCTGACGAAAAGGCTACGTCAGTGAGTTTTAGCGACACAGATGGAAATATCCCCATTCCTGCCACAGACCTAAAGCCCTTTCTGCACCGCAAATTGAGGAATCATTGGCAAGCAGAGTGGGATACACAAACATTGAATAAGTTACATAATTTTATTACAAAACCAAGATTGCGGAATTGGATAAGTGACGAAACAGCACGGTACAAGGAAGTACTTCTTTGCCGATTAAGAATAAGACACACTTACAGTACTCACTCTTACCACTTGACTGGCGGGGATCCTCCTATTTGTAGTAGGTGCGGCGATAGCCTGACAGTCCTCCATGTTCTTGTCCAGTGCCCTGCAATAGAAACAGAAAGGAAAAAGTATTTCCCTTCTGCATATCGGGAAAATATACCTCTCCATCCTGCATTTTTTTTAGTGACGAACCATTTTTTAAACTGCAAATAGTCTTAGGTTTTTTAGCCGAAACCGACACCCTGAAAATCATTTGGCCAGGCAATGTTTAGCACATGACTAACAGCCCTGCATTCAAGGGCTCTCTTGAAACTCTGGTGTCGGTGTTGTTTTATTGCATAATGTTTTAACGAAAGCCCATTGCCATAGCCCACATCACTGCCTAGTCACCGTCATTATTTGAGCAACTATATATTCTACGCCCCTTACAGCTACAGATTTTAGGCCCTTTTACAGCCATGTGACATCTACCATGAGGAATTCATTGTGCACGCCATCCATAATACATCGTCAACATTACCACTTGTCATGGCGCTCTTTGGCCAAACCTGGCCCTTGCGCCATAATACACCACACATCATCATCAGAACGTATTGCGACATCATCTAAGCCAAGACACTCTACCAGCCGCTTGGTAACCGTGTACCGCCACCATAACCATGTACTCGCAACAATTTGTCGAAAAGGCTTGAAAACAGTAGGGTGCATTTTATCTCCAAGCGTCGACAAACCACGTTACCTTGGTTCTGTCTAGCTATGTGGCGTTTGCATATTTTTAATGTTTGGCTAAAGTTATGTGGGACACCCTGTATATCGGTGGAGCGCTGTGCTGCTGATCAAGAAAATTCATATTTGACAGAATAATTCAGGTAATAAAGACGATGCTAGGGCTCATCAAGTAGACTCACAGGAACCGGTATATAGTGCCACACGTTGAACGTTTTCTTTGCGCTGTCGATTTTTAAGAATTTTTCTCTTTGAACACACGAATACACAATTCTAGACAGCCGTGACGGAGGCTGCACATTGCTCAGCCATATAAACTAGATACTCGAAGAGCATAGCTGCAGGCGCTTTTCGCGCCTCCCGTGAGTGCTCGATGGTCACTGAAGGGGCAAATGGAGCCACAGAGTATCGCACAACTACTCTCGTTTTCATGTTGTACAGAAACGCATCAGCCAGATGTACTCAGCGCCCACCGGTGGCGCTGTGCGCCGGCAGCCGCGCGCTCCGTTTATGCTGGTAGAGTCGTGCATGAAGCACCACTTAACAATGCATGACAACACAGAAAGTTTGCAAAGTGTCCAAGGTGTCAAACGCCCTAAGATTTGCAAAACAAAGAAGGAATCGTGAGCCATTGCACTATGTGAAGGTGGATGACCAGCGAAGCTGTGTCCAGCTCACGCCAAAGAGGTGACACAGAATTTTGGACAAAGGTACCAACACATTTGTTGTCCTGATCGCTGGACATCATGACGAAAGGTACGCCGACTCATTTATTTTTACACATCCGCGTTCACCCCTGTTATATATTCGTTATATACATTGGTGTCTGCATTTCGCGGTATATTGAGGCAGACAAATTGAGACCGAAATCACCGCACCGACTGGCAGTGGGCCAGTGCCGTCAACGCCTACGCAGAGGGAGAGGCAGTATCGGAACGCTAGCAGGATGAACGGCAAAGGAGCCAGCACTGGAAAAACAACGACGACGGCGAACGCGCGAGCAGTCGCACGAGCCATTGCTCATGAAGATAATTTTTGCTCACACAGATTTGTTGACAGACGTAAAAACTGCACAGAACCCTAGCCATAAAGAGGTTCGCTATAAAAAGGAATCCTTGTGCGCGGGCTTAACGATTCGTCTGTTAGGAGAAACGCGCAGTATTTTGCTGCTCTCCTTAATGAGTGGAAAATTTCCAGGTATCCTAGCTATCGCCTAAGAGACGCGAAGGCGAAAGTCTTTCAAAGCCCTCTGTAATTCACCCTAATCCACTTTAATCCACCATTATCCTCATTAATTCACCTTACTCCACGCTAATTCATCGTTAATATTCCTTCAACCACCCTAATCGAACTTAATCCACTATAATTCACCTTGATCCACGCTAATTAACTTAATCCGCCGTTATTCACTTTAGCCGACCTTAATGCTCCTTCAGTCTCCTTTATCCACTCTAATCCTCCTTTATGCAGCTTAATGTAACTTAATCCATCTCAATCCAACCTAATATACCTTAATCATTTGTTTACCCTAATCCACCTTAATCTATAATCCACATTAGTGCACCCTAATCCTCCTTCATCCATTTCATTCCATCTTAATCGATCTTGATTTATGCTAATTTGCCTTAATTCTGCTTCATCGACCGTAATCGCACTTAATCTACTTTAATCATCCTTCAACTACCCTAATCAGCCTTAATCGACCTTAATCCACTATTATACACCTTAATTATGTTTTATCCACCTTGATGGCCCTTAGTACGCTTTAGTCCTTAATACACTTTAATCCACCTTAATCCACCCTAATGCACCTTAATTCAATCACTAATCAGTCATTAACTTTGCTAATTACTTATCATAAAGAGCTAAGGCTTCTGCCTTCATAATTATTAAAATGACCTTCGTCACTGATACAATAGTGCAAAAATTTAAATGCTGATAAGTTTAAAGAAACGTTCGACAATATCAAAAACGCACTAGTATGAACAGCAACAGGAGCGGCACAAATAGAAGCAAAAGCAAAGGTGTTTTGTTCCTCGCTGAAACTAACGGGAAGTTTATTTTATTATAACTTGTAGCTTAGATTCTCTTACTTGCTTTGTAACGTTTTGCCAGCGCACATAATGCGGCACTTGTGCACACATAAACATAAACGCACTTTTAGGTTCATACAAGAACTTTCTAAGTTCATTGCAATCGTGGTTTCCTCAAAGCGGGTCAACAATATTTTTTGGACGCAGTGTTTAGCTGTTGTGTTTGTAGTCATTTTTAGTGAGAAGGAACATGCATGCAGATAGTAGGAAATATTGATCATAGCCAAAAGGCCCACGCGCGATACCTGCGAATCGTTTGTCAGTTTTGGCCCCTTCTGGCTGACCAATGAACCGAAGCCGTTCAAATGCAACGTCAGAAAGGGGAAACTGCTCGCTAACATGGACACACAATGACGTCTGTTCGAGTAGATACTTACGGGTCAACTCTTAAAGGGAACACTTGAGCGCAAAGCATGTGCAGCTTTGCCTTTCTCGCAACGATACAATCGCCTAGATGGGAAGCAGATAAGATAACTTGCACATGGCAGCTCTGAATCCTTTCGGCGCACCTGCGCGGTGTACTGACATTGCTTCCCCAGGCACTTGTTGGGACATTTGCACTCACTGGTATACTGTCTGCCTAGTTCTTTTGTTTGCATCGTGAATTGAGATACTCCAGATGCTCTACCGTAGTAGCGGAACTGCGGTTCCCTCCGCCGACCGCTTCCCCGTAGCCCGAGACTCTCCTCAAGTTTACGGCTTTGGTTGAGCTTGCCGTGGGGGCCGGGCGGCGACTGTCTCGGGCGGGGGGTAGGCGGTGCTGTGGGAAGCTGGGAGAACGGACGGATGCAGGACGAATAGGAGGAACTGGTCCGCAAGCACCCATTAATGGCCGCTCTAACGAGATCTTCAGACGTTAAAGGGAGTACCTTTATTTGTATAACTGTAACTTCAAGAATAAACGACAGTATATGCTTTAAACGGCAGTGCCTTCCCGAACGATCATCAGCGACAACAACGATTAAGTATTACAACACAATTAGGGTACCAGCTAAGTCAGAGTTGCGCACCTGAGTGTTCCCTTTAAATGTGCATCGCACTATACGTGAATGGTCGTTCTGAAAGTCCCAATAATTACGCTTCACACAAGTTCTCGACTCTAATTTATTCGACGTCACTTGAAATACAACGCATACCATAGGTGTACTGAGCTGTAATATAATGCAACTTTTTTTCATAGGCTCCGGTGTAGCCAAGTCATTTCCCTGGATATAGCGAAGTTTTCCAAGTTCTTGGGTCGATTAGGGGCACTGGCACAGCAGACAACCTATTCTTCCGAAGGGTGTGGGTACTCGCTGCACAGCTGATCTGTCCTTATGCATGCGTTGCCCATATCAGTAGGCATGTGTGAAGGTTTATTTTTTTTTAATTTCATCTTTAGAAGTCGCAGTAGATTTTCGTGAACTAGAGTTAAAACAGTATATTCATGCACACCAAGCATATACGCTCGTGCAGACAGAGCGCAATCGATAATCTCATTACTGTTCTTGATTATGCAGCAGGTGTTACCCTTTGTAGATGGCAAGAACAAGTGCCTGCTGCCAATATGCTAATCTAACTTTGTAGAGTTCATTTTTTTTGTTCAAAGTGTGATTTTTGTGGGAAAATCTTCTGTCGTCCATTCCAGATAAGCCTGAAATTTGCAGACGTGTGTCACCTCAGCGCCGGCGGTTATGCCGTTATAGAAGGAAAGTACAAGAAGATTGACAGCGCTCTCTCCGGGTGAGTGAACATGGACTGGTGACCTGTAAAAAAACAACCCTTCGACCCAAAACAGGATGGTCCTTTGATAACACACATGAGGATCATCGCTCTAAATGCTAGAAATCGACACGCTGAACCACCTGATGTCGATTTCACACGATCATTTATTTATGCGATGCCGATAGGCGACTGGCATAAACATGGCGCAGCGGGATGCCTACGTGAACTGGAGCGCTGTGGTAGTAGACGCTAACGTCGATGTGAATGTTAGTGCCGGAAACCGCAACAAGACATCCTTACTCATAAGCATCACTTGTGTCGCGTTACAGAACGGGTAATTCATCCTTTCTGCTTATTTCGCCATCTAAGCAGTCCCACAGATGATATGCCGTCGTTTAGACGGAAAAATAGATGTTGTTAAGGAAGCTCCCGAAGTCTTCAATATATAATGACACTTATGAAAGACATTATACTCCAACTATAGCTATTCTGTTTTCGTTCCCTCCATCCCGCAAACGTGAAATAAATTACGGGGCTAAATAAATTAAATTACTGCCCTACCAACAGCCAACCAATCCTTTAGGTTTGTCTTAATTCACAACCAGAAATGGTTGCCACGGGTATACCGCGAAGGGTTCCTTGGATATATTAGGCCATCTCTGTTCTAGAGCTAGACACGGGAAGCCGCGGGTGCACATAAATGAACTGAGTGACAATCCGTTTCCTTACTCGCTGTGCCTTATCACGACATTTAGGATCGTACATATCAGAACAAGCGACGACCATCACGGCCTAGCTGTGCCAAACTCGAGTCGACCATCTCATGTAGGGAAACCTGAATGTGCGGGCGAGATTGACCTCCACATCTGCTGTGGTGCTTTGAAATAATTGCAGGATTCTCATCGGTGTGGACAAGTCTGGCGACCCGGAGTTTCACAAATTCCCCAGCTACAATAACCCTCAGGAGGTCGTGACTATCCTGGTCTCTATTGGCGAGAAGTACTGCGCGATATCGAGCGGCTCTAGTCACGTGCAACTCAACAAAGTGCAGCCGGGCGACGACTTCGTGTGGCTGGTGGTGAACAACATTGACATCGATAGACTCGAAATTGTAAGTGGCCAAAGCAAGGCTCTCCGCAGTTTACCGGGAAGCAGAACCACGCGAGGTGTATTTAAGGCGCCTCAGAATTCAGCGCTAATTCGGTGTTCAGTGCTTCTCACTGAAAACATTAATTAACGATCTTGAAGCCATGAGCAGACACTTGAGAACACACAGATGGTTAACATTGCCTCGCCACGTTTTCACATATTTTTCTGCTTTCATTTCTCCCCGTTCTCTGTTTTCGAAAAAAGAAGATAGAAACAAGTAATATCGCTGCGGCGAATACGCACTGCCGCTTGAGCGCCTCTACGCAGAGCTGTCTGAAGCACGCCATCGCTTTGGCGCCTAGCGAGAGCGGAGCAACCCACTCGGTAATTTTCCTCCGACTTAGTGTTGCTTCATGCATCTACGCTAATAGGATTATGGTTGCAGTGGCATCTAGAGAATGCCGAGTAATACACACGCAAACTTCGCTGAAGTTACCAGCATTTCTATGGCGGACAACATATATGACATGCAAGGTGCAAGGTGAATGTGCACAGAGGATGTACCATGAGTGATGCATAATTTTCGACAAAACTATGGACACTATCAACACTTGAGTCATTAAGAAAATTATACGTATGTAGTTGAAACACTACAGATAATGCACTATTACCTATAGTATTTTAAGAAGCTTTGTGGTCTTGCATGCCATAATTACGATATGACTATGAGACGATGAGCACAACGAGAACAAGGTGCGAGCAGGAGCCAAGGTTTCGACAAATGAACTTGCCTTCTTCAAGGCTGCACCTTGGGTCACGTTACTCTCGTTGTGCTCATCGTCTTGAATTTCTATCTCCTGCCTTCCCCGTGTCTTCCCTATATGACTATGATGTACGCCGGAGTGGTGCTTCAGAAAAATTTAGACCACTTGGGTTTCTTTAATGTGTAGCCAACGTATGGTACACGGGCATTTTTTTTTTTTTGCATTTCGCCCCTATCGAAATGTTGCCGCCACGCCGGGAATTCAACCTCGCAGCCTCGGCCTTCGCAGCGCAGCGCCAAAGCCACTGCGCCGCCACGACGGGTATCTGTAACACTTAGTGTGCACTATGAATAGTACTGTCGAAAGTGCACTGACCATAATCTAAAACGGCACGTTGTACCGCAAGTAAACACCAAGACGTAAACTTCGCGAACGTGTCCCTGTCCTGCACACCACATTAAGGTAACCACGGGTGGGATCAAACTTGTTCCGGCGTAATCAGCCATGCGATCAAGATTAAGTCGTGAAAGCCTTTGACAGCTACCCTGTGGTTATTAGAGCGCGAGTATTCTAAGCACTTTGCTCAGTGTGAGACAGTATCTGTCATGTTTGTGCAAGAAGGTACAGTATTGGTCGCATTTATTGAGCGGACATTCCAACTTGAAATCAATCAATCAATTTATATCATTTCATAAAAATACTTTACAGTAGAGGCATACGGAAAAAGTTTACATAGTAAAAACTGAATCAGGGCTTTCTATTCATGGTTAACATAAAAGTTACGTTAGCAAGAAACACCAACTGCATTGGTACAACTATAGAAATGAAAAATAATCAAATGCAGATATAAGTAAATTAAGATATTATTAGACAACAATGTATCGGCAGTAAGCAATATTGTCAAACTAGGCAAGACTAACATAAAAGAGGAGGAAAAGAATAAAAGAAATAAAATAAAAAACAAGCTTAAGTAAGATGTTGAACTACATAAGAATGGCAGGTCTAAAACGAAAGTCCGTTGATATAGTGCATGCACTATGCCACATACGTATCACATAAAAAAAATTTTCTGTTGATGGAAAGCGATGGGCATTCTGGCGTTTTATGACAAATGGTAATGTAGTCCATGATAATATGGCTGGAATGTGAACTGTCTGTTTACCATAATTAGTGCGCACTTTGGGCAGAATGAAGATATTATGCAGCGCGAAACGTGTTAAGTTAGTGTTTGTTAAATATGATATAGGAATTACAAACAATGACATTTCTTCGTTCATTAGTTTGAAATGAAAGTGACAAGGTTGTACTTGAAAAGGATGGCAACGTCCAGAATGTTATTTGCTTGTAGTAACTGTTTAGCATTGGCGATGTGCGAACTCGACGTGATTATTCTAATCCCCTGGTTCTGTATGGTTTGTATCAGCTTTAGGTGAGTAGCGTACGTGTTACCCCAGGAAGTTATGCAGTAATTAATGTGATAGTGTGCAAACGCGAAATAGGGTGAGAACAACACAGGTCTTGAAAAGATTGGACATGTCCTAATGATAATGCGTATTCCATGAGATAACTTCTTTAAATGAGTTATATGGCGATGAAATTTTAGGTTACAGTCAATAATAACACCTAAGTATGTGCATTCTACACTTGCTGATAATAAGTGGCTACCAATGGAAATGGGCGGAATGCTTACTGATGATTTATTTTGGGAGGAGAATTAAATAAATTTTGTTTTAGTGGGATTAATGGTAAGTCTATTCATTTTGCCCCATTCTAACAAGTTATAAAGATAACTATGAAGCCTTGTTATTGCAGTTACCATCATTCTTCAGAATGAGTAGTTGTAGGGTCATAGGCATATAGTATACACTTAAGGGATATGATGCATTTAGGTAGATCATTAATATAAAGTAAAAACAATAATGCGCCCAAATTGGATCCTTTTGATATACCTAAATTAGTCATTTTAGAATTAGAATAAGCATCGGAAACACTAACAACCTGCTGTCTGTCTCGTAAGTAGCTGCATAATAGTAGTAAAGGAGGACCTGTTATACCTATTGAATTTAGTTTAACATTAAGAATCTTGTGATCAGTGCTATCAAATGCCTGTGAAAAGTCTACAAATAAGGATGCTGTGAATTTACCATCATCAATGGCTTTCTTTATTTAGTCAGTAAGAGATACAAGTGCTAGGTAAGTAGAGTAGCTGGATCAAAATCCAAATTGGTCAGGTGAAATAATATTAAATTTGTTTAACTGTTTGATTAATCGTTTTCGATTATTTTCTCGATGACCTTCCTAAGGAAGTGTAAAAACACAGATTGGTATATAGTCAAATAGCAATGAGCGATCACCTTTTCTAAAAACTGGAATAACCCTGCCATGTTTAAGCTAGCGAGGCAAGGTCCCTGTTTTAAACATGAGAATAATAATTTCAGACAGTAAAAATTATATTGATTTAAAATTAAGATGACCACGATGAATGTTGTGCAGTCGAGCACTAGTTATATTTAAATTGCTAATAGTACTGATACCACCTCACGAGGAGTGGTTGGAAGCATATAAAGTGATTGTGGAAGACGCTTTGATGCATGTAAGTTCTGTTCAGTTTGAGTGGGGATATTAGGGGAAAAAATTGCTGAAAGCATCCTCAATACCTTAAGTGGTCCTAAAAAGTATTACCATCGTGGGATATTTTAGGTATGCTGTCACCTCTTTGCCTCCTATTCAAAAGTGAGCTTACTATTTACGTTTTTTTTCTTTACATCAGAACCGCATTTGAGTATCTTTTCTTCATAATATTTGATTTTAGGCTTTTTAAGCCGAGAAGAAAGTGTGTTGTAGAATTATACCGCGCAGGTAGGTTTATGTGGAATGATTGTCTCTTTGTTCCTTTTGTAAACGTTTTCTCGTCTGCGCACGGCTTTTAGCATACTATCGGTGACCCATGGGATTTGAGGTGAAGCCGCTTTCTTTTTGCATTTGCGTATCTGATGGTAGGAATGATAGTGCGATAACAACTTTGTTAGAAATCGCGTGAAGGCTACCTGCGGATCATTGCTGTCAAGAGTGAAAGACCAATCAGTGTGCGATGCAGCTTCCGAGACTCATGGGATCTGAGGTGAAGCCACTTCCTTTTGTATTTGCGTATCTGACAGTATGAAAGATAAACGAGAAGAAAGGGGGTTAACCGAGGGGCCCGATTTTTATTAGTCATATCATAAGAGGCCAGCAGACACTTACACAAAGGACAGCATGTGTTGTCCTTGGTGTCAGTGTCTGTTGGCTTTTTATAGTCTGAAATATTGTGTGATAAAAACTTAGTTAGAAATCGTGAAAAGGCTACCTGCGGATCATTGGTGTCAAAAGCGAAAGACCAGTCAGTGTGAGATACAGCTTCTGAGAATAACTTTCATCGAAAACAAGTTTGGTTCAAGAGTTGGAATAGGAATAGTGTGCAGATGTAGCGCTCAGAAAGAGGGGAAAATGGTCAGTAATGTCACTTTCAAGTACACCTGCATCAGATGGATTAAAAAGATTAGGCAGTATATGATCGATTAGAGTTCTAGAACCCCCAATAACTGAACGTGTATGGACATTAACAAGACATTCGTAACCAAAACCCTGAAAACAAGATTAATAAGTGACAGAGCTCGGGGATGACTCCACTAAATTTATGTCCATATCACGCATAATTACGACATTTTTTGTCTCCTTGCATAAATTTTCCATTATTTTTTTCGAGAGAAATACAAAATTCTGGAACTAAAGAGGAAGGTGAATGGTAAACGCAAGAAAACTTCATACTTTTCACAAATCTAGCTCGATTATATACAACAGTCGTATATCAATGTTGATATTTATGCCCTGTTTTACATTGACGTGTTTTCCTACTCGCTTTCTCTTGTTATATTTTGTCTAAAAATAATCTACACATTCCTGTTTGGGTTGCAGAAGGTAACCCAAAATTTTGTTAAATGGAGTTAAGCTTTTTCCACTTCAATACCGATGGATACAATGGCCGTAAAATTGGATATGCGTCTGTTATATAGTGCATTCAATCGTTCAGCGGTAGCAGATTTTGTAGTAACTACTTTAGCGAACGGAGCGCAAACGTCGCGTCGCACAGCATAATCCAGTTCACGCAATCTAATTCTCTTTCATTTTTCTTGCCTTCCAGCACCGAGGAATAAAACCTCGCTAACTCGAACACACTATTTTCCTCACTTGCAAATAAACGGACCTTCTAAACATAATTTTGTAAACAACTATGTGCCCAAATAAACGTGTGTGCGTGTGTTATTAACACACTTCAATGGCTGTCGTTAGCCCCTTTTCATGCAAGTTCCCGCTGCCACTTGGATGGGTCATGTGGCTAATTAGTGATTCACCTTAGTAAATAGATGGAACAAACAAAACCGATTCTGATTCTGATTCTGACGTGTGCGGGCTCGTATCACGTCCGGGTCACCAATCTTGCGGCGTGCAAAATCAGTGATGACGATGAGCCACAATAAACAGAAGTACATTTTCACTGAACAGAAGGCCCCTATAGCGGATGGTCATTCGCCTCGGCGGATGAATCTCCCCGGGCCCTCGCGCGATATGAGCCACGTGCCCGCTTCGCGTCCTAGCCAATGGCCTGTCCCTGGCCCACCGTCGTTGTCCTCATCGTCCTCGACGCCGATGCTGCTAAACTCGTTCAGGTCTCTCTACGCTTTCGCGCTGTGTTGGCCCACCAGTGTCTCGCCCATCTGTGCAAGGAACGCCTGAAAATATTCTCCAGATATGGCAGTGAGGAGCACCTTCATCAAGCTACGGATCAAGCCCAACATCGATCACTCGCTTTCAGCCTGACTGTGCATGAAGCGCGAAGAAAGTCAAACTTACCTTGCTGAACGTAACAGAGTTGGACCCCTCGCCGCTGATTCCGCGGTCAATGCTTACAAAAGCTTTTAGTATAGACAGACTACAAATTTTCAACAGTCCTCAGACGGACAGCTTTGCCTCGTTAGAGATGTACTTTTGCGCGAGTCAGTTATACAGGCTGCTTATAAACAAAATGTGTTAGCAGATGTGTTTTATCTTGTCTGTATTAGTACAAATTATTTCTAAGATGCTTGTTTGCAGAAAAACACTTGATGCAAAAGTTTAAAGAAAGCGTAGTGTTAGCACTACAGGCACGCATTGTTTTCAAAAATAGTTTTGATTTTAAAGTAAAGGTTCTAAGGCTGCTTTGTAACGGCGCACTTCCAGCGAGGCCGTAACCATCAGTTTGGGATCATGACTTGAGTACATGTCTTTATTGCGAGAAAAACTCTTGTGAGGGAGCAATTCGCGAGCGAAGCTCTCTTTGCCTCGAGGATTGAGTGCAGCGACGTGTCGAGAAAATCCGCGGTCCATTACAACACCGAGAAATTCGTGGTGGTTGAGTACAGGCGGCCTCGTTCAATCGACATTGACGCAATATTTTTTACATTGATTTCAGCAAGCAAATAACACCTCATTGTTGAGGGTTGTATGCCCTCACGGCGCAAATACTTCAACCTAGCTGTAGCCACACGTTGAAGCCTTGCACACATTTTCGGACGCGTGAACCTGTGCCGCAGTGGTGCTGATTAACTCTTTCCCTACCGCGGGGAAAAAAAGGGTTTTTTGTTACGCCAGAGTTTTCGTTTTTTGGAGGAACTACTGCACTCAGTATTTTATCTAATACTTAAACAAAAGGCACGATGAATGCACTTTTCATGCATAAAATTTATATTAACGTGGCATATGTCATAAGAAATATATAAATTGCCAAAACGAAGATTGTAGGATAAAATCAAACATGACTTCTAAAAAAACGCTTGTATCTGCTAAGAAAAAAATGTAACAAAATTTGTGAGATAGCCAAATTGTAATGCCCTCTCACTAGCACTATCTCCGAAAAAATCAAAATTTTCCTTCGAACAAGTATTCCCCTACAAAAATTTAGGTGGAGGCACTACAGTTTGGCGGGCAAGGCTGCCGCCGTCGATATTCCGGGCTGGCTTGCGTGGTCGTCGGTCCGACGAAAAGGTCGCATCCTCAGACTCGCTGCTGCTCGATCCAGGGATACAGTCAACAACAAACGCAGCGGAATAGCGAGATCTGCGACCTCTCGAAGCGCGTGCGCCTCTCCCGGAGGCGGCCATTTTTGCTTTCTGCTTTGACGATCGCGAAACTTCGAAGTGCGTTCGAAAATTCGCGCCTGGTGGGGAAAAGGCGAACTGCTTAGAAAATGAACATACCGTTATTCTCCTTTACGTCCTACGGTGCAGCAGAGTATCCGTGAACGGCGCGGAAAGTATCGAACGCGGCCTTTCAAATCATCCGTAGCGGGCGGCCATTTTTGCTTTCTACCTCGACGAGCGCGAAAGCTTCGCCGCGCGTTGAAATATCGCCGCCCGGGGGGAAAAGGCGAACTGCTTAGGAAACAACAGAATAGTTCTCCTTTTTCACGTCCGATAGCGCAGTGTGCCCGTGAGCGGCGCGGTAAATCTCGAAATCGGGGTTTCAACCCATAGCGGGCTAACGCTGCCCAATGGGCACGGCACAGAAAGAGCTGGGTAATGAGACTTCCAAACGAGACACTTTACATAGTGCGAGGCAACTCGTGTGCAAAGCGCACCAGTATAACATTGAAACATCGGACCATGGGCTCTACCTACTCTGTCGAACATCCCGGCGAACGTCAAGTCTGCAACTGTCACCGTCTACTGTAGACATAGCCACTGAGATAGCTGGAGAATCACACATACATGTCAGACGGCGGCGTCTTTTCTCATGCTGGACTTAAGAATGCATGTCGATTACACCGTCGATAGATGACTGACGACTTCGGAATCTGTTGATAAAATGAGAAAAGCCACGAGTTATCTAGAGTAGCCATTCAAGCATGCTAATTCATTCTATAACGCGATCAACCCAGCTTTTCAAGGTTGTCTTTCGATAAGACGGAAAATTGTATAGCCATTTGATATATTTCAGCAGAGATAAGAGACGGCTGCTCTTCCAACTGTCGGGCGCAGTAACCGGGTGTGGCATGGAATTTGAGAGCAACAGAGCTTCGACAACGAGATGAGAAATTGTGGGGTACGTAATGCTATCAGTTCCTGCAAAAAGCAGATATTGCGGCGTCAACACCGTGTATGGTGAATGGCGCATTAAAACCGTCATCACTAAGTGATGGAAAGGCCAATGGAGAGTGTGATGATGGTGTGAAGGAGTCATTCACAACTACTTTGCAGAAATATTCGATGAACTCCACTCCACACTGTCCTTCCCGTCGGACCATAGCGCTGAGCATTGCAACTGCGGCGGAGGTTATCGACGCCTTCGCACAATGCACCAAGTTCTGGAGAAAGCGTTTCTCAATTCCAGAGAGACACAGAATACCCTTCATTGCTGTTTCTACAGCTTCTCAAGAAGCCGTAGTACATTTTGTTGATCATAGCGAGAAGTAAAATTATCTAACTGTATTCTGGTCTTGTATTTCACTTCTAGTAATGCCGTATCGTGGAAGTCGCTTGTTTTGGTCATCAATAGGTGATGTAGGTGCACATACACTGATATATTTTGTCATGTCACATAAAGGTAATGCAATGACAGCTCTGAATTTGGAAATTTATTACGTTTTCAAAGAAGCAAGATTTACCGATTCTTTAAATAGCTGCCAAAACTGAACCTCAAAGCGTACTAAGCTGGATCTGGAGCTCATGTACTAGGCGTACATAAGCTGAATATATGTCGGAAGATGGTCATTACAACGAACGTCGAGATCGCTACACCAACGTGTAGCAGGCAGCAGGCTTCTTGAAAGAAATGAAAAGTCTAAAACACCTGCTGCATTTCGCCGCGCAATGACATGCAGGAGACCCACAATTGATCTCCGTCAGCCCTTCACTAAACGTAGAGTGTGCGAGGTCTCTGCCCCATGTGGTGAATGAAGCGTAACGAACGGAGGACAACACCACGAACATGTACAAATTATGCAGTTGCTGTCCTCGCCTACCAAATATCCGCACTAGTAGAGAGTGTGACTTCACTAATAAACATTAACATGCGACTTTATAAATTCAAGTCACAAAAACATATTTTTTATGAATGAGTGAGCAGTCCTTATAGTACAAGTGTATCTTTATATTAGACGTTGCTATGTTTTCAATGTACATGAAAATATCTTCGTAGTTGCCATAACTGTATTCGTCTTTATCTTGCATTGTACACTATTTTGAGTAATCAAATTTCCTGGTGATGTGAAATTTGTGAATGTGTCTGTTTTCCTGCTGTCCCTGTATGGTCCCCAGGTCCCCTCAAGTTGTCTATGACAACTTTTTTGCCTGGAGGGATTCCAACTTAGCGTTGGAAATCGAGTGAAAGTGAAAGCCGAGCCGATCGAGGCATTATCGACATTAATTTTGCCGACGACTACCTGGAAATTCCGGAAGCTTGTATGGATGACCGATAAGAATAGTGTATCTTTAATGTTTAAGCTATGCAACCAGAAATTGCTGAAAATGTGCACCAATTATAATGTATAGTTAAGCAAATGTTTGTACGGGAAGGATGTGCTCCAACTTAATGTGCTGGTATTGTTACATTGCGAAAATGGCTGTGGCTTAGGTAAGGTTAAGCACAGGATGCGAAGCATACTAGCCTTTATTTTAGTTGTTGAACCACTGTTTAGCCTGGTGAACTGCTGTTGCTTGGCTATATTTGGTTCGGCTAGACGAAGAAACAACTCATGCATTACTGCTTCGCCTTCAAAAGTGGAACGCGACAGCGTTCCCGTCGACCCGCCAAGGGGTGTAAGACAATGGGCTACAGGGCAGCGACTACGCGCCCCGCATTGGACGCGGTGAGCGTCGAGCAAAGCAGCGTTCGGCGCGGCAACGAAATGTGCGCCTGAGCAAGAGACGCACGCCTTAGAAACAGCTCGTTTCTAAGGCAACACCGCATTCACTAGAGGCGCTTTTGTACCGCTATGAAGCATCGTACTCGTGGCTCAGTGGTAGCGTCTCCGTCCCACACTCCGGAGACCCTGGTTCGATTCCCACCCAGCCCGTCTTGCAAGAGTTGAGCCAAAGCCACTTCTCCTCTGTCGTGACGTCACGGTGTCACGTGGTTTCATGGCGACACCGCCGCGCCTGAGGAGCTGGGTTGAGCTCTCGTAATATGCTTCGCATAAAAACAAGTAAGTACTCTTTCTGCCCTTTGGATTATTTGTTAGTAAGAACGGAAAATAAGGATGCCATATTCGGTTCACATATTACAACTCTGAGATAGCAGTACTTGAACATTCATTGCCCAAAGCCAGTCAGACAGGCTCGTAGGACCTTCGCAATTCGACTGCCTGAGTTTTCGTAATTGTTTTATAATAGCACAATGATGTGTTTTTGCAGGACCGTTAAGAGCTCGTTTCATAACACATCTAAAACATGTAGCATTGTCTCACCAAGAAGCATCTCTAAACCGCATATTAAGCGCATCGTATTTATCAGGTGCGTCATCATGACTCGTACCTGGTCATTTTAGCATTTGTCCTCCTCGATCGCTCTTAAGTAAATTTTGCACTACGCAGTCTTGCTGAACAGTTTCGATGGTAATGACGGTCAGTCAATGTCCTTATGAGTTCGCAACGGCGTCGGCCTTCTTAACGAAGGGGACAGAGGTCCTTTAATAAATCTTGGAGAGGTTTGTGTGGTGGCACCCCAGTCTAGTTTGCGCTTTCCTTACGCATCATGCTGCCGCAGAAGGCAACTTGGCCACATATCTCAATGGAAAAGGTAAACTAACGAAAGGAGAAGTTTTGCTCTTTTGGTCCTGCTGCATTTGTGACGTTCACGGCGCATTTGACGGCCTCCCGACGCGTCGAGCTGCGTGTAAGTGGAATCGTCCCGCACTGCTTTTTGAAGCACAGAAATATCATTCTTGATTTTCTCCAAACCTTCCCATACCACTTTCCTGGAGCAGTTTGCGCAATTAAAAGGCAGCGGCACCACAATTTTCCTTTCGCTGACACTCTCCACACCACTGGCAGCTCACATATCTCTTATAAAAACTCTTATGTGTCCCTGCTCTCTGCCCCTCTCAGCCATCCGCCGCCTCAGACTGTGAGCCTACCCCATGCCATCCGGAGAAACATCACCGTACGTCCTCTACCTCGCAACATGCACCTAGTGCACCACGCACAGCGAATAGAGGCCCGGGCCCTTGCCATACACAAGCAATACGGGACTTTACCCTCTACAGCCTACACGGACACGGGGTCTTACCCCAGACGCGCAGCCACAACAGCCACCGTTGTCGTCGACAAAGAACATCGGAGTAGCATTTCGCTCACCCGAAACAATTCCCTCCAAGCCCAGGAAGCGGCCATAGCCATCGGGCTCTCCCAAGCAGAGATTGAAGTCATAGTCACCGACTCCCAAGAGCCGTGCCGAAACTTTGCTAGCGGCAGAATTCATACCACTACACTCAAATTCATAAATCAAAAGCCGCCAACGAGATCAGACATTATCTGGGCGCCAGCTCACCACGAGATTGCTGGTAATTAGGTTGCCAGCCACGTGGCTCGATGTTCGACCCACCGAACCGACGCCGAGGAATCAGAACCCGAGCGCATGCACCCTCTAGTCTCGTACCAAGACATCACAGAACACTACAAGCTAACCCGCAGAACATACGCACCCCCTCACAAGTCACTACCTAGAGGGCAGGAGCGATTCCTCCGAGCTCTACAGGTTAATACATTCACCATCCAACCAGAAATCACCTCATAGCCCCTACACAATTCTCTCCGCAATGCCGCTTCTGCGCAGAGCCCGGGTCCCTCAGGCCCACAGAAGGTGGTTGCAGAGAGGCACCATTAAATCCTCCGAACCCTAACCACACCAACGAGCTTTGGGAGAGAGCCTTGGCCAGCTCCGACCTCGAGGATCAGCAACGGCTGATTGCGAGGGCCCAGGACGCGGCTCGAGCTCAATGCATTCTGGAATGAGGACGCCTCTCCAATGCTGCATTTACCTAATAAAACTGTTTATTCTCTCTCTCTCTCTTGAGGTAATTACGGCACTGCAACAGTTTTAATGCGATTTGCTTTCTTGGGATACATCACGAACATTGCTCTATGTAACGGCATAGCCATCGTTCTTTCATACCGACCTAAAGTCACTGGGTATGTTCGACTGCGTACCATCTGTCCCAGCTAATCTTTAGCAAGGTGTTAGACAAAAAAAGATTGAAAAAGAAAACATGGTGCAAGATACGTTTTCAACGACTAAGGTGTTCTGGCGTCAGAATTCTGCCGAGCGAACGCCGTAGGTCTAGAAATCGTATCTTGGACTTCGTTTTCTTTGTAATCTCTTTTTTTTCTTCATTGAACAGCTTGAATAAAGTTAGGTGGGACACCCTGTATATTTCATATAACGTCCCTGCTTCTTTTTCAATTATGACTAGCGTTGCCATTATGATGATATACGTGGTGATGGTGGTGGTGGTGAATTGTAGCAACAGGCGGGTTTAGCCTGGCGAACAAGGCCGGCAATTGCTTCGCCCGAGCGTCTCGCACAATACCGCTGAAGGGTTTCACCATATGTCCACCAAACCAGTCTCTCTTAAGAATTCGATCAGGAGACGTGAAGTTTCTTTGCGGGCTATAACTGATCCCTCGGGAAATATAAGGTGTTGCAGGCGCGCATGCGGAAGGTCCTTGTTTTGCAGATTCTTCAGGAGAGTGTCTCTTTCATCTTGGAATTGCTGGCAGGACCACAAAAAGTGCTCAGTGTCTCCTGTCTCGTTGCATGCCGTACAGTTCGGAGAATTGATTCGCCCCGTTTTGAATAACCAGGCCGGTGTATTAGCAGATCCTGTCCTTATTCGATATAGAAGTGAGGCTTCCTCTCGGTGCAGTCTCTTGGTTACGCAGGGCATATGCGGTGGAACCCAAAGCGACGCAAAGTGATTTCGAATGTCAGATTTTTGCACTTTATTACTCTTTGGAGCCTTGATTTTGCGAGGATGATAGAGCGCTGCGTATGCAAGCGCATCAGCTTTTTTCGTTTCCTGAGATACCAATGTGGGAGGGAATCCACTGAAACTTTACTGTGAAGCCTTTGTTGTTGAGTTGTTTCACGATGGCTAGTGATTTGCGTGAGAACTTGAGGGATGGCAAACCACGGTATACTGTAATGCGGCCTGTGAGTCCGTAAGGACAACCACATTCTGCGGAGGCAAAGTCTTTAATTTGCGCAGAGCAGAAGCTATTGCTACGCCTTCCACAACTGTCGACGAGGCTATACAGTCCAGACGGCCAGACCACGTATATCTTAGAGAGGGAATATAGAATGCAGCTGCGCAGCGGTCTTTGTCTGCCTTGACAGAGCCATCTGTGTATACTTGTAGATGATTCGAGTAAGTCGTGTTCAGGTGTTCCAGGACTAATGGCTTATCTTCTGCAGATGGAATGCAGCTCTTTGATTGCAATCGTGGTACACCTAACTTGCATGTGATGTCCTCGAATGTCCAGGGTGGTTCTATCCTTTCCCTCTGTCTCGAGCAGCGCAATCCTAATACGCGAAGCGTGTTCAATGCTGCATAAAAATGTGAGCGCGGCCTGCTACCCATACGTCGTAAGAGGGCTCTACCCGGCGTAGACTCACTCAATCGTAGTAGCTGGATCATCAGAGCCTCGGAAGCCTGAAGTCGTAGAGGGCGTGACTCAGCTTCGTAGAGCACGTTCTTGTTTGAAGCTGGCTGAGGGACTCCAAGGCAAAGTCGGATACCTTTTCTGTGGATCGCTTCTAAGCACTCGTATTGGCTGTCTGAGGGTGACATCAGAGGTAGCATCAGATATAGGTATTTGTGATGGACCTTTTATTTTCCTGAACGTACCTTAGTAGCGGTGTTACAAAGGCTACCCGTTTATCTTCAATGGCTCTTGGTTGACACGGCACAATGCTCAAAGGAATGCCGTTTTCACCATACCACTGTGACACACTGTCTTCAATATGTCTCTTCGTCGGCTTGTTTTGACGAGCGTGTATGGCGCGTATAGAAAGGAAGCTTCGAATCCGGTGATCGCCTTTGCACTGGCGCATGGCCTTCCCCTTCAATGGCGGAGGGTCTGGTTGAACGCTTTTCTTTTTTACACCACTATAACATTTCGCAGATAAGATGGTACTTGCCACGCAGGCATGTAGAGCATACAAAATATGCACAGCACTTCCTCTTATTGCGTTAGAATTCCTGAGCATTCCGTTTCCAGGATGATTCAAGCCTTCGTCTTCGAAACAAAAAAGTTGGAGCCGTCCCACTCTGTGAAGGTGGATAACCAGCGAAGCTCTAGCACATCGCACAGGTTAGACAAGCGTTCATGTACTTCTTTTCATCATTTTTACTCATTTTCATTTTATTGTACCCTCAAGACCGAAGTATTGCATAGTGGAATGGGTAAAAGCGTACACGTAGGTAAATAACAAAGCAGCAAAAGGTGGTTAGTTGTTACAGCAAAATTGATTACTTAATTTTATTTGGGAGGGATGGTCTCGGATAAGGCCGAAGGAAACTGAGTTGTCCTCGATTGCGACTACTGGGTCCGGAAGGTGGTTCGATTCCTGAGAGGTCGTAGGAATAAATTATTTGTTACATGTTCTGGT
This sequence comes from Dermacentor albipictus, assembly GCF_038994185.2. Lineage (NCBI taxonomy): Eukaryota > Metazoa > Arthropoda > Arachnida > Ixodida > Ixodidae > Dermacentor > Dermacentor albipictus. Next base: position 27,962,061 of record NC_091828.1, on the reverse strand, counting down.
TTGGCATTGAATTATTCCAACCTTGTGGCTATGATCAATGTGAAAGGAAATGTAGGTAGGAGATAATATAAGATTATCGCGCAGGTAGGAATTGTGGAAATATAGTTTATAATACAAAGCAAGGCGAAAGCGCTTACGTCGAGCTGAGAGAGGCGCAAGTTGCAGAGTTTTTCATGGCAGTTACGCGTGATGTGCGGTTATAATTGCTATCAATGAAACGCGCGGCATTGTTTTGGATTAGTTCAAGAGATTGAATAAGGGTTTCGAGGTGCGGGTCCTATATGGATGAGGGGTACTCCATTTTACTCCTAATAAGCGTTTTGTATAAGAGTTATTTTAATGATGTAGCAGTAGAAGAAAAAATTCGGCGAAGGCAGCCTAGCATGCGATTTGTATTGACAATTACCTTATCGATGGGCAACGACCAGGATAGTGACGATGTTATGTGGACGCCTAGGTATTTACAGCAGGTTACGACCTCTAGGGAAGTATCATTCAGGTAATAGTTCGGCGGAAGAATAGTGCTGCGAGTTACACGCATACATTTACATTTAGTTGCGTTAAGTTGCGTTAACCATAGGTCACACCAGTTAGAAATGGCGTTTATATCGTGAAAGACAAGGCTAATGGTCCTAATGGTTGTAATGGTCGTGGCTGTAGTTTTGGGATTATAGATACATGGATTGTTTCGCTTACAACCTTGGAGCGATTAAATCTATACATGACCGTTGTTGAGTAGTTGAATCACTTGGATTGGTGTGGCACTTTATACCAATCTCTTCTAGCGCGAACTGAGTGAACCGCTTCGTGTCTGGTTTTAAAATGTCCGCATTGAAGTCTCCAACGACAATCACAGTGGTAGTGTCATCACCGCTTACGCATGCAAAGTGCGTTGTCATCAAATTCTTGATATCGCACTTAGGTATTGCTGGAGATACATACACTGTGGATATCATAATTCAGTCTTTCGTTTTTACAGCACAGATATTCCCACAGTCGGAGGCATTGTCCTCTTGCAAGACAAGTGTGTATGGTTGTACGTACATTGTGCTCTTTGCGTATATGGCAGCGCCTCCTGCTTGTGAGTCCACGTGCTGTTCACAAACATTTCCAGCATAGCTATAGACTTGAAGCAATGCGTCTCGATGTATTTTTTACATGTATTATTATTTAATATTACTATTATCAGGGGCAGAGTGCTTGGAGCCTGCTTCATATCCGCCGCGGGTCAACTCGGAATTGCACTACCTCCACGTTCGATTCGCGCTCACATTCTTTATCGTTGACACACAAGCACAAAGAATACATGGTACTCTAACCATACACATCTTCACTGTAAAATGTTAGCGCTTGTACATTATACGTGCACCTCCTCACGCCAGGAAGTATTTATCCTCTAATTTTTCAGGTCCGACCGCACTGAGATAAAGCGCAACATTATATCAGTAATCAGGAATGTTTTCACGCACATCTTATTTCCTTTGTAATCGACCACCACGGCAGTCCGTTTGTCGAGTATCCTGGTCCTTCTATGATAGCTGTATACCTTGATGGGCTTCCCACAAATGACTTGATGGGACAAAATAAGATTTTCAGTCATTATAGTTACTCAAGTCCTGCATCAACCAAAACGTGAATTCACCGTTCATTTTCTAGCAAATCAGCATAAAACAAGCGCGTTGTCGAAATTGCTAAATTAATAGTCTCTTGTGGTGCCTTCGGGTGTGACTGAACATCCCCCTTTGCTCGTTTGTCCTTTGTCTAGTCACCTTCTTCCAACTTCGGACTCTTCGGTTGTCGACTCCACTTTGGTGTAACTTCAAATACCGTTATGAGAGGAATAGTTACGGACACCTGCTCTGCCAAAGGAAGTGCCTCGCTGACTGACGCCGGCGGTCTGGCTATGCCATGATAGTGAGTTTACGCACACGTTCATCAAGACGTCCAGGTGTTGCTCTACGTTAGCATGAGTTCTGGCAAGGACCTAGCGCTGGGCGTCCTTCGTCATACCGCGGATTATTAATGGCACAAGTGGAATATCCTGGAAGATGAGTGCCCGCAAGTAACAGCAACCGGTGCTTCTCGTGGAAGCATTCGACGACTGTTCTTCTTCGATGGCTAAAGAACATAACTGTGTCCCATCTATCATTGGCGGCCGGGGGCGTTCGCATCAAGACCTCTTGTAAAGTTAACTCAATGGCCCTCCAGCGTGCGTCAGGAGGTCCCATTCATAATTTTTCTTTTGCATTACCAGCTACGTACGGGCGCATATGCATCATATGTAGCATATGGCGCATATGTAGCACGCGTTACTAACGCATTTTATAAGGTAAGCCATTCATTGCTAGTACATAGACTAAGCGTGCTTAATATTGATCCCGCCATAATTACTTACATAGGCGCTTTCCTTACGTATCATGCTCAGTTCGCCTTTGTTAACTATGTCTGCTGCCGTTGTTTTTTGAGAAATGAATCCTTCACGATCTTACCTCATCCATAAGCACAAGACATTGCAACCAATAGGCATACACGTTTCAAAGGGGGCTTTAGAATCTATTCGCTATGCTAAATTTCGAACTACAGCCAACAGCACTTAGTTATTATTCAATGGTATTTTTCTTTGTTATTAGTTAGTGAATTATATTGCGACCTCCTCACCTCCCTTTTATTGTTCTTTTATTTATATCTTTAGTCATTTTTTTTTCTGCCGCAACTTTTATTCTCTCTTTCAGAAAGGCGATAGTTCACTTACTTCCAACGGAGCAGATAATTCCCACGCCCCCGTCGTCCAGGCCGTTAGACAATGGTAGCATTAGTTACCTGAAGGGGCCGCGAGTCAACAACTGCATTGATATATCCTTTGTGACAATGTCCGTTGTTCAAAGGTTTAGCTGTTGCACTGACTTCGCGAAGAGTGGCAGCTACCACTATCTGATTCTGGTATCGACTTCCGGTTTTCAGACGCCTTGTCTTGAAGTCAAAATAAAATGCACAGACTGGGATGCTTGAACGGGTACCTCTAGGCGAGGTATTAAAGCTGCAACTCGAGACAGCGAAAGGGTGTCGACAATAGCGCATTGCCTGATGAAAACACCGTGTCCTGTACCATATTCCGGCCCCTTGATGCTCCTGGCCACGATGAAGAGGAGTACCTTCGCGCTATCCGAAGACGTGCGGAGAGAAAAGCACTACGCGCTAAAGATCTTGACGATTTGCGTGCCTCTCGACGAGCACAGCGCCCAATTAGACGCTATCTGAATAAATTATGTCGAGAACAGTGGAGGCATTCTTACGCGACGCTGGATGCTCATAAACCTGTGGCTAATATTTGGCATATCATCAGATGATTGCGGATGCCAGCCCAGAAGTTATACCTTTTCATCGTTTTTTCATTACACAAAGGACTATCCCCTGAAGCAAACTGCAGAATAATACTGTAGGCTTGTTTTTGGATGTGGGCGTCGCGGAATACGCAGCGTGTCTTCGGTTGGCAGACAACCTCCGCAAAAGTCTATGGATGACGTGTACCTACCCTTCACCATGGAAGAACTTTCAGTGGAGATAGCTGATACTACCAAATAATAAGTCTTTTCCCGGCATCGACGAAGCCAGCTACGAATATATTGCGCACCTTTCCTGCCACTGCCGTCTCCGGCTGCTGCGAATGCGCAAGAGTTCGTGGACAAGTGCTGCAGTGAAAGCTGAATGGAAACCCGCTAACATTGTACGTACGATCAAGCCTTCGAAACAGCCCACCGGCTAAGCATCTTTCCTACCTAATGCTTTGTTCATCTGTGTTGGGAAAATAACGGGAAAATTATTAATACGCGAATAATGTAACTTCTTGAAACGCGAGGCATCTATACAAAAGAAATGAAGGGGTTTCGGCAGAATAGATCAGCATTAGATCCCTGATTTCCTCTTTACAAGACCATCTAAGCTCTTGGTCTATTGCAGTCATATTTCTTGACATCAAAGCAGCCTTCTATTTTCTTTTACATCATTCATTTCTTGAGACCGCTGATGGCGTAGGCCTTGCATGGCGCCTTTATATATGGCTACCCAACTATCTCGAAGGCCAACAACTTTGCATGGCAACTCCTGAAGGTCTGACATCTTGCTATGTTCTTTAAAACGGAGTTCCACGACGGGAAATCTTTAGCCTTCTACTATTCAACATCCCTCTCGTTAACATGAAATATAGCCTGCCAACTGGGGTACATATTGACACGTGTACTAGTTTGTCTTTATCGGGCGACATGTTTCACCACCTGACGAATGTTATCGCACAGCGCAGGACGCACTAGTATGTGTCGGAAATTTCTGGGATGTTATTGATGGTTCCATCCGCTGTCTGTTGTGGCCGAATTGTGAAATCTGATCAGCGGGTCAAGCGCGTGGGCTTTTATACATCAGTCGTCGAATGTTCCAGAGCAATCGCTGGGACCGTGTGTCTTCCACAAAGTTCTACACTACTCACGTCGCGCATACATGCAATCAGATTACACAATTCGGTGAAAACAGACAGCGGATGGAGCCATCGATAATATTCCAGAAATTTCCGACACATGCAAGTGCGTCCTGCGCTGTGCGATAACATTTGTCAGGCGGTGAAACGTGTCGCCCGATAAAGACAAACAAGTACACGCGTCAGTACGGCGCTGTATGTTGCTGACATCTGTATATGGAGTGTGTCATGATCTATTCGAGTAACTCAGCAGCGACAACAGCCAGTGCTTTTCAATATGTCATCGTATCTTACATCGCGAGGGCTACATCTATCCCCAGACACTCGCGTTGCTATGCCCTTTACTCGCAAGCGCATGGAAGTAGCATGGACCCATTGCTACTTGGTGATCGAGCCCTTCCCTACGTACGGACACAGCGATTTCTCGGTATCTTAACCGACCGTAACCTCACTTGGACGCCGGCTTCCCCGGCGCAAGCCACCTATATTCTTCGTAGTCGATCGCATCCCCATCACCCACATCCTCGCCGACACCGTAGCCGAGCTGCCTAGCGTTCCCGCCACGGGCACAGATGGCCAACGTGGCAAGTCTTCACGTAGTGAACAACACTGCCATCGGGTCACATGGGCTGCGCTCAGTAACGGTTGAACGTTATCGATGGGCTGCACTGCCGTCAGCTTTTCCATACTGGGAGCGGACGTCCTCAGCCATTTCAACCCACGTGCGAGTGTTCGCGATCGGCGCCTGAAGGATAACGCAAAATCCCTCGATTACTTGGCTTACGTACGACAAGATATTTGCTGTTTACCCGTGACTCACGAAGCCCCGAAACGATGCTCTGCCCGTGAAACACAGGGCGGCGCATCAGATCACCACCACCGGCCCACATGCCGCCGCCAGGCCACGGAATCTCGCTGGACGGAGGTTGTAAGTAGTCCGCCGTGAGTTCGAACGTTATTCTTCCTTCCTCCAGCAATTGGTCTTAACCTCTCCATGTGGTTCCAAACCAGGACAGTGGTGACTGGCAGCCTTGTGGTGATTACCCAGCTTTCAATGCCGCCACTACTACGGATCAATGCCCCCTTCCGCACATTATTGACTTCGGCGCCCGTCTCGTTGGAATTTGATAAGCGCGTACCCCCTAATACTTGTCAAGCCCAGCGACATTCCGAAGAAAACAATCACTACTCCATTTGGCATTTCTGGGTTTCTTTATATGTCTTGCGTTTTGAAGAATGCGATGCAAGCTTTTAAAAGGTTCATGGACGAAGTTAGCGCAGACTCCCGTTTATTTTCATCTACTTTGACGACATTCTCATTGCAAGTCGCACAGACGAAGAGCCCAAAGAGTGCCTTCCTCTGCTGAGTTACTCGATGAACACAGCCTCGTCCTAAAGCACCAGCAATACATTTTCGGAGTTGAAGCCCTGCATTTTCTCGGCGATCGCATTTCACCTCAAGGTAACAACCCATTCAAATCACGGGTGCGGGCAATCGAGGACTTCAGCCCTCCAGCCGTCCGAAAATTGCGCGAGTTTCTATTTATTTTATTTACAGCTACTTTCGGTCCACATCAGGAACAAGACAGGAGTGGTAACAATATATCAACATACAGCAAGCAGTGAACGGAACAATAGAATACAGCGAAACAGCAATATATGCCCTATTGTTGAAAATATTCGGACAAAAGTTCGGAAAACTGCTCATGGGTCCCTGCGTTTACAATGTTTGCAGGGAGACAATTCCAGTCACGTGCTGTCGAAAGGAAGAATGAGTATTTGTAGCAATGCTTGTGAAATCGATTTTCCTTAAAGGGACCAGTAAAGTGAAACAATAAATAAGTCTAGACTAATAAAAAATTGTTCGAGAAGCCTGCGGGCAGTAATTTCAAAATAATTGTTTGATTATTAGATGAGAAAATGAAGGTCGAAATATCAGTATTTCAATTTCGCGCCTAAATCCTGACGCCAGTACGTCGGTGTGACGTCAGGGATTCCAAAGTATATTTTCGCATTTGGGCCGCGTTGGCTGAGTAAAGGTTCCCGAAACTTGCTGTGTTTATTATTTTGTTCCTTTAGAACACAATGTAGTCAAGCTGTACCGCTATATAATTAAGTAGGCCTTAAAAGATGCCATCAAAATCCATGACGTCACAGCGATGAGGTGCGGGAACTTCAACGAGGCGTCGCCACCCGTCTTTCGTTCTTGCGCTTTTTCTGGCTTACCAAACCTCTTATCGTGGTAAGTGTGGTGTTTTTGGTGTTGTAGAAAGGTAATTTACTGATGCAGAATTAATATTTTTTTTCTTTTTAGGGTCCTTCTAACGTCTCTACTATGTTTATTTCACGCTATGCGGGTCTTAGATTCATTTATGTAGCGAGAGTTATCAACAAGTAGCAGCTCATTAATGATTAAATAGAAAAGGCAAAGTCGTTTTTCCTTTCTCCTTACATTACAGGGAACCTGAAACGGTTTTGGCGATTTTCTACAAACGTACTGAGTCGTTAGGGTAGGTCCTTCTGATCATTAATTGATAGATCTAAGTGCTCCGCGTAAAGCGTGTAACTTATGATAAGGTTTTAAAAATGCACATCGCTGCCGATCGCACCACACTGCTCGGCGGAATTTTAAGCCGTCCCTACCCATATGACGGAAATCACCATATGACGTCAGTGGGGTGAGCTATCCGATTGGCTCACCAGGGCACGTGATCGATAATTTTTCTAACTTTATGGTAACAACCTATGTTTGTGATAGTTGGAATGTCAGTTAATTTGTTTGTATAAAAAGAAATTAACATAAACAGAATGCACAAGAACAATTTTTCAGTACACTTAAAGGGACACTAAAGCGTAACAATAAATCAGTTTAGACTAATGAAGCGTTGTTTGAGAACCCTGTAGGGAGTCATTTCAAAGAAGAACAACTTTATTGTAGAATAAAACGCTCAATGGGTGGAGCCCCTAGACAAGGGCCCCACTGGCTTCCGCGCGCCGTCTTGCTTGTCGGATGATGGCCCTTTGGACCTCTTCCTGTGAGCTGGACAGCGCCGCCTCCCATTGTGTATGCTCCGTAATTTCTGTGTTTGTCTTTTGTGGATATGCCGTGCATGCCCATGAGATGTGGTCTAAGGTTGGCGTGGCTCCGCACCATGGGCATGTGTCCGTATATCTTTCCGGATAAATTTTATGGAGAATGTGCAGGTTGTTATATGTATAGGTTTGCAGCTTTCTCCATATAACCTGTTCTTCCTTAGTGAGATTCTTATCTGGGGGTGGTAGCTTCATTCTATTTCCTCTGTGATAGTTTAAAATTGCAGAGTAGTTCTGCTCAATCGGGGTCGGGTCGTCAGAGGCTTCCTGTGAGCACCCGTGGGGTGTAGCATGCGCACGGGCTACTCTGTCAGCCTCTTCGTTTCCCCTGATTCTCTCATGACCGGGTATCCATAAAAGGTGAAATCTGGCTCGGGGTTTTATATCTTGTATAATCCTATAGGCTGCGGTGCATACTCGTCCCCTGAGGTAGCTTCTGCATGCCGCTTGAGAGTCTGATAGGATGGCTATTTGTTGTTGGTTTGGTTCCGTCGCTTTGATAGCAAGGGCTATTGCGATTTCTTCTGCTTCCACGATAGTGGTGTTGTGAGTGGAGGCGCTGATGATTTCTCTGCCCATGTAGTCAGTGACAGCAGCTACCGTTCTTTTCTGCCTGCCTGAGTATCTTGCCGCGTCCACGAAGCGGGAGTTTGGTTTGTCGCCGTGCGTTTTTTCAATGTATGCAGCTCTGGCTTCTCTTCTGCCTGCATGTAGAGTTGGGTCCATATTTCTGGGTATTGGCGCCACTTTGATGCAGTTTCTGATTATTGTGGGGATGGGCTTAGTTTGGTTGTGGTTTTCAAGGAGCTCGTGATACCCGAGTCTGCCAAGGAGTTTCCTACCGTGGTCGTTTGTGCGAGTCTGTTTCTTTGAGTTATCAGCTGAGCTTCTGCCAGTTAAAATAGTTTGATTATTAGATGAGAAAATGAAGGTCCAAGTATCGTTACTTGAATTTCGCGCCGAAACCCCAGCGCCGGTGCGTCAGCGTTTTCGAATTTGGGTGTTTTCGCATTTGGGCAGCGTTGGCTGAATAAAGGTTCCTGAAACTTGCCATGTTTAATATTTGGTTCCTTTAGAACGCAACGTAGTCAATCTGTACCACTATATATACTTAGTAGGCCCTAGAAGATGCCATTAAAATCCAAGACGTCACAGCCCCCAGCTGCGGGAACTCAAGTAGGCATCGCCACCCGTATTTCGTTCTTGCGCTTTTTCTGGCTCGCCAAACGTCTTATCGTTGTAAGAGTGGCGTTTTTTGTGTTGTAGAACGGTAATTTACTGATGCAGAAGAAATCATTTTTCACTTTAGTGTCCCTTTAAGCACTTCCGACACACACCAAAGGTGTGTCCGAATCAAAAAAGGTGCACGGCACCGGAAACGAAAAGGTGCAAGTGGTGCCGATACACGGTGCAGAAGTTCTCGGCACCTTGTGCGAGGTTGCAAGATGGAACCTGTCTGCAGCGCCACCAATAAAATGTCAATCGAATGTGTAGCTGCAGGCCTGTCGTCTGCTGCGTCTACAAAAACGTGGGTAATAAGCTGGCGAGACGACCGCAACGACGGCACGCGTGTCCAAAGAAGCCGTTTTATTTATCTTGTTCGTCCACAAACCTGCTGACTTGGACAACGAAATGGATGACCTGCACGTTGTTATGGAACTGATAGAATCTGAGAGCGAAGACGAGGAACTCGATGCAGTGTTGTGCCAAGTCGGTGCTGAACTGGTCCGCAACGATCGCAACCGCATTCATAGATATTACGAGGAAGTTGTGGCGAGGTATTTTGATCATGAGTTCAAGTGCCTTTTTAGGCTCTCCAGAGGCACATTTCAGACCCTTGCGGAGCGTTTCAAGGCATCTATTTTTTTTTCCAAGCCCTCGGGGAGGTCGCCCGCAAATACCCGCGGAGAAAACGTGCCTAATTGCTTTGTCTTATTTAGGTACTCAGAACAGTATGTACAGAATTGCTGATACCTTCGATTTGTCAGAGTCATGAGTGTCTCTGTGCCTTAACAGGTTTTTGGACTTCTTATTCAGTATTAGTAAAGAAGTGATTGCTTGGCCTAGCGATGGGGAGCGGGCGAATATCAAAGCACGCTTTCTTGCTAGAAGCAACGGCAAAGGACCTAGAAACATAATTGGGCGTGTTGACGGCTGTCACATTGAAATCCCTCACCAGAAAGAGTCCCCTTCATCCTACCATAACAGGAAAAAATTCCCTTCAATCGTTCTGCAAGGAATCTGCGATGCAAGCAGCCGTTTCATATACATTTTCGTTGGATATCCTTGCTGCGCACACGACGCGCGCGTGCTGAAAGAAAGCCCCATCTACGATGTAGCCGGGACCAAGTGCGCTAACGACTACTTGCTCTCCGCTTCTCCCATGGCTGATGCCTCCATATAGGGACAACAGGGCGACGTTTGAGCTTTACAAGCGGAATTTCAATAAGGTTCACAGCCAACAGCGTGTGGCAATTGAGCACGCATTCGGCATTCTGAAACAGCGTTTCAAGAGACTGTATCTTGTAGACGCAGATTCTATTGACCAGCGCTGTCGTGTTGCCGAGTCGGCATGGCGGCTGCCGCGGCGTGGCGTCTCCGCAACGCGAAGTTGCGGCTCCTGACCGCTCTGCGGCGAAACCCCCCGGTGTGCAAAGCACCCTCACCCTTCTTCCATCTGCAAACATAAGGGACGCCACTTCGCACGTGGTGGTGATTCGCGTGATGAAAAAGTAACCATAGTGACACCATAGTACTTGTTCCTGGATTCCTTCATCATTAACTTTAGCTGTTTACTTAAGTTCGACATGTCATCATGAAGAGCGGAATCATGTGTACGCTTATAAAGTGCCCTACGCCTTGCCATACTTCTTTTCAGTTGTATGATCTCTCTCGTAATCCATGGGCCTATTCGTTCGCCATGGGCCATCGTTTTGTTTTACATGTGAGTGGTACATAGCGGCTTATACATTTGTGAACCGTTCTCTTAAAGTTTAATCACAACTCATCGATATGCGCAGATTCATCTTGACTTAATTTTTCAAACTTCTCAAAAGAGAAGGCTAGTTCATCTATTATTGAAGTATCATCAACTTCATTAAACCGTCTGTAATATGAAACAAGCCTACGGACCCTTGAAAAGGAACTTACATTTAAAGACAATCTCACAATCGAGTGATCCGAGATCCCGCGCAGAATGTCAACTCTATAGTATCTCGATAGATTGCCATGACTTAAAAAAAGAGGTCAAGAATAGATTTGCAATTACCGCAGACACTAGTAAAGTCACGTACTACTTATGTAAGTCCATGTGAAAAGGACATATCTATAATTGCTGAGCCTGCGTCGCAGTCTCGCGTACTTGTTTCCATTTCGTCCCATTCAACGTCTGGAACATTGAAATCCCCCGCTATGATAACGTTTTTGTTCTGAACGCGTAAATCATGCAGTTTCTTATTCAGTGCATCAATACTAGCGGCGGTACTTTCCTGAGTGCGATATACGCATCCCACAATCAAGTCGGGTCGTTCAAGAATTTTGCAACATATTGCTTCAATGTCGGACGGTTTGTAAAGGACCGTGTATTTAAGGCTGCATTCCAGAAAGATGGCAACTCCCCAACCCCTGCTACTGCGGTAATTTCTGATAACGTTATATCCCGTAGGGCATATTTCACAATCTCGGACACCCTCATGTAGCCACGTTTCTGTTACAAATACTGTATCTGGGTGATGCTCAAACAAAACGTGCTCCAGGTCTATAGCCTTATTAACAAGGCTACGGGCATTGACGTTCAGTAGCCGAAGCTTGCCCGGATGCGCATGTCAGACATTTAAGGAAGCAGTGGTTTTTGCACCTGTATTAGACGGGCTGTCAGTCAACTTATAGCGTTGGTTTGAGGCTTCATCCCATGCGTACATCACTCCGTTTATCTTCATTTTGTCAAACACAAGTTCGACCTTCTCTTTTCTTTTTCTGTTATCGAATGCACTGTTCCAGAGGCATTGTCTTTTCCTACTTACATCATCCGAGAACTCATAGATGAAAATATTCGTGCCACTTAGCTTATTGCGATTGCGTAGTCCGTCCTTTTTTTCTGCGAGGCTTCCCAGCCGCAGAATGATGGGTCTTGGTCCGTTTAAAGAAGGTTTTCCAATTCGACGTATATGTTCGACACTTGTAACTGATAGATTACGTTTTCCCTGCAGAATTCCGACTACAGCCTCCTGCTTCAAAGTTTGTTCCGTCTCATTCTGTGCATCTGGAATGTCACTGATCACAATGTTATTACTTCTGCTGTGATTCTCTATTTGGCCAACCTTTTTTTATGAGCTTTGCCACAGTGGATCGCAGAGTTAACAGTTCTGTTTCAGTCACTTCTACCCTTTCTATCAGTGCAGGTATCTGGGCCAAAGCCATTTCGGCAGTAACAATTTTTTTGTTTTATTTCCATTATTTCTGCTTTGTTTCCTTTTGCCCTTCTATCAGCTGTAAGAGCAGTTCCTGCGTTTGAGGGCCAGGGTTTGTTTCCACGTCTCCACGTACAATACAATGACCTCCCGACAGTCGGCAACGAGTACACTGGTTGCCTGTGCGCTCGGCAGCACTACAAGACAACGACAGTCATCTCGAATAGAGTTAAAGTAACGTTTCGCACCAACCTGTGCAAGCAGCGAGACTGGGTTTAGCATTCTTGTCTCTCCAGTGCTGCCAAGCCCACTTATGGCACAGATAACATCCTGGCTCGAAGAAACCGCCCCCAGGGTTGATGTCGATCATCCTTAGGTCTTCGCTGTCCATACACCTTCGGCGACAAATGCCCGTTCCGTAGTTCCAAAGATTTCGTGAAGCTTGCGCACGTCCAAACACGAAGCAGCATGTTCCGACGGAGTAAAATCGTTATCGGCCTGTCCTGTAGCCGAACGAAGCAGCAGCAGCGCCTGTGCAAACAGCAAGACAGGGTTTAACATTCTTGCCGCTCCGGTGCTGCCAAGCTCATAAGCACATAAATTTTTACAGGTGCTTCATACCATCACGTGCGGAGGTTCTTCAGCCGCTTACCGGCCTGCTGCGTCGCGACTAAAAAAAACATCTACTATCCACTGGTCCTCGGAGCACGAACACTCATTCTAGGAAGCCAAAACGCGGTTGGTTACTGTAGTGTTGGTGATTCATCCTTTGCCCGACGAGTCAACTCGCCTTATGGCGGACGCGTCGACCACAGCGAGACTGGAGGACGCTGCGCTTCTTCTAGAAGCGTCTTAAATATGCAGAAGCTCGCTATAGACCAGAACACGCTAGTCTCGCACCCAGACTAACCGAACGCATACTCTCGCACCCGGGTTGCCCGGTCGACCGGCGCTATTTTGTACTGGGCTGCCAAAGTGTGTTCGCCGGCGACCAGTAGACATGGCAAACGCCTGCTCTAGGGCTCCAAAGTGCGGAAATGTGCCCGTTCACACCGATCCAAAGTAGAAGAAGTCATCTGGGCATCATTGCGTCGTGTTTGGATGCCAAAACAACCAGCGGAAAAGGAGCAGGTTGCTTAGCGCTGTTTGCGAAGAGCACAACACACGTAGGGAATCGTGCCGGTGCGGTGTTTTCAGCCTGCGCCGATTTCCATCCGCAACGAAGAATGCCAAGCTGCGTCACCGGTGGATAGCTGCAGTGAATGGGAAGAACTACCGACCCAGTGAAAATGCACGAGTGAGTATTCGATCTGTGTATATTTTGGTGCCACGTTCAACTTTGCGCACTACAAACGTAATACGCAGGTTTGCTCCGAGCACTTTCTGGGCAACAAGCCTACAGAGCAGAATCCCGCGCCCGTGCTTCGCCTTGGCTATAACACAAAAAGGCTTTTCGTGTTTTCATTCAGGCAGAGCTCCCGACGGTTAAGTGGAACAGTTGAGTTTGCGGTTAGCGATACTTGCAGCTGGTGCACAGAATGACCATTAAGCGTGAACGACAAGTTGTAGGCCTTGCTGGTGAGCGTTATTGCTAATGAAAGTAAACCGAAGTCTGCTCGTCACGTAGCATGCGTCCACAAAAACGTAAACGACGACTACTCGTCGTCGAAGGTGTTCTTGAAGCGCACCTACCTTTACGAGCTGGTGTTGCAGGTGTCATTCGTAACGAATTCATTTGAGCCTCCTGAGCTCTAAACTGCGTGCGGGCTGTTATGCGGGGCAAAGCGCAAAATATTTCCGTTCATATGGCGAGGAAAATAAGGTGCTTAATTATTCTTGTATTTTGTAACAAAATTTTGATCGTTCTCACTAGTTTTTTTTACTGTTTTCTTTTCTAATGGAGCGCCAACAATCCGATGGCCTCGCACAAGCGAAACAGATCTGGTACCAGGTAGCTGCAGTTGGTGGGGCTAATTTCTTGGAATGCAGGTGCGGTTGTTGTCTTGTACCAAAGGGGTCCTGATGATGCAGCTTTAAGTAGGGATGGTAATTTTACGTGCCCCGTCATGGTTTGTGCAACTGTACAACACCTGCATCTGTCATGCTCGCCCTGTTATACGGGCTTTGACTGCTCATGTAGTTGAACATTATAACTACTGTAGTACCTCATTTTTCAATGAGTGCAGGTTTAGCATCATATGCTGCTTGTTCGAGTGCTGTAGGCTTTTGTTCTGAATGTTGTACTCTTAAGTGGTTGCACGATACAATTGGCCTGGTGTATTTTCTATTTCATTTTGAGAGGACTTTATATCTTCGCAAAAGTGATGGCATGGGAAAGAACTACAGCCCTTCTTACTATAACATCTATTTTGTTTTCAGTGTGCAGGTGGTGAAGGGCAGGCGTCTGCTAACCAGGCAGTCAAACGACCTCGCCAGTTGGTTGCCAAGCGCGGCCAACCCAGTAGAGACCATTACAAACGAGACCAAACTGAAAGCGCAGATGACAGTGTTCTGCGTGCTTTAATAATATATGGCACCAACACAGTGCTGTAAATTCCTTCACAGGTTACGTACCAAAAAGCTCACAGGTGTCCTAGCATATAGCGCGCGGTTTGTACAAACGTAACGTAATAGCGTACCTACCCGATGTATTCGCTTCTGCAGTCTGCACAGCACTCAGTGTGTCCATTGTGGACTTGCACGAGGTCTTGAAATTTGATTGAATCCAGACAGCGAAAATGAGAGGTTAGAAAAAACGTGAAACACGCCTTCCGCGCAGCTAAAAAGCCCAAGTTTCGCTTTCGCGCCGGGTCGCATCTCCTGGCGTGGCAGCCCACTTTTACTTCGCGGCGCTTGGGATAGATGGCGCGACCGGCGCTCATCAATATGGCGGCGCCCTTTGAATTCACGGTGTTCTGGTGTATAGAGCCTTCGGGAGAGAGATGTTGGCCCTCTTTTGCGGTGTCAAACATATTCGTTTTTGCTTGAAGGCAATAGTTTTTACGTTCTTACCTACCACAAGCCATTAATATACATTTTCAAGAGCAACAGTTCCTCGTACTCAGAACGGGAGCTTCGGCAACCTTCCTTTATCTCCAAATTTTCCACGGACATCCGCCATATCTCTGGGAGCGAAAATCACGCAGCTGAAGCACTGTGGCGGATCGGCGCTGTGCCTGCTGGCCCTGTGGATTCCCAAGCTCTAACTTACACCCAGCAAAACGACCCCGAGCTGCGCTAATTGCTGGAAAAACGCTTGTCGCTTCAGCTTGAATTTAGGTGCCGCTACCCTACACAACAACATTGGTCACGTGCGATACATCGCTGGCAGCTCCTCGCCCGTTCGTGCCCGATCAGTTTCGGCGGCCAATATTCGATTCACTGCATGGGCTAAGCCATCCCGGCTTCACAGCGACTTAAAGGCTTACCACTGACCAATTCGTCTGGCCAGGGATCACAAAACATGTTCGAGGTGGGCAAGAAGTTGCCAAGCCTATCAATCCATGAAAATGACCTGGCACACGCGTTCAGCGGTTCAGGCGTTCCGACCACCAGAGAGCCGTTTTGATCACGTGCATTTAGACTTGGTGGGGCCTCTTCCTCCCTGCTGAGGTTTCAGGTGCCTCCTCACGTGTGTCTACCGGTACTCATGGTGGCCTGAGGCTAAGCCTCTACAAGACATTGCGGCCGAAACAGCGACGGAAGCATTTGTTGCTACGTGGGTGTCGCAGTACGGTTGCCCTTTGAGCACAACTACTGATGGGCAGAAAAAGCTCGCTTTTTTTCTGCCATGGCGAGACTGCTCGGCATTCGCCTTCATAACGCCACGGCTTACCACCCACAGAGGGACAGCATGGTTGAGCGTCTCCATCGACAACTGAAGGCGTCATTGACCACCACGCTTGACAGACAGCACCAGGTGGAAAGCTACCCTTAGTACTACTGGGTTCTGAACAACAATCAAGGATCACTTTGAAGTCAGCCCAGCCGAGATGCCCTATGGGTCAGCAATCCGCGTTCCAGGCTAGTTTTTCGGAACCCAGGAAAGCACTCCGCTCGCGGCCGCGCAGCACTTAGGCTACATTCATGGCTCGACGAGTTTCGACCTTCACCCCCACGTATCGCGCGCGGGCAGCCTGTGTTTGGTCCCCACAATGGACACAACCACGCACGTCTTTCTGCGGCGCTACTCAATCAAGCCACCATTTACTGGTTCCTGTGAAGGCCCCCTTCGCATGGTTTTGCGTTGAGAAAACCTTGAAGATTGATGTAAGCGGCAAAGAAGAGATAGTGTCGTGCGACCGCGTGAAATCAGCCTATCTTAAACATTAACTCTTTACTACTTCCACTATTCGCACCTAAGCCTTCGGCATTCAAAAGGGGGCGGGGGAGGCCTTGTAGCAAACGTCCGTCACTTCGTTGTCCCTGCTGGGGGGAGGGGGGTCATTGCCCCTTGCTCCGGAAATCGAGTTTGCCTCGCCGTGGGGTTCATTGCCCCCTGCTCATCCTGGAAGCCAAGCGGCTGCCCGACTGGGGCGCTAGCATACCCACTCAGCAAACCTGCTTTTACTTTTGAATAAAGCCAGTCTATTCTCCGTTCTCAAGTTGTCATAACATGTATTCCTTGGCTGTGTCAAACCGAGCTCCCAACAGAACCTCCAACCTCGACGATCTTCTCGACGGCCGCGTAGCCACTGCCTTAGTGGACACATGGGCCGACTACTCCGTCATGAGTGGACCCTTGGCCGCCCAGTTGAAGAAAGTTAAGAATGCATGGGGAAGCCCTCAAATCTAGACAACGGGAGGCCGCCTGAAAACTCCGACTGGTATCTGCACAACAAGAATTACCGCTCATGATGAAGCCTGCCCTGCTACGTTAGTTATCATCCAACATTGTTCACGAGACGTAATTCTCGGCATGGGCTTCCTGGACCAACACGGCGCAATCGTCGACCTGAAATAGAAGTCGATAACGCTACCCGAAGAGCAAGCGATACCGCCGGAGAGCTCTCGAAGTCACCATGCCGTGAGTGTGCGTGAAGATCAACTCAGCATCCGGCTTCGTTCCAGCACCGCCATTTCCATTGGCACTGAAATACGCGCAGACTTACAAGGATTCATAGAGGGCGACCAGCGTCAATTGGGCGAGCGCGAAATTTGCGTCGAAAGAGGGATCACTCCAGTGCATGGAGGAAAACCGGTGATGCTCACAAACTTGAGCCAGGAGTGCAGGGACATGAACAGGGGCATGAAAATGGCTCACATCGAGGAAATTGCGGAAAAAAACACTGTGTTTGCCCTCTCGGATTCTGTCGGGTCTACTTCAGGGGTCATAGTTCGGGAACCAGTCTTCGACATAAACCTTAACCTCCTTATGAGTAAGCAACAACAACTCAAAAGTCTTCTCCGACGATACGAAGACTGCTTTTCTGCGTCATCGAGGATTCTGCAAACATCAGTTGCAAAGCATCGCATAATAACCGAATACTCCGCTCGACCACTCCGCCAGAGCCCTTACCGAGTGTCAAGGCGAGAACGAGAAGCTATAAGGCAACAAGTCGCCGAAATGCTGCGCGATGGCATCATCCAGCCGTCGAAAAGCCAGCGGGCGACTCCTGTGTTCGTAATGAAAAAAAAGGATGGAACTTTACTCTTCTGCGTAGATCGTCGCTGCTTGAATAAAATAACGAAGAAGGACGTACACCCCCTGCGTCCCACGGAGAGACGACGCATTAGATCAGCTCTGCAATCATAAGTACTTTTCGTCGATGGATCTCACGACGTGTTATTGGCAAATTGAAGTCGACAAAATGGATGAGAGAAGACCGCGTTTGTCACGCTAGATGGCCTCTTCGAGTTCAAGGTCATGCAGTTTAGACTTTTCTCTGCGCCTGCAACGTTCCAGCGCTTTGTGGACAGAGTCTTGGCAGTACTGAAGTGACAAACTTGTCTCGTCTGCGTGAATGACGTCGTAGTCTTTGCCACGAATTTCGAAGATGGCCTGAGGCGGCTTGAGACAGTATTAGAGGCTATCAAGTCATATGGACTAACCCTGAAGCCGGAAAAGTGTCCTTTCGCTTACGAAGAACTTCAGTTCCTAGGCCACGTCATCAGCAAGTCCGGAGTCCATCCCTACCCGGAGAAGACAGCTGTCATCGCTAAGTTCCCGCGGCCCGTCTACAAGGAGACAGTGCAGATATTCTTTGGCCTACGTGCCTATAAAGGCGCTTTGTAAAGGCTTTTCAAGCATTGCGGAGCCGTTAACCCATGTCGCGGAATCCGACATCGACAGCAAATGGGAAACACGGCAGGACGACGCATTTATGGAGATGACACGACGACAGCTGCAGTCACCGCCGGTGCTTGCACGCACTGACGAAGACACCGAGACAGAAATCCACACCGACGCTAATCGCGTAAGCCTCGATGCCGTGCTACTCCAAAGGAAGGACGGAGTTGAAATCGTAATAGCTTACGCTAGCCTGTCACTGTCGAAAGCAAAAGCGAATTGTCCTACGACGGAGAAAGAGTGCCTTGGCAGGACGCTTATTTGAGCGACGGCGAAATTTTGACCTTACGTATACGGTAGGCACTTGAAAGTGGTAAGCGAGCACCATGCCTTGTGTTGGCTGACAAACTTAAAGTATCCTTCCGGTCACTTAGCACGATCGAACCTCAGACTCTAGGAATTCGACATCGGTGTGGCCTATAAGTCCGGCTGGAAGCATTCTGCTGCCGACTGCACCTCGTGCGCCCCTCTTGGCCCGCCACTGCAAGGCGAACTAGATTATGATGCCTTCCTGAGAACAATAAGCGCAGATGACTTTAGTGAGCAGCAGCGAGCGGACACGGAGCTAAGAAGCCTTGCTGACTACTTTCGGGGTATTTGAGCGAGGATCGCCGTTGTTTTCCTTACAATACGACGTCCTGTCCTGTTGAAAGAACTTTTCCCCAGCCCCCGCAAACTGCGTTCTCGTTGTGCCCACAGCATTACGGCCACAAGTCCCGCACATCCTGCATGACGATCAGACAGCCGGGCCCCTCGAGCTTTCACGTACACTCGCAAGAATGCCAGAAGTATATAGGTCGCACCTTACCAGCGACGTCGCCTACTGCGTCAAGATTTGCCGTGACTACCAGCGACGCAAGACACCACCGACAAGGCCAGCGGAATTCCTACAGCCGATCGAGCCTCGTTGCCGACAGTTTCTGCAAACTGGGATGGATTTGGTGGGACCGTTTCCGACGTCAACAACCGGAAATATGTGGATTGCCGTGGCGACGGACTACCTCATCCGGTTGCTGAAACGAAAGCTCTGCCGAAAGGTAGTGCAGCCGAAGTGGCGGAATTCTTCGTTGAGAACATCCTGCTGCGACATGGTGGCCAGAAGTTCTCTTCACCGATAGTGTAACGGCCTTTACTGCAGAGTTCACCCAAGCCATTCTGCAATAGAGCCAGACAAGCCACAGAAGGACAACTGCCTGCCACCCGCAGACGATTGGTCTTTCGGAGCGGCTGAACAATACCCTCGCCAACATACTTGCAATGTACGTCGACGTCGAGCAAACGACGTGGGATACGGTTCAACCGGACGTAAACTTCGCTTACAACACGGCAATGCAAGAAACAACGCAGGCCACACCGTTCAAGCTAGTTTACGGAATGAGCTCAACGACGACTTTCATGCTACCGCACGTAACGGCGGAAGAGAATCTCGACGTCACCACCTGTCTCCAGTGCGCCGAGAAAGCCCGACAACTCACGCACCTGCGTATCAAGAACCAGCAGAGGACCGACAGCCGACATACGATTTTCGACGACGCTACGCGGAGTCAGTGTTGCCACGACACATTAAAAAATAGTAGTAGATTTTTTTGCGAAAAATCAGTAGAAATCAGTAGATTTTTAATTTCAATTTTTGCACTCAGTTTATGAGCCCACGAATTCAGCGCTTATATTAGTACTCTGTTGAAGTATTGTAGCTTCCAGGAAATAGTACAAAAATTCACCCCGAAATTCTTAGCGATACTTTTGAAAAACCCGGGGATCCAGAGAGCCATTGTCAAGCACGAATTTAAAACCAGCGAAGCCCTCCGATGGCCTATTCAAAGGCGTCAGACGGTAGTTAGTACCTGAAAGCTTTAGAGTACAATATCTTCCAGACAGGGGTAATTAGAGATCGCTGGGAGAGGCCTCCATGCTGCAGTGCACATAAAAATAGGTTGGTCATGATGATGATAATGGTCATTTCATAGTTGTGGAGTTCGGTAGTGTACCCACTTTCACAAATTCACCGTTTCCCATAGAGCATACAAACTCTATGCCTTTTCCCCACTTTGCTCAAAGACAGAGGTAGCGCCACGTTTGAGAGTCTGGAAACGCAGGATTGTATGTTAACCTCGGAGCCAACCACGTTTTTTTTTTTTTGTACTCGCTAGGTGGCATCACATTAATATAACCTCTGTAACCTCTATGACCATCCATCCATCCATCCATCCATCCCCTGTACTGAAAAAGTTGCAGATTTCGCTTTCGTTTCAGTAGAAAAGCAAGAAAATCAGCAGATTCAAGCGCTTTATCACTGAATCAGCAGAACATTTTAAAAATCAGTAGATCTACTGACAAATCAGCAGCCGTGGCATCACTGCGCGGAGTACCAGCCTGGCGACCGTGTTTGGGTCTAGGGCGCAATACGCCGACGAGGACTTGGCGAGAAACTTTTGCGACGCTATTTCGAACTGTACAATGTTATCCAACTTATTGGCGCAGTGGACTATGAGGTCGTGCCAGACGGCATTTCGCAATCACTGCGGCGCCCCTGACGGCCTGGAAAAATCCATGTTGTGCGCCGTAAACAATTTCACCAGCGTTAACAAGCTCAGACACCTCTTTGCTTGATATTTTAGAGCTCAGCTCTTAGGCACCCGTCTCTGTACAGAGCGTCGGCGTCGGCGGCATAACCGAGAGAACGAGCACAGCGAAAGATGGATGCGAACGCGGAGAGCAGCGGGGGATGAAAGACGCTAGGAGGAAAGCGGAGAGAAGGGTGCAGCGGCACCACTAGGTGGAAGCGGAAGCGGGTATGACAAGCGTGAGAAGGAAAGCGTAGTGCAGCGGAACCATGAAACGGAAGGCCAAAGCGTGAGAAGAAAAGCGTAGTACGGAGACGGTGGCTACGAGATGGCACCAGAATAGTGCGCATCGTCTCCAGATTAGCCGGGCAGTGGCGCCGCACTTCGCTCCATTTGCAACGTAAGGGACGAATTGTCCGGGCCAGCAAAAATATAACGCGAAATGAAAATACGCATATAGAGCTGCGCTCAAATTTCGCATGAGACAGTACCGTTATCGCCGGTGAATTTTTTTTCTTTCAACGAGTGCTTGTTACTTGCTCTCGCGTTTGTAGCATCGGGACAATGTTATTTAAGAAGGGGGAATTCATACGTGTACGTATTTACCTTGTTCTCGGTGACTGCACTTCACCCGTTAACCACCTAAAGTTATCGCTCAGCGCAAGACGCACCTGCATAATTTGGAACTTACGCGAATATTACCGTTGACTCTATCTATTGTATAGGTCCTCGCAGAACCTTGTTTAATCCTATTGCATGCGCGACACAAATTGAGTAGTTTCTGGAAACCACGCGCGCACGAGCGATTGCACTGAAACCTTCGACGAGTGACTCATAGTGAAAGACTATGAGTGATGTATAAAAGCCGACGCCCTTGACCTGCTGAACGGTAGCCCACTGTGTCCGCCGCTATCGTTGTGCTTCGAGTGCCACTTGTTTAGAGTCGGACAACTTTAGAGCCGGGAAAATAACGCGGTGAGATTTTGACACTATATACACCTGTCTATAAGACACCTGCAGAACATCGTTATATATAACATCGTGAAACGTTTTGGCTACTTTTCGCTCTCGAAAAATTTAGGTCTGACTATTTTTGAGCTACATTATGAGATCATTTGGCTATTTTTTGTTGGAACCATCTAGCAACCCTGTCCGCTTTCTCACACGCTCAGTTATAGTGTACTAGAATAATTATTCTAGTACACTATACGCTCAGTTCGCGCGTTTTCTCTGGTAGTTGTGTCGTGTGTTCACGAGTTCCAGCTTGAACGTTTCTCAGTTCCAGGTGAGCGTTTTCGTCGTGCGCTTTGGAGCTCAATTTCCGCGGCGTCTGTTCGTCATACGCCTATCACGAGTAAATGAAAGTTCATGAAGTCAGTGTTTTTCTATTAGCAGCCCTGCAACCTTTTCGACTAAAGTGTCGTTGCGTCTGCGCGCAATTCGCAACTTTCACGGCCTATAGGGGGCGCCACCTTAAATCCAACATGGCTGTCCGAGAGATTAAGAACTAGAGCAGTCGGTGCAGTGCTGCGGTCGTCTTGCTCAGTGACATGTTGTTTCGCGTCGTCATGTTGAAATGTCTCTTCAATTTACACGCCCGCTGTCGTTAGCCTGCGTAATGGCTCATATTGGGCGAGCAGAACGCAGGATTCGAAGCCTGTTTTAAGGCGAGGAAGTCCTAAACGCTGGTCATCTTGTGTAGTGCGGCATAAAAGTATGCACGTCGACGTCCGTGACTGTTGAAGGCCTTTGCATACAAACTCCGCGACGGTGTTATTAAGAGAAGTGACCATGCTTTCTATTTGTTATTCTATTAATCTGACCTCTTTGAACGGGTAACATGAAGTTTTACATGGTGTGGTGCTCTCTGCAAGTTGTTACTTAGACCGCTTGAATAAGCCGCCGTGTCGAGAAAAAAGAAACCTTCCTGGTGTCGCGCGACCGAAGTCCATCACATCGACGGCGGGAAAAGCAGCCCTAAAGCGTTTTGTGTGCGAAAATTTCTTGTCTAGTTATCCCTGGCTGTGTTCACAAAGCTGGATGTTTAACACGAGAAGTAAACAAAAAACCATATCTGACCGCTTTTACGAGCTATATATACGATAACCGTTCACCCTTGTAATTTAGTTATTGCGCTTTATGCGTGCTGTTCAAGCTACAGTCTTGCGGTAGTTTTACAGCCTGCGCGAGTCCTACCGCGTCTTGTCGATATTTACCGGTCCGCGGCAATGCTCGCTTCATTCTTCCAGTTATCTTTATAAAATAATATACGCGCAGGTCAGCTCAGGGGTCGCTACGCGAACACTGCACAGTAGTTTAACGTTTGTTGGACTCAGATTTGTTACCTTACGAGTGCAGTCATGCGCGCCTGTGCACACGTTGCAGCTGCGCATCGAAGTCGCAGACGATGTACGAATTCCAGGTCCCTCTACGCCTGCGTCACTTTGCTTCGATGCGCAAATGAGAAACTCATCTTTCTGTTCGAAAATGGTGGAATGTCAAGCCGGCGTTGTAGAGCACGAATGCATGAACGAGAACAAGAAATTTTGAAGCAGGTACAAGGCTTCACGGATAATGTTTGCGCTCCAACGTAGCCGCAAAGGCATGTGTGGCAAGAACGCAAGCATCAATCATCATACAACACATTTGAGTTAAGATTGCGCATTATTTCTTTCCCTGCACGTAATGTAGAGCTATGCCTGCATCTTTATGGAGGTGCGTCTATTCGCGATTTCAAGTGCTCGGAATCGTCACTCATCTGTCGTATTCCAAAAAAATGGCTGTGGCTTAGCTAAGGCTAAGCCCAGGATGCGAAGCATACTAGCCTTTATTTTAACGCGACAGCGTTAAGGAGCTCGTGTCACAGAAAAGCCGGTGTCGTCGGCGTCGGCTCAGGCGTGCGGCGCTTGCCCAGGCGCACATTTCGTTGTCGCGCCGAACGCTGCGTTGCTCGACGCCCACCGCGTCCGATGCGGGGCGCGTAGTCGCTGCGCCGTAGCAAAGCCACCTAGTCTCTGTAGCACGCCGCAACCTTCGCGTCTCATTCCAACGAGCAGCTCTGTCTCCAGGACGCATCTCACCTCGTTAGTGTCTAGCATGCAGAGGCAAGCGCAGCTGCTTATATACCGCCGCGACGCCGCGAGCGACGGCGCGAGTTGGAGCCCCGTTTCTCTTCCGTCGTGACGTCACGGTGTCACGTGGTATTGAAGGCGACACCGCCGCGCCTGAGGAGCTGGGTTGAGCCCTCGTAATATGTTTCGCATAAAAGTCCTCCGGCATGAAGTGCGCGCTGCAAACCTTCATAGCTTCTGTGACAGCTTTGCCAATCCGCAGCTTAATAATCAATTTCTTCCTCATGGACGCAGTCGGTGGGAATGAGTGAAGGCTCACATCACCTACCGCATAACTACCGCTCGGCACCCATTGAGGCACGCAGCAAATACGGTTACTCCTATGTTTGCTCATTCTGAACATGTTAAGTGTCCTTCAGGATCCCATGGGAGCTTTGAACGCGTTAAAACATCAACCAAAAGTGAAGGAAAAGCGTACTCAACACCAATACGCTAGCCGAACGGGCGGCAGCCAGCGGTGAGTATAATCTTTCGATTGCTTCTGGCCGCCGCCGCACGACGGCGCCACCATACGTGAAAGTTGCGAATCGAATGACGGGCATTGTAAATCCCTATAGTTTGCGGCGACGGTAACATCAATCGGTGATTGACCATCCGTTGTGCTGCGCTCGGTCTCATCGTACTGCTTTCTGCAAACTTCCGAGCATGCTCTACACTGTATTTCTGCGCAGCACCGAGATCGGCCAAAGATTAATTTCTGAATGCGAAACTTCAGAGCCGCCAACTCCGCAGGATGGATCCGCGAGATTTATCGTTGTGTGTTTCCTGAACAGTGGCGAATAATAAAAAAATTAATATTAATAATAATAACTATTCCCAACGCACAGTGGGCCTCTTTGATTTTCCACTTCTGGCTACCCGCGGGCTGCCAGAGCCAGCCAGAGCGTCTTCGTTTTTCTCGGGTTGCTCCGCCCACCCCGCCACGCACTTGCTCCCGGCGTTCTTTTACTCGGGCTGGAAGGTTCTGGCTATCCGGGGGCTGTCAGAACCCGCCAGGACGATTTTGGTCTGGCTACAAGTTCTCTGGCTAGCAGACGACTAAAAGCGGCAATGGCGTGGATGAAGGAAAGAAGAGGAGGGAGCATATCGCATAGGCTATGGGCGCTCGCCGCCACCTGTGGGGACTTGCCGGATTGCCACGTGGGCGCCTCAGGACTTAAGTTTACCTCGCTCAGCCAACTGTCTACGGTCATTTTCGGATTTCCTTACTTCTAGCGTTATCCTCTTAGGTACTAACGCACCGTTCCGCATGGCGAAGTGGTTAGATACGAGCGGCGGGGAACCGAATGAAACTTTTGTGTGTGTATGTGTGTGTGTTGATACGATCTCGACCGAGTGAAGTAGGTTTTCAACGCAAGAATCAGGAACCGACATCGAAGGCGGGCATCGTGATGATGAAAAAAAAGTTGAAAAGATTGTATTCACTTCATTGGTACACGGATGTGACTCTTATCCGAGTATCGAGCGGTTCTGATTAAAACGGAGACCAAGACGGCCTTAAAAAGCACCTAGTGGTCTTGCGGTCGTCGACGTCATCTTCGGGAGCCTGTGGAAGTATTCGTGCTTTCGTCAGCTTCTATACCATTGAGCTTCTGACCTTAGGTTAGTCTTTTCTACGTCGATCCTTTTGTGTCAGCTCGGGAAAAAAGGGGTGACGCCGTTTCGGAGAAGAGGGCAATGATGTCAACATGGGGACGCCCGCTTGAACGCTTCTCACACTTGACAGGTCAACCATACAGGGGCTAAGCCGGCCTTAATTACCCCTTGTCGTCATGTGGTTGCAGATGTCTTCCCGGGAAGCCTGTGGAAGCATTAGTGCATTCGTCAGGCCCTGCCGTTGACGGCCTCCCGCCCTTCGGTTTGTCGTCCCTTCATCCATCCGTTTGTGTCAGCTCGGGGAATAAAATGACAATGACAATGATGTTTATTTTGCATCAGTACATGACGCGAGGAGCATGCAGAAAAAGCTGCCACATGGACAGCTTGACGAAGCCGCAGGCCCCCGCATTGGCGTTTGCGCGGCATTAGCGAGCACAAAGGTAGAACATCATTGTTTAGATATGTCCTTTACACAATAGTGAGCATAGCGAACCATGCGAAGCAAATGAAGAAAAAGAGATGTGCTCTAACAGGTCATAGTAAAAATCATCTGTAACCAAAAAGGATAAAAAACAATGATAGGCACAATGGTATCACAACTGTTCAAAAAGAAGAAACACAAGGGTGAGAAAGGCATAATCATAACGCAAGGTGTAACAATAACATTTCTCATACAAACTAAACAAATGAAAAAAAACAAAGAATATAAGCTATACAATGCGACTAGTTGTTTTCGATAAGGAAAAATTTGCGAACGCCAGGGAACAATCTATTGCAGGCAGAAATAACTATACAGAGCTTTAAGAGAGGTATTTTCCCATCCAGTGGTTTCATTGTGTAATTTATTCAGTAACCTTGGCAGGTTGTTACGAATAGTTTGTTGTCCGTATGTTGTTCTGACGGTTTCTACTTTCCAAAACTCTCTGGACCTTGTCGCATATGCTGTAATGTTGATTTTTAAATCCGCTACTATTCTTAGAAAGCTGCCTCCATTTTTTATTTCTTGTTTGTACGCTCTACAGAGTCGATAATCGTACATACTGGTTATTGGCATTACATTGTATTTTATAAAAAATTCAGGTGTATGAACATATTTTGGAACATTTTCTACGACTCGTAGGAATTTTTTTTGCAGTACATAAAGTTTTTCCAAATTTCCCTGTGTGGTAGTAGCCCAAACTAAGTGACAGTAGTTTAGACTAGAAAGAAACAGTGTGTTGAAAATCAGCATCATTATTTTTGTTGGCAGTATATGACGGTTACGGTAAACAAGCCCGATTATTTGAGATAATTTTGTCGCCAAGGAATTTACGTGCATATCCCAGGATAAGCTTTCTTGAAAGATAACACCTAAAGTTTTAAAGTACGGAACTATATCGATAGGAGTTGAATTTAGCAGTATAGGCGTATTAATTATTACGCTTTTATTTTTGCTTCGAAAAATTATCCCTTTTGTTTTGTTTGTGTTTATTTTAAGACAATTTTTACGTGTCCATTCATGCAATTTTTGAAGAATTAAGTTTGCTTCCTCAACTAATTCATCCGCCGACTTTCTTATCAGGAATATGCTGGTATCATCGGCGTAAATTATATAGTTTGCCTTGATACTGATACTAATGATATCATTAATATATAAATTAAAGAGGAAAGGGCCCAAAATACTGCCTTGTGGTACGCCACAAGAAACGGGCAGTGGACTAGAGAGTTCATCATTAATACCGACCCTTTGCTTACGGTGTTCTAGATAACATGTGATGAGGGATGCAACCTTCCCGCGGTAACCATAACGTATGAGTTTCCTAATAAGAAGTGAATGATTGACACAATCAAATGCTTTTGTGAAATCTACGAACAACCCCAGAACCAGTTTTCCCTCATCAATCGCCCTTGAAATTAACTCTTTCTGAGCAAGTAAGGCACACTCCGTGCTGAGGCCTTTGCGAAAACCAAATTGGCATTCATTTAGAAGTTTATGTTTTTGCTCAAAATCCATAAGCCGATTTAAAATTATTTTTTCAAGTACCTTCGAGAACATAGGGAGAATTGATATTGGACGATAGTTGCTCATGTCATTTTTGTCGCCTTTTTTATATAGGACACTAATGCGTGCTTCTTGCATTTTACCGGGAAAAATAGCTTGACCGAGACAAAGGTTGAAAATATATGCAATGCATGGAGCCAGGATATCAACAACGTATTTTAATGGTTTTATCTGTAACCCGTCAATATCTTTCGCACTGCTGCTGTTTAGATTTTTAATTATGTGGACATTTAAAGGGGAGGCCGTTTCGGAGAATAGGGCAATCATGTTGACGTGGGGACGCCCGCTTGAACGCTTCTCATACTTGACAGGTCGAGGTTCAGGCTTACTGTCACAGCCTTTTCTGGGACGAGGCAAATCATGCTGCTATGAGAAAGTAGGCCTGAATGTCTGTCACTCTTACATGTCGATCATAATAATCGAGGAAGGGTTTGAACATAAAGGAGGAGGGGAGAAAGGGTCCAATGTACTAGAAAGTATATCGCTAAGTATGGACAGCTGGGCTAGTTGGTTATGATTAGCATTATGAAACATCGTTCCAGCGCACAATTGAACACGGATGAGGAGAGAAGGACAACACGAACGTGCAATGTCAACCATGTGCAAACCCTTCCTCGACCTTTGTCAACCTTCTGGCGTTCGTGTTGTCTTTCTCTCCTCGTCCGTGTTCAATTGTGCGCTGGAACGATGTTTCATGACGATCATAATAACCCAGATAGCCAGATACGTCCATTCATCATCATCATCATCATCATTATCAGCCTGGTTACGCCCACTGCAGGGCAAAGGCCTCTCCCATACTTCTCCAACAACGCCGGTCATGTACTAATTATGGCCATGTCGTCCCTGCAAACTTCTTAATTTCATCCGCCCACCTAACTTTCTGCCGCCCCCTGCTACGCTTCCCTTCCCTTGGAATCCAGTCCGTAACCCTTAATGACCACTGGTTATCTTCCCTCCTCATTACATGTCCTGCCCATGCTAATTTCTTTTCCTGATTTCAACTAAGATGTCATTAACTCGCATTTGTTCCCTCACCCAATCTGCTCTTTTATCGCTTAACGTTACACCCATCATTCTTCTTTCCATAGCTCATTGCATCGTCCTCAATTTGAGTAGAACCCTTTTCGTAAGCCTCCAGGTTTCTGCCCCGTAGGTGAGTACTGGTAAGACACAGCTATTATACACTTTTTTCTTAATGGATAATGGCAACCTGCTGTTCATGATCTGAGAATGCCTTCCAAACGCACCCCAGCCTATTCTTATTCTTCTGATTATTTCCATCTCATGATCCGCATCCGCCGTCACTACCTGCCCTAAGAAAATGTATTCCCTTACCACTTCCAGTGCCTCGCTACCTATTGTAAATTGCTGTTCTCTTCCGAGACTGTTAAACATTAATTTAGTTTTCTGCAGATTAATTTTTAGACCCACTCTTCTGCTTTGCCTCTCCAGGTCAGTGAGCATGCATTGCAATTGGTACCCTGAGTTACTAAGCAAGGCAATATCATCAGCGAATCGCAAGTTACTAAGGTATTCTCCATTATCCTTTATCCCCAACTCTTCCCAATCCAGGTCTCTGAATACCTACTGTAAACACGCTGTGAATAGCATGGGAGATCGTATCTCCCTGCCTGACGCCTTTCTTTATTGTGATTTTGTTGCTTTCTTTATGGAGGATTACGGTGGCTGTGGAGCCGCTATAGATATCTTTCAGTATTTTTACACACTGCTCGTCTACACCCCGATTCCGTAATGCGTCCATTACGTCCATTAGATGCGCATAATATGGTGCACCTTGGACATTCAGTGCATCCATTAGACATCCAGATTTATCCAGAAAACATTGTATGGATGTGCTATGGGTCATCGCAAATGCATCCAGGACATGTAAGTGTTACGTTGTGGGGATGTCAGGGCTGGATATATGCAACATTTAATAGACGCCCACAACATCCACAGGACATCCATTGCACTACATATGGCTGTGTCTGCAACATCTAAGATGTATCCACTGGAAGTGCCTTGTACTATTTTTGGCTGTTTCTTTTATTCATCATGCATGCATGCACTGGGCCTCTTCAATTTGTTGTTCCAGACTGCCCCAAACTGCTCGAGACGCTACTACAGCCAGTGATTATTGGCGCACGTAGCTTTTCAGACAGTCCTGGACCGTTTGGGACAACAAATCAAGGTGCCACTGTTACTAAGCGAAGAAAAACTTGGTTGTCACCATCAGCATTTTTATTGTGAAACTTCTTACTGGTATCAAGCGTTTGACAAGTACGTAATGATGTACACAATATTTGCAGTGAAATACAATGGCAGACTGCAGCTGTCTCATGAAAATAAAGCGAACGGTAAAAATACAACATAATGCTATCTTTTGGTTTCTGAAAGGCACAATGAGCACTTAACGCACGAACAAATACAAGAATACCACATATGCATAAGAGCTAAGCATAAGCATACTAAAGCATAAATAAAATGAGACATTAAAAGCAACACTTGCAAAAGAACACCTCTCACATTGCAGTGTTATGCAGTGCAGTACCGTGCAGTGCAGTGCACAGTGCACTACCGCAGAATTATATGCTCGAAACAGTTGCCAATTAGTAAGTTTAGTTACTCTGGAAGACCTTGCCGGATGCATAAGGGGATGCGCTATGAAGATTGGGTAGTGATTACTACGCCGTGTCTCATAATCTGTGCCCCATCTCATATCGCGCGTAAGGTCAGGGGAGGCTATAGTAAGATCAAGACAACTAGCGTAATTGTAGCCTCTTAAAAAGGTGATCGATCCACCAATGAGCACAACAAGGCCGCATGAGTCTATAGCCTTTCTAAAGACCTGCCTCTAGAATCAGTGTGGCTACTGCCCCAGGTAACGTTATGCGCATTGAAGTCACCGCAGAATAGGACTGGTCCTTGAATCCTTTGAAAGAAATGCAAGAAAGTTGACTCAGTAATGCGCGATGCTGGTTCCCTGTAAACGCAAACAATGGTCACTAGCAGCTTTTTAAACTGAACTTTACAGGGAATGAACTCAGGCACATCAGAGTCCGAGGAGAAGAGAAGACAGGAAGGTAGATCACATCTGACACAACCTAGTTCGGCTAGGGTTCAGAGTTCGTGAAGATGAATATATTACGTAGTTCGAAAGACGGAAATTATGATCTACACCGGCTTCGTTGAGACACACAACGGGAAGCCTGTATTGCGAAACAAGCTTCCTGAAGTCTGCACTCTTAAATCGAATGCCATTTGCACTCCATTGAAATACGTTTGTGTTTTGAAAGCAGTTGTCCATCTGGCGAGCCATTATGCTATGTTGTAAGCTACTTCTGTAGTACCAGCGGTTCTAACCAAAGAACAGCGCTCACCTCTGGAAGATTGTTTGCCATAGGAAACGCCCGCAGAATTGCTTTAACGCAACAAAGAGTATATAGACATCACCATATGCTGCTGAGATGATTCCGCTTGACGTGAGACATGTGCAGGTGCTTGTGTTCTCAAAGGGATGAATGCCTGCTGAGACATGTTGGCGGTCGACAACACTTGGCGACGTCTTTCCTTGGCTCTCTTTCCTGCTTGGTTTGCCTTTCATCTCCTGTAAACCATTAGCCACCATCGCATACGTTTTCTTGCACTCTGCTGATTGTAACGGAGGAGCTTCTTTCACTTGGTTGACAGCATCTAAGTTCGGAGGAGGCGAGCCTTGCTTCGGGGTCCGACCATGTAATATTTCTTGTCTCTTGAGTAATGAAGCCGCTTTATGCTTGGGACATCTAGCGTATGAAGTAGTGTGGTCTCCGTTGCAGTTGGCGCACTTGGGCTGATTTCTAGAGGTGCAGGCTTTATAATCATGCGCTCCCGCACAGATCTTGTATCGCAATTGGCTATGGCAGGACTTAGCAACGTGGCCAAATCACTGACAATTGTAGCACCGGGTTGCAGCTTCTAAATATTCTTCGACTGGATGACTCGTGAATCCAAGTAGGACGCGTGTTGGCAGTGGTTTGTCAGGCAAGAATTGTAGGATGACGCTCTGAAGTGCATGTGGTTCCACTGTTCAATCTTCTCGCCGGGGCCATTTGGTCTGCCTCTTAACGGAAATGACGCCGCTATCTTGTAGGTACTCAAGTAGTTGCTCTGCAGTGTACTGAACTGGAACATGTCTTTCTTTTCCTAGATTTTTCGTGTACGATGGTTGCACGTATGGTTCCACTGCAAGGCCAGCAACATGAGTTAACTCAAACAGTCTCGTAGAGGCAGCGAGAGAAGACGCATTGACGGAAAAGTTACCTTCCCTCATTACACGAATTGTACTTTCTCTCTTGCCGTGGCAATAATCTCACTGGACAACTTGTTTGGATTGACTTTCCAAAACGACGCTTCCGGGTCGGTAAGCTTGAAAATCACTGGTATTCCCGCTTGGCGTGATTTCTTGTACGTCACCGTGGTGAAAGATCGGTCTTCCGCTTCCATGTCGGCGGTTTCAACTATTGTGGCATCGCTGTACGGCTCATGATCGTCACTACGTGCGCTCTTGGGAGAGTTCGCCTCGAGGTCAGCATCCGGTGTTGCACTTGGGTTGAAGTGGTCACTGCCAGCCGGTTGCACAGCGGGCGCTTGTTGTACTGCAGTAGCATTCATCTCTCCACTTGCATCAGGCAAGCGCTGGGAAGAACGGGGTCCCTTCTTTGTCAACACCTTCGGTTGCCGTGGAAGCCGCTGGTACGGCTTGGAGGCCAAAAAGTCCTCGTCGACCGAATTTTGGCTAATTACTGTGGAGGTCAAGCGAGGAAACTCACAAATTAATGCGAAAAAGCGGGTCCCTGAGGAGCTCACGTCCGCTGGTGCCACACTTCGTCTTCTCTCTGAGCTGTGTTGTCTTTTCTACGTTCTTGTTCGTCTGTAGTGCACTAAACTTTTCCTTAAAGCCTAGATTTTGCTGAAAACAGAATGCAGATTAATCACAAAGTGAACATATGTGTTGGTGTTTACAACAGCACGCGTTTCAAGCAAGTTTTCTTGTTTTCGTTATAATAATACAAATAATAATAATCCCCGCTGATCGCACTTCGTTCTTTTCACTTTGGTGGAATTAAAATGAAACATAGCATATTTCCAGTAGAGTAGCAGGCGACAGTGAGGGGGGGGGGGGGGTCAGTATAGCGAAAGGGGGCCTGCATGCTCATCCGGCCCTGCCAAAGAACGTCGATTCGCACGCATGGGACGATCCCCTAGGACGATCCACAGGCTTACACATGCCCTAGGGGCGTTCGAGTGTCCCGTTTTGAATATCTGCAGTTGGACATGTGTAGGACATTGGTGGTCCAATGGGCCATCTTCAAACAACCTGTGGACGTCTGAATATCCGATTTTGATTTACGATGGATGTTTTTTAGATGTGCTTTTTTTTGCGTAGGGCGATCCTGCAGACATCCCTAGTACATCATTTGGACTTCTGAGGACATCCGACGGACGTCAAAATATCCGTTGTAGGATTACATTTGCACGTTCACTGGAGATCTGTGGTCCAATGGGAATTTACTTGTTTTTCCGTTTGTGCTTCGCAAGACCGAAAACTATATACGCGAAAGTACACACAGCAGGTACATGCTGCATGATGAACAAGAAAAACACTTGTTCACCGAACGGAACTGTACAATAACACGACAGAATGAAAGCCAGCACTGCGGCCCAATGCACGTGCATCCATCGAGCGGCATTAAAAAAAAACAAAATGAAGTAAAGAAGAGAAAGAAAGGCATCTATACCTAAGGCACAAATACATGTCATGTGCAATTATAAACACCGTTTGAGCGGTCTGAACGCATATATCAGCGCGCAAAGTAGCACGAATGACGCGTCTCAGATGTATTGCCAGCAGTTTCCAACGGCGCGACCTTGTGCTACCCGATCGCAGCGCCGCCACAGTATTTTTGGTCGTCGCGTGTCTGCAAAGCATGCGCCGCTTTACCCCACTCAACAGTATTTTAGTACACAAAACATTCACGTTCTCCGTGCATCTTCTGAACTTGTCTTCTCTGCGCTAATATCGTTGAAGCTGCACAATTAAGAAAGATTTAGCTTCCGAGCACTTTTCGCAGCACGATGAACCAGCACCTACAACAGGCGAGGCGTTCGTTCTACATTGCAGAAAGTGGCGCCGTGTTTGATCGCAGTTTGTGCACGTGAATATCGGGCGCGAGTCTGATACCCTACATTTGCTCGCAGGTTGACGAAACTTTGCAGCATGAAAGGAGCGAGAAAGCTGCGGTAAGTCGTTCGTCTATACCTAGCGTTATCTACCGCGAGATTTCAGCACGTAGTGACATTTTAGAGACTGATCGTTCCATGTACTGCGGCCTCGGGTGCATCCATCGTGTATCGTCTGGATTCCATCATTTTCTTTCCGTACTTTCGATCGCCTACGTGTGCAACAGCACGCGCGGGTGAAGTATCTTACACCAACCATCTTGCTCTTCAGCCTGTCGTGCTTTCACTCGTGTGCTCTGCGGATGGGCGGGCAGGGACGCGCGTGCCAGCTGCGCTTTGCTCTTGTTTGATCTTGTTTTCCTTGCTCGTTGGTGCCGAACACAACGCGATTTCATTTGCAGCACTCGGAAGTATCTTCTTTTTCGATGAACGTCAGCTGAAGTGCTCTGTTCTACGAGTTACGTGCTGAACTTTGTTTAATTGCAGTAATATAGAATGCTGGGCAAGTAGGTGTGCGTTCATGATTGGTAGCGCATAAGGAGACTCACGCGCAGGAGTGACACGACGCATGCGCTTACTGACAGCTGAAGCTATTCGGTCATTCCAGCGATGCAGGCGGCACCACGCGTCCCTCCTCCGAAGCAGTCACCCGGTGTTTGAAATCTGCGACGCACTTCGGCGGTTCCGTCTGGCGGTATGCATGGACGCGCCGATAAGGGGGAAAAAATGGAATAGTAACCATATGTGCAGCGTGCCGCAGTTCTCAAACGGTGCGGTAGCGAGTGTTCACTGCTAAGGTATCATTAAAATGTACTTCAAGGCAGGCGTAACAACCTGAGGCACTGGAACCAGTTACTAAGCTTGTACTACATTTGCATGACACTGAATCGCGTACAGAGGTGACACCACTTGTCTACGGTGATCGAGCCTAGCTCTGCGCAAGGAAGAAACCAATTTAAAGGGAGGTACCACGTTATGAAGAAACAACTCGATGTGCAAGTGGAAAAACGTGAAACCCGTTCAGGCACAAGTACTTCGTCCTCAGTGAAACAGCTACGCTAAAGTTCAGTTCATTTGCTCTGCTGTACGCTGTTCGAGGATCTAGACGAGTGTGACCACCCCTGTAGGTTACGAGTTTGCTAAATCTTTGTATTATACAGCCATTCTTCCTTTAGATTATATTTCGAAATTCACTAAAGTTTGCGTCTTACTGCATAGGATTAATTTGTTGAACACAGGAGCGCTTGATAACTACTTACGTCTGTTACCGGTATGTGCTTGCGTTTATTAAGTGTTTGCGAGAACCCAAATACCATGTTTACTCGCATGATTGCACCCCTGAATTTTGTTGTCAAAATTCGATTTTTTTATCGCCCGTGTATTGATCGCACCGCAAGCTTGCCGCAGCAATATGTTGTATGCCAAGTCTAGTTAATGATGGTTGCACTTACCATCTGTCGAATGCTATGCGAACGACTCTTCAAGACAAACCAAGCGGTCTGCACGCACCAAACATTCATAAGTAGATGCCTCACTCCATTACTTTCATCACTGTCTGCACTTCCATGGCAAAAGAGGTACAACCAAACTTGCCTTTGTTATTTGTCGGCTTCATAATGGTTTTGGTCAGCAACATCATAAAGGGAGTCTTTCGATTCTTCTCGTCTGCACTCGTGGGCATGCAACAAATCGCGAGCGGCAACGATAGTAGCCGTGTTTACACTGATACGTTAGAAGTGTAGCCTATTCATACGCTGGTGGCTTGCTCCACAAGCCGCCATTTTTGTTTTGGTGTCCCGCACCAACTTGAGACACCCACCTGGGACACCCGCAGCAAACGCTGGATGAAAAAAAATTTTTTTCTTTTCGCAAGAAATTTAACCCGCGTAATGA
This sequence comes from Dermacentor albipictus, assembly GCF_038994185.2. Classification (NCBI taxonomy): domain Eukaryota; kingdom Metazoa; phylum Arthropoda; class Arachnida; order Ixodida; family Ixodidae; genus Dermacentor; species Dermacentor albipictus. The sequence goes on along the minus strand of NC_091828.1, from coordinate 27,926,349 downwards.
TCGCACCCCTGCATTTGCATCAATTTTTCTTACAAAAAAGTGCGATCATTATGCGAGTAAATACGGTATATGGTTTCATCCTTGGGGGCATTTTCAAGGCATACTGAGCTTACAGAGCCTGTACCTTCATGTACTGCAGTGTTAACGTAGTACAGCAGGCCCTTGATTGCACTCGTCTGCAGGCAGAACGATTAGACGCTGACCTCAGTGTCTCCAATGGAATATTAAGCTGTTGGGCTAGTTGGTTTGGCATGATTTTTGCAAAGGGGAGCGCAGAAGCATTGGGGAAAAAGGAGACATGGACAGGAAAGACGCTCACCTGCAACTAAGTATATTTTCAGAGAGAAAACAATTTCACACAACCTCAAAAGGATCGGAAAGAAATGCGGCGTTGACCCCACCTTCACAGCTCTTCTCAAGCTCTCTCGGTTGTGTGCCCTTGCAAAACGGTCATAAGAAGAACAAGACCTGTGGAAAGAAACACATGAAGCCGCTCGCCTCCTGGGCCACCGAAATGAAATATAAGATACCACTCGACGGTGGGATAGCTTACATTGGGCAGACAGGTTGCTGTCTAAATGACAGGCTAAGAGAACATTCTTCGTTTTAAAGGCCCTGAGCAACTCCGCGCACCTTCCTGTGAACTACAGGGATTGTGGCTGTAAACCCCCTTTTCGATAGAGTTGAGATTAAAAGCAGATCCAAAGGCAGACTCGAAAGAGAAATCCTGGAGGCAGGTCAGATTCACATTCATGCTTACCTTTGTATTGGTGCCCTCTCAGTTCATCTTATGGATAAGGAATTTAGGTTCTTTGCCCTTGGCTGAAGTTTCTACGCCCCCCTCTTCTGTTACTCTCGCCCCGCCCCCTCCGAAGGTCTTTTTTTGGAATGACTTCTGTCAGGCCACTTGCACGTGCCATTGTTGCTATCACCTACACTATAGCTGTCATTATTGATGTAGTGATGCATGCCCCGTTGTTAGGCAAATTTTATATATATAGAAAGTGCAAAATTTTTTTTGTTTTACAATTCTTGATGACAGCGCGTGTGCAATAACGTTCCTGGTGGTTTGTCTCTGAATATATACTTAGTCGCAAGTGAGCGTCTTTCCTGTCCCCGTCTCCTTTTACTGCAACGCTTCTGTGCTCCCCTTTGCAAAAATCGTCTCTAATGGACTTGATGCCGCAGCATATGATGATGATACTGGTGTTGAATGCAGCTTCGCCTTCATTTACACACCTTTGCGTCTCTTTAGTGAGAGAGAAAGCATGGTTTGCAGCAAAACTAGAGGGCCTGACGTGCTTTGCTGCTTGAGATGCACACGCTTGCGAGATTGCCTTATCACCGTCTCGGCAGCCATTTTGGCCTACCGTCACACCACCTATAGTCGCTGGAATGACTGAATTATCCACATACACACACTCACGCACACACAAAAAATGCCTAAATGTGCATACCCCCCCCCCTGAACAAAAAAGGCCACACGTATACTGTGGACGTGCATAGTAGGATCCTGCATGCTGTTCATGGCTCCACAGAATTATTTATTTATTTATTTATTTATTTATTTATTTATTTATTTATTTATAGTACTCTCAGGGCCCACAGGGTATTGTAGAGAGTAATAGGAAGACATGGTATGATTGTGGCACACTTTCTTAAAGTTGGTACTGTTGGTGATACAGGAATGAACACAGTGAGGTGTTCTGTTGTGTGCTGGTGCGCGGGATGAAGGAGTTGCGGTAAGCACTCGAGCGGCAAATCGGCGCTCTAACCTTGGACTGATGGTCAACACCTGAAAAAATTTGGAGGACGCTTACACTTCACCTTTAAGAGTGGAACGCGATAGCGTTCAAAGACCCCTTACTTTTTTTCATGCTTCCCGGCAACTGCAGCTTGTGTAACCATAACGTTTACCGGGAAACGCTGGCTGCAAACGCTATGCACAAAGACGAGCTTTCTGGTGGAAACGTGGCCTCTTGCGTGGGTCGATCTCCTGTTATTGTTTCACACTTTTAATATTTCACTCTGAGAAGAGCTAACATAAAGGAAATGCGCTGTCGGTGTTTCTTTCTTTTTCATTACATTTGTTTGTAGGCTGCTGTTCTCAATATTCCGAGGAATAACTTTGTAAAGAATGAAAGACAAGGTATGAGTAGCTTTGGTGGTATAGAAGTGGTTGGGCATGCGTGGTTCTGAATTCGCTTCGAAATTCTTCTTGCCGAGGTGACGCCAGACACCGGATTCTCTGCGACACGGGCTCCTTAACGCATTCGCATTAATATAAGCTTGACGAAGTGGAAGTTGGCTCATAAAGTTGGGATTTGTATTAAATTTTATTAAATAAACATAGACATGAATTCTTGCACCACAAGGTGAGATCAGAAGACAAGGGTTGCATTCACGAAGGAGACACTAGCATGACAAGAATAATTGGACAAAATGAAATGGGCGGCGCAGTTCTGATTGGACTCAAAAATCTTTGTCTCAAGAATGGAATCCGGAAAGTATTATCTCACAGTGAAGCATGAGTCAAAGTTGGTAAGCTCGCTACGTACAAGTGATAAAGACGGCTGGTTTATACACCTGCTATTTTGTGAGATGAAACATGCTTGTACAATCTCATGTGCAAACTGATCGCAATGGCACGATGGCTGTAGAAAACTTTTGTATCTGAAAATTTTGTGCTGCAGCCACACTCTCGGAAATGAGCAGAAAGACTGAAATTCAGTGTTCCTTTTAATTCTTGTGCTTCCTGAGCCACTCATTGAAGCAGCAAACAGTTTGTCTGTAGTAAGTGCTGCCACAATTAAAAGGTATATCGTAGGCGTTACCCTGTCTGGACAAGGGGAACCGGCTGGTGTGTGTCATATGTTTGAATGCTTTATTTAGACAATACATTGTCTGGGATGTAGGGGCTAAAGGCAGATGCAACTGCCTGACAAAGGCCCCCTTACCCGTACCTTGCTCAGGGGGTGGAACATCATGAAAATACAGTGCAACTATGCAGAAACAAGAAAAGGAACAAAGTGTATGCGGCAAGCAATCAAGTATACAAAAAAAGTAAGATTGCTACACTTTATACATAATATATCATCAGTAATGTGCAAGAACAAGGAAATATTTAAGCGAGCGTATAATACTGATCAGTGTTACAAAACATTATATAGGAAATAGGAGAAAAAAAATGTAAGAGAAACAACTAAAATAAAGAGTTATCGAGACTGCAAGGACAGTTAAGTACCATTAGAAGCTTAGCAAGAGATAATTCCTAACCTTTTTTTTTAGACTGTGAGCAGACCTGCATGGCTGAATCATATTAGCAATTACTCGATTATTATTTAGGAAATGAGGTACTATGTAGGCGAGTGCCTGAGTACCATATTTGGTTCTAGACATAGGTGTTCCAAGTCAGTTATGCCTAAGGTGATATTGTGAGTTGTCGGATGACGAAGATGTGGACAGGGTATTTGGGTCATGCACAATTTCGCTACGTGTGTATTGGAATAGATGATCTATTGTAAGTATGTTTAGCTTGGAAAAGTATGGTGCAGTGTGGTCACTTCGTTTAAGGTTCTATATGCAACGCACAGCTCTTTTTTGTAGGATTACCATATTTATTCGTATCTAGGCCAACCCTGATTATAAGCCGACCCCCTAAAGTCTGAAGCCAACAAAAAATATATATTACCTCGAATGTAGGCCAAACAAAAAAAGCGAGGACAGCGTTCTCAAAATGCAAACAGCAGTTATTGAATCTGAACGTGCAGAGCTCATTCAACGTTGTCGTCGCTTCTAGACTTGTCGCTGTGTTCCTTGTCACTGTCACCTTCAAACAGTGCACTATCTTCGGTACCGTCAAGCGCATTAGATATGCTGCTCTTTTTAAAGGCACACACGATTAAAATACCTGGAATGTTGTCCCATGCTACAGTTACCCAGCCCGCCAGTTGCGATAGCGATGCACGTTTGATGCGGCCCATTGCTGTTAGCATGGGGTCTTCGTCAGTCAACCAGTCTGTGTAATATTTCTGCAGATGATCCTTGAAAGGTTTGTTGATGTAGACATCAAGTGGCTGCAACTGGCCTGTTATGCTGCCCGGTATGACAGCGAGGTCCGTGTTCGCTTGAGCGAGCGCAGCCTTCACGTCGTTGGTCAAGTGCCCACAGTAAGAGTCGACGACAAGGAGCGCACACCGATACGGCCAACATGACACAGGTCAAAATGGCGACCTCGCTTGTGCACGGTTGGCTACTTACACGGCTAGTAGTGGCTGTGACACTGACTTTTCTAGATTGCGCTAGCTATGCACTATATTTAGCAGTTTCAATCAAGAACTGGCGCGTTTTTTGAAATCCCCGAATCTAAGCCGACCCTAGAGTTTGGAATATGATTATTTGGAAAAAACTATCGGCCTAGATTCGAATAAATACAGTATTAACCTATCTAAATTTGTCTTAGTAGTTGTACCCCAAATTAGTAGACAGCAGTGTGTATGTGAATGAACAAGGGCATGGTATAACTAGTTTTAACTATTTTGGCATCAAGCTTCTGTTATTATACAATATAGGAATTGACCTGCACATATTTGCATGTTATATGAAGCACTCATGTGGTTTCCAGTAGTTGCCTGTTTCCTTCTGGCTGCTTACTGCGGTACACACCTTAATTCTTGGCTGTCAACACCATCTGGACGCCAAGCCCAGAGGCAGCCTTCTTCAAGTTGTATGAAATGTAGTGCATGTACAAAAGTGGCACCACTGACGACCTGTCACCTTCTCTAGCTTATCTTCAAAGATACTTTCAGTTGTTTTGCCAACTTCTCAGAGATAGATTCCAAAACATGTTTTGGAATCCAATTTTGGAAAACCTTGCTACTTGGAATGCAACCTTCTTGGGATTTATTTATAAGTGATTACTGACAAGATAGTATCCACCAGGATTGTTCTGAGAATTTGTGAAATGATTTTCACTGCTGAAACTTTATTTATTTATTTATTTAAAATACCTCATAGGCCCACCTAAGGGCATTGGGTAAGGGGGGACACAAAGTATTTCAACAGGAGTAAACAATATAAATATCCATACAGGCAGTCACAAAATAAGTAAAGCAAAGTTCAAAAAATTTTTGTCTAGGCTAAGCTTTAGACAGCGTAAACATAGCAATATACTCATGCGCACAAAAAATACAAAAATACAAGTGTGAAAAATGGGGAAGGAAAGCAGGTCAATAACATCCTTATACAATGTTTCTACAGGAAGCTTTGCGATTCTTCGCGAAAGGCGTCATGATTTGTTAAGCACGCAATGTTATCAGGAAGACTGTTCCATACGGCTATCGCATGTGGCAGTGCTGATGCGTTAAATGATAGTGTATTGCCGAATATGCGCATGGAACTGTGGCTATTCTTAAGGCGACGTGACGTGCGCGCTGGTACTTCAAGCAGCAACACATGAGGTCGATTACCATGAACGTATATATGGAAAAGGCAGAGAAGAGTTATCGTGCAATGAGTTTCAAGTGGCTGGAGCGAAATATCTGCTTTAATCTTAGTTACGCTGCAAGTTGTGTCATAGTTGCTTGTGATGAAGCGCAATGTTCTGTTTTGAATTGATTCTAGCATATCAACTAAATAATGTTAATGTGGTGACCATACTGATGACGCAAATTCTAACTGTGGGCGAACAAAAACCTGACATGCTAATTTACAAACTGTAGCAGGGGATTTACGCAAGTTCAGTCGAATATAACCGAGAGTTTTTGAAGCTCTTGTGCAGACAGCTGTTACGTGAGTACTCCAGGAAAGATGACTTGTAAGTTCAATGCCAAGGTACTTGTAAGACGATGACGGAGGTATGGCAGTGTTATTTAGGACGTAAGAAAAGCGAGTTTGAATGTTTCCTCGAGAAGGACATAACTTTACATTTGTCTGAGTTCAGGGTCATCTACCATGTACTGCACCAGGAACTGACAAGGTTAAGGTCGTTCTGCAATACTAAATGGTCATCAGATGTTTTTATCGTACGGTATAAAATGCAATCGTCTGCGAAAAGCCTTATGTGCGATGATATGTTGTGTGGAAAGTCATTGATGAAAATTTAGAAAAGAAGAGGACCAAGGACACTGCCTTGCAGTACGCCAGAAGTAACGTCAGAAATAAGCGATGTGTGGTTACTAACAACAGTGAACTGTTGCCACAAGGAGAAAAAGTTTTGGAGCCAAGATAAATTTAATGAATCCAGTTAAAGTGCGGATATTTTTCAGATGAGGTGACAATGAGCGACACGATCGAATGCTTTCTAAAAATCTAAGAATAAACAGTCAGTCTGTTTGTTATTCATGCTGGAGTGTAATCCTGTTGTAAATTCGAGCAACTGAGTTTCACAACATAAGCCTTTTCTGAATCCATGCTGGTTAGAATAAAAAAAAATGTTATTTGATTCTAAATGGCAGTAGACATGCGATGCTACGATATGTTGCAGTAGTTTACAGCAGATGCATGTTAATGAGCTGGGACGGTAATTTCGTGGAGAGTACTTATCCCCCTTGAATACAGGGATAACCTTTGCAATTTTCCAGTCCAGGGGGAGTTCGCCAGATGACAAGGATTTCCTGACAATATGACACAAAATTTGACTTGAAATTAAAAAAAATAATTAAATTATCAAATTAACAAAATTTTATATTTAAGTTTTTCGCTTCAAGTACAAGTTCGCTATATCGAGGTTCCCTTGTAAACCAATTCCAGGACGCGGAACTGCACTCGAATGTATTTAAATTTATTGCTGTTGCTGTAGTCTTCAAACTTTTACTCATGACTGTACATTGAGCAAGCCAAACAGTCATGCGCATTGTCGGTGCTGAAGTGCTGGTGTCAGTTGTCCCAGTAAATGTTTCATTGGAGAGCATTTTTGGCACATCCGAGACAAGGCTTGATCGCAGAACACCTATGATACGTAGAGAACTTTACCTTCCACAGTGCAACGGAAATAGTAGTAGTGGTGACGTGGTGAACTAACCTATGAGGCCGAGAGATGGTGCTGGCAAAATCAAAACTAATATCATCATTATGTAGTGAGCAATATGGTCCGTGGGGTGGGTCGCATTGCTTGCTGGCTGGTTTTGGCCGTATTGTTGCCGCTGTTGGAGTGGTATTTGTGAATATGATACTGTAACATTAATACAGATATCTTTATTATGTCGCCAGGTGACCTAGAGGCCTCTACTGGCAAAAAAACTCTTCAAACAAATAAGCTTACATTGTTCATTGTCAATGGGGAATAAAGCAGTACGTGCCCCCAAATTTCGTACAGGTCAGGTGGGCCTAATGCTGTCAGCCACTGAGCTTACAACGTACAGAAACACAGATAAGCATCTATTTAATGGAATTGAAAGGTGAAATCAAACAAAATTGTCTCATTGTATTCATCAAAGCAAGGAACGTTATGGAGACAAGCAGGCGTGCAAGGACTTCTGGAAATATTCTGTGAACAAACATATAAACAAGCCTAATTAATTCTCAGATTCTTGGAAGACTCGATTTACGGTTTCACGTTGAAAAACAAAAAATCTTGGTCTATTTCTTCAAACAAGGCAAAGTGGTTGCGAGGAGATGAACACTTAAATTGAGTAACAGAGGTAAACAAGGGAAGCCTCAGCCTGGAGCCAACACATCAAGTAAATATATTTTTGAGGACTGAGATGAAAACAAGTTCCCACTCTGAGGCTCCCTTGCTCATCCACTGTTGATTGGCTGAATTTTAAGCCAAACCTAATATTCTGCGAGTAAACTTTAAAAGCTTTCTGGGAACACACTAACCTCAAATTGGTCATTTGCTGTTTGAAGAAAAAAAAATTATTTTTAGTAATTTCTCGTGTCTGTAAGATGTGGAGAAGGCCGTTTGTGTGAGCTAGCCTTTTATGGCATCTCTTATCTTACTGTGCAGGGCTAGATTAGCTATTAATTTCATGCTAACTGTTCACGAAATATGTAAGAGTGGCTGCTAGAGATTCAGTCACGGTGGAGTGTCATTTCCTCAATATTGCATCAAGCGCTTTTGATCGTTTTAAGATTCCTTGCATTTTCGTGTAACAAATTATCGTTGTAAGGGAACGTGATACTTGGTCATATTGCCCGCCGAGCTGACTTGCAAAGAGCAAATGACAGAGTTTATGCATTTGAAAGCGTAAGTTTAATTGCTACCATGCTTCTGTTCTGGTTGTCATGGCTATAATGACTAGGAAAGGAACAAGTCGGGAGTCAACATGTTACCTCTCAGTTTGTCATAAAACGCCCTTAAAAGCAAGTAAGTTTGTATGTCAGATTTTAGCATTCCCGATCGAAATGATACAAAACTGTAGACTGCTGCTTCCTGATATGGCTCACACTCCTTGATGTGGTACACTTGCAAATATTTCATGGTGAGGTACATAGTTCAAGAGAACCTGTTCTCATTATGGTGACTGTTAAGGTGACTGTTGAGCTTAGTGTGGGCAGCCTGCAGACCAATAATCTCTCTTTTGTCCACCTTCCTGAAAAGAGAAATGATGAAGCCATGACAAACACACAAGCAAAAAATAGTGAAGCAAAAGTTAATCACTACAATAAGTGAACAAATCACATTTCTAGGTGAAGTGTTCAGAAGCATACCTTGCAAAAATTCTGGCCCTTCATGTCACTTCCAGTGGAGACACATTCAATGTTCACTATACCTTCAGAGTCCAAAGGGGTGAACAAATGTGAGCAGCGTCTTGGAGGCAGGAGTTGAAAGAAAGAAGAGCCTCAATTACTATGGTGGTAGTGTGGGTGAGTTTGTGATTCAAGCATGACTAAGAACAGTGCATAAGATGCTCCAGGACAGATAAGCACACACACACCACTGTTTTGCGTGTGCATTTCTTTCAATATTGTCCTTGTTCGGGCTGTGCTTAGTCAAGCCTCGATTAGATCATTGTTTCTGCCAGGTACTAGTAATAAACACAGTCATTTCACTATGTCTCAAATGCAGTCTAACTATATCAATGGAAGTACATTTGCCACTAATGTGTAGTGAATTTATCATGGTGTATCATTTATCCAGAAGCAGCCAAAACTATTTATTATTTATGATTTACTCCGTGTTAGGAAATTTAGAAACATGAATAAATAACAGCCTCATTGGAATTGCCTTTGAAGAGCAATAACTATGTTATTATTGTTTTTCGCTATTAACCCTTTAAATGTTTTGGAGCAGAACCTTTCCCATCAGAATAGCTCCTCCTTGTTTTTCGCTATTAACCCTTTAAATGTTTTGGAGCAGAACCTTTCCCATCAGAATAGCTCCTCCTTGTTTTTCGCTATTAACCCTTTAAATGTTTTGGAGCAGAACCTTTCCCATCAGAATAGCTCCTCCTCTTGACAGTTCAGGACGAGAAGCGCTCGTCTATGGCTTAGATCGCGTGTCGCCCAACAGATGGAAGCACGTACTTGACAATTTTGTTTTCTCCTGCAGTAGGAGCATGGTTTTTATCTGAAAACATGGCGTCCGATTGTGGCGACACATGCATAGCTGGCCCGTCAACCTGAAAAAGAAGGTTTTCATCTGAGTCATCTTCTTCCAATGAAAATGACTCCGATACCAATATTTACCTTGTGTCTGGATGTGAAGAAGACAGCGACACCGCCAAATTCAATCTTTCTGGTGATGATAAGACCATCTCAGAAGTGAACATTGTGAGTGCTCATCAGAGAGTGCAGCTTGATGTTGACAGTCCTGGCGCGAAGCCTCAATTTCCATTTTTGGTCGTTGCAGCCAAGACTTTCAATATGATGTCACCAGATGACCGTCTGGAGTACATACAGCAGTTTCTCTACTGTTTTCAATTTGTGGTTTGTATGTTTTATTAGCAGCGGGCAGCTGGTTTCCTATGTAATGTTCAGAAATAAACTGTAATGTACTATCTGGTGCAAATATTTTTTCAACATCGAGTATAGTTCCTTCTTAGTGCAATACGATTCAACACCAACAATTAAAAAAATAGGCACATTTGGTTAGGTAATTTTCAGAAAAAAGGAACACTTTTGGAGTTCAGAAATGACTACAGGAATCTGTTTTATCCCCTCCCCCCCCCTCCCCCGCACACAAAGAAATTCAAAGTTGAAAATGCAAAGCACTGCTTTGTTACTCACCTGTGCACACGGCCAGAAGCTGCAAGGTTAATCCGCTTTTGTAGGTAGTCTCCAAGCAAGATGTGCTCGGTTCCAGCAATGAATTTTCACGCTGGGTAGCAGATTTTTTTTTTCAAGCAACACGTCATTACGCAGCCAGACTTGGCAGATTGCTAATGAAGGAAGCTGTGCAGCCAATATGCCAGTGAAACGTTGCAGTTTATTAAATTCACTGCTTTAAGCACGTTGAATGTTGGATGCATAAACTGGTAGAGATATTATTGTTATTTAATTAAAATGAACCTGCGTGATCCTGCTCAATAGTAATGAGCACCCCCCTTCGCAAATGCTATTTCCACAGAATTTGCACAGACTGCAATTGGTACCAATGGGCTGCAGCTTATCGCATGTCAGTGAAGGCTCAAAACCTTTATTCAAGCAATAAAGTACAAACTTTAAATACAGAACTGCAATATAAACAACCGTCTGCTTATTAAGCAAACAAATGATATGTTATCTATGTTTGTTAGTTATTATGTGGACTTTTATAAATAGAATATTTTGCTGTGTTGAGTGCCCTTAGCAGAAAAAATACTAAGTATGTATGACCAAATTAGACTAGCTCCACTTATGCGCTTCATGCTTAAGAGCACTGTGGTGCATTTTTCACCGTCTGTGGCGATCAGTGGAATTTGAGAGTGTGTGGGGCCTCACTTGACCGTGAACTGGGCTACATTGAATGGGGCATCAGGCTTTTATGTGAGAGGTACTGGGTTCCAATCCCAGTACTGCCGGAAACCTACCAGTTCTAATGGATGAAGGTGACCTCTGGCTTGGTGCTCTGCTCTGTGAAGGGAGTTCTTATCTAGAATAAGGGTCTGTAGTCCCTTTGGCAGATGTTGTGCATGCTTGCTTCCCAGTCTCTGGGTACACATCTATCTTAAATTTGGGGCGGCTGTACTGAAAATCATCCGCCATTGCATGGGAGGCATTGTGACTGTTAGACTGTAACTGTCCACAGCATACCTACCAGTAAAATAGGTGCTAGTACTGGGCTCAGTATGAACTACAACATGCGAGCACATGGCAAAGTGCTCTCCTGAATTGGATAGTTGCGCCGATGGGCTCCATGTTAGTGACTTAAAGGGAGAGGGTTATACTCTTCCTACATCCAGCATCACCCTTTCCTGCAGTTACATGCACAATATTTTGGTCTCATAAAAATTAAAAGAACCGACGGTGGCCACCTTCAGTGTAAGTTCTGCATCATTCATTGTTCCACGCACTTCAGCCAATGAAATATTGCAGATAAAAGACAGCAAGTTCCCAGCAACATTTATATTGTATATATTGCGATTGCATGGACAAATACAGAAAAGGCAACTGTAGACATTGAGCGGTAATGCAGAAAACTGAGTGACGACACATTGAGGGACAACAAACCGAGCTTAAAATTCTAAGGTGACGGCAGATTTGATTTCCAGAAACATGAATGACACTCAGATAATGCAAAAAGGGGCCACCACACTCTTCCGATTCTTTTCAAGAAACAGATTTTGTCCTTAGGCTGAGAAGAGAAAGCTAAAGCAGGCATGAAGGGGCGACGTCCAAAACAACAGCGGCATCCTCTCCCTTTAAGTCGGGAGCAGGGCGTCAATTGGTGCCACTATCCAACCTAAGGCTGAGAGCAATAGTACAAGCATGCTCCTGGCCAGGTACCCTGACACTCGTGGCAGCTTCTCCTGCAGCCTCATCTGCCTGTATATCACAAAAAGTCGTGGATGGAGCAGCCGCTGTAGCTTGTGGTAGGCTACGGCTGATAGGCCACCCACCACTAAATGCCACAGATGTACTCCTGCCTGGTATTCAGCCATAAGAAAGGCAATTGCATCTTGAAGAGAGGCCTGCACTGGCTGTCTCTGGGTGAGCACACCAATTGAAGTACAGCTGCTGCGGGTTCCCCGTGCCCAGCCGAGTCAAGTCGTAGGTTGAGCATTCGGTGCGGCTGTGGGCGACACTCCCTAACAAAATTCACCGTTACCTAGATATAAAATAAATACATGTGCTCTCTCTGGCCTGGTCTCTGGTCACCTTATAGGTACTATCGGGGACAGGACTGCCCAGGACGCGGCTCCTACGGCCAAAGCGGGAGAAAACTATATTGCTGCACCGTCTAGTGATGGTTCGCCTGGTTCAAGATCAAGAACAAGCGCATGGTATCCTAGCTTGCCAGCAAGCATGTACTGGCTGGCACCTTCACATGAATTGCTCTTTGCTCACGGATCTTATGTGAGGTGCCGCTATGACGGCATCGGTTCAAAGCGTCTGCTGCACGTACTGCAGCGCTGGTGACAAAGCACTTGTCATGGCTTTCACCAGCAGGCACGAGCGGGCACCAGCAGGCATCCATTTAACTGCCGCAGTGGCTTAGTGGTAAACATCCCCTATGTGTGCAAAGGAGACTGGGTTCAAATCTCGGTGTTGCAGGAAACCAGCCTATTCTTCAGATGCGCAGAGATGTCCCGTGGCCTGACGCTTGGCCATTGCGGGACATCACACTTGGAGTAGGCTGTTCTTCCCAAACTAGAGGGCGTCCACACCTAATAGATGCTTTGAGATGCGATATGTGAAATTACTACCATGGGAACACCCCAGAAGCCCTTATTGGTGGCCACAGGGTTCACTCAGATTTACAGTGTATAGGCTCCTTCCCTACAAAAGGTCACCTCTAAAGAAAGCCAAGCGTAACAAAGAGGGATTGTTGCACTCATTTGAATAATGTGTGGTAGCACGATTTTAAAGTTGCAGCTGAAGCGGCCACTCGACCACAGCACCACAACTAATGCCCAGTCTCGGATGCTGGATAAAAACAAACGTCATGTTTTCATTGAGCAGCTCTTATTGGACTGACCGGACAAGAAAGTTTTGCCTTTTCCTTTCCTGTTCTTTCCAGCAGCCACCATTCCCATTGAGATACTCTTGGTATATATTAGGTATACACTGTATTTTCCAGACTGTAGTGTGCACCCAGTGTACAGACCACAGCAACCAATATAGCTCTTAAATAAATAGTTTTCTTTTAGATAGCCTGCACCTGCTGTATAGTCCATAGGGACTAACCGGTATACAGCAGAGAAGCAAGCTTTGGCCAAGCTGGTGTCCTGCACTACCGTGCCTTCTCTCATGCTGGAATTTTCCTCAGATGTTCCAGGAAAGCAGCGCACATCCACAGACCTTTTTCATTGACATCAAAATTTTTTGCCACTGCTAGATTGGACTTTAGTTCTTGTGCTTTCTCGACGACACTGATCTTGAACGATGCTGTGAAGGCTTTGCATCTTTTTGCTGTCGTCACAAGTGTTCCATGTTTTGCGCATAAATCCGTGGCACATTTTGTACTGAGATTTCGTGCGTGTGCTCACAAGTCAAATTACTCAAAAGCAGCCACTTTACAGATTGTGAGCAGCATTCACTTGCGCATCACAAGCTGCCTTTATGGGCTGGAAATATTGCTCAGGTGCAGCGACACTGATTATGCAGCCGATCTCTCTGTGTTTTAGCACAAGAAAAATTTGTCGGCACAGTGTGTACTTGTTTTCTACATATATGCTTCCAACCTTTAAAAAAAGAAATCTTGCATATTCTCTACTCCGCAACATTTTAACTTTTAAGCTTCCATAATTTGCAAACTATGGTCCAGAAGTACAGCATATATTCTTCGCATTTTTGTGGCCTGCAGGTTCATTAATATTCTTTTTTTCTGTAGCTCTCACCTGCTGCGATGGTATTGAAATTCAATGCACAGCTTGTATCGCACTTGTAAGGGAAAGGTGGTTTCTGTTATTTCGCATAAGTTTTTGTGCAAGTTGCTGGACGACCTTAAAAAAGACACGGTCACAAATCTGTCAGTGTTTGTGCATTCGTAAATAATCAAGGTGCAGCAGCTGCATAATTCTTCAGAGCAAATGCATTATTGCTCTGTACGATAAAAACGAAATAATTACACTGGCAAAATGCGAGCGTAAAAAGGAAGCGAGTGCTGCATCTCGGAGAGAGTGGTGGCTGCTGCAAAGAAGAGCAAACGAGAGAGAGAGACGAATCGTAAGTCTCATCCAGTCCCATCTTGGCCGCGCCATGAAACCCCTTTAATGGTACACTTACCGAAATGGTCAATGCTCGCACTTCAACATTCCCTGTGGATGCGACTGTTCTGATTCAGTCTAAAGCAAAGAGAGAAAGGGGCACCACACCATCTTCTGGTGATGCTAAGTGCAGGGCTGCCCCGTCCTGCGCTGAAGCAACACCCAGCTTGTGTCTGCTCCTCTTTCCCAGCCGTGGCTCCACATGGCGATCAATACGAGTGAATGCATATGGAGCCCCTGCTCCCTATCTTGGAGGTAATATACAGTGGGCGGAGCAAGTGGAGATGGCTGGTAACTTTGTGTGGGCTGTGTTCTCGGGTGCCTACTGTTAGAGGTCACATAATCTCAAGTTTCTGCGACACGGTAAAGCCAAAGGCAGCGTGAAAGGTTGGCTCCCCCTACTGCCGTTCTTTACCACGCCAGCATTGTGGCAGCGCGTGTTCACAGTCGTCGAGTGAGATCTGTTAGCCTATGTTCGCATGACTCCACGCTTTTGGATTTAATTGATGAAACAGTGCAGAATGTGATGTTGCAAACTTTGCAAGTGGACTCCCCCCCCCCCCCCTGCTTCGTGCCAAATGGGAAATGCATACGCTGGGTAGACGTGGTACACTTAACATGTTTGTCAGGTGGCAGGTTCCTGATATTAATGCTATTTGTGCCTTTCCTGCAATTTGTTTTTAGCCATAGCCAACTGCCAGGCTTGAGGACGGAGCTGTGAGGGCTGCGGTTATAACCATGAACTTGCTGCAGGTTGCAAACGACAGGTGGAGCTCTGCTTAATAATTATTTTATGTTCTGTCAGTAATGTTCCCATATTTTAATCTACCTCATCTAACAGTATGGTTAAATACATTGTATGCCTTTACCTTCACTAATGACGTGATGTGCGGCATCAGAACGAGTTATTGCACTCTACTTGGTGCAGCACCTCTCTGGGCTGAGTAAAGTGATGAACTTTTTCAATGCCTTATTGAGGACTTTCAAAATGGCGTTTGTAGCATGATTGTAGGTAGCCGGAAATGCCACAAGTCGCATTGCATCAATTTCACTGTATATCGCTATTAGTCGTGCGTTTCAATGACCTCCCGTGGCCTCACAGTGCCCTCTCACAAACCTATTCGATCTAATTCTCTTTATTGATGAATAGCAGACTTAAGGAGTCAGTTTCATGGCAATGAAGCGGCTCTGTTAGCAAAGTATTGAAACAGCATAGGAATGGTTTGTATGTGAACAGCCGTGGCCCTGGTCCATTGTCTTTAAACACCGCCATGCTCCATGACATCAGTTCTAGTACAGTGCAGTTAAATATCCCTTATGTTTGGATTCCCTCATAGCTCGTTATTATTGAACTGAGGTAAGTAATGGCATTATCTTTTTGTTGCAGTGTCCAGCTGTGGCCAGAGGGCTGTCCAGCTTTTGCCCAGAATCTCCAACAAGCGAGACGAAAAGGAAACGTGGTTCTGCCACTATGACTGACAACAAAAGGTTAGTTTTGTATTTGGAGGAGGCATTGTGATGCTCAATTATGCAGTACTTTTTCTATTTTGAGTGCTACAATAAAAACATGGAAGAAATAATTAAGCAGGACATAGCACAATGAAACCATTAAATGGGTTGTTTTAGGCTACAAGCACAGCCATTGTATTGTAAGTTACGCACTGAAATAAAAATATTAGAAATTGTTCAAATAATATTCTGTAATAAGCTGCATAATTAGTACGTACAAAAGGTTACTCTGGTTGCGTAAGGAGACAGATTACCAAATAATGTAGGTCTCATAATCTTATGTCGGGCCACTTCTTTCTTTAACAGCTCGGCGAACGTTAGCTGGGATGCCCTGTGGGTGTATGTATGTGGGCGTGTGCATGTTTTATGTACAGTTCATTTCTGCTATAGTTTTATTTTCTTGCTCTTAAGAGACAAAACCTTATGAGTGAAAGCCTTCCTTTACGGCCTTGACTGCAAGTTTTCTTGCTAAACTGCCGGAGATGAGTGTGCATGAAGTACTGTACTTATTTAATTATAAGGTGGTCACAGTTATAAGATAAGAGTACTGTTAGGGCACCCAAGAAAAAGAACATAATTATGCACACTAATATAAGGCAATGTAGAGTAGCGCATGGATTATTCAGACTGTGTGGGGATTGCCCGAAATACGAAATAACCGGAAGCACCCAGAGCAGTCGGAAGCATTGGTGCGGTTAGATGCGAATATCACCTTGAGGTGCAACTTACTTCTTGGCAGTGCGAATATCACCTTATGGAGTGGATTTACGGCAGCCTACGCTGCACTAGCTTAAGCCCACACTATATGTATTCTGGGTGTCTCAGCTAACTAAAGCCAGAATTAGCTAACTTTAGCCAGAGTTAAAAAATATGTAGCGGGACAGAATCAAGGTAACATTGTTCGCTGTCGCTTGGAGATACAGAAATAAGTTTTTTTCATTATGTCTAATTAGATAATTATTCTAATTAATTACTTTTTCAAATATTACAGTTAGATTAGAAGTGTTGATGAAAAAAAAATTAGAGCGACACAAAAGCTCGATTGCTACACAGCAGGCCGCTCGAGGCACTTTATGTGTATTCACGGGCTTCTTTCACGGTTGGAAAAACATTTATGTAGCGTGTATTGAGCAATAGATAGCTGTATTGAGAATTTTTCGTGTTGCTCTACAATTTTCTTATTGGAGCCTTTTATCTAATTATAATATTTGACAAATTGATTGATTAATTAGGACTAATTATGTAGCTAAGTAGAATGAAAAACAATCTGAATGTCTCCAAGTGACGGCAAACAACGATACCTTTGTTCTGTGCAGCTACATGGCATTCACATATTTTTAAACTCTAGCTGAAGTTAGCTGGAACACCCTGTATATAACTTATGTGGGATGCCCCATGTAACTTTAGCCAAACATCACTGCTTGACCGTGACGAGCCAAGTAGAAAGCAGACATGAAAGACAATCACAATGGAACAGAAGGCACCTATCTAAAGGCATTTGGTTCAGGTTCTAATAGAGTGTTTTAGTTTGACATTTTTATGCTCCGCTCAGCAGGAGCAGAAGCACGAATGTACATGCCCTGTCCACTTAGCCACGAATGGACTAATGGAGTGAGAAACGCGGTCTGCATACAAGCTGCCTAAGCGGAGTGTCACAGCAGTCTTTCGCTAGTGAGGGTGGTCTATACACGGGCTTTCCCTCGCGCATCCGTCGAGCCACCTTGCTTGCCTCACTCTTTCTGAGATGGCTGCCTCCAGTCAGGCATTCTCAACCATGCCGTCCATGTCAACCACGCCTCTATGTTCATCTGCACAACACAAGGAACGCAAGTGATTTTGCATAGATAAAGGTTTGCTGGAAGAAGTTGCGCGTGCCGACCCGTTGGAATACGCTGTAGTGTGGGTGGATGCGCTGCAAAATATGGTGCACGCTGTGCAGTGTGTTGGCATCAGAGAGGATTGCATTGGATACTGAATGCAAGCTCGCTGGCTATCACATGGCATTTCCCAAGTCAATGCTTTATTTACACTAGATAATATGGACCAGTAATGCATTACAAGCACATGTCTAGTTACTTCATGGACAAATAAATTATATATATTTGCTTTACTTTATAGAAGTGACCATTGGAATTTTTTTATTACAGCGAAGCTGTTTATGGCTAGGGTTCCGTGAAGTTTTCATGTTTGAGAGCAAAATCTATCGTCATCAACAATGGCTCGTACTCTCCTAATCAGTCATCATCAGCAACGACTCGTATCCTCCAAGGTTGTTTATGGTTAGGGTTTCGTGAAACGTGCAGCGAGCAAAAACTACCATCATCAGCGATGGCTCGTACCGCCTGAGCAATGCAATGGCTCATCCCTCTCTTGCTGCTCTTGGTTGGCCGTGTGCATCATGACGTAGTGTACACTGAACTGATCAAGGAATTGTTGGATATCCTCGTAAGTGATGTGTGTTAGTGCTTCATGCACTTCATGGTACTTCTGCTTGAGCAGTTTCTACGTCTTGACTTCCTTGGGATTTCCAGTTGGAGGCAAGGGAAATGTGTTCATGTGGTAGGAACACATTTATTTTCTTGATCGGTGCTAATGTGTTCCTTTGTTCAGTATTCTGTGCCACCTCTGTGTCGTGTGCTAAACAGCTTCGCTGGTCATCCACCTTCACATGGTGGAATGGCTCATGAATTCTTTTTGTTACACTACCCTGAATTCGGCCATAGGGCGCTGCAACTACAAAAGGTCTGCTTCGTTAAACGCATAACTAAAACTTGAAACTCGCTCGCCACTCCGCTTGGCTTAACAGGGCAGCTCGGAGCAGACCATAAGGATGCTCAAGTATAATGCTCTAATAAGTCACGCATTGCACAAAGATTCTTTTGTTGTTTTCAAATTTTATTGCATGTGTAGTCATGTACCGTTCTGCAGGCCGCAAAGCCATCATCTTATTTCCATGTTTGCAGTTGTGCAGCCCATTGGGCATACATTGCAGCAAATGGCAACATGGGATATAACAAAGTAATGGATGTAAAGTAATTTCGCCATGTAGTCTCCCTTCACCTTTGTTATAATGAGGTTTGAGTATATTGTTATGCTCCACAACAAATCTTCCCTGCTGCAGGATTCCTGACAGCATTGGAGCATGCATCACCAAGCTAGGAGGCAAGGATGCGACTGCTGGTTCCTGGGAGTGCCACGTGTGCCAAAAGACTTTGTGCTCCAGATGGTACCTTCGTGCTCACATGAGGATGCACTCGGGCACAGAGTTGCATGCTTGCACCATGTGTGGCAAAAAATTCGCCGTGAAAGGGTCTTTAGTTATGCACCTTCGTGCGCACACTTGTGAAAAGCCCCACAAGTGTTCTCTGTGCCCGGCGGCATTTGCACACAGAGCCAATCTGAACAAACATGTCCTGACTCATAGCGGGGTGAGACCACACGAGTGCGAAAAGTGTGGTCGGAAATTTAGTGCGCGATCGCATCTTGTGACTCACACCCGTACTCACACTGGCGAACAGCCCTGGGCCTGTGAAGAGTGCGGCAAGAGGTTCTCTGTCCGGTCCAACCTGGTAAGCCACTTGCGGTTGCACAGCGGAGAACGACCATACGTCTGCCACTTGTGCCCAGCAACTTTCTCGCAAAAGGGTCACCTCACCACTCACATCCGTGCGCACACACAAGAAAAACCGTACGAGTGCCGCCTTTGTCTGAAGAAATTTGCTCGGCATGACAATGTTATGAGCCACATGCACAGGGTACACTATGCAGAGAATCCCAGTGCAGAGATGGTGGCAAGTGAAGTGTCTCTCTCACCGAGCAGCACCTCGATGCCGTGGCCAGGAACGATTCTTAGGACGTATAGCCGAGTGGGGAACCATAACCTCTGCGATCGTGTAGGTGCAGGCGATGCACAATAGGGAGACTTTGGACATGCTGTCAAAACACCTGTGCTTAGCTGCATATTCTGTCGTTTTCGTTAGCTGTTCCTTGAGACTGTTAAACTTCACTTTGTGCTGCCTTATCCCAAGGCCTATGATGAACGTGTCGCGTAAATGTTTTTGCTGTTTAGGCATTCTGTAGAAGCCACACGTGATTTTCTTGCTGCCGATAGCCACAAATCCTGTAGTTTAACTTTCTTTTCTTTCTTTTTGAGGTATACTGTATAGACTCGTGTAAGCGCCGCTGGCCACACCTTATTTTTTCATAATTCTGGCGAGGTGCGCCTCTTACAGGGGACTAAACCTTTTGGTGAAAATGGAGCCGCCCCAGCCAGCAACTCGTACAGAACTCAGATCCATTGCACCAGAGTTGCTAACGTGCAGATTTCGCCATCTAATAGCGACTTGAGAAAATGTGCAGCGCGCGACATCAGGCCACAAAATGCGATGGCTTCTCCTTGTTGAATTTCGTTCACAAATTCTGGGCTGCCAAATTGGGGGTACTGCCCTTACACGAGTCTGTATGGTATTGTTCATTTTTTTTTGTGGAAAAATGCCCATAAAACGAATACTTTTGTCAGTTATTATAGAGAAAATGAGTTGAGAAATACATACTTATGGATGAAATGCTAAATTAATAAGATATTCTATCCACCAGGCTATGTGACTGACTATGCGACATCCTGAATGTGGCAAGATTTTAATATATTAAGTATAATTAAGCATGTGTCACATTAGATCCGATCCTTCTGCAATAAGACTGCAATTGAAGTGCAGTCCTTTTGTAATGAAATGACAGCAATTGAAGTGGTGGATTTGAAAATGTGCGCCTCGGTCCCCGTGCTCTTTGGCGGGGCCAAATAGTTTGGCTGCGCACATGGCTGTTGTATGAGTGCCATGAAACATTATGACTGCAGCAGGATCGACCAGCTTTATGGAGCAGCAGAACACTGCTAGGTATTCTCTGGCCGCTGCAGACTGAGTGCCTAGGGACACCTTGGACGTTGCCAAGCTTCGCCTCGGCCTCAGTCGCTGCTCTCAGCGATCCTGCTCGGCCCAAGCTGCACCTTCACGTCCATCGCTGTTGTACCGAGCCTGGGCTTCGCCCAGCTGCCAGTGTCCTGTCGTTGGGCTTCGCCCTAGCCTGCGTCACTGTACACAAACCGTGCGGGAACTGAGCTGCAGAGCCAGGTCGTGGCTTGCCTTTGACTAGGGTGTCAAAACAACATGTTTTTTGTTGTGCTTTTAGTTTTGTGTCACTGAAAAAAGTTCCATTTCTTTTCCGGAACAAAAAAAGAAACATCAGTAACAGTTCATAACGGTTTTGGTTCGCGTGCAAAAATTTTCGAAGCAATGTAACGATAAAAACATGGTACTTATATTTTTCCATAAGTGAGTTATAAATTTGGAGATCATGCTCAGTGCCTTGAGTCAAGGCACAAAATAATAAATAACATTGCGGTTACGTTTTTACTTAGGTCATAAATATCCTTTCTTTTCGTTTTTCGTTTGGTTCTGTTCCGACACGCTGGCTTTGACAGACCCACAGTGCCCTGGCCTCAGTGACTTCTATAGCTATTTTCCAGGGCGAAGCTTATATGAGAGACGATTGCGGCAAGTTGGGTGCGTTGGTAAACTTGCATAATGGCAAATACTAAGCACCACAAAAAAGACAGAGACTAAGAAATGAAATAGACGTAACAGCATCATGCAGGGCTCCTAGAAATTGCTAGTATTTTGTCATCCTCTAAGAGAAATGCATTGTCTTCTTTTTGTTCTCATACTGTGCTGCCATCATGTTATGCCTGCACCACTATGCCTTTCATTCTATCCTCTGTAGGCTGACCATATCACTCAGCTGGCGTGTAATATTATTTCAGCATTCAATGCTTTCCTCTTGCAGTTGTAGTCTCCCTACTACAGTTGAGAGGAGGGCATTTCTTTCAATTTCTCAAATAGAAAGAAGCCGCCAAGGAAAGTGTTGTGTTCAAATTCATTTTCTTAATACATACAGTGAACTTATGGGGGGGACATGGGTCTTAAAAATGGAAAATTGTGAGGAAAAATATATTTTTGAAAACTAATTGTTTCAGCATCTGCAATGCCTAATCTATTGTGTCAAAATTATTTGCCCAGAAACGCACCGCAAGTGTAAAAAGTGGTGACAAAGGAGCCCAAAACTGTGCAGAAACGCCGAAGTTCACAGGGCTATATCTCATCTTTGCTACTGCTGAGTGCTGCCATTTGGCATCATTCGAAAACTCAAATTTCCGCCTTTCAGTTCCCCACATTCTCGCCTACTATGACCGCACAGGAAAAGCACAAACTTAAAGCAACCAGGGGCCAGTCTGATGAATCTCGTGATGCATGCTGGAGGTGCCTTCTGACTGGCTTTTCCTATGGCAACTAGCACCTTGACACTACCAACACACAACTTGCCTGCTAAGCTAAGCCTGTCAGGGCCTGCTTCAAAAACTGTTGATCTGTCTTTTCCTTACTGATCACATTGCAAACATAAGCGGCAAATTGACCCTCTCAAAAAAGTTTGAAACTGGCCACGTACCTACGGGAAGTGAAGCAGAAGCCGTCTCCACTTCCTCCACTCCACTCCACTTCCGAAGTAGTTTTACTTCGAAGACCGCAGGCGATGTGCCGTTGCCTACTCCCACGCGTATCGCACGTATGTGGGTTTGTGTTGTCTCATTTCAGATCCTGTTACGAGCCTATACGTGTGCCTAATGTCAACATTGGCAGATGGATTTTTGTGTATTCTTATTGTGTGTAATTTATGAATTATTTATAATTTATGTGTGTAATTTATGAAGCTTGAAGTGTATATTTTCCCAGGTATTACAACATAAGCTGTTATAGGCTCATTCCTACAGCCATTTCAGGTGGCGATGGTGTCCGCCGCCGCTGCCAGTGCCCATTGTCCGTGCAGCTATTGCCGGGAATGAGACAAAAAAAAAATGCCCAGTTCTCACCGGGATCGAACTCGAACCGGCTGCGCGGTAGGGAGCTGCTCTGCCACTGAGCCATGCTAGCGCTTGCTAGCATTCCGAGGGAAAATCCCGGCCACGGCGGCCGCATTTCGATGGGGGCGAAATGCGAAAACACCCGTGTACTTATATTTAGGTGCACGTTAAAGAACCCCACGTGGTCGAAATTTCCGGAGTCCTCCACAACGCCGTGCCTCATAATCAGAAAGTGGTTTTGGCACGTAAAACCCCATAATTAATTAATTTAATTTAATTCCGTGGGAAAATACCCTATAAACGCGTCCTAGCGCACAAGGAGAAATTTAATGCGATATGCGCACTGCGTATAGCGTCGATACATGCGCTTTCTGCATTGCATTTGCACATTATCACACCAGGTAGAGCGCCATGTAGCAGATGCACAGGTAGCTGTACAATGCAGTTAAATAACGTTTGAGGGAGAAAAAGAAGTTTGAGGAAATGTATACAAGAATGCTAGAAAAAAATGTACATTGTGTGCCTGATTAAATCAAGCTGGCTAGATTACTATGTCCTTGCCGCGTTTCAAAGGGGATGCCAATAAATCGTGATCACTAGCATCGTATCATGCCACTTGCCTTGCCATGTGAGATGTGTGCTGCGTAGCGTCTGTTGTGTGCCCTTTGCATATTGCAGTTACATAATACACCAGCTGGCATGCCATGTAGCAGTTGCATAGTGACACGTGTACTTGTTTGTCTTTATTCGGCAACATGTTTCACCGCCTAACAAATGTTATTGCACAGCGCAGGACGCGCCTGCATGTATCGGAAGTTTCTGGAATGTTATCGATGCTTCCATCCGCTGTCTGTGACCGAACCGTGTGTGATCTGATTGCATGTGTGCGCGACGGGAATAATGTAGAACTTTGTGCAAGGCACGCGGGTCCCAGCGATTGCTCTGGAACATTCGACGACTAATGCATAAAAGCCGACGCGCTTGACCCGCTGATCAGGTTTTTCGACGATCGCCGAGTGTATTCGCCGCCATCGTTCTTAGAGTGTAGCCTGCTTTTGAGGGCACAAGTTCGCCCAATAAAAAGCTAGTTTCGTTAATCAAAGTTTTGCTGCCTTCTTCACCGTCACTACCACGTGACATCTGGTGGAGGTGCTTTACGTTCATGTACCGGATGCCCGACAAGCCGTAATCCAAGTCCGGACCGCAAAGACAACACCAACGATCGTCCCGCGGAACATCGAGCAAGCCGCCGGCTACAGCAGCTGCCCCCGAAACACGGTCTTCTACCAGATGCAATCAAGAAGACAGTACAAGAAGATCGTCCAGAGACGACCAAGAACACATCCCCAATGGCAGCCGCAGCAGCCCCAATAATTCTGCAGCAGAATTATTGGGCCGCTGCCAGAATTATTGGGGCTCAAATGTGGAACCGACGTTCCGCGGTTCCACATTTGAGAACCCGGAAAGCTGGCTGGAGACGTATGAGACGGTCGCTACGTTTAACAGCTCAGACGGTGACAAGAAGCTGCGACATGTCTATTTCGCATTGGAGGACGCCGCCAGGACGTGGTTCGAGAATCGAGAAGCCACCTTGACGACGTGGGACCTGTTCCGAAGCGGCTTCTTACAGACATTTACAAGCGTCGTGCGGAAAGAGCGAGCCCAAGCTCTACTGCAGACCAGAGCGCAGCTGCCGAATGAGACGATCGCAATCTTCACTGAGGAAATGAGCCGTCTGTTCCGCCACGCCAACCCGGAAATGTCCGAGGAGAAGAAAGTCCGCCTACTGATGCGTGGTGTAAAGGAGGAACTTTTCGCCGGAATGGTTAGAAGCCCACCGAAGACCGTCGACGAGTTTTTTCGTGAGGCGACGAGCATCGAGAAGACACTGGAAATGCGGAACCGGCAATTCGACCGCCGCACGAACTCGACAAGCTACGCCGGAGTTCAATCACTGGCCACTGACGACCTGCGCGAGACCATCAGGGCAGTCGTACGAGAGGAGCTTCAGAAGATCTTCCCTTCATCGCCACCTCAAATGGCCTCAATCGCCAAAATTGTCAAAGAAGTCCAGCGATCGCTCGTAGTTCCCGAGGTGCAACCTCGAAGTAGAAGGCAGCTTCGAACATAATGTTGTGCAATTGTAACTAAATAAAAGATGCAGTGTATTGTGAGTGACTTTTTGGTTTGATACCGTGTTTCTAGTCTATCGTGTATTGTTTATGACAGAGCGTTTGCTTATGTATCGTGTTGTAAGTCATCTAGTTTCTTTAAATTTTATTTTGTGTTTTCATGCCCACTAATTGCGTACAGTCCTTGAAATTGTTATTTGAGAATGAACTTCAACTTTGTGTCTTTTCGTTACCTGTTCTCAACTTTGTTTCTTTCTTTCAGTACTTAATTTGCTGATCTTTGGCGTATCTTGTAAAACTGATTTCTTAAACTGAAATCGTGTTTGATTCCATTGCTTGCGATTATACCTGTTTTTTTATGTGTCTTGTCCGCTATGCCTTGTAACGGCTTCCTGCGCCTTTTGTCAAGCTGTTCTAACAGCTTTTAGCCAGGAAGCCGTGTAGATGCTTCTGGGAAATAAAATTGAATTGAATTGAAAAAACACAATCATGTCAACCCCAGCCAGAAGCAATGACCTACGCCGCCGTCGCCCGCCGTCAAGGTCCCCCTCTGCGAACGCGCCAGGGCCCTGTAACGCCGTCGACCACCGCCGCCGCCGCCAGCGCGCTCACCCATCGCCCAGCGCACCTACTCGAGGAAGACGGACATTTGGCGCGCTCCCGACCACCACCCGCTCTGCTACCACTGCGGAGAAGCGGATCACGTCTACCGACGATGCCCATACCGTGAGATGGGAATGCGAGAGTTCGCCGTCAACGCTCCGCGCCCGCAGCAAGGTGAACGCCCTCGCGATATCGCCGACTAACACCGATAGCCACTACTAGTAACACCGATAGCCACTTACTACAAACTGACCTGGATGCAATAAGTGCATGGTGTTCTAATTCGTTAATGCCATTAAATATTTCCAAAACTAAACTCATGTCTTTCACCAATAGGCCACGAATTCTAACCACCTACTCCCTTGATAACAACCCTGTGGAACTCGCAACTACTTACAAGTACCTTGGCATCAATCTTCAATCAAACTTATCATGGAATAATCATATTAACCTTACCCTTGCCTCTTCAAATCGTACTCTCGGACTTATTATGCATAACTTAAGAGAAGCCCCAATGCATGTTAAAAAACTAGCATACACAACATTAATCCGTCCTAAACTAGAATACGCGTCTGCCATCTGGGATCCCGAACAAATGTATATCATAAGTAACATCGAAGCCTTGCAAAACCGTGCTGCGCGATTTATATTTTCAGATTATTCACGTTACACCAGTGTCACCGCGTTAAAGAATAAAGCTGACTTGGACAACTTAGCACTTCGCCGTAAAATTTCTCGCCTAACACTTTTCCATAAGCTTTATCACCATCCATCACTTCACGATGATTTCTTTCAGTCACCAACAGTTATTTTTCCACGCCGTGACCATCCATACAAAGTCAAACGCATTAACTGCCAGTCATCCCATTATGCATCTTCGTTCTTACCACGCACAATAACTGAATGGAACGCCTTACCATCAGTCATTGCTACGGAACCAAACTTGACTAAGTTTCAACATTTAATTCGCTCACGACTTGTCGACTAATCGTATTATTATTCTTTTTTGGGACTTTTACAGTGTTTTTCGATATCTGTTGGTGTTTTTTAGTGCAGTTGCCTTATGTTCTCCTAATATGTACTAATGTTTTCTCTGTAATAATTGTGACCTAATTATCTTGTATATTAACTATGTTTCACTGTATTATTACTTCTGTTAACCTCTCTTGTTTTTAGTATGTACAAACTACAACCAGTGCTTGTGATTGACCCCCCCCCCCATGTAATACCCTCGTAATGAGGG
This sequence comes from Dermacentor albipictus, assembly GCF_038994185.2. Lineage (NCBI taxonomy): Eukaryota > Metazoa > Arthropoda > Arachnida > Ixodida > Ixodidae > Dermacentor > Dermacentor albipictus. Next base: position 27,899,658 of record NC_091828.1, on the reverse strand, counting down.
CCTTTGGGGGTATTTTGAATAAATAAATAAATAAACTACCTCGCCGCTACTCAGTGGAGCTCTCGACGACCGTCCCGTTCGCCATCACCAGGCCGCTACCTGTAGCCGCAGCGCCGACCATTCAGTGAGCCAATATCCGAAAAACTAAAAGCAGCAACCGATGGAGGTGCGGTTGCTGTTCGTCGAACTGACGAAGATAATCCGCCGACGACGAAGACGCCGAAGAAACAACCTCGACGACATAACGACACGCCGCCGTCCCGACGAAGACTGGAAGCAAAGAATACGCCGACGAAAAACGACCTGACGACGCCACGTACCAGCCGCAGGTCAAAGCGATGCAGCCGTGATCCGACGCCAAGACCTAACTGTAACGCAAGGCAAAGAACCACTGACCTCGACGGCCACGCAGTCACCGCCTTAGTAGACAGCTGGAGCCGATTAGTCCGTCCTGAGTGGACACATCGCTACCAGGTTGAAGAAAGTTAAGACTACGTGGGAAGGCCCTCAAATTCGGACCGCTGGAGGACACCTCATAACGCTGACTGGAATGTGCGCGGCAAGAATTACGATTCACGACCGGACTTACCCTGTCACCTTCGTTATCCTCCAACAGTGTTCACGAGACGTCATTCTCGACATGGACTTCCTGAACCAACACGGCGCAATCATCTACCTGAAGTCGAAGTTAATAACGCTGTCGGAAGATCAAGTGATACCGCCGGAGAGCCTTTCTAGTCACCGCGCCTTGAGTGTGTTCGAAGATCAAGTGAGCATCCCACCTCGCTCCAGCATTGTTATTTCGGTCGGCACCGAAACACCTGCTGACGTAGAAGGCGTCATCGAAGGCGACCATCGTCTACTGCTCGATCGCGAAATTTGCGTCGCAAGAGGAATCGCTCGACTGTGCGGAGGAAACACGAAAGTGTTGCTGACAAATTTCAGCCAGGAGTTCAAGCACATCAACAAGGGCACGACGATCGCATACATCGAGGAAATTCTGGAGACCAGCAATGCGTTTGTCCTCTCGGATTCTGCCGCATCTACCCCGACCACCGTAGTTGTCGAGCCAGACTTCGACATAAATCCAAGTCTCCCTGTGATTAAGCAGCAACAGCTCAGAAGTCCGTTTCGACGATACAAAGAATGCTTTTCGATGTCATCAAGAATTCGACAAACACCGGTCGCAAAGCATCGCATAATAACCGAAGAGTGCGCTCGACCACTACGCCAGAGCCCTTACCGAGTTTCGATGCGAGAACGTGAAGCTATTAGGCAACAAGTCGACGAAATGCTGCGCGACGACATCATCCAGCCGTCGAAAAGCCCGTGGGCGTCTCCAGTTGTTTTAGTGAAGAAAAAGGACGGAACCCTGCGTTTCTGCGTCGATTATCGTCGTCTGAACAAGATTACGAAGAAGGACGTATACCCCCTCCCACGAATAGACGACGCATTGGATCGGCTCTGCAACGCTAAATACTTCTCGTCGATGGACCTCAAATCTAGCTATTGGCAAATAGAAGTCGACGAAAGAGATCGCGAAAAGACCGCCTTCATCACCCCAGACGGCCTCTACGAGTTCAAGGTTGTGCCATTTGGACGGTGCTCGGCGCCTGCAACGTTCCAGCCCGTGATGGACACGGTTTTAGCAGGATTGAAGTGGCAGACCTGTCTTGAGACCTGTCTTGTTTACTTGGATGACGTTGTTGTCTTCGCCGGGAATTTCGACGATCACCTTAGGCGGCTCGCGACAGTACTAGAGGCCATTAGGTCATCAATGCTCACTCTGAAGCCGTAAAAGTGCTGCTTCACTTACGACGAGCTTCTGTTCCTAGGGCACGTCATCAGGAAATCCAGAGTACGCCCCGACCCGCAGAAAACAGCTGTCATCGCAAAGTTCCCGCAGTCCATCGACAAGAAGGCAGTGCGTACATTCCTTGGCATGTGTGCCTACTACAGGCACTTTGTCAAAAACTTTTCACGCATCGCTGAGCCGCAAACGCATCTAACCAAATCTGATGTCGAGTTCAAGTGGCAAACGCCGTAGGCCGACGCATTTCAAGAACTAAAATGACGCATGCAGTCGCCGCCGGTACTTGCACATTTCGACGAAGACGCCGATGCCGAAATACACACTGACACCTGTAGCCTAGGCTTCGGTGCCGTCCTAGTCCAGAAGAAAGACGGACACGAACGGGTGATATCTTATGCTAGCCGGTCGCTGTCAAAAGCGGAAGGCAATTATTCTACGACTGAAAAGGAATGCCTCGCCATCGTTTGGGCTACAGCAAAATTCCGCCCTTACCTATATGGGAGGTTATTCAAGGTGGTCAGCGACAATCACGCGTTGTGTTGGCTAGCTTACTTAAAGGACCCTTCAGGACGGCTGGCGCGGTGGAGCCTCAGACTACAAGAATACGACATCACTGTAACCTACAAGTCCGGACGAAAACACTCAAATGCCGATTGCCTGTCACGCGCCCACATAGACCCGCCGCCGCAAGATGACCAGGACGACGACGCCTTCCTTGGAATAACAAGCGCGGAAAACTTCGCTGAAACACAATAAGCAGACCCGGAGCTAAAAGACCTCGTCGAGTATTTGGAAGGGCACACCGACGTTGTCCCTATAGTGCATTTAAGCGCGGATTGTCTTCGTTCACGCTTCAAAACAACCTACTCGTGAAGAAGAACTCCTTACCAGTCCGCGCCAACTACCTTCTTGTTCCGTCGGCGCTGCGTCCAGACGTACTGGACGCCCTACACGACAATCCAACCGCTGGGCACCTCCGTTTCTCCCGGACTCTATCGAGGATACAAGAAAGGTATTACTGGCCGCGCCTGACCGCCGATGGCGCCCGTTATGTCAAGACATGCCGAGACTGCCAGCGGCGCTAGACACCACCGACGAGGCCAGCAGGATTACTGCAGCCGATCAACCCTCCTTACCGACCTTTTCAGCAGGCCGGGATGGACTTGTTGGGACTGTTTCCGACATCAACTTCCGGAAATAAGTGAATCGTTGTGGTGACGGAATATCTCACCCGCTTCGCTGAAACTAAAGCTCTACCGAAAGGCAGCGCAGCCTTAGTGGCGAAAGTTTTCGTCGAGAACATCCTGCTGCGACATGGTGCTCCAGAAGTCCTCATCAACGACAGAGGAACGGTTTTTACAGCAGAGCTCACTCAAGCCATTCTGCAATACAGCCAGACAAGCCACAGGAGGACAACTGCCTACCACCCGCAGACGAATGGTCTCACGGAGTGCCTGAGCAAGACCCTCGCCGACATGCTAGCAATGTACGTCGACGTCGAGCACAAGACGTGGGACGCGGTCCTGCCGTACGTGACCTTTGCATACAACACGGCGGTGCAAGAACCAACACAGATCACGCCGTTCAAGTTGGTTTACGGCAGGAACCCGACGACGACGCTCGACGCCATGCTGCCGCACGTCACTGACGAAGAGAATGTTGTCACTAGCTATCTCCAGTGCGCCGAAAAAGCCCGACAGCTCGCCCGCCTACGGATCAAGAACCAGCAGCGTACCGACAGCCAACACTACAACCTCCGACGACGCTTCGTCGACTACCAGCCCGGCGACCGTGTTTGGGTTTGGTCCCCGATACGCCGACGAGGACTGAGTTAGAAACTATTGCGACGCTATTTCGGACCCTACAAGGTTATTCGACTTATTGGTGCACTGGACTGTGAGGTCGTGCCACACGGGATTTCGAATTCACAGCGGCGCCACGCACGATCTGAAGTAGTCCACGTGGTGCGTCTTAAACCCTTTTACGGACGCTGACGAACTTCCTTATTTTGTTGTTTTCTTTGGTACGGGTGTTTTTCTTTATTACCTTCGCTTGTATGCAGCATCGGGTCGATGCTTTTTAGGAGGGGGGTATTGACACGTGTACTTGTTTGTCTTTATCGGGCGACATGTTGCACCGCCTAACAAATGTTATCGCACAGCGCAGGACGCGCCTGCATGTATCGGAAGTTTCTGGAATGCTATCGATGCTTCCATCCGCTGTCTGTGACCGAACCTTGTGTGATCTGATTGCATGTGTGCGCGACGCGAATAATGTAGAACTTTGTGGAAGGCACGCGAGTCCCAGCGATTACTCTGGAACATTCGACGACTAATGCATAAAAGCCGACGCGCTTGACCCACTGATCAGGTTTTTCGACGATCGCCGAGTGTATTCGCCGCCATCGTTCTTAGAGTGTAGCCTGCTTTTGAGGGCACAAGTTCGCCCAATAAAAAGCTAGTTTCGTTAATCAAAGTGTTGCTGCCTTCTTCACCGTCACTACCACGTTGGTAGCTGTCCGAGCTATATGGAGAAGTCTTGAGGAAGAAAGATTATGAAGATGTATAAATCTTGCTGGTATGAAAAACATGTATGACGTACCTGATTAATTCAAGCAGACTTGGTGACTGTTTTTCACCGTCCCGTTCCAAAGAAAATGACGGTAAATCATCACCATTACCGTCATGTGCCATTTAAAATGCGCGTCGCGTAGCGTCAATATCTGCAAGCTGTACATTGCAGTTACGTTGTATTCCACCAGATGTCCCGACATGTAGCAGTTGCATGTAGCTGGACTCGGCTAACTCAAGCAAGCTAGGTGACTTTTTGTCGCCATTCCATTTCGAAGGGATGCCAATGAAACATCATCATCATCATAACAGCAACGTACCATGCCACAGGTGAAGGGACATGTGCACCATGTAGTCTGGATACCTGTGTTTCCTCTTCGGTACATGTTATGGCGCCTACTTGCAAGGTACGAATCACTGCTGAAGATGCGAATCGTAGAGCTACGTGTGCATCTGCAACCAGGCAACATTGGGCTCAACAGACCATTGTGCAGAGAGCAAGGTAAGCTGCAGCTCACTGTCGACACCGGGCAGACAGTTCAGATCAATCTCGTCAGCACAGCTCGAGAAGACTTCGTGGCAAAGACCCTGTAGTGTGTGGTGCCAAAAATGCAGCTCTTATGCAGCCACTCCTCCAGCTTATGCTGTGACTGCCGCGACTGTGCTGCCTGTGCCGCGCAGGCCTGTGACTTTTATTAGCTTCACAGCGAAGCTGTACACCTCTACCCTCCAAGGAAATTTTCATGTCGTAAGCAAAAAACTCCCCATACGTGAGCCAATCCCAGAGATAGTGCAATGACGGGCCGACCCGCGGCGGAGGTGAAGCAGGCATTGAGCACTCCCCATCCGTGGGCCGAACCTGAAGATAGTGCAATGCCGGGCCGACCCGCGGCAGAGGTGCAGTTCGTCATTAAGAGGCTCACATTCACAGCTTCGCTGGTCATCCTTCACAGTATGAAAGGGCACTGAGCTATTGTGTGTGTGTGTGTGTGTGTGTGTGTGTGTGTGTGTGTGTGTGTGTGTGTGTGTGTGTGTGTGTGTGTGTGTGTGTGTTTCTAAAGTATCATTTTTTTAAGTCTCAAATTTTGGGTTCGGACCTTCTACTCACTCAATTTTTTTTTTTTGCCTGAATGCTCGTGAGTCGGAAAGTGCACAAGGACTATGATATAGTGTCTTAGGACACTGCAATGTTATTACTGTATAAATCACCAAGAATTCACATTTGTTAAGCTGTAACATTATAACTTCAGCTAACGTACAGATATAAACATCAAAATGCTAACTTGCCGTCTTTGAGCATCCAGGAACATACCCGCTTACTTTTAGCTTTCTTGTCGCAGTACATTTTTTCCAAGTCTCATCCAAAGTTTTTAACACAAGAAGAATTGCAACTTTTTTTTATTGGCATAGAAAAAAGCTGATTGCATATTTGTAACCAAACAGGATTGAACGTCTCCTGAAAGTTTCATGTGTCTTGAGCGAATAACAAAAATGTTTGTTCGGATGCCATGTCCCCCCTTATTTAGTGCTATTTGTTTTTTCTACTTTTCACAAAACGCAAATTTTGGGCACCATCCATTCAGGCATTGATATCTCGATACCAAGAACAGAGAGACCCGCCGTGGTTGCTCAGTGGCTATGGTGTTGGGCTGCTGAGCACGACGTCGCGGCATCGAATCCCAGCCACGGAGGCCGCATTTCGATGGGGCGAAAACACCCGCGTACTTAGAATGAGGTGCGCGTTAAAGAACCCCAGGTGGTAAAAATTTCCGGAGTCCTCCACTACGGCGTGCCTCATAATCAGAAAGGGGTTTTGGCACGTAATACCCCATAATATATTTTTTTAAGAACAGAGAGAACTGAAATTTCTTCTACAGAATAGAGCCTAATATGTACTTCGTGAAGAATAGTAAACAGACGACTTTGTTTTCGTTTTATAAATTAATTATTTTGTTGGATTTTCTGCCATATAGTTGCCACATGTTGTAGGCTTAAATTCAATGGGCTGTAAAATATCTATTAATGGATAGGTAAAAAAAGTGCTTGCTATACTTAATTCCTTACTCTTTCTGCTATCAAATCATACCTTGCAAATAACATTTTATTGTGTTATTTATTTTCCCTTGTGGCCTTAAACAATTGAAGTGAAATGTTCATTATCTTAGGAACTAATTGACCTACAGCAAAACTAAACATATTTGAAATTTGTGCAAAAATCGTGGTAAGGCTGGAAAGCTTCATTAATATTGATGAAAAAATGGGAACAATATTTCAATAGCAGTGGGGATTGTTAATGAAGTAGGCAGTCCAAATGTATGTGAGGTCTTGTCCAAGTCGGTGTACTCTAATGCCCCTGAGGGGGATGATATTGTGCAAGTTGCTCTTTAAACTTTGCTCCTTTATTCGGCGAATCTCTGTGCATTGAGCACTTGAGACCATTTCTTTTTCACGTTTTCTTTTTTCTTACTTCCTGCTTCTTGAGAAGGTGGTGGCAGCTTTAGTTTCTGGATTTGGCCAATTAAGTCACTGCAGATAATTCTGCTACATAGTAGTCATGTCAACTTCAACGATTTTATACTTGGTTTTTTCCATGATTTAGCACCAAGACTGTAAACAAAGTCGTTGCCTTGTCAATGTTCCAGTGGTGGATTTTTTTTTTGCCGAACAGCAAACTAAAAAGCGCCCCCTGTAACGTAATCCCCCTCCGGTGTAACACAGCCTTTCGTCTTTTTGTCTTCCACGTTGTTGTGTACTGCTCACATGATTCTTCTGGGGAAGTATTCTGTAAGAGTCCACCTAGTGGACGTGTCCATTTTATCTGCTGTTGAAGCTCTGGTTGGGTGGGCTTGGCTGCGCATCCACCGTAACCAGGCATCACAGCCAATCAGCACTTCAGCAGCAGATGAATGGACATGCCCACTAGGTGAACTCTTAAAAATGCCTCCCCTGGTATGCTCAAATCGGTTCTTGATTGCCTCCACGCCTTTGAAATTTGTCCCCTTGATGATCCCTTTCAGTTCGGGGTTTTAAAAAGCCACAGGAGGCAAAAGCAGTGGAAAAATGGAGTTAGTTCTGGTATGTCAATGTTCCTGCTTGCATTCATATCGGTAGTGCACAATATTGAAAAGCATGCAAAGAACGGAAGACACAAAATAGAGTGACAGGATGTGGCATGTACGGTAGGCTTAATGTAGTGGGAGAGAGCAAGAAAGAATGGGAACAACTCTCATAGGACAAGAATGAAAGCTGACTCTGTGTTGGCTACACAGATTGTAGGCAACAAATGGCACCTTCAGCCAGCCACACATTCACGCGCACTAGTAGAAACTACGACATTCCTTTAAGAATTTAGCGGGTAGGAAGCGACATGCACCACAAGTTCCACCGGGTCATTGGAGCAACCTGTTGACAACTTGTGTGCACCAAAGGGTCGCTACAATGAGCATCATCGTGTCCATCAGCCTGTCCAGCAGACTGGCTGCTTGGTGACGAAGTGCAAGTTACAGGCTCTTGCATTGTCAAGGGCTGGGTTGCCCTCAGGGGTTCCGGACCACAAAATGGCGCAAGGCGACAACGGCTATGCTGTAGCACTGCCCCTTTCTCCGTCTCCACAACTTAAGATCTCAAGTGTTCAGCTGGGTTCAGAACTGTAGTCTATTGATCAGGGTGTATCCAGACCTGGTCGCCTGTTTCCAGAGGCAGCAATGGTCAAGCCAGAAGGTTGCCATTGAAGTCCTTTTCCTGACACTTCTTGTAGACGGTATCTATATTGGCTACTTGATCTTAGGCCAGTCATGCTGGCTGAAGTAACCCTTCTCTCTTCGGTAGTGTTGTCCTCAATCGCTACCTCATGAGCGGCTGAGCATGAAGGTATCCACTGACACTCACTGTATCTCAGTTGTGGAGGTCAGGATAGGGGTCACTGGCTTTGAAGAACAGGTTATTGACTGTCTGGACCGTTCTTTCTGCCTCACCATTGCATTGAAGGTAATGAGGGCTACTTGTTGCGATATTGAACCAGCAGGACTTTGCAAAAGCAGTTACCTCATGTTGGGAAAAGGGTAGATCGTTGTTGGACCTGAGAAATTTGGGAATACATACCATGGCAAGCAAACAAGCTCTTTAGGACCTATATGAACAGACGAGCACTAGTTGTCGTAAGGTCCCTACTTCGGAGCATCATGATTTTTAGCGACAGCTAAAGTCTATTCATTCTAATGGAAAAGGTTCAAGACTTCCCATGGACTACCAGGAGTCATTGAGCATATTCATATTGTTTGCACTTGGAGAATAGTTCAGTGATATTGTAACAGCAGGGAACAGTATTGCCAGGTATGCCTGGCCACCCAATACACTCACGGTGTACACTCACGGTAATAGCTGACACTTTGGTGCTCTTCAGGGTATCAACACGGATGGTCTCGATGCAAGAGAGACAATGATTCGAGTGCTTTTGATGCGAACGCCATCAAATATGGATATCTCATTAGCAGCTGGGCCATACTTTGCAAGTGATGCGTAAACTTGTTTTTTGGAAGCCACCCACTTAAGGTCAGGGTCTCGGCTTCGCCATCAGTGCTATGCGCCTTCCTCAAGTCCTATAGTGCCTCGGAACTGTAAGTGACAGCTTCCGCAGCTAGAAGTCCCAAAGTGTCTTAACCTATTCGGTGCTGTCCAGGAGAGTGTTTGCAGTGGCAAGCAGCTTTCCTGGAACATAAAGCACAGAGAGCCAGTAGTGCAGTAGTTTTAAGCGAAGCCTTTGTATTCTGAGAGGAAGCATGTTTAGTTTCATTTTTTTGCAAACAGTAAGGCAAGTGGCTTGTGGTTTGTTTCCACCTCAATGTTGTTGTGCAAGAACTCGTTGAACCGTTGCACAGCCAGGGCCTCCTGCTTAGTTTGACTAACACTGCTCAGTGGACATCATGGATGTGGAAGCAAGATCCACTTTTCCCCTGAAGGTTCAGCATGTGGCAGTACTGCAACGAGGCAAAAAGAAGTAGCATCGGTTTAAATGTTGGTTCAGTAAGCAGGGAGGTATTTTGCCATGCGCCAGTTGAATGCAAGCAGTTCTTTTACCTTTTAGAAGATGACTTCCTGTTCATGGTACCACATCAGAAGGACTTGCTTGGGAGCCATAGCATCAGAGGAAGGCACGAAGTTCCAGTCATAATGGTGACATTTACAGCAGACAGTTCTTTTAACTGATTCCGCTTTGCCATGGTTGGAATAATGTGCTTTGTAAGCCTGCTAACCCAAAAAGGTTGTAAAGCAAACTAAAAAAGTTGAAGCCACCCGTGAACCTGCCTAAGTAGACAATCTCTGACGGTGCGTCTCTGTAGCCGAGAGTGGGAAAGAACAGCTTCAGCATCAGTCATTGGCTAAGCTGACAGGTTGGCTTTGTTGAACTGAGCAAGATCGTTGAAGAAAACAGGGAAGACACTGCACCTCTGGCAGAGACTCAACTTGAAGAAACTGGTATCACCTCCAGTTACCATGAAGGGTAAAGGCCTGAAGAAGAAACCTGAGTGGCAAGGTTATAAGCCCGTTCCAGCGAGGGACCAGCTCCGAGATGGCAACAAGTCCTTAGCAAAAGGGTCTGCGACTGACAACTAAGGGCTTCTTGGCATACCTGTCTACTACAGCGCTGTGATTTCTCCTGTTCTCTTCACCTTTGCATTGTGGTGTTTGAGAGGTAGTAGAAGAGAGAAAACTGGGATGGCAAGTGAGATTAGTCAGAGTGGAGATGGTCATAACAATGAGGAAAGATTTCATTTATCATAGGAACAAGTGCAATATAATCTGAGGATAGCAGCAGATTGCCACCGATCTCTGTAACTCGACCTCGAACTATCAAGGGTACACACTAAGGTGCCATCACGAGAACAGGCCTTGAGAGGCACCGACTTTAAGGGGTTTCCGAATGGTGTCGATACTCAGAATTATGAGCTGAAGCAGTTCCTAAATTTCCTAGTGATTCTAAGTTCCCTTTATGGTTAGAGTCAGTTTGGAGTGTCCAAGAGGCCTACGTTGTGCTGGAGCACTTTTTGAGTCGGATCGTGTTCCCGATGATCGCTGAGCGGATGGAGTACCTTTCTACTAGGCTAACTGCAGCGCAACATTATTCATGATTATAAAAGTGTGAAGGAGTAAGTGCTAAAAGAGCTGAAAGTATCAGCAGCGGAACATAAAAGCAGATGCTTCAGTGCATGAAAGCACAACATGGAAACTTGGAAAAGTTTTGCTACCCGACTGTGAAGCTACCTCAACTTTTGCGTAAACTCCAGGGACATAATACGTACAATGAGCTACTGAACCTTTTCGTAGTTAATCAGCTGAAGACAGGCCTGTTCGGGTAAGTGTTCCTTTTCCTATCCTTCTCTCCAATCTTCATCTTTCTCTCTTGCTTTCAGTATTTCCTGTCTACTACTCTCTTCTGTATTCTGATCTTATAGGCAGTGAAGGTTAACCCTGTGTGAGTATACAACCTTGCTCGTGTCATATTCGGTTATAGTGGTAACTTACCGCATTCATTTGCAGGACCTGTTTTTACCAGTCCGGTGTGTCCCTTTGAAAGGCTCCACGGTGGGTGGCTGGCATTACTGCTAAAAAGTACATGTTCACTTAGGGCTAGTTTCTTACCCCCTACTCCCTGATCGCCCCTGGAAAAAGATTTCAAATTTTTTGTGACCAAACAAAGATTTTCCCCCATCATCATCATCATCAGACTAGTAACGTCCACTGCAGAGCAAAGGCCTCTCCCATACTTCTCCAACTACCCCGGTCATGTACTAATGGTGGCCATGTTGTCCCTGCAAACGTCTTAATGTCATCCGCCCACCTAACTTTCTGCCGCCCCCTGCTACGCCTCCCTTCCCTTGGAATCCAGTCCGTAACCCTTAGTGACCATCGGTTATCTTCCCTCCTCATTACATGTCCGGCCCATGCCCATTTCTTTTTCTTGATTCCAACTAAGATGTCGTTTACCCGCGTTTGTTCCCTCACCCAATCTGCTCTTTTCTTACCCCTTAACGTTAAACCCATCATTCTTCTTTCCATAGCTCGTTGCGTCGTCCTCAATTTCAGCAGAACCCTTTTCGTAAGCCTCCAGGTTTCTGCCCCATATGTGAGTACTGGTAACACACAGCTGTTATACACTTTCCTTTTGAGGGATAGTGGAACCTGCTGTTCATGATTTGAGAATGCCTGCCAAACGCACCCCAGCCCATTCTTATTCTTCTGGTTATTTCAGTCTCATGATCCGGATCCGTGGTCACTACCTGCCCTAAGTAGATGTATTCCCTTACCACTTCCAGTGCTTCGCTACCTATCGTAAACTGCTGTTCTCTTCCAAAACTGTTAAACATTACTTTAGTTTTCTGCGGATTAATTTTCAGACCCACCCTTCTGCTTTGCCTCTCCAAGTCAGTGAGCATGCATTGCAATTGGTCTCCTGAGTAACTAAGCAAGGCAATATCATCGGCGAATCGCAAGTTGCTAAGGTATTCTCCATCAACTTTTATCCTCAATTCTTCCCACTCCAGGCCTCTGAATACCTCCTGTAAACATGCTGTGAATAGCATTGGAGAGATCGTATCTCCCTGTCTGACGCCTTTCTTTATAGGGATTTTGTTGCTTTCTTTGTGGAGGACTACGGTGGCTGTGGAGCCGCTATAGATATCTTCCAGTATTTTTACATATGGCTCATCTACACCCTGATTCCGTAATGCCTCCATGACTGCTGAGGTTTCGACTGAATCAAACGCTTTCTCGTAATCAATGAAAGCTATATAGAAGGGTTGGTTATATTCTGCACAATTTCTCTATCACTTGATTGATAGTGTGAATATGGTCTATTGTTGAGTAGCCTTTACGGAATCCTGCCTGGTCCTTTGGTTGACAGAAGTCTAAGGTGTTCCTGATTCTATCTGCGATTACTAATCGCAAATAGAATCAGGAACACCTTAGACTTCTGCCAACCAAAGGACCAGGCAGGATTCCGTAAAGGCTACTCAACAATAGACCATATTCACACTATCAATCAAGTGATAGAGAAATGTGCAGAATATAACCAACCCTTATATATAGCTTTGATTGATTACGACAAGGCGAATTTTCCCCCACTAATATGTAATTCATGGTGAAAAACCTGGGAAAAAAGCGATAGCCATCTCACTATTCCGCGTGAGAAAATGTTTGACTTACGGTATAGGCCGAAATTGTAAAACTGCGAAATTGTCCAGCGCAATCTCCTCATGAAACTATGCGATAAAAAGCAGCATGAAAAGCTGACTAACCTAGTCTCCTTTGGGGACAATCCACCGACTGTTCCTCCATACTGCACACTAAATACCACGCATGGCGTAATTTTGGACGATGACTTGCTGGAATCACCAAGACTGCCCTTCTGAGGGACCAATTCATGTGGCCAGAACGTTGTCACTGTCAAGTGAATCAAGTTGAGGTGTGATGGCAAAGAAATTCCAACAAAGCACTTTATTACCTTCAGATCAAGTGCGTGTCCACAAAGTATCGAAGCAAGCTATATAAAGATCTGTGTCAGGCCATACACGCCAAATCTTCTGAGACAAAAATTCAGCCAGGGTTTCCAGAACTGCCAAGGTCGAGTGAGCTGTGCTAAATGCAGCGCATATGAACATCCATCAAAAAACATGCGAGAGTTATCTGCGCTGTGTTGCTGTGATGGGTAGCCTCCTGCATACCCATGGGCGTGCCCTACCTGCAGGGAAAAAATAAAAAGAAATTGTTGCGCTGAAAGTCAAGGAGAACATATCATTTAAAGAGGCAAGCAGGCAGGTGTCCTACGGGCCAAAGAATAGCTTTGCCGAAGTGGTGCGCCAATGGGCAGTGTCACAACAGCTTCCGGCAGCTGTCTGTCCCGCTCGCAGTGACTCGACGGCTATGCCAACTGGCCCATCAGTAGTTGCAGTTAACGCTCCTCTGCCATCCAAGAGAGACCCGTCAACCTCAGGGCTGGTGGCCTCCAGCGTTTCGACTCTAGAGACCAGGCCTTTCCTGCGAACAAACCACTTGCAAGAGCGGGTGTCCCGCAAGAGGCGATTCACACGACTCCCAGCCAGATGGTACAGCCAGTGCCTAAAGAGCAGTGAGAATCTCTTGGCCACTCCGGAAAAAAGAAACCCGGCTTAATAGGGCCTGGAAGTAGGCCAACTTTCTTAAGCACACAGCACAAAATTCTTTTTTTATGGGCACTCAAATAGGTCTTTTTACCAATCTTGAGGACATTTAGAGAACTCCTCAAATTTAGTTCCAGAGTGCTGTGTGTTCAAGAAACACACCTCAAACACACAGAAACAAATGTTCTCCGACAGTATATGCTACTTCTCATAAAGACCATGATGACATTGACGCGTCATCCAGTGGTGTGGTTACAATAGCCAGTAAAGGCATTGTATGCTGGAAACTAAAACTCCGTACGCCCCTAGAGGCAGTAGCTGTCCTGAGTGGTGCTGTTTGTTAAATTAATCACTATGAGCTCTATATACATCCTGGCCAATTATCAACTTCATAAAGCCAAATTTCAAAACTACATTCAATGAGCTTCCAAAGGCATACACAGTTGGAGGTTTAAACACGCCTAACACTTTGTGGGGAGGCTCCCGTTGCGATGGAAGAGAGTGTTCAGTAGAAAATTTCCTGTTTTCCTATGATGCATGCTTAGTCAGTAAGGAGCCAACGTACTATAGCGTTGCACACAAAACCTGCTGGTCAATTGACTTGAGTATATTATCCAGCACACTCATGCCATACCTCGATTGGAACATGATTAAGAACCCCTATGGAATTGACCACCCCCAATAGTCCTAAATGTTACAAAACAGGCTAAACGCTCTCCACATCTTCCCCGATGGAAGGTTGAATCAGCGAACTGAGTACTCTTCCAAGAAATCCGATATTTAGGTCGGGATGGCACTGCTGTTTTTAATATAGCCAGTGTCGTGGCTTACCCAACAGGTTTCATAATAGAAGTTGCCACAAAATGTATCCTACAAATTAATGGACTAGCCAGTAAATGTCGCATCCCATGGTGGAACAATGAATGTAGAATAGTACAGAAGAAATAAAACAAGACATGGGGATTACATGGCGACTCTCCAACTGCCGAAAATCTAATCAGTTTCAAACAAAGTCACAAGGCAGAAGAACACATAGACGTATTAAGAAAAACTGTTGGCAAAAGTACCTTTGTATTATATAAATTCTTACACAGACAACAGAGTCAATATACTAAAAGGCCATCACACACACTCTCTGCCCTTGGTAAACACACAAGGCATTAGCCTGAAAGATCAGGCAGACTTTCTGGGTGAACACTTTGAATATGTCTCTAGCGCATCACACTGCACCAAACCTTTCCAGAAGTACAAAGAATGCGCAGAGCGACAAGCCCTCAAATGCAAATGTGCATGAAACGAGGCACGCAATCGGTCATTCAGTCACGCTGAACTTCAGGCATCTCTCAACTGTTTCAACAACTCAGCACCAGGTGGCGATCATATCATGTGCGAAATGATTAGGCACCTACACCATGAATCTCTCAAAATACTGTTAAGTCTTTTCAGTGCCATGTGGGCACCTGACTATAGCCCATCCTCTTGGAAGAAAAGTATTGTCATCCCTATACCTAAACAAGGCAGGTATCCAGCATAATCAGTACTTATAGGCTAACAGAATTGATAAGCTGTCTTTGCAAGCTATTTGAAAAAATGGTAAACTGATGCTAGATCTGTGTTCTGGAAAGCTACAAAATCCTAGACCCCCTCCAATGTGGTTTCAGGGAAGGTATTGCCACAATAGGCCATTTTAAACAGCGCCAAAAAACACAGACAAGGAAGAGGACAGGAGCAGCACTGACTGCCAACAAAACCTTTATTAAAGCCCGCACAAATAAGTAATATTCGCAGCGGGCTGAAAGAGAGAAAGGAAGAAAGAGAAGGCGAGTCATCGTCAATCAACTCCTGCTGCGCATGTGTCACAAACATAAAACTATATAAATGTAAAATACACAATAAGGACGCAATCTAAATTGACTAACTTCTAAGGAACTTAAGTTCCTTATTGCAAAGAGCTATAGAAGGTGCACGTACGCAAGTGGCTCCTAACTCGCTAATTCAAAAGGCCTCAAAGATTTCCCTGGCCATCTGATTGCTGTATCTTCTCTTGTAAAGGTTGGACAATAAACAAATCTGCAAATCCAGTGGCATAGTTGTTCATGTTCTTCATTTCTTATATTTTCTCACAGCGCGCATTGGAGTGTTCTCGCAGGTTAGTGTCTGGCTTCCTGTTTAGTCCACGATGTACTGAAGATCCACGGATACTTAATCACTAACGGGCGATCTCGCGTCTTGGCATCGAACGCTTCGGAGGCCGTCAGATCTGTTGCGCTGTGCAAGGTGAGGTTGGCCTAGTGCGCATCCTGTCAAGTCGTGCGAAATCTAGCGAAAGTGATCGTATCCCTGAATGCAACTATATAGATTTTCACGCTGGCAACGCACAAAGGGGCCGGCCATGTCAAGAGCGCGCCGGACTCGCCGGGCGCTGCCATGCTGGTAGCATGTTTACATTTGTCCAGCTGTCCCGGCGTTCGATTTTGCAAACTTCCGGCAGTGTCGGGTTGTCTTGGGATCCCAGCCTACGTGACTTCCTATCAGAACCGCAACTATGCTGGCTGTCGTCTGGCTGCCAGCAAGCTGTCAGAACTTCGAAAATCGAAGAGACTCACTGTCCGGAATAGCCTTGCTTGAGCTTCGTTTGCGTTTTCTTTGCGTAACCGCGAATGCGAGCGCAATTGTATAACTGCGCAAGGTGGAAATCGCTGAAATTTTGTACGCATTTGTAGCATGGTCGGGTCACATTCTGCTCATTATGGCCGGCAACGCTGCTGAATTTTAACGCGCCTGTCTTTAGCAATGTTACTGCGGGTGAGCTCCACAACTGGAAAAGCTGGCGCCACCGTCGTCGTGACGTGGCATGAAGGATCACGTGGACACAGCGGCCGCGTCGGCTGCTTCGGAAGCGCCGAAGCGAGCTGAAAACGAAAGTTTAAAGTCTCACCTGCGCCACAGTTCTGATTAAGTGGTGAGGCTTTAGCGCCTACCGTGTTTGTCTGACAACGTTTTAAAGTACTATAACAGGTAGTGGCTGCCTTTGGAGGCGTGTAGCATGCTAGGCTACTGCTCGGTGCCGCAGTGCCGGATGTACGCAACAAGCCCGGTGTCAGCCTTATTAACACGTAGCCGCAGGGCAAGGAGCAGCGTGAAGCTTGGCTGGCGAAACTTAGAACCGGCAGACAGCCATCGGCTACAACTCGGTTATGCAGCAAGCACAGACGCGAGGAAGATATCCGCTACGGCGCAGGGACTGCGCGATGTTCGGTGAGCAGCAGAAAACGCGTACTGAGACGCTCGCCCGCGCCCGCTGCCCGGTTAATGTCATGATAGTTTGGTCTATGAACTTGTTGATGCTAGATACTGGCAAGTTTACTGGAACGGAAATGGAACGGTAAGACGCACATTAAAAAAAAGGCATGACATATGGTCATGTTTGTGTTATGAATTAATACGCTGGATTACGAAAAAGGACCAGTGGGAAATCGCACACTAAGACCGATAAACGTACAGTGCGAGGCAACTTGAGAAATAATATTGAGATGTCCAAGAATTTAGTAGACCGAAAAAGATTGAATCGTCGCGACGGCACATCACAGTCGCGGTAGGCGTCTAGTCTATATAACGAAATTATTTTTGAACAGCCATGATAGCCTCCACGCAACAATGGTTGCTAGTGTACTGCTCATATGCTGCGGCCTAAAGCTCACGACACGGTGCAAAAACGCGCTCACAGCGAAAGCAAAACGTGCGCGGACATGCATGCAGACGCGCAGTCGGTCGCCGCGAACCCGTGCGATCGCTGCATTGAGG
The DNA here is from genome assembly GCF_038994185.2 of Dermacentor albipictus. NCBI lineage: Eukaryota > Metazoa > Arthropoda > Arachnida > Ixodida > Ixodidae > Dermacentor > Dermacentor albipictus. Next base: position 27,882,316 of record NC_091828.1, on the reverse strand, counting down.
CATCATTCTGTTACGCCCCATTTTGTTATACATACAGCTCACTATAAGAACATATTTCGCATAGTTTAATCTCTGCAGTTGCCTACCTTTCACGCAAGAAGCCGGTTCAGGAGACCATCGCGGCGACCGCGCGCAGTGGCGTTCACTTATACGTGATCGGACGCTATAGTACGGTAATGACATCAAAGGAAGATTACTCTTCAGCTGTTTGTGACGAACGAAACGTTTGCACCGACTTAATTGGCCATTAGCATGCGGTCGCATTTTTTAGTACGTAACAGCGAAACTTTTTCTCATTTGACGATTTCTTTCGCGCGCTCATACCCACGAAACACGCAAGCAGCTATTTGAGGTCAAAAAGATGTCTTGCACGGCTAATTCAAAAGTCTAGTAGCTGTCTTGATCAAGACATTTTGTAGCCAGGGACGTCTAGAAGTACTTCAGTAAGGCCTGCTAACGTTACGCTAAAAGTTGGCTAATGGACAGCTTCACAAGAACAACTGAAGACTTCTTTTAGACATACTCTCAAATTTTTGCGGCAGCTGTTACAGTAATAAGAGGTTTGCTCACAGTTAGAATTTATTTTAAATGAGGCACGGACATCAGAAAAAAAGTTTATATTGTCGGATAGAGTGATGCACTGGTAGTTTTTCCAGGTGTGAAACATGGGAATAGTATAGTACAGCCTCATTGGTCAATTAGTACTTTTTACTTAGACCAATCAATTGAATGCCGCCTGTCAGAATTATTTTGCAAATAAAACAAGACCTGCATTGTATGCTGATATCATGCCAATGTTCGCCCATTGACCTAAACAAGAACATCTCTGCATGAAACATGTCATTACTGACAAAACTTCGCCCTGCTGGGTCTCGACCAAGTTGAAATAGTTTCTAGCAGGGAAACATTGTGTCAGTCATGCTGCAGTTCAGGAAACACTACATTCTGGTTTCAGCTACAGGGGACACAATAGTCTGACACTAGTATACGAAACAGAATGTTGTGCTGCAATGAATTGTTAAGAAATAAACGATAGTACAAAGCTGGAAAAAGACTACGAACCACTCTAACTGTCAGTATAAACATACTTCTTCTTATGTCCATGCTTCATTTAAAAGTAAATTGTAATTTACTTTGTGGGTGCCCCTTGTAAGGTAATGCCACATGCTTGCACAGCATCACGCAGAAATACTGGCCAGTTTTTCGTCATACCATCCATTAGCGAAATTATTTCACGTTGCATGTTACCGGAACTGAAAGATAAATTATGATATGCTGTTATTTTTTTTCATACACGGTACGATGAGTTCTTCCTCCATGAAAGATGATTGCAAGCAAAAATGCAGCAAGACATCTACTTCGCACCATGTCACATAGTCATATTTTATTATCTAATAAATTAGAATAGATACAGAAAGTGCAATTAACATCTACTTCACACAATGTCACATAGTCATACTTTATTACCTAATAAATTAGAAAACATTGAAAAAGTGTAATTAACAAGAGTGACAAATAGCAGCAAAGGTGATCATGAATAAATCTTGAGGATGAAAGCCGCCGCTGCAGGAGCAAGCCAGCCTTCGTAGGAGAGCGCTGGCTGCCCACTAACGTTTGCTGTCACAGGCCACGCCTGAAGGTTCTTGTAGACATAGGCAAGCGATACCTGCACAGAAGAGGGAAAAAAGGCGAGGGTGAAAATGGGAATGTTGAAATTGGAACTTCAATTAGCAACATGTGCTAAGTAATAGGTTTGGCTCACATTAAAAATAAATTTAAGCACTCCTTTCTATTAAATTATGGGTATCTTAAGGTATGTATGTGATGATGTTTGAAATGACTAGTATATTTTCTGGAGAAAAGACGGGGAATGCGGGAGATGGAAATTCAAGAAATTCAAGACGATGAGCAAAACGTGAACAAGGTTAATGCAGGAGCCAATGTTTCGACAAGTGGACTATACATATATACATATATACATACATATATACATACATACATATATACGTATATATATATACATATATATATACATACATACATATCTTGTATATGTATATATGCATATGTCGCCTTGAAGAAGACAAGTCCACTTGTCGAAACGTTGGCTCCTGCATTCACCTTATTCACGTTTTGCTCATCGTCTAGTATATTTTCTGCCATATAAGTTATTAAATTGCAGAGGAGAGTCAAAGTCAGCCTTGAAATTATTATCATCATCATCATTTATCATTTATTGATCCTTAAAGGCCCCTATTGGGGTACTACATAAGGGGGGGGGGAGCATACATAAGAAAACGAAACTTAGAAACAGTCATGACTGAAGTAAGAAACAATAACAATAAGAAGGGTAAAAAAGGTGTACTGAAATGACTGTCAAACACAAAAAGTGATAACCAATGCACTAAAAAAAGAGCGATGTAGTAAAAATAAGTAAAATACGTTAAGCATCAGTACTCAGAAAGTTCGTTAGTATGTTTCGAAACATGGTAGGGTTTCGTTCAATTACTACATGGTCAGGTAAACTATTCCATTCTGCAATAGGTACCGGCAAGAAAGAGCTGTTGAACGATTTAGTAGAGCCGTGAAGACGTTGAAGACTGAGGTTGTTTGAGAGACGGCGCGAAGTATGGTTGGGTGGCAAAAGAAGTGTGTCGCGTAAATGTGGGAAATTGAAATACAGGTTTTGAAAGAGGCATAAGCGCGAGATTTTTCGGCGATGTGCTAATGATTGGATGTGGAGGGAAGATTTAATGTTTCTAACAATTAGCCGATAGCCGTACTGGGATGTAACAAACCGGGCTGCGCGGTTTTGGATGGCTTCCAGTAGCTCAACAAGGTACGCTTGATGGGGATTCCATGTTGCCGACGCGAATTCCAGGTTAGTACGGATGAATGTTTCATATTGTTACAGTTAATGTTAAACCGGCTTTATTCAAGAGACCAGATTGATGGTAAAGTCAAGATGGCGTCCCGAGGCTGCACCAGCTCACGTCTTCTTCCTCTTCTCCTCGCCCGGCTCATGCCGTAGCAATCCCCTGTTGCCAGAGGAAGCCCGCTGGGCAAGTCCAAATCACTCGGAAAGCGTAGGGTGAAACCGCTTAAGACGGGCAACATGTACTAACTGGGTCCGGCTAGACCGACGACCAGCCGACGTCAAGCGTGCCACCACGTACGTAAAGTCACTCAAGCGATCTACAATGACGAATGGGCCCGTGTACTGGGGTAAAATCTTTTCGCATAAGCCACGTTTATGTTGCGGAGTCCACAACCACACAAAGTCTCCTTTGGCCTACGAGACACACTGGTGTCGGCTGTCATAGCGCTCTTTCGATCGGTCTTGCGATGCCACAGTACGAAGACGACCGATAGGCCGGGCTTCATCGGCAAGACAAAGCGTCCTGGCAACAGAGTACTCGCTGTGGAAGTCAAACGGTAGTATAGTGTCAACGCAGCTTAGCGGTGAACGTGCGTAAAGGAGATAAAAAGGACTGTAATCGGTCGTCTCATGCTTTGCAGTAATATAAGCATAGGTGATGAAGGGTAGTACGTCAACCCAGTCCTTGTGATCGGAAGATACGTACATGGCCAGCATGTTGGTTAGAGTTCTGTTCATACGTTCTACAAGCCCATTTGTCTGACGGTGATAAGGCGTTGAATGACGGAACTGCGAACTGCAGAGACGAAGCAGTTCTTCTACGGCGTCCGCAACGAACTGACGACCGCGATCGCTAATGATGACACGGGGAGGACCATGTCGAAGAATAATGAATCGAAGCGAAAACGTTGCAACGGACGCAGCTATTGAAGATGGTACGGCCGCCGTTTCCGCGTAACGGGTCAGATGGTCGACACATACAATCACCCATCGGTTGTCGTTAGATGATCGGGGAAATGGGCCCAGAAGATCGATACCCACTTGTTCAAATGGCAGGTGAGGCGGCGGCAGAGGTTGGAGAAGACCTGGCGGAGCGGTCGTAGGGCGCTTGTAGCGTTGGCATTGTTCGCAACTGGCGACGCAGTGCTTGACCGTGTCCCGCATTCTGGGCCAGTAAAAACGCTCCTGTGTCCGGTTCAAAGTTCTTATGAATCCTAGATGGCCAGAGGTCACATCGTTGTGCATGGCTCTCAGTATGTCCGTTCGCAGACTCTGCGGCACCACCAGAAGGAAGCGTGCACCTTTAACCGAATAATTGGTCTCATAAAGCAGGCCGTCACGGACACAAAATGGACCGGTGGCTCCAGGACGCGATGCGGCTACAAATAGAGGTCCCAAACTAATATCATTTTCCTCCTCTGCTTTGAAAGTCATCGAGTCTGGGAATGTAGAAGAAATGGGAGCAAAAGAGTCATCAAAATTGTCTTCGTCACACTCCGTCGTCGTCAGAGGAAGGCGGGAGAGACAGTCCGCATCTGCGTGGCGACGCCCGGACTTGTAGGAAATAACGAAGTCGTACTCCTGCAGTCGAAGAGCCCAACGTGCCAGTCGTCCACTCGGGTCACGGAGATTCACCAACCAGCACAACGCGTGGTGGTCAGTAATGATAGTGAACGGGCGTCCGTAGATATAGAGTCGAAATTTGTGGACAGCGAAAACAGCTGCCAAGCATTCTTGCTCTGTCACAGTGTAATTGCGTTCCGCCTTAGTCAAAGAGCGACTAGCATAAGCCACAACGTGTTCAGCTCCTTGATAACGTTGCACAAGTACGGCACTGATGCCGATGCCACTGGCATCAGCGTGCACTTCCGTAAGTGCGGATGCATCGAAGTGACGCAATATGGACCCTGACGTTAGTAGAAATTTTAGCTGACGGAACGCGTCGTCGCAAGCCGATGTCCAGTTGAAAGGGACGGTTTTTTGGAGAAGACATGTTAGGGGGTACACCACGTCGGCGAATCTTGGAACGAAGCGACGAAAATACGAGCACAGGCCCAAGAAACTCCTCAACTCCCGCACTGACTTCGGTGCTTCGAAGGAGCTGACTGTCTCAATCTTCCGTGTATCTGGCCTCACATCGTTTTTGTCGACCAGATGCGCAAGTACTAACGTCTCGGTTTCTCCGAAACGACATTTCTTGGAATTTAGGATCAAGCCGGCCTGTTTGACACAATCCAGAACAAGATTGAGACGGCTGTTATGTTCACTCAATGTGCTGCCAATCACATAGGGCGTTGCAAAGAGGAATGGGATTCTATACAATAAACGGAAATCGTGGTTTTGAAGGAAGATGAAAAAGCTTGTCGCTGTACTTGGAAATAAGGAATAAGCGTGCAGGTTTGTACGTGAACTTGGGACGTGGAATGCAGATGTAGGCATCTGTATCACAATCGGAGCACCTGCTGCACGTGATAGTTAATTGGCCTGTCGCACTGCTGAATATTACCACGCTTGTCTTTACGACTGGTATACCAGCCGTCAGGCACGTACCCAGGGGGGGGCCCGGGGGGGGGGGGCCCGGCCCCCCCCCCCCGAAATCAAGTGGCATACCCCCCCCCCTCCCCACCCACGCCACCACTCCTCACACATTCCTAAAGCGCCGCCAGATTAATGTTGAGACTTGGCAGCTGTTCATCGGTCAGCCTTATGCTGCCTTTTTCACTCCTTTTAGATGGCGGTAGTTATCGGCATCTCTTGTAATGTGAAGGACAGTTTTCTCATAGATTCCGCACCCGCGCGATTAACTCGAGATGCGTTCAGTTGTCACCATCTATTCCACCGTCACGCGCATAGCTCTTGCTTTTGTTAGTTCAACCTTCTTTGTTTAGGCTGATCCTGGGACCAGGAGAGGGATGCGGCTGTTACTTAGCTGGTCTGTATACTCTCATGGAACGAGTTGCGGCCGGACAAAACGCCAATTGCGTTTAAGTTTTCCCTGTGCTTCATTATTTCCTTGAGTTACTTACGGCTCGCCGCGACGCTGGCAGATGCCCGGAACCATATACACGTGATATGGGTTAGATAAGGAGGGAAATAAAATAATGTGAAAGAGCGTCCATCATGAAACCCTGCAATAATCCTTAAACCCATTAGCAAGATGACTGTCGCCCGTTAGCTCGTCTGTTTTTCCCTAATTGTATAGCACTTTTCGTGCAAATTTGGCAACTGGAAACAAAAATCGCAAGGAGTTGAGAAATTAAGCGATCTACTAAGGGAGAGAGCCAACGCAATAACCAAAAATGTTGACTGTTGTTTATGAGAATATTTATGGATCAACATCTTTTTATTTAAAAAGGAAGTAGAGGAAACGCCGCCGGAAGTGGAGAATAATTACTTGCTTTGAATGACGCTTCTACAGTTATCGGTCGAACCGCCTCACGTAGCCACTTCTCTGCTGTGCTTATGTGAGTGTGTTTCTAACCTTTCTGGGTGAGCGCAGAACGTCTAGAATCGCAGAGTCCTGCGCTCTACGCGGTTGTATGGGAGTGGCGGCCGCACAGCGTTACGCAATTCGTGGAACTGTCAAAACTGATCAACAAGGCGAAAATAACTGCTATTCGAAACTATAACATGAGAAAGACTGAAGAAGCCGTAAAAAATGAACACAGCCTGAAATCAGTAAAAAAGAAACCTGGAATAGGACAAACCATGATGTATGCACTAAAAGATAAGAAGGATAATATCATCAGCAATCTCGAAGATATAGTAATGATGATGTGTGGTGTTTTATGGCGCAAGGGCCAGGTTTGGCCAAAGAGCGCCATGACAGGTGGTAATTTTGACGATGTATTGTGGATGACATGCACAATGAACTAATCATGGTAGATGTGATACGGTGTAAAAGGGCCTAAAATTTGTAGCTGTAAGTGGCGTAGAATATATAGTTGCTAAAATAATGACGGTGACTAGGCAGTGATGTGGGCTATGGCAATGGGTGGTCGTTAAAACATTGTGCAATAAAACAACACTGACACCAGAGGTTTAAGAGAGCCCTTGAATGCAGGGCTGTTAGTCACGTGCTAAAAATTGCCTGGCCAAATGATTTTCAGGATGTCAGTTTCGTCTAAAAAATCTAAGACTGCTTGCAGTTTGAAAAACGGTTCGTCACTAAGAAAAAATGCAGGGTGGAGAGGTATATTTTCGCGATATGCAGAAGGGAAATACTTTTTCCTCTCCGTTTCTATTGCAGGGCACTGGATAAGAACATGGATGACTGTCAGGCCATCGCCGCACCTACTACAAGTAGGAGGGTCTCCGCCAGTCAAGAGGTAGGAGTGAGTGCTGTAAGTGTGTCCTATTCTTAATCGGCAAAGAAGTACTTCTTTGTACCGTGCTGTTTTTTCACTTATCCAATTCCGCAATCTTGGTTTTATAATATGTAACTTATTCAATGTTTGTGTATCCCACTCTGCTTGCCAATGTTTCCTCAATTTATGGCGCAGAAAGGGCTTTAGGTCTGTGGCAGGAATGGGGATATTTCCATCTGTGTCGCTAAAACTCACTGACGTAGCGTTTTCGTCAGCAGCTACATTGCCTTTTATACCTTTATGACCAGGTACCCAGCATAGGATAATCACTTGGTTGCAGATATATGCGGAGCACAACAAACTATACAGCTCTTTCAAAACGGGATTCTTATGCGAAGATATAGTAAAAGCAGCGGAAAAATTCTAAGCTGACCTGTATGCAGTACCCAGAGGAGTCACGATACCTCACTTAGAAACAGTAATGAACAGGATACAGAAACTCTCCTATAACTAGCGATGAGGTCAGAAGGGCCCTGCAAGAAATGAAACGATGAAGAGTGGGAGGAGAAGGTGGAATAACAGTCCATTTAATCGAAGATGGAGGAGACATAATGCTTGGAAAACTGGCGACTCTTTATACGAAGTGTATATCGACTGCAAGGGTCATAGAAAACTGGAAGAATGCAGACATTATACTAATCCACAAAAAAGGAGACGTTAAAGAATTGAAACATTATAGGACCATTAGCTTGCTCCCAGTATTATATAAGATATTTGCCAAAATAATCACCAATAGAATAAGGGCAACGCTGGATTTTGTCAACCAAGGGAACAGGCTGGCTTCAGGAAGAGATACCTTACAATGGATCACATCCATGTCATCAATCAGGTTATCGCGAAATCTGCAGAGTCCAATAAGCCTCTCTATGTGGCTTATAGAGATTACGAAAATGCATTTGATTCAGTAGAGACACCAGCAGTCTAGAGGCACTACGTAATTAAGGACTGCAGAACGCTTACGTAAAAAGCTTGAAAAATATTGCTACATGCGTGTGGTATTTGTTTGTGTGAATGAGGTACGTGGGCGCCATCACTCCAGAAAAGAGAAGGAAGAACGAACTGGGCTCGCGCTGTGAATCTAAACGGTCAGCGCTGCAACCATTGTTGTAAATATAATCTGTAAATAGTTTCTCGTCTTACTGACTCGTCCTTCGCGTAAGAATATATACAGAGGTTCTACAGCTACCTTAATTCTACACAAGAAAAGCAGGGAGATACCTATAGAGAAATGGGTCAAACAGGGAGACACAATTTCTCCAAAGCTATTCACTGCGTGCTTAGAAGAATTCAAGCTATTAAACTGGGAAGGCTTAGGAGTAAATATCGACGGCAAATATCTCAGCAACCTTCGGTTTGCCGATGACATTGTTCTATTCAACAACAATGCAGACGAGTTACAACAAATGATTGGAGACCTTAACAGAGAGAGTGTAAGAGTGGGGTTGAGTATTAATATGCAGAAGATGACGATAATGATAAATTGCCGGGCAAAGGAACAAGAGATCAGGATCGCCAGTCGGCCACTAGAGACTGTGAAGGAGTACATTTACCTAGGTCAATTAATCACAGGGAACCCTGATCATGAGAAGGAAATTTACAGAAGAATAAAAATAGGTTGGATCGCATACGGCAGACATTGCCAGCTCCCGACTGGAAGCTTACCATAATTATTGAAAAGTAAGGTGTGCAATCAGTGCATTTTGCCAGTGCATATGGGGCAGAGACTTGAGAGCGAGTTAAGGACCACGCAAGGAGCGATCGAACGAAGATTGCTAGGCATAACGTTAAGAGAGAAAGAGAGTGGTTTGGATCAGAGAGCGAACGGGTATAGACGATATTCTAATTGACATCAAGAAGGAAAAATGTAGCTGGGCAGGTCATGTAATGCGCCGGTTAGATAACCGTTGGACCATTAGGGTTACAGAATGGGTACCAAGAGAAGGAAAACGCAATCGAGGGCGACAAAACACTAAGTGGAGCGATGAAATTAGGAAATTCGCGGGCGCTAGTTGGAATCGGTTGGCGCAGGTCAGGGGTAAATGGAGATCGCAGGGAGAGGCCTTCGTCCTGCAGTGGACATAAAACATGATGATGATGATGATGATGATGATGATGATGATGATGATGATGGAGGTGGTGCCCCCCCCCCCCGAAAAAAAATCCTGGGTACGTGCCTGCCAGCCGTAAAGACAAGCGTGGTAAAGTTTAGCAGTGCCGCCGGCCAGTTCACCATCACGTACAGCGTATATATCGTGCCAAACAGTGTCATGCACATTTTTGACATAGAGAAACTTTTGGGCGACTACTTAGGCTGCTGCCTATATGCATATGGTCAGATGCATGCTCATCATCATCATGCATGCTATTATGATGCTAATAAGATGAAGCTTAGGTCTCAGCTTCTGTAACGATCGAAACATTTATTAGTGGTTGTATTGTTTCGTATTAGTAATGGGGAACGTTTGTCGATCTTTGTTAAGTGCAAAATTTGCGTCACGCGCCCGCCCTCACTGATTAACCGTGTCGCTTGAGCTAGGCCTACCGTTTGAGTTTTCTATGCGTAATCGCGACTGCGAGAGCGGTTGTAAAACGGCGTACGTTTGAAATAACTAAACATTTGTGGGCATTTGTATCGCGATCGCAGCACTTCTTGCGGGTGGTGGTTGGCCGGCTGCGCTGCTGAATTTTCCCACACACTTCAGTTCAACGATGTCGTACACGTTCGTTTCTGGGAATAACGAAACTTCTGGGCGACTTGTGAACTGCTGCCCATTTACACGCTGTCGGCTGCACGCTAGTATGATTGTGAGGTCAAGTTTACGTCTCGGCTGTCTGTTACGATCGAAATGTTTAGGCTACTTATTAGACTATTGCTCGTTCGCACGGTGTCATATATTTATTAATGGGGAACGTTTGTCTCTGTTGACTCTTGGTTAAATTTCTGTCACGCAACTTCGCTAGTTAAGCGTGTAGCTTAAGCCAAATCTGCTGTTTGAGTTTACCTTGCGTAATCGGAGAGCAATCGCAAACAAACGTGAGGTTGATTTATAACCAAGCTTTTTAGAGGCATTTGTATCGACATCCGAGCGCTTTCTGCACGTGATGGTTTGCCGGCCAAGCTGCTGAATTCTCACGTTACTTCTAGGCCGGTATATTGCTCGCGCCAAATAAAGCCGTACACTTGCGTTTCCGGAAATAACGAAACTATTGGTCGACTTGTGGAACTGCTGCATATTTACACATTCTCGGGTGCATGCTAGTATGATGGTGAGGTCAAGCTTGCGTCTCAGATGTCTGTAAAGATATAAACCTTTACGTTTCTTATTAGACTATTGCTTCGCACGTTGTCGTATTCTTTTATGGAGTCCCGACCACGACGCCCGCATTTCAATGGGGGCGAAATGCGAAAACAGCCGTGTACTTAGATTTAGGCGCACTACTCCACTATGGCGTGCGAGTCCTCCACTATGGCGTGCCTTATAATCAGATTGTGGTCCCGGCACGTAAAACCCAATAACTTATTTTTTTAGTAATGGAGAACTTTTGTCTCTTTTGACTGTTACTTAAATTTCTGTCAGATGATTTATCGTGTCGCTTAAGCTTCGTCTACCGTTTGAGTTTGCGTAACTGCGATTGTAAGAGCAATCGTACAACCGCGGAAGTTACGATCTATTATAGGCATTTGTATTTCAATGGCAGCACCTCTCACACAAGGCAGTTTACCAACCGTGCTGCTTCAGATTTTTTTTTTTCTCCCATTTGCTATCATTTGGGCCAGAGTATGGGTGACATGTGTGCGCGATGTGCTCGACAAGATTGCGAGACTGCCTCATCCCCATATTGTCATTGTATTCTTAATGAAGCTATATAGTCGACATTCGCCTTTTTATTACAGTTATTATTATCGCGATAGAAATTGTAGGGACACTCCTTACGGAACTCCGCTTACGCGGACGTGCGCCGCGGTGGGTTGTGGATTCGTGAGCGATGTTCCCGCGCAACTATGGTGTCGAAGGCCGCGTAAACTTGGCTCTGGAAACGCATTGTAGCTGGAAGCAGCAAGAAGTAATCGCTTGTCGCTGCTGCCTCACTTCGTCACACCAGCGCTCCTGCAGTGAGTTTACCGTCACTGAGATCTATTCATGTCTGGCTTTGCGCACGACACCAAGTTTGTTAATTTAACGAGGAAGTGAAGATTTACTGTAATTTACACTGGCGATAACACACGCAGCTGCTTAATTATAGCTGTCTGGTAATTTGCTGTCGCAATCAACGTTTCACTTTTCGGGCGAAACTGCGACATTTTTTACCTTTATTAGCTCGCTTGACATATAGCTATGCTGATGTATAGACTAGGCGAATTCCTCTTATCTTTGCACAGAGTTGAAATCATTGCAACTTCTTTTCTGATAACTGTTAGCTCAGCAAGTTTCTAAAAGCCACAAGGAAGCAATGTTGCTGTCAGAACCAGCGGATTGCACTTAAAAGTGCAGGTTTTTAGCACGCACCTTGTGGATAGAAATTTTCGTACATATTTCTAGCGCGTTTTTCTTGCATACTTTACAGCCATGCTGTGTTCCTGCCATCAGCCTGGAGTCAATTTGGGTCTACATCATTCTTCGTTGACGACCAGCACACAAGCCCACAGTATTCTGCTAACTTTCTTGTACCTCTGATCTTAACATTTTCGTGTTTGCGGCCACTGGAACTGATCCTGCAGGATGACTAGGAAATTATGTAGCATACCCATGATCTCTTCTGTTCTGCATCTGCAACCATGGATGAAAGGCTGCACCCAGCGTGTGGTAGCTTCCTTACGGGCCGACGTGCCTGTAAATTCTGGGTTAATTTTTGTCTCTGTGACTGTACAAGCAAGTCCACAGAAATGCCCCACCAAATTTCTTAGTACATGTTAACTGCAATGTAATTGTCTGCGACCGCTGAGCCAGCCTGTAGCGAGTCTTGGTAAAACATTTAGTCGCCAAGATACCTGTGATAATTTTAGAAGTATTTGTATTTGCTTTCATGGAAGAACAGCCGCGCTCTGCCTCTGGTAACTTCCATCGAGGCTGTCTGATACCAGTGAATTTTTAGGATGAACTTGTGTTTGTGCGCGACTACTGAAGCAAGCACACACAAATCTTCCGTTAGCTTTTGGTACGAGTGCATTTTTGTGTCTATGACTGCTGGAGCGAGAATGCTGCAATACTTTAGTTTTTGTGTAGTCGCCAAGCTACGTGTGACGGCTTCAGCACTATTTGGGTGCGACCACGGAAAGGTTTGCTTACATAGTGGCCATCGAGCCTATGAACACTTACAGTGAATTTGTGTTTGTGACCACTCAAGTACAACATCTTGTAACTTCCAGTACCTGTGAAATCAGTTTGTTTTTGTGCCGTAGCAAGTGTATTGTAACTGCTTTCGTACTTGTGAGCTCTCCAGTAATGTTCTTGTCTGCAACTGCTTAAGTGATCCTTTAGTAATTTTATTAATGCCCAGTATACATAATAAATCTTTAGAGTACTCTGTGTGCGACCACTGACAGTAGACCCCCAGAAAGTTTGGAGTAGCTTCCTTCATGGCTAAGACATCTGTGAACATTCCACAAATATTGCATTTATGTGCTTTCGACCGCTGATGTGCCTGCGACCGCAGTAGGCCTAATGCTAACTTCCTTTGTACTCACCCTCCCCCCCCCCCCCATCCGCCTCGCAGAGCGCTTTTAAGCCGAGGTGCATCTGCAAAATATTAGCTCAACTGAAATCACCAGTTGAACTCGTTATCTTCCTGCAACTGTCTTATTGAAATAAATGCTGTATTTTTAATGAGATTCTCAAATGATTAGGCAGCCTGCAGAACCTAGTTCTGTAGCTTCGTCCCTGTTAGCACAAAAAGTATAGCTTGCATGTCTATATTTCTGAATTTAACGCATTTTTATCAAGTTGTATGTATTAGCATACCGTAGCAGGGAATTATGTGCACAATGCTTAACGGCACTGCAGCCTTTAGCATGCTTTGAGACACGGTGGGCTGAATTCCTGGCCTGTCTCTTGGTACTTCAGCTTTTTCATGAGAGAAATGTTTGGTCGCTTTTTGGACTGCTGGGAAGAGCCGCGCAATTCTTTTCCATCATTGTCCCACAAGCCAACAGAAAACCAGGCCAAACTTACTTTGTTAATGGTATGTAAAACGCAGCAGACCTGCTGCACTGCTAGGGCACATCATGAACAATGTCGCTATTATGCTAATTTATAATCAATATGGACGTCTTCTAGATATCCTAAATCCACAACCAAATGTCCCACAACGCCCTTTGGACGATTGGTAATAAAATGTCCCAGAAGCGTCCTACATCCTGACAAAGATGTCCTGATGTATTCGGGATTGTGCAATAAGAATAAGCCATATTTAAACATCTCTTGGACGTCCGAATATCCTATTATGACGTTCGTGGGACGTTCCTATGAACGTCATATTCGCGCGCATGGGACGATCCCCTGGACATGCAAGGATGATCCACAGGCTTACATATGTCCTAGGGGCGTTCGATTGTCCCGTTTTGAATATCTGTAATATCTGCAGTTGGACATCTGTAGGGCGTTGGTGGTTCAAATATGGGTCATCTTCAAACAACCTGTGGGCGTCCGAATATCTGATTTTGATGTACGATGGGTGTTTTTTAGATGTGCTTTTCTTTTGCGTCGGACAACCCTGCAGACATCCGTAGTACATCATTTGGACTTCTGTGGACATCCGACGGACGTCAGAATAACCGTCGTAGGATGACCTTTGCACGTTCACTGGAGATCTGTGGTCCAATGGGAATTTACATATGTTTTTTCCGTGTGTGCTTCGCAGGACCGAAAACTATATACGCGAAAATACACACAGCATGCAGGTGCATGCTGCATGAAGAACAAGAAAAACACTTGTTCGCAGAAGGGAACTGTACAATAACATAACAGAATGAAAGCCAGCACTGCGGCCCAATGCACGTGCAACCATCGAGCGGCATTATAAAAAATGAAGTAAAGAAGAGAAAGAAATGCATCTATTCCTAAGGCATAAATACATGTCATATGCAATTATAAACACCGTTTGAGCGGTCTGAACGCATATACCAGAGCGCAAAGTAGCACGAATGACTCTTTTCACAAGTATTGCCAGCAGTTTCCAACGGCGCGACCTTGTGCGGCCCGATCGCAGCGCCGCCGCAGCAGTTTTGGTCGTCGCACGTCTCACTGCAAAGCATGCGCCGCCCAGCCGCTCGCCCCACTCAACCGTATTCTAGTACACTAGACATTCACGTCCTCCGTGCATCTTCTGAATTTGTCTTCTCTTACTTAATGCGTTAGTGTCGTTAAAGCTGCATAATTAAGAAAGATTTAGCTTCCGAGCACTTCTCGCAGTACGATGAACCAGCACCTACAACAGTCGAGGCGCTCATTCTACATTGCAGAAAGTGGCGCCGTGTTTGGTCGCAGTTTGTGCGCGTGAATATCGGCCGCGAGTCTGATACCCTACATTTGCTCGCAGGTTGACGAAACTTTGCAGCATAGAAGGAGCAAGAAAGCTGCGGTAAGTTGTTCGGCTATACCTAGCGTTATCTAACGCGAGATTTAAGCACGTAGTAACACTTTAGGGACTGATCGTTCCATGTACTGCGGCCTCGGGTGCATCCATCGTGTATCGTCCGGATTCTATCATTTTCTTTACCGTACTTTCGATCGCCTACGTGTGCAACCGCACGCGCGGGTGAAGTATCTTACACCAACAATCTTGCTCTTCAGCCTTTCGTGTTTTCACATTGTGCTCTGCGGATGGGCGGGGACGCGCGTGCCAGCTGCGCTTTGCGCCGCCGATCTTGTTTTCCTTGCTCGTTGGTGCCGAACACAACGCAACTCCATTTGCAGCGCTGGAAAATATCTTCTCTCTCGATGGACGCCAGCTGAAGTGCTCTGTTCAATGAGTTACGTGCTGAACTTTGTTTAATTGCAGCAATATAGAATGCTGGGCAAGCTGTGTGCGTTCATGTTTGGTAGCGCAAAAGGAAACACACACGCAGGTGGAGGGACACGACGGATGCGCTTACCGACAGCTGAAGCTATTTGGTCATTCCAGCGACGCAGGCGGCGTCACGTGGCCCTCCTCCGAAGCAGTCACCCGGTGTTAGAAATCAGCGACGCACTTCGGCGGTTCGGTCTGGCGGTATGCATGGACGCGCCGATAAGGAAAAAATGGAATAGTAATAATATGCGCAGCGTGCCGCAGTGCTGAAACAGTGCCGTAGCGACTGTTCACTGCTAAGGTATCATCAAAACGTACTTCAAGACAGGCGTAACAACCTGGGGCACTGGAACCAGTTACGAAGCATGTACTACATTTGCATGATGCTGAATCGCGTACAGAGGTGATCCCACTTGTCTACGATGATCGAGCCGAGCTCTGTGCAAGGAAGAAACAAATTTTAAGGGAGGTACCACGTTACGAAGAAACAACTTTAAACGCATGTGCAAAAACGTGAAACTCCGTTCAGGCACAAGTACATTGTCCTTAGTCAAACAGCTACACTAAAGTTCAGTTCATTCGCTCCGCCGTACGCTGCTCTAGACTCTAGACGAGTGTGATCACCCCCATACCTTACAAGTTTCATAAATTGTTGTATTATACAGCCGTTTTTTCTTTATTAGTTTATATTTCAAGATGCACTAAAGTTTGTTTCTTACTGCACTGGATTAATTTGTTGAACACAGGGGCACTTGAAAAACAACTAACGTCTGTTACCGGTATGCGGTTGCGTTGATTAAGTGTTTGTGAAAACACAAATATATGTCTTCATGCCCATGAGCATTTTCAAGGCTGTAACGACATACTGACCTTTACAGAGCCTGTACCTTCACATGCTGCAGTGTTAACGTAGTGTGGCGGGCCCTTAATTGCACTCGTCTGCAGGCAGAGCAATTGAACGCTGATTTCAGTGCCTCTAATGAAATAGTAAGCTGTTGGTTTGACATGATTTTTGCAAAGGGTAGCGCAGAAGCGTTGCGGAAAAAGGAGACATGGACAGGAAAGACGCTCACCTGCAACTAAGTATATTTTCAGAGAGAAAACAATTTCACACAACCTAAAAAAGATCAGGCAAATACATGGCGTTGACCTCGCCTTCACAGCTCTTCTCAAGCTCTCTCAGTTGTGCACCCTTGCAAAACGGTCATAAGAAGAACAAGACCTGTGAAAAGAAACCCACGGAACCACTCGCCTCCTGGGCCATTGAAATGAAATATGATACCACTCGACTGTGGGATAGCTTATATTGGGCAGCCAGGGCACTGTCTAAATGACAGGCTAAGAGAGGAAACTCTTCGTTTTAAAGGCCCTGAGCAACTCCACGCACCTTCTTGCGAACACAGGGATTGTGTCTGTAAACCCCCTTTTCGATAAAGTTGAGATAAAAAGCAGATCCAAAGGCAGACTCGAAAGGGAAATCCTGGAGGCAGGTCAGATTCCCATTCATGCTTACCTTTGTATGGGTGCCCTCTCAGTTCATCTGATGGATAAGGAATTTAGGTTCTTCGCCCTTGGCTGAAGTTTCTACGCCCCCTTCCTCTGTCACTCTCCCCCTGCCCACTCCGAAGGTTTTTTTTTTTGAATGACTTCTGTCAGGCCACTTGCACGTGCCATTATTGCTATCACTTACACTATAGCTGTCATTATTGATGTAGTGATGCATGCCCTGTTGTTAGGCAAATTTGATATATATAGAAAGTGTAAAAGTTTTTTTTTTACAATTCTTGATGACAGCGCGTGCGCAATAACGTTCCTGGTGGTTTGTCTCTGAATATATACTTAGTCGCAAGTGAGCGTCTTTCCTGTCCCCGTCTCCTTCTTCTGCAACGCTTCTGTGCTCTCCTTTGCAAAAATCATCTGTAATGAACTTGATGCCGCAGCATATGAAGAGACTTGCATTGAATGTAGCTTCGCTTTCATTTACACACCTTTGCGTCTCTTTAGTGAGAGAGAAAGCATGGTTTACAGCTAAACTAGGCGCCTGACGTGCTGTGCTGCTCGAGAAGCACAAGCTTGCTAGATCGCCTTATCACCGTCTCGGCAGCCATTTTTACCTACCGTCGTGCCGTCTATAGGCGCTGGAATGATGGAATTGTCCACACACACACGAAAAAAGCCTTAATGTGCATACCCCTCCCCAAAAAGGCCCCATGCATACGGTGCGCATGTGTAGTAGTATCCTGTGTGCTGTCCATGGCCCCACAGCATTATTTATTTATTTATTTATTTATTTGTTTATTTTTGATACTCTCAAGGCCCACAGGGTATTAGGGAGAGGAGTGGGAAGATGGTATGATTGTGGCACACTTTCTTAAAGTTGGTGATACAGGGTTGTTGGTGATACAGGGATGAATGCAGTGAGGTGTTCTATTGTGTGCTGGTGTGCAGGATGACGGAGTTGGCAGTAGCACTCGAGCAGTAAATCGGCGCTCTGACCATGGACTGAGGGTCAACACATTATGAAAAAATGTGGAGGACAATTAAACTTCACCTTTAAGAGTGGAATGCGATAGCGTTCACAGACCCCTTACTTCTTTTCATGCTTCTCGGCAACTGTAGCTTGTGTAACCATAACGTTTATCGGGGAACGCTGGCTGCGAACTCTATGCACAAAGGTGAGCTTTCTCGTGGAAACATGGCCTCTTGCATGGGTCAGTCTCCTGTTATTGTTTCACAGTTTTAATATTTTACTCTGAGAAGAGCTAACATAAAAAGGACATGTGCTGTCGGTGTTTTTTTTTTTCATTACATTTGTTTGTGGGCTGCCATTCTCAAAATTCTAAGGAATAACTTTGTATTTGTAAAAAATGAAAGACAAAGTATGAGCAGCTTTGGTGCTAGAGAAGTGGTTGGGTATGTGTGGTTCGAAATGTGCTTCGTAATTCTTGCTGAGGCAACATCCGACGCCGGACACCAGATTTTCTGCGACACGGGCTCCTTAACGCAGTCACATTAATATAAGCTGGACGAAGTGGAAGTTGGTTCGTAAAGTTGGGATGCGTAATAAATTTTAATAAATAAACATAGACATGAATTCTTGCACTGCAAGGTGAGATCAGAAGACAAGGGTTGCGTTCACGGAGGAGACACTAGCATGACGAGAATAATTGGACAAAATGAAATGGGCGGCGCAGTTGTGATTGGACTCAAGAATCTTTGTCTCAAAAATGGAATCCAGAAAGTATTATCTCACAGTGAAGCATGAGTCAAGGTTGGTAAGCTCGCTGCGTACAAGTGATAAAGAGGGCTGGTTTACACACCTGCTATTTTGTGAGATGAAATATGCTTGTACAATCTCGTGTGCAAACTGATAGCAATGACACGATGGCTGTAGAAAACTTTTGTATCTGAAAATTTTGTGCTGCAGTCACACTCTCGGAAATGAGCAGAAAGACTGAAATTCAGTGTTCCTTTTAATTCTTGTGCTTCCTGAGCCACTCATTGAAGCAGCAAACAGTTTATTGTAAGTGCTGCCATAGTTAAGAGGTATATCGTAGGCATTACCCTGTTTGGACAAGGGGAACCGGCTGGTGTGTGTCATATGTTTGAATGCTTTATTTAGACAATACATTGTCTGGGATGTAGGGGCTAAAGGCAGATGCAACTGCCTGACAAAGGCCCCCCTACCCGTACCTTGCTCAGGGGGTGGAACATCATGAAAATACAGTGCAACTATGTAGAAACAACAAAAGGAACAAAGCTTATGCGGTAACAAACAAGTATACAAAAAACGTGAGATTGTTACACTTTATACATATCATCAGTAATGTGCAAGAACAAGGAAATATTTAAGCGAGCGTATAATACTGATCAGTGTTGCAAAACATTATATAGGAAATAGGAGAAAAAAATGTAAGAGAAACAACAACTAAAATAAAAAGTTATCGAGACTGCAAGGACATTTAAGTACCATTAGAAGCTTAGCAAGAGATAATTCCTAACCTTTTTTTTTAGACTGTAAGCAGACCTGCATGGCTGAATCATATTAGCGATTACTCGATTATTGTTTAGGAAATGAGGTACTATGTAGGCGAGTGCCTGAGTACCATATTTGGTTCTAGACATAGGTGTTCTAAGTCGGTTATGCCTAAGGTGATATTGTGAGTTGTCGGATGACGAAGATATGGACAGGGTATTTGGGTCATGCAGAATTTCACTATGTGTATATTGGAATAGATGATCTATTGTATGTTTACCTTGGAAAAGTATGGTGCAGTGTGGTCACTTCGTTTAAGGTTTTATATGCAACGCACAGCTTTTTTTTGTAGGATTACCGTATTTACTCTAATCTAGGTCGACCCCAATTCTAAGCCGACCCCCTAAAGTCCGAAGCCAACAGAAAGATATATATTACTTCGAGTGTAGGCCAAACAAAACAAAGCAAGAACAGCGTTCTCAAAATGCAAACAGCATCTATAGAATCTGAACGTGCAGAGCTCATTCAATGTTGTCGTCGCTTCTAGACTTATCACTTTGTTCCTTGTAACTGTCACCTTCAAACAGTGCACTATCTTCGGTACCAACAAGCGCATTAGATATGCTGCACTTTTTGAAGGCACAAACGATCAAAGTACCTGGGATGTCGTCCCACGCTGCAGCTTCCGAGCCCGCCAGCTGCGATAGCAATGCATGTTTGATGCGGCCCATTGCCGTTTGCATGTGGTCTTCATCTATCAACCAGTCTGTGTAATATTTCTGCAGATGATCCTTGAAAGGTTTGTTGATGCAGACATCAAGTGGCTGCAACTGGCCCGTCATGCCACCCGTTATGACAGCGAGGTCCGTGTTTGCTTGGGTGAGCGCAGCCTTCACGTTGTGGGTCAAGTGCCCACGGTAAGAGTCGACGACAAGAAGTGCACACCGATACGGCCAACATGACACAGGTCAAAATGGTGACCTCGCTTGTGTATGGTTGGCTACTGGCACAGGTAGTAGCGGCTGCGATACTGACTTTTCTAGATGGCGCTAGCTATGCACCATATTTAGCAGTTTCAATCAAGAACTGGCGCGTTTTTTAACATCCCCGAATCTAAGCTCACCCTAGAGTTTGGAATATGATTATTTGGAAAAAACTATCGGCCTAGATTCGAATAAATACAGTATTAACCTGTGTAAATTTGTCTTAGTAGTTGTACCATAGAATAAAGAACAACTTTAGAGAAGGGAAACTAACTTCTGCAGTGGTTCGAAAATAAATAGCGGCAGCGCATGGAACTTACCTAGGTGGACGCCAGATAGCGCTGCTAAAACAGGAAGCGGAAATGCGCATTTTTCTTTTTTTTTTTAGAGCAATATCCAATATGACCACTTTTTGCCGGTCGTGTACGCTTGTATCTGCTTGTACACGCCGTACTCGCCCCGCCGGCTATGCGACATGCCTCGATGCCTCGGCTGCCACGTAGCCAGTGCGTTCTAATTGCCAGGAGACCAAATAGCCTCTACTGACGCCCATACAAACAAGACACAAGTGAGTGAACAGAACGTGCGACTTTATTGGCAGAAGACAAGCAGTGTACATTCTCGTGCAATAGCAGAAATAAATTTGTATGTCGAGATACGCTGGAATCATTGACGCGAGCTCATAAACGGCTCACCGTCGTCGTCGCACATGGCGGTCTAGTAACGAGCGACAACCAGCGGCGCAAGCAGATTGGACAGAGTGTCCTGCTTGTCTGCAGCGGCAGTCGCCGTTAAAGATGAGCAACTTGCATTGCAAAGCAATCGGGTGAACCAGGCATCTGCTGCCGCAGCCAACACAGCGACATGGACTACTTGGCATTTTAGCGTTAACTCCTTTCCAACCTGCACGTTACTTTTCTTTCGGGGGCCGCTAGTCTGTGGCTCGCACTTGGTGTCCCACATTTTCTCAATATGGCCAAGTCGCTTTCGCGGGCATCACCTTCATCAGCCACTTTTGCGGGCCTTTGCACCCAACTTCACGCACGTCGGACCATGTAAGCACGTATGCCGATCTCCATTCGTGCTTAATCGCGGCCGAGAAAGGCAACAGGCACAATTTTCCCATGGCTGCAGTGGGAAAGGCTGAACGGGGAGCACGAATCACGGTGTGTAAATTAGGAGTCTATGTCGCTGCGCAGATTGCAGGAGGAAATGCTTACTTCGAGAGAATGCTTTCCAATGCAACTGACCAGGCCGCCACATCCGATAAGCATAACACGGCGACCGTAACCAAGGGAGATAACAGCAAAAATAAACGGCAATCATTCACCACATAGTGTTCAGAGAATACATTATACATTGACTACGAACCATATGGCAACAGTGAGCATTCACATCGACAGGTCTCTTAGGATACATTCAGCCGCCTACTTACAATCATAATGTTTGCCTTCGTCGCATGTGGTGGTCTGGTAACGAGCGACAACCCGCAGCAGAAACAGATTAGACGATGTGTCCCACCTGTTTCCAGCGACAGTCGCCCTTAAAGATGAGCAACTTGCATTGCGAAGCAATCGGGTGACGCAAGCATCTGCTGCTGCAGCCTACACAGCGACATGGACTACCCGGAATTTTAGCGTTGACTCCTTTCCAACCTGCACGTTTCTTTTCGGCCGAGGGCCGCTAATGTGTGGCTCACATTTGGTGTCCCACTTTGTCTCAATGTGGACAAGTCGCTTTCGTGGGCATCACCTTCGGCAGCCACTTTTGCGGGCCTTTCCACCCATACAGCTATCAACTTCATACACGTCCGACAACGTAAGCATGTATGCTGGTCTCCGTTCATGCCTAATCATGGCCGAGAAAGGCCAGAGGCACAATTTGCCCATGGCTGCAGCAGGAAAGAACAAACGGGAGCACCAGTTACGGTGCACGTATACTGGGAGTCTACATCGCTGTGCGGACTGCAGGAGCAAATGCTTACCAATGCAACTGACCAGGCCCCCACATCCGAGAAATGTAACACGGCGACCACAACCAAGTGGGGCAGCAAAACCAGATTCTACTATCAATCATTCAGTGTAGGTTGCGCAAAGACCCAGGCTATTGAGGAAGAAGAGCAATCATCGAGACTAGGAACATGGACAATGAGAAAGCTTGCATTCAAGAGAGAAGCCACTCTGCTCTGCAAGCATTGAATGCCAAAAACATCAAGAAAAGTAAAATGGTGCATAGCAAACGGTGCGTAGGTTAATGCAAGACACATGTTGATGTTGCATCAGCTATTTCGGGAGAGGAATTGTGCATGACAATATACACTAAAAGGTACTGCTACAGATATGTTATGCTACTAGACAGTGACTGGTATTAAGTATCAGCGAAGAATCGGTTGACCTTTATGTTTGGATGAGGATGAATGATCTCTAACGAGAATGGGCAATGAAAAAGCTTGCATTTATAGAAGAAAAATTACACTTGGCACAAATGGAATTTACATGGCCAGGAAGCTGATTAAGGGCAAACTGACGGAACTCTTTTGGCCAGCATCGTCCGTGCTTGATCAGAAGTTGCAGGTGCATCTGAAGACGAAGAATTTCTATAAAGTCCTTTTTGAGTTACCTGGATGACTCAGCCAATTTGTCTGGGCTGGTGGAATGGTGGCTGAAGCTCTTTTCAGTCTTGACACAGTGCTCTGCAGACTTGATATCTCATGCAAGTTCTTCTGCATGCGCTTCTTTGTTCGTGGTGTAAAAGCCTTGCAAATTCGGCTCCAGCCCCTTTCTGTTGGTGTGGATAGGAGCTCCTGTGATGACCAAGATATGCTTTGCATGGACTCTCTTGGGGCAGAACGGCGACACATGAGATACAGGACAGATTAGCCAAACTCGTGTGTTTTCTTTTTATGTTCGAACCAATTATACTGAACCATAAACATGAACAAACATTCATTTCTGCTGCAAACAAATGGCATGTATCTCAAGACTAGCAAGCCAATACAGTATATATCAGGCGTATTTATTTCTGAACCACGTGTTGTTTACTTTGTAGCAGCAGCCAACATCCACACAATGGCCTTGTTGTAGCAGGCATCAGCTTCTGTTTAGTGCGTGGAGTGTGTTGCTTTATACTAGTGCCATCCTCAATACTGCATGTCTAGAACAGAAATTTTGACTGAATCAGAAATTGAAAAAGCACAGTTTTTCGATATGAAATGCAAAAAGGTGTGACATATATATTTTAATGGTTTGCGACTACAGAATGCACGCAAATGTACACTGTCTGCTCTAGGGTGCTGAGGCAGCAGGTTAAATAAATATTGCTATTGTCCATAAAATTGATGTCTGCCTAACTGTACAATGCATGTAAACAGCTTAAGTATTATTAAGATTCAAATGAGAACATTTGTGCGTTCATTTATACACTAGAAGAGATCACACTGCTGGTTCCACAAGCAAATGCTTCATGAAAGTCATGAAGCTATTAGAAATGATGTATTATTTTTCTGCACGAACGTGATGCACTGCTTCACTACTGCAAAAATAAGTGCTCTACAGTACACCAAACTGAACAGCAAGAACATTTGGAACCAACAAATACGAAATATGAGTGAATTATCACGTTTAGAACTGTTTAATACATTAAATTCTGTACTTTCACATCATTTTACCAAAGGATTATTCGGTTTTGTGAACGCAAGAAGTTGCCGGCAGACTAAAAAAAAAGTTTTATATGTAAATTGTTAAGGTTACCCAGTCACCTATGGCCACGGCTACAATAAGATGAAAAATGAGACGCGCGTTCCGATATCGCTCTTTCTTTCCCTATTGTGTGTGTATAACGACAGCCTTGCAAGTAACGGTCTATTTAGGAAACGGCAACGGAGAATCCCGACTGCCAGATGTTGTGCAGGATCTAGTTCGTTAACTTGTGCCCGCCTGGAAGGTAATGAGACGGATATTATATAGCGATTCAAGCAGCGGTGTTAAACGACTCAGCGTTATTGCCGTTGTCAGCTGCAGCAGAATCCAGCTCCCGTTTCGATGCAGACATGTTCCGAATGGCTCGCGACCGAAACCCAACTTTCGGGCTTACATGTCCGCTTGCAAACACGTCACTTCACCACAGGTTAAATAATGCGAGACATTGAAGTGCAGTAAAGTAGTTTTAGCAAAAAAGAAGCAACCAGACTGAGTGCACGAACGAATGAATCCGTGCCGCCATGCACTCGAAAATACCGGTAAAAATTTAAAATCCAGGCGAGAGGTCATGTGAAAGATCGACGATGCTGAACGCTATTTGCATTTATAAGGACGAAGAAACAATAAACACACAAAGAGTACAACATCTAATTAGCAATGATAATTTTGCCCTTTTCCTTATGTAATAAAAATGCTTCGGTAATATTAAGAGAAAGCTTGTAAGATGAAATTGCTCTTATTACGGCACCTCTAGCGGAAAATGTTGAAGCTAACGAAGCATCCCGAAGTGATTCTACTATGCTGGTGTTGTTAGCAGCAGCGCACGGTCGATATTTTCGCCCTCTGTGGCCATTTGTTGAACTTGAGAGTGTGCGGGGCCTGGTTGTACCCCAAATTAGTAGACAGTAGTATGTATGTGAATGAACAAGGGTATGATATAACTAGGTTTAACTATTTTGGCATCAAGGTTCTGTTATTATACAATATAGAAATTGACCTGCACATATTTGCATGTTATGTGGAGCACTCATGTGGTTTCCGGTAGTTGCCCATTTCCTTCTGACTGCTTACGGCGGCACACACCTTGCTCAGTGTGTTCTTGGCTGTGAACACCATCTGGATGCCAAGCCCAGAAGCAACCTTCTCAAGTTCAGCACAATGCGTTGGTGGGCTAGTTGGTGCAGATCCATGAATACTTTGTTTAGCGCAAAAACACAGACACAAGAAAGACGACAGGACAAGGCGCCTTGTCCTGTCGTCTTTCTTGTGTCAGTTGTTTTGCGCTAAACAAAGTATTCATGGCTTCTTCAAGTTGTATGATATGCAGAGTGTGTACAGGAGCGCAGCCACTGACGACCTGTCACCTTCTCTTGCTTATCTTCAAAGATACTCTCAGTTTCTTTGCCAACTTCTCAGAGGTGGATTCCAAAACATGTTTTGGAATCCAATTTCGGAAAACCACGCTACTTGGAACGCAACCTTCTTGGGATTTGTTTATAAGTGATTACTGACAAGATAGCATCCACCAGGATTGTTCTGAGGAATTGCGAAATGATTTTCCCTGCTGAAACTTTAGAATCTCAAATTAACAAAATTTGATATGTAACGAAGTTTTTCGCTGCAAGTACAAGTTCGTTATATCGAGGCTCACTTGTAAACCAATTCCAGGATGCGGAACTGCACTTGAATATATTTGAATTTATTGCTGATGCTGTGGTTTTCAAGCTTTCACTTGTGACTGTACATCGAGCAAGCCAAACAGTCATGCGCATTGTCAGTGCTGAAGTGCTGGTGTCAGCTGTCCCAGTAAATGTTTCATTGGAGAGCATTTTTGGCACATGCGAGGCAAGGCTTAATCGCAGAACACCTATGATACATAGAGAAGGGAAACTTTGCCTTCCACATTGCAACGGAAATAATAGTAGTGGTGACATGGTGAACTAACCTATCAGACCCACCACTAAATGCCACAGATGTACTCCTGCCTGGTATTCAGCCGTAAGAAAGGCAACTGCATCTTGAAGAGAGGCCTGCACTGGCTGTCTCTGGGTGAGCACACCAATTGAAGTACAGCTGCTGCGGGTTCCCCGTGCCCAGCCGAGTCAAGTCATAGGTTGAGCATTCGGTGCGGCTGTGGGCGACACTCCCTAACAAAATTCACCGTTAGCTAGATATAAAATAAATACATGTGCTCTCTCTGGCCTGGTCTCTGGTCACCTTATAGGTACTATCGGGGACAGGACTGCCCAGGACACGGCTACAACGGCTGAAGCGGGGGAAAACTATATTGCTGAACCGTCTAGTGATGGTTCGCCTGGTTCAAGATCAAGAACGAGCGCATGCGCATCCTAGCTTGCCACCAAGCATGTACTGGCTGGCACCTTCACATGAATTGCTCTTTGCTCACGGATCTTATGTGAGGTGCCGCTATGACGGCATCGGTTCAAAGCGTCTGCTGCACGTACTGCAGCGCTGGTGACAAAGCACTTGTCATGGTTTTCACCAGCAGGCACAAGCGGGTGCCAGCAGGCATCCTTTTAACTGCAGCAGTGGCTTAGTGGTAGAGCATCCCCCATGTATGCAAAGGGTACTGGGTTCAAATCTCGGTGTTGCAGGAAACCCGCGTATTTTTCAGATGCGCAGAGATGTCCCATGGCCTGACGCTTGGCCATTGTGGGACATCACACTTGGAGTAGGCTGTTCTTCCCAAACTAGAGGGCGTCCACACCTAATAGATGCTTTGGGATGCGACATGGGAAATTACTACCATGGGAACACCCCAGAAGCCCTTATTTGTGGCCACAGGGTTCACTCAGATTTACGCTGTACAGGCTCCTTCCCTACAAAAGGTCCCCTCTAAAGAAAGGCAAGCATAACAAAGAGGATTGTTGCACACATTTGAATAATGTGTGGTAGCACGATTTTAAAGTTGCAGCTGAAGTGGCCACTCGACCACAGCACCACAACTAATGCCCAGTCTCGGATGCTGGATAAAAACACACGTCATGTTTTCATTGAGCAGCTCTTATTATACTGACTGGACAAGAAAGTTTTGCCTTTTCCTTTCCTGTTCTTTCCAGCAGCCACCATTCCCATTGAGATACTCTTGGTATATATTAGGTATACACTGTATTTTCCAGACTGTAGTGTGCACCCACTGTATAGACCACAGCAACCAATATAGCTCTAATATAAATAGTTTTCTTTTAGATAGCCTGCACCTGCTGTATAGTCCATAGGGACTAACCGGTATACAGCAGAGAAGCAAACTTTGGCCATGCTTCTGTCCTGCACTACCATGCCTTCTCCCATGCTGGAATTTTCCTCAGATGTTCCAGGAAAGCAGCGCACATCCATACACCTCTTTCATTGACATCAAAATTTTTTTCCACTGCTCAATTGGGCTTTAGTTCTGGTGCTCTCTCGACGACACTGATCTTGAACGATGCTGTGAAGGCTTTGCATCTTTTTCCTGCCATCACAAGTGTTCCATGTTTTGCGCATCTTTGAAATTGCGCATAAATCCGTGGCACATTATGTAGTGAGATTTCGGGCATGTGCTCACAAGTCAAAATACTCAAAAGCTGCCACTTTACAGATTGTGAGCCGCATTCGCTTGCGCATCACAAGCTGCCCTTATGGGCTGGGAATATTGCTCGGGTGCAGCGACACTGATTATGCCGCCGATTTCTCTGTGTTTTAGCACAATAAAAATTTGTCGGCACAGTGTGTACTTATTTTCTACATATATGCTTCCAACCTTTAAAGAAAGAAATCTTGTATATTCCCCACTCCACAAAATTTCAACTTTTAAACTTGCATAATTTGCAAAACATGGTCCAGAAGGTACAGCATATATTCTTCGCGTTTTTGTGGACTGCAGGTTCAGTAATATTCTTTATTTCTGTTGCTCTCACCTGCTGCGATGGTATTGAAATTCAATGCACAGCTTGTATCGCACTGGTAAGGGAAAGGTGGTTTCTGTTATTTCGCATAAATTTTTGTGCAAGTTGCCGGACGACCTTAAATAAAGACACAGTCACCAATCTCAGTGTTTGCGCGTGCATAAATAATCAAGGTGCAGCAGCTGCATTATTGCTCTGTGCGATAAAAACGAAATAATTACACTGGCAAAATGCAAACGTAGAAAGGAAGCGAGTGCTGCATCTCGGAGAGAGTGGTGGCTGCTGCAAAGAAGAGCAAACGAGAGAGAGGGATGAATCGTAAGTCTCATCCAGTCCCATCTTGGCCGCGCCATGAAAGCCCTTCGATGGCACACTCACTGAAATGGTCAATGCTCGCACTTCTACATTCCCTGTGGATGCGACTGTTCTGATTCAGTCTAAAGCGAAGAGAGAAAGGGGCACCACACCACCTTCTGGTGATGCTAAGTGCAGGGCTGCCCCGTCCTGCGCTGAAGCAACACCGAGCTTGCGTCTGCTCCTCTTTCCCATCCGTGGCTCCACATGGCGATGGACACGAGTGAATGCATATGGAGCCCCTGCTCCCTATCTTGGAGGTAATATACAGTGGGCGGAGCAAGTGGAGATGGCTGGTAACTTTGTGTGGGCTGTGTTCTCGGGTGCCTACTGTTAGAGGTCACATAATCTCAAGTTTCTGTGACACGGTAAAGCCAGAGGCAGTGTGAAAGGTTGGCTCCCCCATACTGCCGTTCTTTACCACGCCAGCATTGTGGCAGCGCGTGTTCACAGTCGTCAAGTGAGATCTGTTAGTCTATGTTCGCATGACTCCATGCTTGTTGATTTAATTAATGAAACAGCACAGAATGTGATGTTGCAAACATTTCAAGGGGACTCACCCCCCCCCCCCCCTGCTTCGTGCCAAATGAGAAGTGCATACACTGGGTACACGTGGTACACTGAACATGTTTCTCAGGTGGCAGGTTCCTGATATTAATGCTATTTGTGCCTTTCCTGCAGCACTCGTCTGTTTTTAGCCTTAGCCAGCGTTGAGGGCGGAGTTGTAAGGGCTGCGGTTATAACCATGAACTTACTGCAGGTTGCAAACGACAAGTGGAGCTCTGTTTAATAAATATTTTATATTCTGTCAATAACGTTCAGATCACATTTTTTAATCTACCTCATCTAACAGTATGGTTAAATACATTGTACGTCTTTACCTTCATTAATGAGGTAATGTGGGGCGTCAGAATGAGCTATTGCACTCTACCTGGTGCAGCACCTCTCTGGGCTGAGTGAAGTGATGAACTTTTTCAATGCCTTAGTGAGGACTTTCAAAATGCCGGTTGTAGCACGATTGTTGGTAGCCGGAAATGCCACAAGTTGCATTGCATCAATTTCAAGTGTATATCGGCATCATCGTGCATTTCAATGACCTCCCGTGGCCTCACAGTGGCCTCTCACAAACCTCTTCGATCTAATTCTCTTTTATGATGAATAGCAGACTTAAGGGGTCAGTTTCATGGCACTGAAGTGGCTCTGTTAGCAAAATATTGAAACAGCATAGGAATAGTTTGTGAATGCATGTTTGTATGTATGTTTGTATTGTCTTTAAGCGCCGCCATGCTCCATGACATCAGTTCTAGTATAGTGCGGTTAAATATCCCTTATATTTGGTTTCCCTCATGGCTCATTATTATTGAACTGAGGTAAGTAATGGCATAATTTTTTTTATTGCAGTGTCCCGCTGTGGCCAGAGGGCAAACTTCTTGAACAGCAGCCGTGCTGTCCAGCTTTTGCCCAGAATCTCGAACAAGCGAGACGAAAAGGAAGCCTGGTTCTGCCACTATGACTGACAACAACAGGTTAGTTTTGTGTTTGTAGGAGGCATTGTGATGCTCAATTATGCAGTACTTTTTCTATTTTGAGTGCCACAAGTAAAGCATGGAAGAAATAATTAAGCAGGACATAGTACAATGAATCCATTGAATGGGTAGTTTTAGGATACAGGTACAGCCTTCGTATTGTAGGTTATGCACTGAAATAAAAAAATATTAGAAATTGTTCAAATAATATTCTGTAATAAGCTGGATAATTAGTACGTACAAAAAGTTACTCTGGTTGCGTAAGGAGACAACAGATCACCAAATACTGTAGGTCTCATAATCTTATATCGGGCCACTTCTTTCTTTACCAACTTGGCGAACGTTAGCTGGGATGCCCCGTGGGCGTGTGTATGTGGGCCTGTGCATGTTTTATGTACAGTTCATTTCTGCTATAGTTTTATTTTCTTGCTTTTAAGAGACAAAACCTTATGAGTGAAAGCCTTCCTTTATGGCCTTGACTGCAAGTTTTCTTGCTAAACTGCCGGAGATGAGTGTGCATGAAGTACCGTACTTATTCAATTATAAGGTGGTCACAGTTATAAGATAAAAGTACTGTTAGGGCACCAAAGAAAAAGAACATAATTATGCACACTAATATAAGGCAATGTAGTGTAGCTGATGGATTATTCAGACTGTGTGGGGATTGCCTGAAATGCGAAATAACCAGAAGCACCCAGAGTAGTCCGAAGCATTGGTGCGGTTATATGCGAATATCACCTTGAGGTGCAACTTACTTCTTGGCAGTGCTAATATCACCTTATGGAGTGGATTTACGGCAGCCTACGCTGCACTGCCTTAAGCCCACACTTATGTATACAGGGTGTCCCAGCTAACTAAAGCCAGAGTTTAAAAATATGTAGCGGGACAGCATCAAGGTAACATTGTTCGCCGTCGCTTGGAGATACAGAAATAAGTTTTTTAAATTATGTCTAATTAGATAATTATTGTAATTAATTACATTTTCAAATATTACAGTTAGGTTAGAAGTGTTAATAAAAAAAATTAGAGCGACACGAAAAACTCGATTGCTTCCAACAGGCCGCTCGAGGCACTTTGTGTATTCACAGGTTTCTTTCGAGGTTGGAAAAACATTTATGTAGCGTGCATTGAGCAATAGATAGCTGTATTGGGAATTTTTCGTGTTGCTCTACAATTTTCTTATTGGAGCCTTTTATCTAATTATAATATTTGACAAGTTGATTGATTAATTAGGACTAATTATGTAGCTAAGTGTAATGAAAAACATAATGTGAATGTCTCCAAGTAACGGCAAACAACATTACCTTTGTTCTGTGCAGCTATGTGGCATTCACATATTTTTAAACTCTAGCTGAAGTTAGCTGGAACACCCTGTATATAACTTATATGGGATGTCCCATGTAACTTTAGCCAAACATCGCTGCTTGACCGTGACGAGCCAAGTGGAAAGCAGACACGAAAGACAATCACAATGGAACAGAAGGAAGATATCTAAAGGCAGTTGGGTGAGGTTCTAACAGAATGTTTTCGTTTGACATTTTTATGCTCCGCTCAGAAGGAGCAAAAGCACGAATGTACATGCCCTGTCCACTTAGCCATGAGGGGACTA
Source organism: Dermacentor albipictus (assembly GCF_038994185.2). Taxonomy (NCBI): domain Eukaryota; kingdom Metazoa; phylum Arthropoda; class Arachnida; order Ixodida; family Ixodidae; genus Dermacentor; species Dermacentor albipictus. Next base: position 27,851,013 of record NC_091828.1, on the reverse strand, counting down.
ATGGAGTGAGAAACGCGGTCTGCATACAAGCTGCCCAAGCGGAGTGTCACAGCAGTCTTTCGCTAGTGAGGGTGGTCGATGCATGGGCTTTCCCTCGCGCATGCGTCGAGCCACCTTGTTTGCCTCACTCTCTGGAGATGGCTGCCTCCAGTCAAGCATTCTCAACCATGCCGTCCATGGCAACCACGCCTCTATGTTCATCTGCACAACACAAGGAATGAAAGTGATTTTGCATAGATAAAGCTCTGCTGAAAAAAGTTGCACGTGCTGACCCATTGGAATACCCTGTAGTGTGGGAGCATGTGCTGCAAAATATGGTGCACGCTGTGCAGTGCGTTGGCATCAGAGAGGATTGCATTGGATGCAGAATGCAAGCTTGCTGGCTATCACGTGGCATTTCCCAAGTCAATGCTTTATTTACACTAGATAATATGGACCAGTAATGCATTACAAGCACATGTCTAGTTACTTCATGGACAAATAAATTATATATATTTGCTTTACTTTATAGAAGTGACCTATGGAACTTTTTTTATTATAGCGAAGCTGTTCATGGCTAGGGTTCCGTGAAGCTTTCATGTTTGAGAGCAAAATCTATCGTCATCAACAATGGCTCGTACTCTCCTAATCAGTCATCATCAGCAATGACTCATATCCTCCAAGGCTGTTTATGGTTAAGGTTCCGTGAAACGTGCAGCGAGCAAAAACTACCATCATCAGCAATGGCTCGTACCGCCTGAGCAATGCAATGGCTCATCCCTCTCTTGCTGCTCTTGGTTGGCCATGTGCATCATGACGTAGTGTACACTGAACTGATCAAGGAATTGTTGGATATCCTCATAGGTGGTATGTGTTAGTGCTTCATGCATTTCATGGTACTTCTGCTTGAGCAGTTTCTACGTCTTGACTTCCTTGGGATTTTAAGTTGGAGGCAAGGGAAATGTGTTCATGTGGTACGAACACATTTATTTTCTTGATCGGTGGTAATGTGTTCCTTTGTTCAGTATTCTGTGCCGCCTCTGTGTCGTGTGCTAAACAGCTTCGCTGGTCATCGACCTTCACATGGTGGAATGGCTCATGAATTCTTTTTGTTTCGCTACCCTGAATTCGGCCATAGGGCGCTGCAACTACAAAAGGTCTGCTTCGCTAAACGCATAACTAAAACATGAATCTCGCTCGCCACTCCGCTTGGCTTAACAGGGCAGCTCGGAGTGGACCATAAGGATGCTCAAGTATAACGCTCTACTAAGTCACGCATTGCACACGCCAAAGATTGTTTTGTTGTTTTCAAATTTTATTGCATGCGTAGTCATGTACCGTTCCGCAGGCCGCAAAACCATCATCTTATTTCCATGTTTACAGTTGTGCACCCCATTGGGCATACATTGCAGCAAATGGCAACTATGGATATAACAAAGTAATTGATTTAAAGTAATTTCGCCATGCAGTCTCCCTTCACCTTTGTTATAATGAGGTTTGAGTATATTGTTATGTTCCACAACAAATCTTCCCTGCTGCAGGATTGCTGACAGCATTGGAGCATGCAGCACCAAGCTAGGAGGCAAGGATGCGACCGCTGGTTCCTGGGAGTGCCACGTGTGCCAGAAGACTTTGTGCTCCAGATGGTACCTCCGTGCTCACATGAAAATGCACTCGGGGACAGAGTCGCATGCTTGTACCGTGTGTGGCAAAAAATTCGCTGTGAAAGGGTCTTTAGTTATGCACCTTCGTGCACACACTGGTGAAAAGCCCCACAAGTGTTCTTTGTGCCCTGCGGCATTTGCACACAGAGCCAATCTGAACAACCACGTCTTGATTCATAGTGGGGAGAGACCATACGAGTGTGAAGAGTGTGGTCAGACATTTAGTGCGCGATCGCATCTTGTGACTCACACCCGTACGCACACTGGCGAGCAGCCTTGGGCCTGTGAAGAGTGCGGCAAGGGGTTCTCCGCCCGGTCCAACCTGGTGCGCCACTTGCGGTTGCACAGCGGAGAACGACCATACGTCTGCCACTTGTGCCCAACAACTTTCTCACAAAAGGGTCACCTCACCACTCATATCCATGCGCACATGCAAGAAAAACTGCACGAATGCCGCCTTTGTCTGAAGAAATTTGCTCGGCATGACAATGTTATGAGCCACATGCACAGGGTACACTATGCAGAGAATCCCAGTGCAGAGATGGTGGCAAGTGAAGTGTCTCTCTCACCGAGCAGCACCTCGATGCCGTGGCCAGGAACGATTCTTAGGACGTATAGCCGAGTGAGGAACCATAACCTCTGCGATCGTGTAGGTGCAGGCGATGCACAATAGGGAGACTTTGGACATGCTGTCAAAACACCTGTGCTTAGCTGCGTATTCTGTCGTTTTCGTTAGGTGTTCCTTGAGACTCTGAAACTGCAATCTGGGCTGCCTTATCCCTAAGGCCTATGATGAACATGTGGCATAAATGTTTTGTCTGTTTAGGCATTCTGTAGAAGCCACACATGATTAATTTATTGCTGCCGATAGCCACAAATCCTGTAGTTCAACTTTTTTTTTTTCTGGTATACTGTATAGACTCGTGCAAGGGCCACCCGCCACACCTTATTTTTTCATAATTCTGGCGAGGTGCACCCCTTACAGGGGACTAAACCTTTTGGGAAAAATAGAGCCATCCCAGCCAGCAACTCATGCACACCTCAATTCCATTGCACCAGAGTTGTTAACATGCAGATTTCACCATCTAATAGCGGCTTGAAAAAATGTGCAGCGCGCAACATCAGGCCACAAAATGCGACGGCTTCTCCTTTTTGAATTTTGTTCACAAATTATGGGCTGCCAAATTGGGGGTACTGCCCTTACACGAGTCTGTATGGTATTGTTCATTTTTGTTGGTGGAAAAATGCCCATAAAACGAATACTTTTGTCAGTTATTACAGAGAAAATGAGTTGAGAAATACATACTTATGGATGGAATGCTAAATTAATAAAATATTCTTTCCACCAGGCTATGTGACTGACTATGCGACATCCTGAAAGTGGCAAGATTTTAATATATTATGTATAATTAAGCATGTGTCACATTAGATCCGATCCTTCTGCAATAAGACTGCAATTGAAGTGCAGTCCTTTTGTAATGAGATGAGAGCAATTGAAGTGGTGGATTTGAAAATGTGCGCCTCTGTACCCGTGCCCTTTGGCGGGGCCAAATAGTTTGGCTGTGCACATGGCTGTTGTATGAGTGCCATGAAACATTATGACTGCAGCAGGATTGACCAGCTTTATGGAGCAGCAGAACACTGCTAGGTATTCTCTGGCCGCTGCAGACAGTGCCTAGGGACACCTTGGACGTTGCCAAACTTCACCCCAGCCTCAGTCGCTGCCCTTAGCGATCCTGCTCGGCCCAAGCTGCGCCTTCGCATCCATCGCTGTTGTACGGAGCCTGGGCTTCGCCCAGCTGTCATTGCTGCCTCGCCAATGCACTGTCGTTGGGCTTCGCCCTAGCCTGCGTCACCATATACAAACCGTGCGAGAACTGTGCTGCAGAGCCAGGTCGTGCCTTTGACTAGGGTGTCAGAACAAAATGTTCTTCCTTCTGCTTTTAGTTTTGTTTCACTGAAAAAGTTCTATTTCTGTTCCGGAACAAAAAAAGAAACATCAGTAATAGTTCATAACGGTTTTGGTTCGCGTGCAAAAAGTTTCAAAGCAATGTAACGATAAAAACATGGTACTTATATTTTTCCATAAGTGAGTTATAAATTTGGAGATCATGCTCAGTGCCTTGAGTCAAGGCGGAAAATTATAAATAACATTGGGGTTACGTTTTTACTTGGGTCATAAATATCCTTTCTTTTCGTTTTTCGTTTGGTTCTGTTCCGATACGCTGGCTATGACAGACCCACAGTGCCCTGGCCTCAGTGACTTCTGTTGCTATGTCCCAGGGCAAAGCTTATATGAGAGACGATTGCGGCAAGTTGGTTGCGTTGGCAAACGTGCATAATGACAAATACTAAACACCACAAAAAAGACAGGGACTAAGAAATGAAACAGACGTAACAGCATCATGCAGGGCTCCTAGAAACAGCTAGTATTTTGTCAGTACCACCTCTAAGAGAAGTGCATTGTCTTCTTTTTGTTCTCGTACTGCCCTGCCATCATGTTATGCCTACACCACTATGCCTTTCATTCTATCCTCTGTAGGCTGACCATATCGCTCAGCTGGCGTGTAATATTATTTTAGCATTCAATGCTTTCCTCTTGCAGTTGTATTCTCCCTACTACAGTTCAGAGCAGGGCATTTCTTTCAATTTATCAAATAGAAATAAGCCGCCAAGGAATCTGTTGTGTTCAAATTCTTTCTTTTTGTACATACAGTGAACTTATGGGGGGACATGGATCTTAAATATGAAGAAGTGCGAGGAAAAATATTTTCTTGGAAACTGATTGTTTCAGCATCTTCAATGCCTAATCTATTGTATCAAAATTATTTGCCCAGAAAGGAGCCCAAAACCGTTCAGAAATGCCTAAGTTCACAGGGCTATATCTCGTCTTTTCTACTGCCGAGTGCTGCCATTTTGGCATCATTCGAAAAGCTCAAATTTCCGCCTTTCAGTTCCCCACATTCTCGCCTACTATGACCGCACAGGAAAAGCACAAACACAAAGCAACCAGGGGCCAGTCTGATGAAAGTCGTGATGCGTGCTGGAGGTGCCTTCTGACTGACTGTTCCTATGGCAACTAGCACCTTGACACTACCAACACAGAACTTGCCTGCTAAGCTAAGCCTGCCAGGGCCTGCTTCAAAAACTGTTGATCTGTCTTTTCCTTGCTCATTACATTGCTAATATGAGCTGCAAATTTACCCTCTTGAAAAGCTTTGAAACTGGCCATGTACCTGTGGAAAGTGAAGCACAAGCCATGGCCACTTCCTACAGCAAGTAGTTTTACTTCGGAGACCGCAAACGAAGTGACGTTGCCTACTCCCATGCCTCTCGCACGTATGTGGGTTTGTGTTGTCGCATTCCAGATCCTGTTACGAGCCTATACGTGTGCCTAATGTCAACATTAGCCGATGGATTTTTGTGTATTCTTATTGTGCGTAATTTATATTTCTTGGGTATGAAGCTTGAAGTGTATATTTTCCCTGTTATTACAGCATAAGCTGTTATAGGCTCATTCCTACAGCCATTTCAGGTGGCGATGGTGCCCGCCGCCGCTGCCAGTTCCCATTATCCGTGCAGCTATCGCCAAGAATGAGAAGAAAAAATGCCCAGTTCTCACCGGGATCGAACTCGAACCGGCTGCGCGGTAGGGAGCTACTCTGCCACTGAGCCATGCTAGCGCTTAGCATTCCTTGGGAAAATACCCTATAAATGCGTCCTAGCGCACGAGGAGAAATTTGATGTGATATGCGCCCTGCGTAGCGTCTATACATGCGCTTTCTGCATTGGAGTTGCACATTATCACGCCAGGTAGAACGGCATGTAGCAGATGCACAGGTAGGTGTACAATGCAGTTAAATAACATTTGAGGAGATATATACAAGAATGCTAGAAAAAATGTACATCGTGTGCCTGATTAAATCAAGCTGGCTAGATTACTATGTCCCTGCCGCGTTTCAAAGGGGATGCCAATAAAAATGGCTGTGGCTTAGCTAAGGTTAAGCCCAGGATGCGAAGCATACTAGCCTTTATTTTAACGCGACAGCGTTAAGGAGCTCGCGTCGCAAAAAAGCCGGTGTCGTCGGCGTCGGCTCAGGCGTGCGGCGCTTGCTCAGGCGCACATTTCGTTGTCGCGCCGAACGCTGCGTTGCTCGACGCTCACCGCGTCCGATGCGGGGCGCGTAGTCGCTGCGCCGTAGCAAAGCCACCTAGAAACAGTCTCTGTAGCACGCCGCAACCTTCGCTTCTCATTCCAACGAGCAGCTCTGTCTCCAGGAGGCATCTCACCATATCTCGCCTCGTGAGTGTCTAGCAGAGGCAAGCGCAGCTGCTTACATACCGCCGCGACGGCGCGAGTTGGAGCCCCGTTTCTCCTCTGTCGTGACGTCATGGTGTCACGTGGTATTAAAGGCGACACCGCCGCGCCTGAGCTGGGTTGAGCTCTAGTAATATGCTTCGCATAAAATCATGATCATTAGCATTGTATCATGCCACTTGCCTTGCCATGTGAGATATGTGCTGCGTAGCATCTGTTGTGCACCCTTTGCATTGCAGTTGCATAATATACCAGGTGGCATGCCATGTAGCAGTTGCATAAGTAGCTGTACAAGGTAAATGGAGAAGTCTTGAGGAAGAAAAAGATTATGAAGATGTGTAAATCTTGCTGTAATGAAAAACATGTATGGCGTACCTGGTTAATTCAAGCAGGCAAGGTGACTGTTTTTCAACATTCCGTTCCAAAGAGAAGGACATTAAATCATCATCACCATTACCGTCATGTGCCATTTAAGATGCGCTCCGCGCAGCATCAATATGTGCAAACTGTACATTGCAGTTCCGTTATATTCCTCCAGATGTCCTGACATGTAGCAGTTGCATGCTGCACATAGCTGGACTTAGCTAACTCAAGCAAGCTAGATAATTATTTGTCACCATCCCATTTCGAAGGAGATGCCTATGAAACATCATCATCATCATAATAACAGCAACGTACCGTGCCACAGGTGAAGGGACATGTGTACCATGCAGTCTGGATACCTGTGTTTCCTCTTCGGTACATGTTGTGGCGCCTCCTTGCAAGGTACGGATCACTGCTGAAGATACGAATCATAGAGCTGCGTGTGCATCTGCAACCAGGCAACATTGGGCTCAACAGACCATTGTGCAGAGAGCAGGGCAAGCTGCAGCTCACTTTCGACACCGGGCAGACAGTTAAGATCATTCTTGTCAAAACAGCTCGAGAAGACTGTCACAAAGACCCTGTAGTGCGTGGTGCCAAAAATGCAGCTCCTATGCAGCCACTCCTCCAGCTTACGCTGTGACTGTGCTGCGACTGTGCTGCGACTGTGCTTCCTGTGCTGCCTGTGCCTGTGACTTTTTTTAGTTTCACAGCAAAGCTGTGTACCTCTACCCTACAAGGATATTTTCATGTTGTAAGCAAAAAACTCACCCATACGTGGGCTGAACCTGAAGGTAGTGCAATGCTAGGCCTATTCGCGGTGGAGGTGAAGCAGGCGTTAAGCACTCCCCATACGTGGGCCGATCCCAAATATAGTGCAATGCCGGGCCGACGCGCGGCAGAAGTGCAGTTCGTCATTAAGAGTCCTGTTAATTACGGCCTCTTAAGAGGCCAGTGCATCTGCAAAAGGTGGGAATGGCATAAACTACACTAAGTACTATTAGCACTTACATAAGGAAAATGGGATGCTTCCTTAATGAATGTTTACGTGAGCATGCACAGTGTGTCAAGATTAAGACTGGTAGTAATCTTGCTGTTCATTGTGCAACGTGTGGCTGTTCACCCCGCCTAAAAGACACACATGTTCTGAGAAAATACAGCGATCAGGTGGTCAGGGTAATCTTTGAGGCCTTCCCTTTGTTCTTTTCTCTCTTTCAGGCCGTTGTAAATAGTATATATTTGTATGGGTTTTAATAAAGATGTTAGCACTCAGTGCTGGTCCTGTGCTCTTGCTTGTCTATGTGTTTTTTGGCGCTGTTTAAACTAGGTTGCACCCAAACACTGCTATGACAACCTTGTTTGCATTGAGGCATACATCGAGGATGCTTTTATACTTGAGCAGTTCTGTTTTTCACTATTTCCATATTTAGAGAACGCTTACGATAAGACATGGTGCTTCAAAGTTCTCCGAGATATTTTAGCAATGGGTATATGTTGCAATATGTTAAACACAATCGAAAGGTACCTCTGTTTTGCACATTCCGCGTAAGAGTGGGCACAGCTTTGTCTAGGCCATTCATCCTGAAGACTGGCATGCCACAAGAGGGCGTGTCTTAGTGGCATAATCTTTATTGCAAGAATGAATTCCCTGCACACAGTCGTTCCACACACTATGTTTTATTCTGTTTATGTCAACGATGTGCAGATAGGCTTCAAATCATGCAATGTTGGCATCTGCAAACGACAAGTGCTACTTGGAATAAACAAATTTTCCTAATGGACAGACGAAAATTGTTCTTAAATAAACACCCAGAAAAGTACTTGTGCACTTTTCTCAAAAAAGGAAAGGGGGGGGGTCTAACACCAGTACCTAGAACTGCGGTCAAGGCAGATAATCTCTGTGAACAGTGAACATAAATTTTTAGAAATCATTTTTGACTTGAAGATTATATTTAATGCCCATATAAGGTACCTGAAGACGAAATGTCTGAAAACAATGAACCTCTTAAAGCTTCTTTCACGCACATCATGGGGTAGCGATCGAAAATGCCTCTTGAACTTCTACAGGAGCCTTGTCTGCTTTCACCTTGACTATGGTGCTATGACCTGTCATTCTGCAATGCCAAGCACACTAAATATCCTAGACCCTGTTCACCATTTAAGTATCCCCTTTGCGACATGTGCTTTCAGGAAAAGCCCCGTAGAAAGCCTCTGCATAGAATCAAATGAGTGTCATTCTGTCTACGGAGGTCATATTCAAGCTTCACATATTATTTGAAGGTAAAAAACAATCCTGAACATCCTTGCTATATAACTGTAAAGCAATGTGTCCTTTGCCTTGCTCTTATATTTGGCCCACAGCAAGGGAGCCTTTCTCACTGCGTGTAAGCTAGGAAGCTCAGTGAAGAAATGTGTGTCCCACTTCTAAAACATTTTCTAATGCTTCCAACAAAGCTGCTACCTCCATGGAAGTGGAAGCTGGTAGAATGGGACACATGATTTCGCAAGGTCAGAAAGCATGCCCCAGAGGCACGCATTCGAATGCACTTTCTTGAAATTTAGGTGAAGTACTGTTCCCTGGAGTACTACACTGACGAATCAAGGTCATAGGCCGGCGTGTCCTTTCCAGCACTTGAACCATCCTTTTCTGAATCCGATGTGTTGCACCCAGAAATGAGTATCTTTATGGCTTAAGCATGTGCAGTACTGTTAGCTGTGAAACACATCAGGAACATAAATATACAAAAATCCATTACATTCATCGACTCTCTAAGTGTTGCAAGATCTTTAAAGTTGTTCTGTAGGAGTAAAAATGCTGTACGAAATTCTCTTTATTCACTTGTGTACTGTATACATGTCTAGCCAGCATGCCACAATAGGCTGGGATCCTGGGCATAGAGGCATTCAAGGTAATATGCTGGCAGGCGGAATCGCCACATCAGTAGCAATCAAAGCGACCAACCCTGTAGCTGTCCCTGCCATAGACTTGAAGCCGTTCTTATAAAAAAATGCTTATAAACGATTGGCAGCACTCATGGAACACTGAAACACCTAATAATAAGCTGTGTGTCATTAAACCACAGTTTAGGGAGTTGAGGTTATAAGCAGGGATAAGGTGCCTCAGGAAGGCTGGCCAACGGTTCTATAGGAGGACCTATCTTCATCAAAGGCGGCCTCATCATCCTTGGCATCTTAGTTTTAACACGTTAGTAGAGTGACGTAGGTGGCGGCTAACTGGAAAGGGAGCGACTACAAAGAAAGTGAGCGCTTTCGCTGACGTCTGTAAGCATGGTTTGTAAGACAAGGGGACACGAGCGGGAGAGTGGGGAGGCAGGGAGCAAATAAAAGAAGAAAGAAAGGGAAAAAATACCAAGATGTAAAAAAATTAAAATATGAAAGAAAAATAGAGGCATAGGAGGGTGTTGGGTGATCGAGAGGTTACGGAGCCTTCAGGGGTGTCATTGGCGGCATGCTTTTGTGGCTTAGAAGAGCCAGTCAGCTGGTCAGTGCACGAGTACGAAAGACCAAAAAAGAGATCACTTGAAAGAATGACTTGAGTAACGTAGCAGCAATACGTCGGGTAATTTTGAAAGCTTTAAGATGGCAACAAGGAGTCTGGGGTGCAATGTATGGGGTAGCTGGAAGGCAGCAGCTTGGATTCTCAAGGTACGTTTGGTTCAGTAGCTCAACATAGGCATTGTCATGGCAATATACAGAAGTGGTTACACCCTGTGTAGCTGAGGCGCTGAAGGTGTCCTGGCATCTGGGACTTTGCAATGTGTTTGCGAGGGTGTTTCAAAAAATAATATAAGGAAAGACAAAAAAAAGGAGGGGAGACGAAACTGGAATAACAAATAGGAGGATGACATGAGTGAAAGCGGGAGGGGGCAGGTGTATATGGGAAGAGCGGTCATACAGTTGATATATGCATAAAAACATCCGAGTATATTAAATTGAGTGGCAGGCAGGGAAAAATTGGAAATGGAGAAATAGGTGAGGTTGTATATTAAGGTTAGCTGGTGGCATAATGTGTTTTGTGCCTTGGTAGATGATATGAAATTTCAGGTTTAAATTAGAGCTTTTAGCAATTCTAAGTTGCCATGCGCCAAATTAATTCCCATCGGGTGTAGGCATTTAAACTTGTGTATGACATATGATTCCGTATACTTCCTCTTGCAAAGTGAACGGAAATTTGTAGCATATAGAGCCTTGCTTTGTCGAATATATGACCATGTTCATTGAAGTGGTTGACTACTGCTTTAGGTAAATTGTGTTTTGTTTCTGCGCGATGACTGTTGAGTGTTGTATGAATTTGTTGTCCAGTCTCACCTATGTATTGTTTGCTACAAGCGGCACATTCTAGATAGTAGACTACGTTGCTTAATGTGCAGGTGAAACTCGAAGTTACCTAAGTATAGGTAGCTGGGCTAGTTGGTTGTGATTAGCATTATGAAACATCGTTCCAGCGCACGATTGAACACGGACGAGAATAGAAAGACAACATGAACGCCGGTTTTTCTCTTCTTGTCCGTGTTGAATTGTGCGCTGGAATGATGTTTCGTAATGCTAATCACAACCAACTAGCCCAGCTGTCCATACTTAGCGATATACTTTTCAGTACATTGGGCCCTTTCTTCCCTCCTCCTTTATGTGCAAACCGGCGTTCGTGTGGTCTTTCTCTTCTCGTCCATGTTCAATTTTGCGCTGGAACGATGTTTCATGAAGTTACCTTGTGCGAGTAATTCGACGCTGTACTTTTTATTCTAGTTGTAGATCGAATGTGCTTGCACATAGAGAACCAGGGGCAGCCACAGGGACTGGATGCTAACTTCATGTTTGTCCTTAGTTTGGCATGTATAAGAATATCCTTAAATTAGTGTTGTGTCTGTAGGCTACTCAAAATCTGGTTTCTGGTTGCTGGTGAGAATTGGGTAATACTTACTGAGGATGTTGTTCACGTTTGGGAGTGCGTTTGAGAATTTAGTGGTAAGAAGAGGCGTCATTGTTCATGTGATCCTAGGGCAAGGCTTGAGGACCTTGGCTCGATCAAGTTTGGTTGAATCGGTGCAGGCATCTTGAAGCACACTGCTTGGGTGGTTCCTGTTTCACAGAATTTTGTTAAGGTGATTGAGTCTATCTACGTAGTCTTTATTTTCAATGCAAATGTGACGTAGTCGTGTTGCTTGGCCTTTAAAGATGCCTTGTTTGCAATGTCTGGGATGGCGACTCGTATATTCTAGGTACTGTTGTTTGTTGAAAAGTTTCCTATACACCGTTGTCTTTAGTGTCACATTGTCAATGTATATTGTTGTGTCCAGAAAGTTTGTGCACTCCATTGAAGATTGTGATGTGAATTTTATTGTTGGATGAAAAGAGTTTAGAAATGCTACACATTTATCTAGACTGTCTTGACCATGTCCCCATATTATGAATATGTCATCTATGTATCATAGGTATGTATGGGGCTTGTCTGTGCAGCGCAATAGGAAATCCGTTTCTAGAATCCCCATAAGTACGTTATTGCATTTCACCTCGTAAATAGGTTGGTGCAAAAGGCGTACCCATGTTTGTCCCATGTATTTGTAGTAGTAACCCTCCCCAAATTCAAAGTAGTTATGTGTTAGAACTAATTCAAGGAGAGACAAGTACACTTCAATAGAATATTGTGCATTGTGTTTAGACAGCATTTCTTTTAGCAAATATAAACCATCGGGAATTATAATGTTGGTGTATAGGGCCATGACATCTAGTGTTGCGAGAGTTATGCTTTGGGGTAGTGTGCCTTTAGTATTAATGTCCTCCATAATTCTCAATAGGTGGAGCATATCTTGTACAAATGACGGAAATGGTTTGGGAAAGTCACCAAGTCATGTTTTTCCTTTCTTTCTCTTTTTTTTCTTCCCGCCTTTCCACTCTCCCACTCTTGTCCCCTCGTCTTAGAAACAACGCTTAGATACGTCGGCCGACAGGGCTCATTTTCTTTGCAGTCTCTCCCTTTACTACCAGCCGCAACCGGCAACAACCACATGTGACGTCACTCTACTAACCCATTAAAACTAACGTGCCGAGGATGACGAGCCCACCTTTGACGAAGCTAGGTCCTCCTATCAAAACGTTCACTAGCCTTTCTGAGGCACCTTATTTCTGTTCATAACCTTTATACCACATTATACCACTCCATCTGTCAGCCCCATTCTTGATTTTGGAGTTAAGGATTTGGCCACCCATAGCAAAAACATGAGGAACCAAGGTCATCATGTATCAAATAAGAATCAGGTACACATATAGCATGCACTCATACCTGTTGGCTGGTGATGACCCACCTATCTGTGGCAAATGTGGTGAGACGTTGACTGTCCTGCACATATTTCTGGAATGTTGTGAAATAGAAGCTAAAAAACACTTTCGTTTACTATACCATCAGCGAATTCTTCATCAACCAGCCATGTTCCTTCGCAATAACCCACTTTTTGATAGCGAATCAGATTTAGGTTTTTAAAATGCTGCGTGTTTACTGAATGTTATAAACACAAGTGATCCGTAGCGCAACCTCTTATTGGAGGCTACTGCTGCGATTGTAGCATTTAGAGCACAAGGGCATGGAATATTCCTGAATATTCATACATTTAATTCTTACTATCGCTTTGCAAGAGATACTTTATGTTCATAGCTCACCTCACATGTCACAGTTTTAATACATACACCATATATTTACAGCGAATATTTTAGGCTACTATACAGCCAAGTTACATCTATACCATTTATCACTGAATGCACCATTGAATACCTTATACCATTTCCTGGCACTCTTTGGCCATTATTGGCCCTGGTGCCATTAAACCCCATATGGAATCATCTTCATTATACTTTGCTCTGCGTGAAGACTTGGTTCAAGTCCTCAAAAGTGGCCACGCTGTTGCAAGCTATCGAAGGCACTGCCGCCAATGTAATAGTGTTTGAAGCGCAACATGGTGGAGCCGTTTAGATGCTTCCACCAAGATCATTCATTAGATATGCCCACAGAGTAGCAAAGTTTGCAGACAATCTGGCATCCGACCGAAGAAGCTGTATCTGGAAGGAATGAATAACAGGCGATAGGTGTGCTTTAAATGCAGATCCCAGGGACTCATTCACATTAACTGCCCTCATTTACATGGAAGATGGCCCTAAAATGTGGCCAAAGCCAAGTGCGATGACATACTGACAGCCAGGGTAGCTGCAGTGCACAGCGGTGAGAGTGAGGACGCCTTGTTGAACGTCACACTGCGTTGCAAGGATGAAGGCATAGCAGCAATCGTAATGATGGGGCCAAAAGCATTGTTATTCAAGAGAGCACTATGCCACATGAATTAGTGCAGTCGCATGAAAAAGCCTGGCTAATACAGCCATTCAGTGAGAAGGTTAAATCTAACTTGAGGGTGCTCCCTATGACTATCAGGCAAGGTCACCTATCGTTTGCAGGTGTAGGGGAGCAGAGACCTTTATTGTGTGCTCTCGCAAACTAATTGTACCCATGCATAGACTCTCTTATGTCCGCACAGTATTGGGACATTTGGTAGAAACAAAGGTATTATTCTGAAAGTTGTAGCATCACAGCTAACATGCTTCTGGTAGTCCCAAAGCTGGTGACAGCAGTAGAAGCAGAAGAATAGTTGATTGAATGAATTGCTTGAGAATGCAAAAAGCAGGCAGGAGATAGCAGGGAAGTGTGAAGTAGGTGAAGGCAAAGCCAGCAATGATGCAGGCATGGCGAAGAGCGATGCCAACTTATTCAGAAAGGATCAGAAGAGCGATGAGGCTCTCAAGAAGGTGTGCCAAGAAGCATTTTGCCACCTTTGAAACTAGCAATCAGATCCAACACCAGAAGCCTCAAACACCTTGATTGGCATTGGGTAGAGACAAGAAAGCCACATTAAAAGTGATTTTTGTGTAAACTTGACCGAACGGACAAGACTAAGTAACCCTAGGAAGAAATAACTCTTCATTCTTCTTTTCTTATTCTGCATTTTTTCATGTTCTGTGCTATGTTTGCTTTTTTGAATGTGTGCCAATGAAGTGTGGCATGACCTGTCTTGCGAAGCATTGTTCTTTTTAACAAGGCACACTATGTGTCAATTTCTTTTCATCATTTGTGTCTGTGTTGACAACACTGTGAGCAAGTGGTTGTCGAATGTTGGATGGGGCGGGTGTAAGCCCGCCACTCCATATGGTCGGTAAACAAACTAAAAAATGCTGGAGTTACCCCTTGGCTCATTTGTGCAGACCGCCTCTGACGGTGTGTCTCGAACATTGAGAGTAGGGGAGAACAGCTACAACCATAATTTGCTTGCTTAGTTGGTAAAGTGGTGCCTTGTGGTCATCACGTGACTGTGTAGTTGCTGAGCAAAATGAGAACAAGTTGAAAGCTGCAGCCAATGTTTAGACAAAATGACTTGTCTTTTTCAAGGTGACGTAGGCTTGTATACAATGTATCCAAGCTTAAAGCACCCTTCCACAGCCTTATTATGCGGAAGATAGTGAAAGGTCGCCTGTGCCTTGCAATTTTTTCAGGCATCTGACTTATCAGGAGAGACCATTTCTGTTGGCAACAGTAGTCAAAAAGTATTGAAAAAAAATTTCACCGACGATTACGATACTTCCTAACACGAGGTTTCAGTGCAATTCTGTATGTGTTTCCATTTCGAGATATATTGGCTGGCGTGGACAATCTGCCCCATGCAGCACGTTGCAAACAGAGAAAAGTGTGGTGAAAATGCTTCGCCAATCAGGAGAATGTGAGAGGCAACGCGTGGGTGACACATGGGCGTGATTCACAGCAGTCACTGCATGCAGACCTCCACTCATGGAGCGTTTTGCTTCCATATTGCAGCGAAGCTGTTAGCCTCTAGCTGGTTGGGTTTTCTCGTGTCCACGTGTGGCACTTTCGCTCACACAAAAATGTGCTTCGATCCTGGAGACACTACAGAGAAACGGGCAGCGCACAGTGGGCTGCCTCTCCAAAAGGCATCGCATGACGTCAGCAGGTGACATCGTCACTTGACGAAGACGTCACCGAGTGACATCATGTTTATTTATTTATTTATTTATTTATTTATTTATTTATTTATTTAACAATGTCTTACAGGCCTCAAAGTGAGGCATTGAGCATGAGGACAGTACATAGAAAATACATAGAATATATGACATGTATAAAGCCGTATCAGTTTAAAAACTACAACTGTATGTGCAACTGAGATGAAAAATAATTATTTAGTTCACGATCCACTAGGAAAAAAAAGAAAACATAATTTAATGACAAGGAATAAATCACACATTGTTTTCAATAAAGTCGTGTAATTAACAAGACCAGAGTGTTAAACAGTAATAAAGATTTTTAAAATAGACAGAAAAGTTACTAACGTGACATTCCAACGGAAGGGTAAATATAGCGACATAACGGTAATAATGCGACAGTAAGGTGTAAAAGACAGTGCAAGTACAAGAAAGCATTGTGCAACAACTGTAAAACTTCACATTTCTTTAGTCATGTAGTAAGTCAAGGCGTCATGGAATGAATCGTAGTTGGACGGGCATGCAATGCTGTCCGGGAGCGAATTCCATAATCTGATAGCATGAGGAAGAGCAGAGTAATGGAATGCATTTGTAGAACCGTAACGGCAGGCATAGCTGAAATAATATTATGAAGCCTATGTGACGTGGAGTAGGGTCGTTTCAAGCATGCGGCTGTTCAAGTGGAGTGAAGGAATTTGTGGAACAGTGATGAAATGGCAATGTCTCGGCAAGTACTCAAGGATTTGCGCAAGGAGTGCACAAACATTCAAAAATATGCAAATGCCACATGCTGGACACAACCAAGGTAATGTTTGCTGTCACTTTGAGGTACTCAGATTATATTTTGCATTCCACCTAATTGTGTTACTAGTCTTAATTAAATAATGTGTCAAATATTATAGTCAGATGAAAAGTTTTATTTGTGTTACACTGGACTGGTAGCTGTAATCATTTATGAGGAAGCAGCTTGCTCTGTTCTGGATCCGTTCTAGCGTTTCAATGAGGTATTTCTGGTGAGGGGACCAAATGGGAGATCCATACTCGAGCTTGGGATGAACGAGAGTTAGGTAAACTAGCTTGCAAACATTACAAGAAACATTTCTTAAGTTGCGTCGCAAGTACCCCAAACATTGGGAGGCATTAGCTGAAATGGGCGTGATGTGCTCTGTCGAAGAAAGATTCGATGTGAATAGAACTCCTAGATAGTACTTATTTTGTGTAGTCATTGCAACTGTGTAATTATTAATATGGCAAGGATACGGTGAGGTTGCCGACTTCTGGGTAAATGACATTACTTTGCATTTTGAGGTACTTAAAGTCATTAGCCATTTGCACCAGCTAATAATTTGTTGAAGGTCTTGCTGAAGAATGAGATGATCATATGAATTTTTAATTGGGTGATAAATTATGCAATCGGCAAGTATTCTTATACTGGAGGACAAATATCGAGGTAGGTCGTTAATAAAGATGAGAAAAAGCAAGGGACTGAGGACACTACCCTGTGGTACACCAGAAGAAACGTCTGTTACGGAGGAAGGGTACTTATTTGCAATAGTAAACTGCTGATGATTAGACAGAAAGTTACGGAGCCGTGACAAGGTAAGACAGTCCAATTTCATTGCGAACAGTTTTGATGTTGGGCGATAATGTGCAACACGGTTGAATGCCTTCTAAAAATCAAGAAACAAGCAACCAATTTGTAAGGTATAGATTAAGTTAGTGTGTACATCTGTTGCAAATTCAAATAACTATCTCGCACGAGGGGAAGGGCCTCTCGTGCAAGATACCGTGCCCTTCCTAATTTGGACGTGATCACATCATGAAATTGTGTTATCAGGTGATATTGTAGTGTGACAATGCTGTTATCACGCAACGTAACATTTCACTTGTTGTCATGCGATCTTGGCGTGCACACGTAGTCACCTGGCCTTTGACACGATTACTTATCCAGTTACATCCTCATGGGCCGATCCTGGAGACTGCTTAAAGAAACGGCATGTGCACAGTGTACTGCTTCTCAAAGAGGCATTACATGACATCTTAAGGGGACACCATCACTTGACAATAGCGTCATCGCGTGACGTCACATTTGACGTGACTAGATGACATCATCAAGCAATATTGTGACGTAACGATGCCATTATCACGTAATGTTTGACTTGATAATGTAATCACGTGACCTTTGCTGTGATTACGTCATTACGCGGCGCTTGAGATAATGACGTAATTATGTTTCGTCATCGTGTCAAATGTGACGTCGGCATTTGGGCATGCGAATTTTTTCTGGCCCATTTTACTTTTAAACATTCATTCAGTTCAATAATCCACTTGTGCTTGGCGGAGGGCCTAAAAGAATGAGGATGCGTGCTGCATGTCTGCACGCGTCGCTTGTGGTGGTGGTGTGTAATGTCGGCAACAAGTTCGCTGTAGATCCACTTTCACAGTGGAATGGAAGCGGATTCTTATGTTATTGGTTGCGTCATCGATGAACAGACGATGCGCACTACTCTGGCGCCATGTCGTAGTGGTCATCGCCGCAAAGCCTGTCTTGTGCGGTACTACGCTTTTCTTCTCACGCTTTCTCCATACCCTCCTCTGCGTTCCGCCTCATGGTTCTGCTGCACCCTCCTCGTCTGCTTTCCTCTTGGCACTTCGCTATCGCTGCCTTTCATCCCCCGCTGCACTTCATGTTCGCTCTTTTATTCTTTGCTGTGCTCGTTCGCTCAGTTACGCTGAGGGATGCCGACGCTCGCCGCAGGAACGGGCGCCTAGGAGCTTCGCTCTAAAACTCAGGTACACACACTGATATAAGGGCCCGCCTGTTCTTCACGACATTGGACAATACGAGGATGTCTTCCTAAAGGCACAGAGGCTCACCACAGTTGCCCAGTGGCTGTGGTGCTGTGCTGCTGAACTCGGGTTCGTGTGTGCAGCAGCCGCATTTCGGTGAGGGCGAAATGGAAGAACGCTTGTGGGCTTATATTTAGGCGCACATTAAAGAAAGGCCGGATGGGCAGAATCAATCGCAGTCCCCTACTTTGGTGTGCGTCACAACCATAATTTGGTTTTAGCACGTAACACCAAAATTTAAATAAATAATGAAGGCTTGAAGCTACTGCCACGTGTGTAGACATTGCCCACCAGGCATAGTGGCTTCATCTGAACGCAAGTGAAATGCAAAATCACCATTGTGCTTGAAGTTAGCTGTATGTATAGCACCACAGTCCAATAAAAGTGCTTGTCCTCTACACACATTTAGCGACATTGCTGCCACTCCAATGGTGACATAGTGAGCAGGGATGACTTAAGCCATCCCTTGCACAAATTCTCCAAAATTTTGCTCAAATATCCAGAGGCCCAACGTAACTGATAGACTACCCATTTCCTTTTTGGATATGCTGTATAGTTTGTGCATGTTGTGGTGCAAGCATACTACCACTTTCAATGAGCAGCCTGAAAAGTACGGTATATATTGACCAATGGGTTGACAAGAATTGCTTCCACCATCACGGATACAGCTGAAAAAAATTTCCAAGTTTTTTTTAAGTTCAAAACTCGTTCCACACGTTTGTTTTCCTTGCCAAACATTTGTTAGCATTTGCCAAAATTTATTTTTCCTGCCTAGCTGAACTAAGAGGTATTAACAAAAAGTTCGCTTTTTTTTTAAGAAGCATGTTTTGTGATCCGGTTGTTTAGATGGCATTTATGACAAGACAATGACTTGATGTGACCGAAAAAATAGAAACTTCAAATATTTGTATACTTTTAGCACCGGCAAAAGCAAGTAAACTTGTAAAGTTCTAATTTTTTCCTGAACGTAGGAAACTCCGGAAGGCACACATAATTAATAGACAGGGCATCCCAACACACAAACACAAATAAATGCACAAACATTTAAAAATGTACAAATGCCACATGCTGGACACGACCAAGATAATGTTGTTTGCTGTCACTTGGAGGTACTCAGATTATAGTTTGCATTCCGCCTAATTATGTAACTAGTCTAATTAATCTATCAAATATTATAATCAGATGAAAAGTGTAAATGAGAAAGTTGTACAGCAAATGAAAGCTGACGACAGTCAAAGCTCTCGAACGAAAAGCAAAGTGCTTTCGCTGCCATTCCATCTTCACATAGTGGAGTGGTGGTCATTTGTTCGTTCAGCATCGTGGAAACGTTCTTCGTCGGTGGTCGTTTCGCGCCGGCGCCTTTTACATTCTCGTTGCTGCGTTCCTCCGGCGCTCCTCGTACGCATGTTTTTCGGGTGTACGAACTATATGGGTCCGCCCCATCGATGGCGCAGTTGATTTTAGCGCCGATACCTCTCCTGCTTATATACTGCGATAACCCTGACGTCACGCTATTTTTCACGGCGAGCGTTCTAATCTAGTTACGCATTTTGACATCTGCGTGGCCGCGCTGCACCCGTAGGGTTTGTTAGAAATCGCTAAATCCGTTCCTGTTGCCGTACGCCGGAAAAAACTACGGAACTAGGTTAGTCATATACAGCTGTCGCTGTAAAAGCTCCCGATACATCTTTGTGTAGCTACATGGAAATGTTTTTTCGAGCTTGAAAGAAGCCTGCGAACACACGAAAAGTGTCTTGCGTGGCCGGCCAGTCGCGCGGCGATTTGTGTGTATTCGCAGGCTGCTTTCACGCGCGAAAAAACACTTTCAAGACGAAAGCCTTAGGTGTCTGCTGGCTGTGACTTTGGCGAAACTGCGCCGTGAATAAAAATGGCCGACTCCCCAAAAAAGTAATGAAAGCACGTCGAAAAAAACTATGTGCCCTCTCACTCTGTGAAGAAGAATTACCAGCGAAGCTGTGTAGTGGGATATGGCGTATTGCACCTCCGCCGCGGGTCGGCCTGGCATTGCACTATCTTCGGTATTGGGCTACGTATACATGTGGATTGCTTAACCACGGGTTGGGCCAGTATTGCACTATTAGGGATCGCCTAGGATCGCACGCCTGCTTCAACTTCGCGACGGGTAGGCCCGGAATTGTACTATCTCCGAGATCGGCTCACATGCCGAGTTTTTTTGCTTGCAAGGACACGAAAATTTCCTTGCATGGTAGGGGTATACAGCTTCGCTGTAAAATACCCGCATTGACGTCACATTTCTTAGGGAAGTTCCTGGGAACAAAGTAAATCAGTGGTTTTGAAAACTTTGTACATTTCAATCTATAGGTGGACATCGAACCCGGGCCTTCTGGATACAAGACGAGCACGCTTCCATGAAGCCACGGCTGCCTCACGATTCTGGCTTACTAAAGGTTTGGCCTAGTGGGTGCGTCATTGAGCGACGCACGTGATGGTGCGGAGTAGGTGGCGTCACGTCAAAAGTGTACAAAATGAGCTCATTGATGACGTTCCTAGGTCTACAAATGGTATATTGGTTTCGCATTCCCACACGTAAGCAGTCCTGAGTGTCTGCCGAATTTGAAGTTTCGTAATGCTTGTCGCGCTCTCTCTCTACGCATGGACGTCACAGTCGTAGCGGCAGTTGTCGGCGGCGAGCGGCCCATGGAGGAGCGTGCACGCTCTTGCGGCTCGCGAGGATGGCCGCGCAAGTACGCGACCGCGGAAGAAGCGCGTGCCTCTGCACGAGCACGATGCTGCAGACAGGGGGATCCCGAACTGCGGAAGCGAGAAGTGGAAGAACGTAGCCGAGTGACGACGCCCGTTTGTATAACTTCATGTAGGGCCATACGTGGAGCAGGCTTTCGCCTTCTTGTGTCTGCCAACCGGGAGAACCGGGAATTCTCAGGCAATTTGAAGAGTCTGGAAATACTCAGGAAAAAATTAGGAAAAAATTTGTGCTTCTATCAGGGAAAATTAGCTGCAATGTTATTGAAAGTGAACAAAATTCGCGCTAATATGCAAGCTCCAGTAACAGAGGAATCGCAACAAATCGTATTTGACGCCGTGTAGTCGGCTCGAGCAGTTTACAGACTACAGGAGTTTTCAGAGTACGCCCGATTTTTCTGACATGCCCGATAATTCAATGTATAAGAACGTCTGAAATCTGGAATGCAAGAACACTTCGCCGGCCGATATTTCGGACTTTTGCCGTGACTGCACGTCCGAAACGGCATTAATCAAAGCCACCACCGCCGCCATTTTGATTATCTCGCCGCCTCGAACCGGCGCTCAAGCACGCAGATCGGCTGACAGCCGTAGCCACCACCGTGGCAACGCCACACCTAGTTGCTTCTACGTTCGCTATTAAGCTTCTTGCCGTGCGGCGCCACGTTTTTCGTTGAGAGAAATCGCCGCTCTGAGCAATGGCAACGACTCCGCCGTTGTAATCCTCCATATTGGCTTCGAATCTTGAAAAACAATGCGTTGCATAATGCCGGCTCTCGAAAGTCAGCTTCGCCACAGTACAGAAATGTTAAACGGCGAAGCATACGCAAAATATTGCGGTGAAGTTTGACAAGCGTGGGCAGCGCCAATTAACACTGGACACAGTATGTATTCCTTAATTATACATGCGTGCATCCTCGTATCCTGTCGCACTATGAGCACCAATATGCCTAATAAGTTTACTGGCAGGCCTCCAGAGCTTTTTCGGACGTGCCTGTGGCCATTTGAGCCCTTAAAGGCAGTTGAGATGCATTCATTTTTTCGGACTGCCCGATTTTTTTGACGTTTTCGCGGCCCTTAGGGAGTCCGAAAAATCGGACGTTCACAGTACAACTGACCAAGAGGATGCTTCGAATGGTTCGTGGGGCGAACGCATGGTGGAAGGAAGACAAGAACAGAAAGGATCCATACATTGAGAAATAAACGGGAAAGGAAGCGTGCCGCCGTCTCATTGAAAAAAAAAAATTATGGGGTTTTACGTGCCAAAACCACTTTCTGATTATGAGGCACGCCGTAGTGGAGGACTCCGGAAATTTCGATCACCTGGGTTCTTTAACGTGCACCTAAATCTAAGCAATAAGGTGTTTTCGCATTTCGGCCCCATCGAAATGCGGCCGCCCTGACCGGGATTCGATGCCGCGACCTCGTGCTCAGCAGCCCAACACCATAGCCACTGAGCAACCACGGCGGGTGCCTCATTGGAGAAGTTTGAACTGAAAAAAAAGCAAACTGTTGGCTGACGCCGAGATGCAGGTGTCCCTCATCTTAACCAAAATAAACTTTAAAGCAGTGCAACCCAATACTGAGGTATTGTGTACGTGCTGGGAGTATGTCAGGACAGTTTAAGTTGACTTTCCACCTGCTCAGAGAGAATCTTCGTTGTGACAAAGTTCAGGCCGCATACTAATGAGCTTCCTGTTAGTTTACAGAAATAGCTCGTATTCGAAAATAGTTGCTTCTGTGTGCATATCCTTTTTTATTGGTATTTGCAAATGTCCGACACGATTTGGAATGGGGTTTGCCTTTTTTTTTTCAAATACATTTTATTCGTTGTGCATTTTACTAACATTTTGCTTCTGTTTTCTATTTGAATAAAATAAACATTGCACCTTACTATTCAAACTGGATTAAGTGTATCTTTATATTTTTTAACATGCTTATTAGAGAGTGACAGCATCGGGCAACATGGCGTCAGCCCGTGTTGACATATAACAAATTTCTGTCTCATTCGAAAAATTTTCCGGAGGCGCTCAGGGAAAACCTGTAAAACTCTGGGAATTTGGAAATGTCAACTTGGTAGACATCGTTGTAACACCTGCCGAACTTTTTTTTTATGTAGCAGGTACTGAGCAACAGATAGCTGTATCGGGAGTTTTTCATGTTGCTCTACAATTTTTTCTTGTTGACGCTTTTTCATCATCATCATCATCAGCCTGGTTACGCCCACTGCAGGGCAAAGGCCTCTCCCATATTTCTCCAACAACCCCGGTCATGTACTAATTGTGGCCATGCCGTCCCTGCAAACTTCTTAATCTCATCCGCCCACCTAACTTTCTGCCGTCCCCTGCTACGCTTCCCTTCCCTTGGAATCCAGTCCGTAACCCTTAATGACCATCGGTAATCTTCCCTCCTCATTACATGTCCTGCCCATGCCCATTTCTTTTTCTTGATTTCAACTAAGATGTCATTAACTCGCGTTTGTTCCCTCACCCAATCTGCTCTTTTCTTATCCCTTAACGTTACACCTATCATTCTTCTTTCCATAGCTCGTTGCGTCGTCCTCAATTTGAGTAGAACCCTTTTCGTAAGCCTCCAGGTTTCTGCCCCGTAGGTGAGTACTGGTAAGACACAGCTATTATACACTTTTCTCTTGAGGGATAATGGCAACCTGCTGTTCATGATCTGAGAATGCCTGCCAAACGCACCCCAGCCCATTCTTATTCTTCTGATTATTTCTGTCTCATGATCCGGATCCGCAGTCACTACCTGCCCTAAGTAGATGTATTCCTTTACGACTTCCAGTGCCTCGCTACCTATTGTAAACTGCTGTTCTCTTCCGAGACTGTTAAACATTACTTTAGTTTTCTGCAGATTAATTTTTAGACCCACTCTTCTGCCTTGCCTCTCCATGTCAGTGAGCATGCATTGCAGTTGGTCCCCTGAGTTACTAAGCAAGGCAATATCATCAGCGAATCGCAAGTTACTAAGGTATTCTCCATTAACTTTTATCCCCATTATCCCCTTTATCCCCTTTTATCCCCTTTTTATGTAAATATAACATTTCATAGGTTAGTTAATTAAGACCAATTATGTAAATAGGCGGAATGCAATAAATAATTTGAGTGTCACCGAGCGACGGCAAACAATATTGGTTCTGTGCAGTTACGTGGCATTTGCATATTTTAGCAGTCGAGCCTTGGCCATCCGGTGTCACTTAAGGGGATCGAGCACGGGAAGCGCAAGCCAAGCGCCGGTGGAGGCAAGCCAACCCCCATTTTCAAGAGAAGGCAACCCTAACCGAGCGCCAGTAGCGGCGAGCTAAGCCCAACTTCGAGAATAGGAGGCCGAGCAGAGACGTCGACGCAGAGAGATTCCTCCCACGTAGGGTGCCGATGCACGCTTCAAGAAAGAACTCCTCGACCGTGAGTGCGCCCGCAGCTGCAAACTGTGCGATAGACTGTGGTTTGATCACAACCTCACGCAATTGAAGAGAATGCGCAATCCAGAACCGAAGCTATAATCTAGCAAAACGACGATAATGCAACAAAAAGCCTTTCATGAAAGTCGCGCTAAACACGAGTTGGAACTTGAGGAAACGGCCACCAGCTTCGCTGTTTTGACAGCTTTCACTGCGTGGAACTGGCTTTACTTTTTCAAGATCTTCGTGCATGATAGTTGAGACACCCTGTATAGAATGGTAGCCCGGTTAACATAGCACAGTAAAAGATCATTTAGAAACTCCTGCGGGAGTTGTCCAAGTATGCGTAAGCATTGTGCCACTTAATTGCTCATCTCCACGCAGCCCGGTGTCGTTATCAATGTTACGAAACTTGATTCGGCGTGTACAAACGACAGCGCTACGGCGGCACCAACAGGTGCAGACGGTGCCGCGATCAAGGAGCATTGATGACGCAAGCAAAGTACTGCAGGGGGCGGCGCCAGGTGCACTGCTGACGTTCAGATCATTATAATCGTTATCGCTCTTTAGCGCTTTTTATCCATTCGCGTCAAACCGTTATGAAGCGTGACCAATTGTACTCGGCCGGTGGCACCACCGCGCGGACCGTGCTTTGAAAGCGATCTGCGATGCCGACGAAGAGTACCGACTGCTGATAGCTTCGCGCGCCGTGTTCTCGCCGCTTGCTAAGCGTTGAACTGAGACGCTGGGGCCTTTATCTTGAAAGTGGTCCGTGAACGTGGCAGAGTGAGGCGTGTGCTGAGAGCTCCGTGAGCGCTGTGTTCTCGCCGCTTGTTGGCGTTGAAACGAGAGGCAGCATGAAGTTGAATTCGCTCGCTGCTGCGGGCGCTATTTTGAAAGCGGTCGTCTACGGGAGGGACGGGCGGATGATGGACGGACGATTTTCTCCCTGGGTAAGCATAGAAATGGTTACGCACAGTGGTGGAACAGCTGCATCATTTGCGCCAAACTGCGTTGAGAGCGGTGTCCTTGCGCCAGCCTGCGCCGAAGCGGCATTTTATCGGGAAATTGCGCCGAGCCTGCGCCAAACCATGCATAAGAGCGAAGCCCTTCTTCCGTCCATGCTTCGAAGCGAGAAAAACTGAATTCGAAACCATCAGCACGCTATCATCATAGAAGAAGGCAGATGCCCGGCTGTACCCGCCAGGGTTGCTCAGTGGCTATGGTGTTGGGCTGTTGAGCACGAGGTCGCGGGATCGAATCCCGGCCACGGTGGCCGCATTTCGATGGGGGCGAAATGCAAATACACCCGTGTAGTTAGATTTAGGTGCACGGGTTAAAAAGCCCCAGGTGGTCAAAATTTCCGGGAGTCCCCCACTACGGCGTGTCTCATAATCAGGTCGTGGTTTTGGCACGTAAAACCCCATAATTAAATTTTTTAGGCCCGTCTGTAGCGTTTCTCACTATATAGTCAGACTCGGTGGGCCCATCCGGTTCGTCATTCGCGCATTTTTCTCTGACGGACGTGTACAATGTAGTGCCGTTGTGTCGCCTCGCTGGCGCTTTCTTTCGATGTTCATAGAATCCGCGTGGCACCGCGGAGTTTGCCGAAATATGATGTCACATTCTAGCATTAAAGGTGAGCTTTTTCTATGTTTATAAGTGATAGCGGGGGTTTGCAAAAGCGCCGATTAGATCAGAATCGCAAATAGTGCATAGTTAAGAATGGTATCAGCGAATGAAGTCGAAGTTGTGCAAGGCGAGGGCCGCCACTTCGATGGCTGCCACCATGTCCATAGACGCAATTCTTTCGCGTCGAGTTTGGATCGCTGCGCTGTTTAAGTGAAATAGCGTCACCGACGCCAACGCAAAACCTTATTTGCGTCTCGTGCATGCGCAGTGGCACTGACGCTTTGTTAATTTTCTTTCTTTATTTTGCGGCCCCTATTTGAAAACTCCCTGATGTGCATGACGTGACATGAGTATATTGCATGATGTCATGTTCAGTGCAGGCACGCGTATAATCGATCGGTCTTGCGTTGAGCCTTCGCCCACGTGCAAGCCGTGACTTTCGAACTGTGTTGCATCCTTCGTTAATGAACATGCGTTTGTTGACGATTTTTTCTGTGGTGCCTCCTCTGCGCCGTATCGACGAACCCGGCCATAGCGCCCTTTGTGCGTCGCAGTGGGGAGCAGCGTTGCGTCCTTTCCTGACCGCGCTCGCAGAGTGTATGCGAGCCTCGCGCAAGCCCGTCTCTGCAACACATGCACTATATCAGTTGAATGTTGCGTGGTGTATGGTAAGCACACGTGCGTTGGACTCTGCGCCTAATCGGTTTTTCGCCTGCGCCAGGACCTGTGCCGAAAGGTGAAATGGCTGTTCCACCACTGGACGCATTTAAAGATTCAAGTTATCCCTACGTGGATGAATGCGAAACCATTGCGACCACCGCGCGATGCTTAGACATTATGCCACAACGCAAGGTCATTTCTATTGTTCGGGTCAGTTGGACTCCTACCAAAGGTCGACGGTTCAACTCCCAACAAAGGTCGCGCGTTCGAGTGCCGTAATTGTACCTCAGTTGACTGCCTTGACTGCACTTTTATTAACAGCAAATGTCGTGGTATCGGCTCTCGCCAAATGTCGTAGGCTGGAGTGCCTTAACTTAATTAACTGTGCTTTAATTAACTTCGCCTTAACGCCAAAGGTCGACGGTTCGATGACTTTGGTCACGCCAACGCCGACAACTACGCCGGATTTTCCGCCTCATGAGCCACACAATGATTTCGCATTAAAAAAAATATTTCACGACGTGTGGTGATTATGCGGATTTCGAGCATGTCATGTGGGGCTGCGCCTCTGCGGTCCCCCTGTCACCCAAGAGGAAATGATGAAGCTCATTAGGGCCCAGGAACAGACCTCTCAAATCCTGGCAGTCCAGAGGGCTCGCGACAAGGCCGTCAGCTTTCACCTGATGGTCCCCGAGGGGGCCTAGCCAGGTGACGTTGATTTCAATCGCATCTATTGTAGACCAAATAAAGTTGTTTCACCTAAAGCCCCTCAATCTCCCAAAGTAGCGCCATTCACTTCCCTCCTCCTCCGCTCGGCGCAGCCTCGACGGTGGCGCCGCCGGTGGTGGGCCTGCCGTAGCAGACGACGGCTAACACGCTACGGGAGGAAATCCGCGGAAAAGTTCGTTCGAGTCCTGCGGACCAGTTTTTTCAATCTAGATCTTCCTTTGTCAGTCGGTAACTGGCCTTAAGAATGTCGTGTCGGATTTGCGGAAGAAATAGAGAAAAGCACCATTATTCAAGGCGTATTTAAGGCGTAGAGCGCGCGCACGTTGAAAGTTCGTGTTGCTGAAACACGACACAAGCACGCGGTGTGCTCAGACACGCGAGTAATTACCAGAGTTTCAGGTTTTGACAGCGCGAAAGTATGTGCACGTGGTTTCGTAGGTTAATTTACGTACCTGCAGGATGCTTTTGTTCGGCCGGCGCGTGAGAGATTCCGACTGTCTGCGGTCAGCAATGCCTGGCAGCAGGGCCGTTTCTGTTCCGCGCCTTTTACAGATGTACGTAGCTCATGCACAGGTTGTGGTGGCCATGAGCAACGTTTTCACACATAGGCGGTATAGATAATTTTAACAACGTACCAGCATATGAAATCGTTATTTATTTATTACAGTGCAAATGGTTAGAATTTGATAGAAAAGAAAGAAGGAACTTGATGGGACAACTGGAAAGAGGTTCAGAAAATAATTATCCCCCTCCCTCATTGGCACCAGCAACACTTTTGTTGAAGTGCTAATTTTATCTCTGTATACTACGTGCGTCTGTATTCTTTTGCGTTGTAAGTTTTCACAAGGAAGCAGTGTTGCGTTAACTGGAACAGTCAAGGCACACAAGACAGAAGAAAAGTTGATTCTTGGGTTTTACATCCCAACACCACGATCTCACAAGGCACGCCATAATGGGGGCTCTGGATTAATTTTTTTTGCAGCTGGGGTTCTTTAACGCACCCCCAATGCACTGTACACGGGCCCGTTTTGACACGGGCGTAAAAAGAAGAGGTTGGAGGAGCCGTGTCACTTCACAAAGCCGCGCGTTCTTTGCCACTTGCTCGAAGTCAGCCCGCCCGATCTTGTGAATCCACACTTTTCTTCGTTTTGCGTTGCGCCCGGCGGATGGTAAAACAAAAAGCTTTTTGCCGTCACTGGGTCTGTTGTGGCAACCGTAGGCGCAGCAGCACGGCATCGCAATTAAGCACTCGGCCCTAACACATTGTATAAAACTACCGCGCTCCTTCAAACCGCCTGCCGTACTTCGTCGCGCAGGCCCAAGAATGGGGGTCGCAGGCCCAAGATTGGGGGTCGCAGCGCGCTGGAAAGAAAAGATATACAAAAGCGCGGCGCCTGCTCTGCGCCGGAAAGAAAAAAAATATACAAAAGCGCGGGGCCCGCTTTCACGTGACACAGTTTGGCCAATGGGGGAGCGGAGGAGGCTGGGGCGACAGGAGGAGTGGAGGAGGAAGCGCCTGGGTGAGCGGGGTGTCGGAAAGATTTAAGAATGGCGCTACTTTTGGAAAATTGAGGGGCTTTAGTTTCACCCACTCACTCACGACGTGTTCATTTCGTCAGGGAGTCCTGCACAGTTGAAAGGTACGTTTCATGCAGTCTATAAATAGAAAATGTTGCATTCTTGCCCGAGAGGCGAAGCTTCGAATGCAAAAGCAAACTAGTAGACTGCTATACGAAGTAAGTATAGTAGTTTTATCGGCCGTGTAAACTCGTGAGCATTCGTTTACTAAATACATTTTAAGAAAAATTCACTCGCGCTTACGATACTTCTTAGTGCAAAATTTGAGCGCGTGTTTCAAACACGTACGTGTTTTGAATTCGCGATATATTGTGTCAAAGAATTTGATTCTGAACGACAGGCTGCTCTCGGCGGCGGCGCTGAGCCTCTGCTCGGGCAGTTAGTTTAGCAGCAGCGGCAGATCTGTCGCTGCTGGTGCTAAACGCAACCGCTGAAAATGTTTCGTCGACGAAACATTTTCACCGGTTGCGTCGCTCATTGTTTAGAAAGAAAGCGTGAAGACGGAAGCGCGTCGCTCGCGCGGATCGCATTTTGTAACGGCGGCGGCGCCGCAGGCGTAGTAGCGCATGTGCAGTGGCCTCATGCCTGGTCGCAGCCGGCACTCCGCTTTCCTGCTCACCCTTGCCCCATTCCCTCCTCCGCTTTCCGCCCCATGGTTCTGCTACACCCTCCTCTCCGCTTTTCTCCTCGCGCCTCTTCGTTCTCGCCGCTCTTTTTTTTCTTTTCATCTCCCGCAGCAGCACCGCGTTTGCTCTCATCTTTCTCTGTGCTCGTTCGCTCGGTTACGCCGACGCTCGCCACCACACGTACGCTTGCGAACGCGCGAATACGCGCGTCTGCTCGCCCGCGCATGCGCAGTGTGGCACGGCTCGTACGCGTCGAAACGTGGAGCGATCTCGGCATGGATCTCGGTGAACAGCTGCTCTCTGTTATCGCGCGCTTGGGCTGCCTCGCGTCGGCGCGCCTGGCTACGGAGCTACGGCGCGGTACACTCAACTCTCAGTGAAGCAGATTTTTATCATGCAAGAAAGTGCGTAATCTTTCCTTTTTCACCTTTTTCACCATCAGCACCAAAAATATAACAATTATTTTTATAGATATCGAACCATGTTGAAACACTGGCAATAACAACGTACGAAGTAGCGTCTTCCAAAGCGTCTAGGAGCATAGAGTTAGTAGAACACCTCTAGAGGAAAAGCTGGGCCGGAAAAATGGGAACCTCTATAGGGCGCCGCCCTGTTGCTACTGGTCAATGTGGCCAGCGCGATTACTATTGAAAGAGCTGAAAACAAGTACAGGTCACCTTACGTTTTGTCGTCTAAAAACGCATACCTGATGGCTTTATGAAGGTGATACGTGTATACAAAAAGCGATTCCTAAGTCCGTGACTTATGTAAATCACGATGTACGCATTCATGCAATAAAAGATGACACGAATTTCGGATTCGAATCTGTTTGTTGGATGCGTAGTCGTACAGTTTAGGTTTGACATGCGATCGCGCGTCAACATCGGACGCTATGGCACACTCGTGCCTTATGTGCCACCGAAGCCCCGAAGTGCTCTGACATATACCTTCACATGTAAGTAAACGAATGTATCTCCTTATTGAGAATATCACGCGAGTAGGCAGCTCTTGTGGTGCATCACAATCGTTTGAGAAGCGTCACAGTAGAGCATTTTTCTGCATGCGGAGCGGTAGTTTTTATTTGCAGGTTTCCCTTCAGTAGGAAATTGCTGGACAGGAGGACCAGCACACTGGAATTGTATTGGCGAAGCCACAAGCAAGTCATAGAATCAGTTTAATTGTTGCACTTTGAACAATCATGCTTCTACAAAGGCCACAGCAGAAAAAACAGCCTGATGCCGAGTATTTCTGTGCCACGAAGTAATCAAGAGGCGAGTGCCTAATGCGGACGAAATCGAGTGCATCGAGACTTGGAACGACAGAAAGCTGAGCTAGTTGGTAAGGATTCATTATGCAAAACAGAGGTGAGGCGTGCAGACAGGACACAAGAGTAGAGAAGTGGGCGGCGCTCGTGTTGTTTGATTGTAAATACTCTACTCTTGTGTCCTGTCTGCACGCCTCCGTTTTGCATAACTAGTGCATCAACCCACATAATAATAGCGTAGGCGTTTTATTAACTGTGCAATATCTTCAACACTTCCTTGCATGCCATTTCATGTGGAATATCTTTTCTGGTCACAAATTTGTGCAGCGAATCTATTTGCATGATCGACTCCGGGCCTGTGGGACCGTTCACTCGCACTTGATGCTGAGTCTTTTACATGTATCCTTAAACTGCAGACAGGCACGTACCCAGGGGGGGGCCCGGGGGGGCCCGCCCCCCCCCCCCCGAATACAAGTGGCATACCCCCCCCCCCCCCCCCGATCCCCACCCACGCCACCACTACTCACACATTCCTAAAGCGCCGCCAGATCAATGTTGAGACTTGGCAGATATTAATCGGTCAGCATTATGCTGCCTTTTTCACTCCCTTTAGATGGCGGTAGTTATGGGCATCTCTTGTAATGTGAAGGACAGTTTTCTCATAGATTCCGCACCCATGCGATTAACTCGAGATGCGTTCAGTTGTCACCATCTATTCTACCGTCACGCGCATAGCTGTTGCTGTTAGTTCAACCTTCATTGTTTAGGCTGATCCTGGGACCAGGAAATGAATGCGGCTGTTACTGAGCTGGTCTGTACTCTCGTGGAACGAGTTGCGGCCGGAGAAAACGCCAATTGCGTTTAACTTATCCCTTTGCTTCATTATCTCCTTGAGTTACGGCTCGCCGCGAGGCTGGCAGATGCCCGCAACCACATACACGTGATATGGGTTAGATAAGGTGGGAAATAAAATAATGCTAAGTGCTTCCATCATGAAATCCTTCAATAACCCTTAAACCCATAAGCAAGATGACTGTCGCCCATTACCTCGTCTGTTTTTCCCTAATTGTAAGCACTTTTCGGCAAAATTGGCAACTGGAAACAAAAATCGCAAGGAGTTGAGAAATTAAGCGATCTACTCAGGGAGAGAGCCAAGGCAACAACCAAACTGCAAGGAAAAGCGAATAATAAAGAAGTTAACCGTTGCTTATGAGAATATTTATGGATCAACATCTTTTTATTTAAAAAGGAAGTAGAGAAAACGCTGTCGGAAGTGGAGAACAATTACTTGCTTTGAATGACGCTTCTACAGTTATCGGTTGAACCGCCTCACGTAGCCACTTCTCTGCTGTGCTTATGTGGGTGTTTTTCTAACCTTTCGCGGTGAGCGCTGTACGGATAGAATCGCAGATTCCAGCGGTCTACGCTGTTGTATGGGACTGGCGGCCGCACAGCGTTACGCAATTCGCGGAACTGTCAAAACTGATCAACAAGGCGAAAATAACTGATATTCGAAACTATAACATGAGAAAGACTCAAGAAGTTGTAAAAAATGAACGCAGCCTGAAATCAGTAAAAAAGAAACCTGGCTTGGGACAAACCATGATGTATACACTAAGAGATAAGGTCATCAACAATCTCTTAGATACAGTAAAAGCAGCGGAAAAATTCTAAGCTGACCTGTATACAGTACTCAGAGGGGTCACGATACCTCCTTTAGAAACAGTAATGAACAGGATACAGAAACTCTCCTATAACTAGCGGCGACGTCAGAAGGGCCCTGCAAGAAATGAAACGATGAAGAGCGCGAGAGGAGAAGGTGGAATAACAGTCGATTTAATCAAAGATGGAGGAAACATAATGCTTGGAAAACTGGCGGCTCTTTATACGAAGTGTCTATCGACTGGAACGGTCCCAGAAAACTGGAAGAATGCAGACATTATACTAATCCTCAAAAAAGGAGACGTTAAAGAATTGAAAAATTATAGGACCATTAGCTTGCTCCCAGTATTATATAATATATTTACCAAAATAATCTCCACTAGAATAAAGGCAACACTGGATTTTGCCAACCAAGGGAACAGGCTGGCTTCAGGAAGAGATACTTTACAATGGATCACATCCATGTCATGACTCAGGTTATCGCGAAATCTGCAGAGTACAATGAGCCTCTCTACGTGGCTTATATAGATTACGAAAAGGCATTTGATTCAGTAGAGATACCAGCGGTCATAGGGGCATTACGAAATTAAGGAGTACAGAACGCTCACGTAAAAAGCTTGGAAAATATTGCTACATTCGTGTGGTATTTGTTTGTTTGGACGAGGCGCGTGGGCGCCATCACTCCAGAAAAGAGGAGGAAGAACGAACTGGGCTCGCGCTGTGAATCTAACCGGTCAGCGCTGCAACCGTTGTTGTAAATGTAATCTGTAAATAGTTTTTCGTCTTACAGACTCGTCCTTCGCGTAACAATATCTACAGAGGTTCTACAGCTACTTTAATTCTACACAAGAAAAGCAGGGAGATACCTATAGAGAAAGGGGTCATACAGGGAGACACAATTTCTCCAAAGGTGTTCACTGCGTGCTTAGAAGAATTCAAGCTATTGAACTGGGAAGGCTTAGGAGTAAAGATCGACGGCCCATACCTCAGCAACCTTCGATTTGCCGATGACATTGTTCTATTCAACAAATATGCAGACGAGTTACAACAAATGATTGGAGACCTTAACTGAGAGAGTGTAAGAGCGAGGTTGAATATTAATATGCAGAGGGTGAAGATAATGATAAATAGTCGGGCCGAGAAACAAGACATCAGGATCGCCAGTCGGCCACTAGAGACTGTGAAGGAGTATGTTTACCTAGGTCCATTAATCACAGGGAACCCTGATCATGAGAAGGAAATTCACAGAAGAATAAAAATAGGTAGGATCGCATACGACAGACATTGCCAGCTCCTGACTGGAAGCTTACCATTATTATTGAAAAGTAAGGTGCGCATTCAGTGCATTTTGCCAGTGCTGACATATGGGGCAGAGACTTGAGATCAAGTTAAGAACCGCACAAAGAGCTATCGAACGAAGATTGCTAGGCATAACGTTAAGAGAGACAAAGAGAGCGGTTTGGATCAGAGAGCGAACGGGTATAGACGATATTCTAATTGACATCAAGAGGAAAATATGTAGCTGGGCAGGTCATGTAATGCGCCGGTTAGATAACCGTTGCACCATTAGGGTTACAGAATGGGTACCAAGAGAAGGGAAGCGCAGTAGAAGACGGCAGAAAACTATAGATGGTGCGATGAAATTAGGAAATTCGCGGGTGCTAGTTGGAATCGGTTGGCGGCAGGACTGGGGTAATTGGAGATCGCAGGGAGAGGCCTTCGTCCTGCAGTGGACATAAAACAGGCTGATGATGATGATGATGATGCTGATGGAGGTGGTGCCCCCCCCCCCCCGAGAAAAAATCCTGGGTACGTGCCTGACTGCAGATATGCACATCAGATCCCTGCGAGCATTTTCGAAATTCATTTATTTTAGACAACAGGCACATATGCAATACTGACATAATCCCGAATACCACTAAACAGCTGGGACACAGTTTTGTTGACCATACTCGCAGGTAAAATAAGTACATCATGTGAACAACACCAGCTAATTTTCCTTAAATAAGTGTGTACAAGGGGCATGCAAAAAATGGCTGTGGCTTAGCTAAGGTTAAGCCCAGGATGCGAAGCATACTAGCCTTTATTTTAGTTGTTGAACCACTGTTTAGCCTGGTGAACTGCTGTTGCTTGGCTATATTTGGTTCGGCTAGACGAAGAAACAACTCATGCGTTACTCTGCTTCGCCTTCAAGAGTGGAATGCGACAGCGTTCCCGTCGACCCGCCAGCGACTACGCGCCCCGCATTGGACGCGGTGAGCGTGGAGCAACGTAGCGTTCGGCGCGGCAACGAAATGTGCGCCTGAGCAAGCGACGCACGCCTGAGCCTTAGAAACAGCTCGTTTCTAAGGCAACACCGCATTCACTAGAGGCGCTTTTGTACCGCTTTGAAGCATCGTACTCGTGGCTCAGTAATA
The DNA here is from genome assembly GCF_038994185.2 of Dermacentor albipictus. Lineage (NCBI taxonomy): Eukaryota > Metazoa > Arthropoda > Arachnida > Ixodida > Ixodidae > Dermacentor > Dermacentor albipictus. The sequence goes on along the minus strand of NC_091828.1, from coordinate 27,816,060 downwards.
GCGTCTCCGTCTCACACTCCGGAGACCCTGGTTCGATTCCCACCCAGCCCATCTTGCGAGAGTTGAGCGACGGCGCGAGTTGGAGCCCCGCTTCTCCTCTGTCGTGACGTCACGGTGTCACGTGGTATGGCATGGGGTCAAAGGTCATTGAAGGCGACACCGCCGCGCCTGAGGAGCTGGGTTGAGCTCTCGTAATATGCTTCGCATAAAATAATTTTCTCGCGCGCCGATTATTTTGCTATATAAGCAAGAGAACCCACCACCAGTGCGTAGCAACAGGGGGGGCCGGGGGGCCGTGGGCCCCGGGTGCAAGGGGCCAGTGAGGGGGGGGGGGGGTGTCATATACATCTGAAGACGCCCCTGTTTCCGCCGGCTACACCCGGGGAGGGGGGTGACAGAAGACCTATGGGCCCCGGGTGCCAGACGACCTAGCTACGCCACTGCCCACCACGTTAGTGTAACGTATCTTGTACATCACACTTATATGTACTTTAAGTCACCAAGTGAGATGAGTTACTCTTATGGCTCATTCAGTCATATCACACTGCAAGCTGCATTCGTCAATCCTCACTTGGATTTTGCAAATGTTTAATGAAACATGTTTCCCTTTTATGCAGATATGCAATGGCAAGCCCATCCGTGTGTTCCAAAGGTAAAATTTAAGCTCTAAATTAAACAAGACATTTCTAGTCAGAAACAAGCAAAAATGGTGAATGCAGAGTATCAGAAGCCCAAGGTACATAAATTATGGGAAGTGTCGAATGATCTTAAGGAAAGAGTCGTATTTGAAAATGCAAGACTCTTTAGTGGAGGTCAAGCAAGTCAGTATAGGTAGAATACTCTGCAAAATTATGCGAGTGAGGGGATGTCAAACAATGGATCAGGAAATGCGTTGTTTTTCTGCAAAACAAAAGCTGATTGCCATTACATAAGTTACTTTAGCATCATGAGACTGCTGCTTGATAAATTCAGAAATAAACCAAAAAACAAGACACGCCAAAATAAAAAAAAAAACAATTTAATGATGCTCTCTCCGCACTGGGATAAATAAAAACAAACACATCACACCTAATGTGGACATATCAGACGCCTTGTGAAACACTAAAGGAAAAATTCAGTTTCGAGCTATGGCACTTGCCGCATAGATGTGGGGGGCCTTGCACTGATAGTGATAGTTACCATTGCATTTAGAAATTGAAAGCATTCGTGCAGACAAGGATGATTCTTTACATTTTTGGCTACCACCTCAAATGCCTCCACCAAGTGTTACAACACTGCACACAGCCATACTAAGGATCTCGCAGCAACACCTGCAGGTAAAAAGCAGAAGCAGTCAAAGTGCTGGTGTGTACTGGACGCTATGTTTCAAAACTTTTAGGCAAGAAGAGTGCAAGAAGCAGGCATAACTGCATTTATTTCCATAATTACCCATTTGTATGGCCTTTTCTTTTGCTTAGACAATGCCTACGCCTAGCCACAGCAGCTCCCTCATACAGACTCCGCAAGCCAAGAGGCCGTGGAGGCAAATGCAGGTAAGAGGCAAGAAGCAATAGCACTGGCATCGACATTCATCTAATTTCTTTCTTTTTCTTTTGTTTAGGCAGCCAGCACACCCCGAACAGCCACCTTGACTGCGGGTGTCACCCTAGTCGCCAAGGAAACATTTGAGGAAAAGCGACGGGCAATGTGAAGAGCCACTTCTCCATGTAAACGATACTCTTTCTCTCGGATGACTCCTACGCCTCGCCACGCCAGCACACTTGTGCACAAAGATGCCGCGGAGGCACGTGCAGGTCAGAGGCAAGAAGCAGTGACACTGGTGTTGACATTCACACAATTTCTTTTTATTACACTGAGGCAGCCAGCACACCTCGAACAGCCACCTTGACTGCGGGTGTGTCAGTAGATTCCTGTTGTACATATGCTCATAATAAACTTCAGTAAACTTGAACTTTATAATAAACTTGGAAGGCAAATGGGACATTGATGCATTGTGTTTTTGAACATTTATTGTACACATACAATATACGTTATACTTTGATGTGCTACAGAGCATATTTTGAAGCTTCCCCCTATATTTTGCACCTTTAATTACGTATGTGTTGTGTGGCCCTCAACGCAGTTTATGTTGTAGCAGCTGCTTTGTCTGTGTATCGCACATTGGCTTAAGCTCGTGATATCCACATACTTCTCTCACATATACAAAATAAAGTTCTATGTAGTCCTCAGTGTTTCAACAAAAAATGAAAGTAAACAATCCGATCGTGGAATTGTGTTTATTACAGTGATTCCTATGACAGCTACTGACAAGTTGACAACTTGAACTGGTCAATCGGTCCATAGCCTCCTCTATTTTTCAAAAATAAAGGAGGCTATGATCCGTCATGGCAAGGAATTGTATGTACACATAAAAAAAGGGGGGGTATGTGTGTGTGCTTGTAGTGGGGGGTATAGGATTAGGGCGGTACGCAAAAATGTACCAACACCGTCTCTAGACCCATTCCGTTAAGGTACCGTAACAAAGCGTATTATGCATAAAGTTCATACAACCAACTCTGATATTACTACACACGCCAGGCGACGCGAGCTACATTAGTCATGACGCATTCGCGACTGCACCGAATGCCCTCCATATTATTTTCGTTAATCGTGCTCACTGCACCGAGGCAAAAGAAAGATCATGAGCGCAGGTGCCTTTAAAGTATCTCGACCTTGCGAGGCACTGCTGTGCGTGCCAAGGGAGCTGTCCGCGCGAACACTCCCTGGCACACACCTGCCTCGGCGGCCCCAACCTACGTACCGTTCTGCTTCGAGCTTTGATCCCCCCACTGTCCCTTTGGTGCCCTGGAGTTCCTGCGCCGCCTGCTTTATTATAATCTCAGGTGCTCTCCTGAGACTTCCGTTTGTCGGTTACATGTGCCCTGCAGCTGGATCTGTACTTATAATAATAAAAAAAAACGATCTATCGTCGCGACGATAGATCGCGAAAGCGGCTTTTGCAACATACCGCGCCCGTGCGAAAAGAATTACGGAACGCCAACGAGGAATCTGACCACAGCTTCGAGCTCGTAACCTCGTCGAGTGACACTCCTGCAACAGGCGTGACCGCTGAAAACCGCATACCGCCGGAAACTTCAACAGGATCATCCCTCGGTTGCATAACTGCCCCCTGTACGGCCAACATGGACCGTCCCGCAACGTCCCACACCGTCCCGCAACATAGAATAAAGAACCAACTTATAAAGCTCAAACACGCGGCTGCACGCACACATCACGACGCTACAAACGAGACGCCATGCTGCTATGCTGCTACTGTTGCCGGATTAAAACTGACTACTGTCACCAAGTCTAGCAAGCGTCTCAGGAGCTGGCAACCTCCGCGCGTAGCAACATGGCGGTGCTCTTGCGGTTCCCGATTTCAATGCATGGGCCCTATGGGTAGCTTGTCCTCTAGAGTCAGTATAGTAACTCTATGTCTAGGAATGAGCCCAGTGAACGCGTGCTGTCGCGCGCATGGAAGCGCGTCTTTGCGGATGCAAACCACCATTCCTCGCGAGGCGTGGCAGGCGCGCAGAGGCAAGCCTGCACGCGTCTGCAAGCGTACGTGTGGTCTAGACTTAAGTGGTGCGCTCTAAAAGCATGGTGTCAGGCGCGCACATGCTAGCAGAAACACATCTCACACGATGAGCGCGGGTCCTCGCTGTCGACACGGTGGCGTGAGAAAGAGCAGAGGTAACAGCGAGCGAATTGACCTTCGTGCTGCCTCTCGCTTCAGCGTGAACTGAGCGGCGAGGACACAGCGCACACGAAGCTATGAGCCCTCGACGCACCTAGACTCAGTACCCATCGCTTCCCAGATGGGGCGCGCATGGCGGACTCGATTCATCGCAGATCGCTTTCAAGGTAAGCTCCGCGCGGCCGCGCTCAGCGCGCCGTACCAACACCTCCTGGACAGGTTTACGCTGTCGCCGCCGGAATAGAATGCCCCTCCCTTCCCAGTGCTTTGCGCGCACGACATCAAGCGATCAAGCCACCATCGTCGGCTTGGTTCCTGGCTTGAACCCGCGCATGCTTTCACTTGTACATACAGCACACGGCGCGAGGCTACGGTGTTATCGCACCTTGGCATGACGACAATGGGAGGACGATGCTGAATAAACAATGGAGAAGCGACATGGTGACGACGACGACAGCGGCACGAGTCTTACGACGATGACGGCTTGATGAGCGTCGGATGTCGAAATTGCAGGGATGACGATAGAACGACCCCGATGGTATCCCGACGACATTTAAGACAACGAATGCGTGACGACGGCTGTGACAACGATACAGTGACGACGCGGTATGACAACGGCTTGAGGACAATGGTATGACGGCCAGTGAATCGGGATAACGACGTGACGACGATGACTGCATCACGAAAACTATATGACGATGATGGCATGACGAGAGTCGGATAGCGAAGCTGTGGTGCCGATACTGGCACGACTACGACGGCATTACGACTACGGTCTGACAATGGAGTCATGATAGCCACTCACGGCATGACAACGGCGGCGTAATCACGATTAAATGACGGCAGTATGATTGCAATGCAAAGATGAAAAAAGGATGACGTTAATGGAGTGACGAAGGCGGTATGAGAATGGGATCACGTTACTGAACTGATGACAATTATAAAACGGCGGCGTGATCATAGAGGAACATACGTACGTAAAGGCCGGACACCCGAGCCGTTTAGCGGCCGCGTAAGTAAGGGTCTGACCACCCGTCTGGCGGCGTAGCGATTTGTGCTTCCACTTTGCCTCAAAGGTAGGCTGCTTATCATATGTCTACGGGGTTACGTCCACGCGTCCCGTTTTCACAGAGACGTTCATGCTGCGCCGGTCATGTGCCGCTGGTTACGCCCACCCAACCGTGCTTTTGCACCCGGCGCCTCGCTCGTGCGGTAAGCTGTTTCCTTTTCTCTGCCGAGATAATTTTGCTGTTTCTTGCGTTAAGAATACTGTTAGCAAGACGTTTGTTATGCTGAGTGAGCGTATTTTGGACGTGTATAGCATAGAATCTGAGCCATGGCATCCATTTACCGCGCAGCCATCCGTTTGTTTTTGCACACATCTTTTCCCCGGAAGAACATTTGCATTATATCCAACGCGTAATTTTCCAAACGTCACTTGCAAGACCTTCGGTTTAAAGCACAGAACTTCTTATATGTGGCTCACCCGTACCATCACACAAACGTTTCATTTGGCGCAGCTCGAGCATTGTAACGCATATTTGGGATCGTTTTGTGAAGGATGTTTACCTCACTGCATGCTGCATGCGCCTGACCCGGTTCGAAAGTGCCACATTTACTTGACGCGTTGCTTGGCATTGCTAAAGCATTTTTGTAGTCAGTGGCGTAGCTAGGTCGTCTGGCACCCGGGGCCCATGGGTATTTTTTCATCCCCCCCCCCCATTCGCTGTAGTCAGGAAGGTGAGGATATTGCAAATTTTCGTGGACGGAGGCGTGATGTTCAATTGCATAAGCACAGCTGCTTTGGATACCGCGCATGACCCCCCCCCCCCCTCCTTCGTTTTTGTTTCCAAAGATAACGAATGTAGCAGGCATACACGCTGTTTTATTCTCTGCACAAAATAACACAGGGTGCTGTACTGATAACTTCTGATAAGCACATTTGCACATCTGCTGTAAGACTAATACTTTCTGAAGTGACTAGCGCATCAGTGGCTATGGTGTTAGGCTGCTGAGCACGAGGTCGCGAGATCGAATCCCGGCCACGGCGGCCGCATTTCGATGGGGGCGAAATGCGAAAACACCCGTGTACTTAGATTTAGGTGCACGTTAAAGAACCCCAGGTGGTCGAAATTTCCGGACTCCTCCACTACGGCGTGCCTCATAATCAGAAAGTGGTTTTGGCACGTAAAACCCCATAATTTTATTAATTTTAAGTGACTAGCGCAAGAGTGGACATGGGACACTAAAAAGGCGACAAGGACAAGCGCAAACTTCCGGCTGATGATTATTACAAAAGGTTACAGACTACAGGAACATAATCAGAAAACTCAAAATAGAGAGAGGGTTTCCTTGGGATCTATTGCTCCCAGTGCGAATGTCATCCACCCTATGAAAAAAAAAACACGGAAATAATAGCAAACAACGGGCAGGAAAGCACTAGACTCACCATTTAGGCAGTGGCTCTCGCAGAAGGCATCTGCGTTAGCAAACCATCCCTAGCATTGACTGCTAAAGAATTTGCATTCCTGAGGTCTGTATGTAGGAGGACGCTTTAGACCTTGGCGCAGCCATGATGCGCTCTTGTTTATTTGTGATGATCATGTCGACTTGCACGATTGTAACTGATTATGATCAAGTGCGCGAGAGTATATATACTTACCCCTTTGTAATAAACACCGGTTGGAAGTTTGTGCTTGTCCTTGTCGCCTTTTCAGTGTCCCGTGTCCACTCTTGCGCTAGTCACTTCAGCAGGGAATACCAACTAGCCCGCTCTCACACCTTGCTGTAATGGTTGGCAGCCAATACAGATGCGGCATTGTGGAAAATATGGCTCACAAGTAACAAATATTTTAATAAAGGTTTGATTAGCGATTTTAGAGGCAATATTACATCTGCAAAATTGAAGCTCGACAGTCATATGTTGCCCAACAACAACTTAACAAAATTCGTCGTAGGTACTACGGCGTGCAGTATTTTGGCTGTGGGCAGCCCTGAACCCAAACGAAGATTAAACAGCGTGTCAGTGACGGTGATCTCCCCATCCGATTAGAAAACGCCACATGCTTCTCTGCTGCGCAGGCGGCAAAGCTATGACATTACGAGTTCTCTTCATTCTGATTCATAAAGCCTTTCTTTATTTGTTGCTATTGACAAACGTCATTATCCGAGCTGCGGTACCGCCACAAGGTTGGGAACGGAATAGAGCACGCTTCGCGTGGACTCCTGGCGTCACCATGCAAAGTAACTGAAGGCCGCGATGAAGCCCGTGCCAGCGAAAGCTTGGGCTCATGGAGGAAAGAAAGTTTTTTCTTCCTCCATGCTTGCGCTACTGTTGGTCTGCAGTCGTGACATTCTTAAAACTGCTGCACCCTTTGGGGTCTATGTTTGTCCCACAATAACAATCGGCATCTCCCTTGTTAGCGTTTCCTTTCTTGAAAACTCTGCGCTCGCTACTTTCCTGTCGAGAATGCTGTGTCACGCTGATAACGCGCAAACCGTTCGTGACTTGGAAGTAAAATGCGGGTAAGACAGACGGCGATTATTCTTGAGGTACACCTTTCACGTGGTCCTGACGTCAAAGAACACAGTAGCAATACTGTGAAAGGCAAAAACGAGCTTTTATTGGGCGAACCTGTGCCCACAAAACAGGCTACACTTAAAGCACAACGAGAGCGGCGAACACAGTCGGCGATCATCGAAAATCTGATCAGCGGGTCAAGCGCGTCGGCTTTTATACAGCAGTCGTCGAATTTTCCAGACTAATCGTTTGGACCCGCGTGCCTTCCACAAAGTTCTATACCATTCGCGTCACGCGATGAAATCAGATAACACAAGGTTCAGCCACAACAGACAGCCGCGTAGAAGCATCGATAATTTTCCAGAAACTTCGGATACATGCAGGCGCGTCCCGCGCTGTGCGGTTACATTTGTTAAGCGGCGAAACGTGGTCGCCCGATAAAGATAAGTACACGTGTCAATACCCCCCTCTTAAAAAGCATCGACCCGATGCTGCATACAAATGAAAGTAATAAAGAAAAACACCCGTAGCAAAGAAAACAAAAATAAGGAAGTTCGTCAGCGTCCGTAAAAGGGTTTCAGACGCACCACGTGGACCACTTCAGATCGTGCGCGGCGCCGCTGTGAATGCGAAATTCCGTCTGGCACGACCTCATAGTCCAGTGCGCCAATACGTCGAATGACCTTGTAGGGTCCGAAATAGCGGCGCAATAGTTTCTCACTCAGTCCTCGTCGGCGTATCGGTGTCCAAACCCAAACACGGTCGCCGGGCTGGTACTCGACGAAGTGTCGTCGGAGGTTGTAGTGTCGGCTGTCGGTCCTTTGCTGGGTCTTGATCCGTAGGTGGGCAAGCTGTCGGGTTTCTTCGGCACGCTGGAGATAGCTAGCGACGTCAAGATTCTCCTCGTCAGTGACGTGCGGCAGCGTGGCGTCGAGCGTCGTCGTCGGGTTCCTGCCGTAAACCAACTTGAACGGCGTGATTTGTGCTGTTTCTTGCACCGCCGTGTTGTAGACGAAGGTTACATACGGCAGGACCGCGTCCCACGTCTTGTGCTCGACGCCGGCGTACATTGCTAGCATGTCAGCGAGGGTCTTGTTCAGGCGCTCCGTGAGACCATTCGTCTGCGGATGGTAAGCAGTTGTACTCCTGTGGCTTGTCTGGCTGTACTGCAGAATGGCTTGGGTGAGTTCTGCTGTAAAAGCCGTTCCTCTGTCGGTGATGAGGACTTCTGGGGCACCATGTCGCAGCAGGATGTTCTCGACGAAAAATTACGCCACTTCGGCTGCGCTGCCTTTTGGTAGAGCTTTAGTTTCAGCAAAGCGCGTGAGATAGTCCGTCGCCACGACGATCCACTTATTCCCGGATGTTGACACCGGAAACGGTCCCAACAAATCCATCCCAATCTGCTGGAATGGACGGCGAGGAGGTTGGATCGGCTGTAGTAATCCTGCTGGCCTTGTCGGTGGTGTCTTGCGTCGTTGACAGTCTCGGCATGTCTTGACGTAACGGGCGACGTCGGCGGTCAGACGCAGCCAGTAATACCTTTCCTGTATTCTCGACAGCGTCCGGGAGAATCTGAGGTGCCCAGCGGTTGGATCGTCGTGTAGGGCGTGCAGTATTTCTGGACGCAGCGCTTACGGTACAACAAGAAGGTAGCTGGCGCGGACTTGTGAGAAGTTTTTTCACGAGCAGGTTGTTTTGTAGCGTGAACGAAGACAACCCGCGCTTAAAGGGAAGCTGAAAGGCTTTCCAGAAAAAATGAGTGAACATCTGTACATAATGGTTTTCAACCCTCCGAATTCGAATATCCTATCGAAATTGAGCGAAAGAAAGCGCAAATATATTTTATTTCGATGAAAAGTGCAGCAGCGGACACGCCCAGCTCGCGCGTCTCGTTTCCGCCTGTGATTGGTCGGTGCGCCTCGTGACGTCAACTCTAGTAACCGACCGCTGCCGCTGCACATGAAGCGTGGTGGCAGGTATATAGTTTGGTGCTGTTTTTCTGAGGAGTTCGGCGTTACTCCCTACATGTACGAACCGATTGCGAAGAGCCGGCCTCTCGAAGAAGCAAACGATGCTGGTGCGAGCAGTGCTTTCGACGCGAACAAAGCAAAGTCTTTGGATCTCCTCGTGCTGGAAATGCTCTTTGGTGAGTGTTTTTTGCAAAGCGATCTAGTGATCTCGCCGATCTATCGCGGATCTAGTGAGCTCGTTTCCGGTCAAACAACTGTAGTGTTGTGTTCCTGCATGCCTCCTCGTGGAACGTAAGCTGGGATGCGATCGTCGGCATTTGTGCGCTGTCGAAAGCTGTCGGCAATCTACAAAGACGGTTTAAACGCGTGAAAAACTTCCCGGTTCATGCAGTACGTGTAGTGACCTCCATCTGTTGACTACCACTCACGTTGACTACCACTCACGTTGATTACCATTCTACATACACGCAGACGCACCAGCAAAGGAATGCAGGGTCGATCGAAGCAGATTACGATGGCACGCACACAGAAACAAGCGCGGTCAGGCACGGTCGCGGACGCTGCGAAGAAACGAAACCCTAGAGTTGACGTCACAACACCGCGGTTTCCGGTCTCCGCTCCGCTCGCTCACTCAACGGGGGAAGGAGCTATAGCGCAATTTCAACTGACGATTAAGTCCCTCCTAATTGAAAAAAAAAAACCCCAAATTTTACCTACATGGTTTATAATGTTCCCGCATCCGTATATGAGCGTCTTATTGAATTCGACAGACTCTTCAGCTTCCCTTTAAATGCCCTAGGGACAACGTCGGTGTTCCCGTCCAAATACTCGACGAGGCCTTTTAGCTCCGAGTCTGCTCGTTGCTGTTTAGTGAAGTCTTCCGCGCTTATTATCCCAAGGAAGGCGTCGTCATCCTCGTCGTCTTGCGGTGGGGGATCTATGGGGGCGCGCGATAAGCAGTCGGCGTCAGAGTGTTTCCTTCCGGACTTGTATATTGCGGTGACGTCATATTCTTGAAGTCTGAGGCTCCACCGCGCCAGCCATCCTGAAGGGTCTTTTAAGTTAGCTAGCCAACACAACGCGTGATGGTCGCTGACGACTTTGAATGGCCTGCCATAGAGGTAAGGGCGGAATTTAGCTGTAGCCCAAATGATGGCGAGGCATTCCTTTTCAGTCGCAGAATAATTGCTTTCCGCTTTTGACAGCGACCGGCTAGCATACGATATCACCCTTTCAAGTCCTTCTTTCCTCTGGACTAGGACGGTGCCTAGGCTACCGGCGTCAGTGTCGATTTCGGTATCGGCGTCCTCGTCGAAGTGTGCAAGTACCGGCGGCGACTGCATGCGTCGAGTTCTTGAAATGCCTTCGCCTGCGGCGTTTCCCACTTGAACGCGACATCCCATTTGGTTAGATGTGTTAGCGGCTCCGCGATGCGTGATAAGTCCTTGACAAAGCGCCTATAGTAGGCACACATGCCAAGGAATCTGCGCACTGCCTTTTTGTCGGTTGGCTGCGGGAATTTCGCGATGGCAGCTGTCTTCCGTGGGTCGGGGCGTACTCCTGATTTGCTGATGACGTGGCCTAGGAACAAAAGCTCATCGTAAGCGAAGCGGCACTTTTACGGCTTCAGAGTGAGCCCTGATGACTTAATGGCCTCTAACACTGTCGCAAGCCGCCTAAGGTGATCGTCGAAATTTCCGGCGAAGACAACGACGTCATCCAAGTAAACAAGGCACGTCTGCCACTTCAGTCCGGCTAACACTTGAACTCGTAGATGCCGTCTGGCGTGATGAAGGCAGTCTTTTCGCGATCTCTCTCGTCGACTTCTATTTGCCAGTAGCCAGACTTGAGGTCCATCGACGAGAAGTATTTAGCGTTGCAGAGCCTATCCAATGCGTCGTCTATCCGTGGAAGGGGGTACACATCCTTCTTCGTGATCTTGTTCAGACGACGATAATCGTCGCAGAAATGTAGGGTTCCGTCCTTTTTCTTCACCTGGACAACAGGAGATGCCCACGGGCTTTTCGACAGCTGGATGATGTCGTCGCGCAGCATTTCGTCGACTTTTTGCCTAATAGCTTCACGTTCTCGCGTCGAAACTCGGTAAGGGCTCTGGCGGAGTGGTCGAGCGCTCTCTTCGGTTATTATGCGATGCTTTGCAACTGGTGTTTGTCGAATCCTCGATGACGTCGAAAAGCAGTCTTTGTATCGTCGGAAAAGACTTCTGATCTGTTGCTGCTTACTCATAGGAAGACTTGGATTCACGTCGAAGTCTGGTTCGGGGACTATGCTCATCGGTGTAGATGCGGCTGAATCCGAGAGGACAAAGGCATTGCTGGTTTCCACAATTTCCTCGATGTATGCGATTGTCGTGCCCTTGTTGATGTGCTTGAACTCTTGGCTGAAGGTTATTAGCGTAACTTCCACTTGCCCTCCGTGGAGTCGAGCGATCCCTCTTGCGACGCAAATTTCACGGTCGAGCAGTAGATGTTGGTAGCCCTCGATGACGCCTTCTACGTCAGCGGGTGTTTCCGCGCCGACGGAAATAATAATGCTGGAGCGCGGCGGGATGCTCACTTGATCTTCGAGCACACTCAAGGCGTGGTGACTACGACAGCTCTCCGGCGGTATCGCTTGATCTTGCGACAGCGTTATCGATTTCGACTTAAGGTCGATGACTGCACCATGTTGATTCAGCAAGTCCATGCCGCGGGAATGACGTCTCGTGAACACCGTTAGAGGATAACGAAGGTGGCAGGGTAAGTCCTGTCATGAACGGTAATTCTTGCCGTGCAGATCCCAGTCGGCGTAATCAGGTGTCCTCCAGCGGTCCGAATTTGAGGGCCTTCCCATGCAGTCTTAACTTTCCTCAACTGGGCAGCGATGGGTCCACTCATGACGGAGTAATCGGCTCCTGTGTCTACTAAGGCGGTAACTGCGAGGCCGCCGAGAAGCACGTCGAGGTCGGTGGTTGCGTCGAGGTCGGTGGTCGAGAAGCGAGTCGAGGCGGACGACGGAACTGCGGCGTGACAGGGCCCTGGCGCGGTCGCGGAGGGGGACCTTGACGGCGTGCGACGGCGGCGTAGGTCATCGCTTGCGGCTGAGGCTGCGGTGATTCAGGGGCTACTCCGAGTTGTTGTTGGAGCTCCTCACGCACGGCGTCGGCAATCGAAGCCACTTGAGGCTGTGATGATGGGAACAGCTTTTGTAGCTCCTCCCGCACGACAGCTCGGATAGTCTCGCGTAGGTCGTCGGTGGCCAGTGACTGAACTCCGCCGTAGTTTGTCGAGTTCGTGCGGCGGTCGAATTGCCGGTTTCGCATCTCGAATGTCTTCTCGATGCTGGTGGCCTCGCGAAGAAACTCGTCGACGGTCTTCGGTGGGTTTCTTACCATTCCGGCAAAAAGTTCCTCCTTCACACCACGCATCAGCAGGCGGACTTTCTTGTCCTCGGACATTTCTGGGTCGGCGTGGCGGAACAGACGGCTCATTTCCTCAGTGAAGATCGCAATCGTCTCATTCGGCAGCTGCGCTCTGGTCTCCAGTAGGGCTTGGGCTCGCTCTTTTCGCACGACGCTCGTAAATGTTTGCAGGAAGCCGCTACGGAAAAGTTCCCAGGTCGTTAAGGTGGCTTCTCGGTTCTCGAACCACGTCGTGGCCGCGTCTTCCAATGCGAAGAAGACATATCGCAGTTTGTCGTCGCTGTTCCAGTTGTTAAACGTAGCGACTCTCTCATACGTCTCAAGCCAGCTTTCCGGGTCCTCGAAAGTTGAACCGCGGAACGTCGGAGGTTCCCTGGGCTGCTGCAGCACGACGGGAGACGCTGGGGCTGCCATTGGGGTGGACTTGGTGGCCATCTTCATAGTCGTCTCAGGCAAAAGTCCGTGCTCCGGGGGCAGTCCTTGCAGCCTGCGGATACCTCGCTGGTTCTTGGCGACGTTGGTGTCTTCCGCGTGAGGGCTTGGATCACGGCTTTGTGGGGGCGTCCGGTACATGAACGCAAAGCACCTACACCAGATGTCACGTGGTCGTGACGTCAAAGAACACAGTAGCAATACTGTGAAAGGCAAAAACTAGCTTTTATTGGGCGAACCTGTGCCCATAAAACAGGCTACACTTAAAGCACAACGGGAGCGGCGAACACAGTCGGCGATCGTCGAAAATCTGATCAGCGGTCTAGCGCGTCGGCTTTTATACAGCAGTCGTTGAATTTTCCAGACTAATCGTTCGGACCCGCGTGCCTTCCACAAAGTTCTACACCATTCGAGTCACGCGATGAAATCAGATAACAGAAGGTTCGGCGACAGCAGACAGCCGGGCAGAAGCATCGATAACTTTCCAGAAACTTCGGATACATGCAGGCACGTCCCGCGCTGTGCGATAACATTTGTTAGGCGGCGAAACATGGTCGCCCGATAAACATAGGTACACGTGTCACACCCATGCAATTTTTTAACAACGCGCGCGTGTCGACCACGCGGCATGTCAGTGGCCCTGTAGCGGTGAGGTGATACCCTAAAGCCGAACAGCGCTGCTGAATACATTCGAACTAGAATTCGTTATGCACGACCGCACATAAAGTTGGCAATCCTGCAGCCCTCGCCGCTACAAAGCCATCGACACGCCTTGCGGTCGTCAGTCGCGCGTTATTGTTAAATAATTGCAAAAGTGTACAAGATAAGTCACAAAAGGTGTACGTTTTATTAAGAGCGAATGTAGAGGATAGAGATATCGACGTCACTAGTGCACTATTTCATATTTCTTTCGGTACTGCCATACTGGGCCGCCCGCAGTGCCAAAGTACTGCAGGCTCTAGCACACAAGACGATTTTATTTAGAGGAAAAAAATTTTTTTGAGTTCATAATGGGACTTGGGTCCGCAATCCCCGAATTGTAATGTTTTCTCTGTGACTGCTATTTAACCAGTTGTTTAAGATATCCTATTTTGATATAGCGCGGACTGAACTGAAGAGGGACCCAAGAGCCCCATCGCCGGACTATATGTTTACCGACGCCCGCTCCGAGCACGAGCGCGCCGCACGAGAGCACCGCGCAAGAGACGTTCCGCTAAAAGGCGAGTGGTTTAGCGACCACTTGGCGAATCAAATTTTTTCAGCCCGCACGTTCGTGTAGTGACTACGTAGGATGCTGATAAGGCTGCAGACGACAGTTCTGCGGCACTACACATCGGGTGCACGAGCTCGGGCTGCTGGTTACCAGAGCATTCTTTACCATTTACGCCCAGTCAAGCCGGCGGAAAGAGGGGGGCCTTCAAACATATGACCCCCCCCCCCCCCCAACTGGCACCTGGCAACCGAAACCCACGGCTCCCGCCCCCGTTACAACGCCACTGCTTGTAGTTTGTGTATTTGTCATGTGTGTAATCCATTATTGCTTCAGTCCATCCCTATGCAAACAAGAAAAAATACTTTTTTGTATGGAACTCCTATAGTGTACAACTGAGAAAAGCGGCTCAGAAACAGTAAAAGAATTGCAATAAAGAGAGCCCTGATCGCATTACTTTTCCAATCTGCATGAGCTGACTCAGCTTTGCTGGTTCTTCCGAGAAGCTTGGCGGCTTTTCCAGTAAAATGGTTGCATTCCATTAGTTTATTACCTCCATTTGTGCGGCATTCTTAAAAATAAAACATTGAAACTCATGCGCTCCACTAGAAATGACGTATTGAATTGAACGGAATGGAAAAACTTTATTTCTCTATCTCTCAGAGAGATTGGCGGTGTGCCGGTGTCTTCATGTTTTGAGTCCTGGCCGCTTCACAAGGCCGGCGCCCCTATTCCAGGGCACCGCTGAGTCTTGCTGCCTCGCAGGCGTGCTGCACAATTGCCCGTTGGGCTGCGAGCTCGCTGCTGGTGAGCAGACGCTCCCATTGTTCCGCACTTGGGTTATTTACTTTATGGAATGCGAAATTACGCTTGCATTCCTACGTGATGTGGTATAACGTGGGGGTTGTTTCGCACCACGGACATGTATCCCTGTACTGGGTAGGGAACATTTTGTGTAGTGTGTGCAGGTTGAAGAACGTACCTGCTTGCAGTCTTCGCCAGCTTACTGCCTCATGTTGTGTGAGCGATGTGTGGGGTGGGGGGTATTTAAGTCTCCTTCCTCTGTAGTGGTTAAGTATTTCTGCATACGTCGGCTCTACCGTTGAGGGGGCCACTAGGGTTTCCGACTGCCCTGCTCGGTGCGTGAGTTCGCGAACTATAGGCTGTCCGTGACCCTTGAATTTCCCTCTATCCCGGTGTGTGCTGGTATCCAGAAGATCCTATGTTTTATGTTTTAGAGCGCAGCTCTTTGGCGTCCGTTCCTGGGTTTCGCGTCGTCGTCGGCGTCGTCGTCGTCGGCGTCGGCCTCGTAACCAGCTCGCCTCCGCCGCCGCGCTCCGCCGCCGCGCATGCGCCGCTGCTCCGCCGCCGCGCATGCGCGCTGTCGGCTCTCCGGGCGAGGGAGGATGATGGAAGGGAGGAGGAGAGACTATGGAGGAGGGCTGGCTACACAAATGGCTCTTTGGCGTCCGTTCCTGGGTTTCGCGTTGTCGTCGGCCTCATAACCAGCTCCGCCCCCCTTTCATCCCCCCAGCGCTAGCAGCGACCGACTGATACCGCTTTCGTGAGTCCGCTACCGCACTCACGAAAAACGTCGTGCACTTCCTGCAACTCGCATTAACCGTCCATCGATCCACACCGATGTTAGTAGTGGGGGACTTTAATGTTGACATAAAGACAAACAGCAATTTCCTAACACTTATGCGGGAGAACATCCCGTTCCTCTCGCTCGTAACGCGTCCCACGGCTGTGACAACCTCGCGAGGCACTTGTATAGATCTCGTCTTTGAGAATCAAGCATTGGTGTACCAAGTCGAACATATATCAGTCTATTTCTCCGACCACAAAGCTTCCTTCATGACTGTCAAGAACTGTTAATGGAGTCTTTGTTAAAGGAATACGTGTGAAAAATAAAAAAAAAATTCTGTGATAGCGCATACATGTGTTGCTCGATTTCTTTGCCTCAATCTATCGAAAAGGTGAAACAGCTTATTTGCTGCGCTCAAATTTCGCATTAGGAAGTAACGTAATCGTCGGTAATTTTTTGTTAGGAGGCTCTGTTTCGAGGAGGATTCTCAGTGCTTCCTTACTAACTCTGCCTTGTATGTAGTTCCTGCATGTTACTTTGGTGTCTCTTAGAATTATCAGAGATTTGTTCCTGCGGTAGCCTTCAGCCGCCGCTATAGCTACGGCGACTCCTTCCCCCTCCGTTACCATGCAGTTTCTCAGGGTCGCGCAGCAAATTGGTTCTCCGTGTGGTCTACCACTACTGCCGCGACTCTAAACATTCTAATGTTGCCGTCCCGTGGGTATACGGCCGCGTCTGTGTTTACTGTGTTTTCTAGTGTGGCTAGGTTTCGTTCCACGTAATCTGCTCGTGCCTGCCTTCTGGCGGCGTAGAGA
Source organism: Dermacentor albipictus (assembly GCF_038994185.2). NCBI lineage: Eukaryota > Metazoa > Arthropoda > Arachnida > Ixodida > Ixodidae > Dermacentor > Dermacentor albipictus. The sequence continues at coordinate 27,799,365 of NC_091828.1, read as the reverse complement.
TACGGGTCCATGTTTCTCGGTAGGGGGCTAATCTGCAGTGTCTGGCGAACGCTGTCTGGGACGCTAGCTACCCGATCCTCTATTCCGTCTGTGTTATGCCCTATTCTTTTTAGGAGCTTGCGCCCGGTGGCAGTCTGCTGGAGCCTCGCGATCTGTGCATTGAACTGCGCTTCCGCGAGTTCTTCGAAGGTAGAAGTGAAATTCTACGCTTGAATGACGAGCGGCAACGCAGGTAGCTGTGGAAGACGACGACGAACGCGGGAGCAGCGGCACGAGTGCGTTCGCGTGATAACGCCGAGGGGCGCCAACGAGCCACCTGTGGAAGACGACGCTCGAGCCATTGCTTATGAGGATAGTTTCAGCGAACTTCGACAACGACGGCACAGGGTCCGCATAAACAGCTTCGCCGAAAAAAAAAAAACACGTTGGTTGATTTGGCGTGGAATGACCGTATTCTAACAATGTTTAGCGTAATAGTACTGCCTAGATCGCCAAGGCCGAGCCCTGCTCGCCCACACCGCAGTTTTTATTTGCTTTAATCTATCAAAGTGGCCCTGCAACGCCGTTTGCTGTAGGTTTACTCTCGGCAAGTCATAGAGCACAGAACAAAATGAATTATGAAAATTGACCGACACAACTCGAAGTTATCGGTCAGAGAAAACGAAACACAAGCAAAATGAGAGTTAGACCATTCAATTTTTTTTTTTTTTTGCAACGCGAAGTGACGAGATTCCAGACACGTGTATCTATACCGCAACCAACAGCCATGGCTTATTCCATATTCTCTCTCAAACTATGGCCGGCGAAGGATCACTCAAGCACGCACTAACCACAGCGCTTAACCACGTACACTGGCAACAAAACAGTTTCAAATTAAATAATGCATAGATTTTGAGACTCCTCGTTAAGAAACGCATACCTTGGCATATATGCTTTGGCGTTGTACTCTTTTATGACGAGAATCACAAAGGATATACTACAGCATTTATTCTAAAGCTAAATGTACTGGTCCGGCCTCCCCTAATCCAGAACAGATGTAAGCAGGAAATGGCTACCGGCAAAGCATATTGGAGGTGATAGTAGCCGCAGTATCAAAAGGGGCGTGGTGCATGTTCGCAACGGCACACCCCACCTCGCCACAGCGCACGACACCATACTGTGCACTGGCCCGTATGGACGCAGCAGTTTTGTGTCACAGACAGAACCTCATTGCAAGTGTCGTCTCGGTCAAGCAGCCATCCGCGGTGCGCCGGACGCTACCGGCGATGCCGGCGCGCCGGACACGCCGCGTACCTCACGGACCGCTGGCGTTGAAAAGAACACAGGCAACTGTCTCAGCGCCAAAAGGTGACGATATAGTGTATGGCCTTTTTAACGTCGCTATCGTTAATGACAAATAAAAGTTCAGCGTACTAGAAGTTACAGCTTTATTGTCATTGTGAACAAACCTTTGGAAGAACTCGAAGGCAATATGTTTTTTGTAACTTGTTTGGGAAGTCTCTAGCGCCTGTGATGCTGTCTTGTCTGGTTGGCCCGATGATCTAGTTTTCTTCTCGCAACTTGCCCGGATGTTCTCATTTGAGTGCCTGGATAACGGCTCCGGCTTTTGGCTCAAGGTCTCTTGAAGGTCGCCGATTACGGGAGCAAAAAGCATTTGATGCTTAAAAACCAAGATATCTTAGCTAATTACCCTTCAGTGCTCATACCTGTGGTCATTTTGGACAGATGAGAACACATAATGGTGCGAAAAGCGCTGGAAAAAATGTTATAAACATAACGAAAATATCCTAATTATCTCGTTTCGCGGAACGTTATGATCATCAGTGGCCCCGCTGAATGTGTTTCACAAAAAAAATTATGGCTTAAAATGCTTTGTTCATTGTTACCATAACTTCAAGTGTTATTCTCAACGTTTCCAAAGTTCTTGTGAGAAAATTTTGATATTTTCACTTAAAAATTTCCGGACCGTGTACATTTTTATAGCGGTCCTGCACCCTCTTCGTTTCCTCCTCTTTATTCCACTGAATGTGGACGGTCGTGCACGAAAACGAAAATAAAGGGGGGGGGGGGGGGGAGAGGATGGCGGGGGTATGTTTCCTGTAACGAATACGGCGCCCAGCTCTGGCTCATAGCGTGGACGTGAGCCGCTTCTGGGAAAGATGCCACCGGCACAGGAAAACAGATACGCTCATGGTGCGAGAAAGCGCTTTCAAAACTCCACGACCCTGCCCTCATGTCTTTAAAAGAAGAGACTGCTTTTGGTGGTGCTTCCTCCGGCTCTCAGAAATTAGCTGAGTGCAGCGGATCCAACAGCCGTATTTTTTTCTTCTCACCTCCCTCTTTTAAAGCGTGTGTACAAGACAGTGGGGGAATCGTTGTCTTGTCTATGGTGGTTAGTGGAAAAGTCGGCCAAATGGTCCCTGATCAAATACGGCTGTCAGAAAATCAGGCCGGATATTTCGCGCGCTGTTTTTCTCTGAAACGTATAAAAACACATGTGCTTTTCGCTTATCCGTTTCTTTATGTGGCTGGGCCGATGACTTTCTTCGATTGCTCCCACTGGAGAACCAACCGCGAACATCTGTGTTTGGTACTCTCTTATCACTGCGGAAAGGCTAAATGCTGGTGAGGAGGGGGAAGCCACTCTTCCTTCCATTTGACTCGAGGGCACCGCTGTGGCGACCACCGTTTCAAATACTAGCGCTGTTTTCGTTTTTGCGGCGCGGTAGGGCAAAGAACAGCCGAAGAAGAGAGGGAGGGGGTGCCCACGTTTCAGTGACGATTTGTGGCGGAAACCATAGATATAAACAGGACAGGCGCTGGTGAGCGTGGCTAGTCCACTCACTGAAGTCCGGGTGCTTCGCAGTGAGCCTGCAGCGGTGGCCATGGAGAGGAACTCGTCGTCGTGGGAAAGTGCTGGTGCGCAATCGCTTGCCTTTTTAGGGTAAGTTGCCAAGATGTTCTATGCGCGAGAATTTGTCATCTTCTTAATTTATGAAGTAGCGTGTCAAGCTATTGGCAGGGCCGACATCTACGGCTTGCATCAAAGCCGTTACTTGCTTTATCTTTGTCTCTTTTTCGCATGAAAGGATTTGATAACGGTGAAACTCGAGATGGCGATCACGTGGCCAGCCTTTCAAAAAAACTTGTATTGTACTCAAGAAGGATCACTTGACTACCGCTAGCGTTTTTTCGCGAGTGGCATTTGGCTAGAAAAAAAAAAGGAAGTATTGACTATAGAAAAAGTTCGACAGCGTACGACTGTAGACAAGTGCGTCGAATGAAGGCGCCAGGATGCTGCCAGAAAAATCGACGCAGATCATTCCTGTCTACTTTTAGGAATACTGCGAATCCTTTTACGTAGCCCGTGGAATCTGGTCAGTCGGAAACGAAGACGTTCAGCCATATTCCACAGCATTTAACGGTTGATAACAGCAGGTGGGGGATTTGGAGTAGCAGTCGAGTGCTCGGCTTAAGTCGCATAAACACTGGTTCGATTCCCGACACCACTACGTTATCATTTTTTTTATGTTGCACAAGAATAGCTTTGAATTCTTGCGAACGGAAGGACACATTCTGACTATTCCCTGTAGCTCACAACTGCTATATGCAGTAAAGGAACGTCGACTTGAATTTGAGTATTCTTTTATACCAGAATGTCGTCGTGCACTTCTGAAGCTGGGCTTTGCATCACGGAAGCGTTCGGCAACTAAATAAAATAAAACAACTGTGCTAGGAGGCTGAAACAATTTATTAGAGACAATTAATTATAAAAGAAGCTATAAGCAATTGAAGTATTTCAGAGGAAACGCCGCTTGAAGTATGGGTGCAGTAATTCACGCTTCATTCTAAACATTGGTAATTGGTACAGAATAGATAGATTTCTAAAATAATAAATTTAACATCTAAATCAATAGGTAAATCGAATCAGTAAGCCAACTTAATTGCTGCTAATTTGATATCATACTCTGGTTAACAATAATTTATTACTCCCATTGAGTTGCAAACGCCCCCTCAGTAACATGAACTTGAAATATCTGACAAGAGGAAGTGTTAATCATAGAATGAGTGACATATTCGGCGTGGCACATGCAGAAGGAAAGCATTTGTTTGGCGCGGAATAGCAACGTTCACTCTTAATTGCCTCCGTGTCAGCGCGAACAAACTACCGAACGTGTTTTTGCGGGAAGCATGCGGCAGTTCTTGCAACATTATTTTCATGCTCTCCGATGTAATGAGGCGTCCGTGGAAACGAAATACTTTCGATTTGTCTTTTCAGTTTTCAATTTATTTCAGACATTACCGGACAATGTGAAATATGGCCACGAGGTAAGGTAAAAGGAGACTCCTATGTCTCCTGACAAGGCCTTCACCTCGGACTTGCGTGTCTGACAGCTGGAACAAAATCATTACAAACATGATGGATACAATAATTACAGTACTCATTGCACGGGTATGCAAACAAGAATGAACATAAAAACACTGGAACACGATTGTTAGTGAAAAAGATTATACAATCTCAAACAGTGCATGTATCAATAATTGGACAAGCATTCCACAGAGGAGTAATACGTGAAATTTAGCCATTCAGTATGAATCACAGAGGTATTTCTGAGCATTGTATGAGACGTCATGGAAAAGCTATTGTAGGTTAAAGCGAGGCAGGAGAAGTTGCTTTAAAAAAAAGAAAACGAGGCATAGATGCGTTTTCATTTGCGAGTTTGATTAAGGGTGGGTATGCATTACGCTGCAAAATTATTTGAGTCTCTATAGTTTTAGTACCATAGTTAGTACTTGGTCTTGACCCCGTTAGTGAAATAGTGTGTAGGTTGTATACCACATCTCTGTTGAAATATTTATTTGAAAAGGCGGCATAATTGTGTTTAACTTCACGGAAAAGTCATTGTGGCTAAGCAAAACTTATACAACTGTGAAGATGGTAATATGTTTAGGGTTTCGTACAATGAATTTGTCGATGAGGACGGATGAGAAGAAACCAATTTAAGCTTCTTTGTTTGGAGAAGAAAGACTGTAAGAATCTATAATGCTGCACGTTCCCTAGAGTAGGTGACGGCATGTTACGTGAGAGTGGATAAATAAAAATAAAGTTGTTTCCTAACACGTAACGGCAAAAAATTATTTGACTGAATAACACACCAAAAGATCTGGATAACTTAGCACCAATATATTAAGTTCAGACCAACTGAGGTCAAACCTAGAAAAGACTCCCAGAAATCCACAAGAGTCTACGGGTGGTATTACAGAATTGTCGATGCTCTATTTTGTGTCATGAAAGAGCGAAGTATTTTTCGGACGAAATAATATGTGCTGTGTTTCGTGTATATTTAAGTTAATCTCATTTACATTAGGCATCTGCTCTAATGTGTTAAGGTCTCACCAGAAAAGTACATGACGCACATGGCAATGGCAGGAGTTAAAGGAATATTAGTGATATTATTAATGTATAAAAGAAAAAGCAAAGGACCCAGAATTGATCCCTGTGGGACCCCAAAGTTTATATCGCCCAAACCTGACTGAAATTCATGAAGCTGTGCGCATTGCATTCTACCTTTAAGGTAGTTCTCTATTAGTGCAAGCGCCAACACACAGATAGCATATGTCGTTAACTTTTGAAACAAGATTTGATGTTTGATCAAATCATTGGCTTTTCGGGAATCAAGAAAAATTCCCACTGAAAAAGTCGCTGTTCAAAGTTACTAAATACGTTTTCTTTTATCTGCAGTAGTGCAGGTTCCACCGATTTTTCAGACTAAAGGCCAAACTGGTGCTCAGAGATAATATATTTAACTTTTATGAATTGATACAATCGTTTGTAAAAATAACACGTTCTGCGTTTTTTTTTTTAAGCGGCAATACCGATATTGGTCGACAATTATTGAGGCCATTTTTACTACCGCCTTTAAATACGATTACCTCGTGGGTCAGGGAACGTGACAGTCACCAGCATTCTGTCAGAAATTTAAGTTAGTGGTACCGGAGATATAACAGATAGCTGCTTTGATAGGTAGCACGCTGATTTTGTCGTAACCGGACGAACAAGTGTCTTTCAGTACGTACTACGATGAGTGCTATTTCTTCTGATGTTGGCGCCAAAAGCAAAGATTCGCTGCAGTTCGTAGGAATGTATGAACTAGAAGATTTCGAGGCTGCTGCTATTTTGATGGGTTTATTGCAATTTATGCGTAATTTTCAGGAACGCAACAGTCAGCGGTGAAAGAACGGAACTTCGCCTTCACTTGCCAGAGATTAGCATACAATGCACGGTCTACGATCAATGTCTGGGGCTTGTTGTTGCCGTAGCAGCCGGCGCTATCCTTTGGAAAATCATGATGTCCAAGAGTAGCCTCACAAAAAAGGTGAGAAAGATGACAAATCTGTTTTATTAAATTTGTTAGGTCCAAGAAATATGCAAGAACACATACCTCAGATAGTCGCTGATGCCGGCCGTAATCCTACGTACTTAAAAAAAAAGAATGGACAGGAAAGATGACAGAAACAAGTGATGACGTATGAATAGGCTCGTTGCATTGTGACCTTGAAAGCAGACAAACCTTCAACTTCAGCAAAATATCGCAGAATAATTACCTAAAGGACACTTTGTCAGCGGCCAAATGAGTGTAAAAATGATTTGTTTATTATGCACGGAAGCAATAAAACATATGTAATACTTTTTTCAGCCACATAAACCAAAATCACGGAGGCTGCTGTCTGGGGCTCTTCCGCCAGTTTTTCCAAATGGTTGGATTCCAGTGCTTGAGTCGACGGAACTTGTTGTAGGAAAAATCAAATCAGTCAGCGCCTTAGGTAAGTTTCCCTTATCCTACAATTTCTGACTGACTCGAAGTGCCTAAAGCTCAAGATATTCAAGATCAAGATATTCCATCTACATATGAGCTAGAAATTCCATAAACTAATTACGTCGCTTAGCACTCTCGTATCGCATTGTCGCACATTGATTAAAATTTTTAGTTGTCCCAACTGCGTTTGCACACTTCAACTACAATGTGCGTGTGCGTGTGCGTGTGCGTGTGCGTGTGTGTGTGTGCAAGTAGCCGTGCTATTGGAGGAACTAGAGGGCAGTAAATGCAATATAATAGGGCTCAGTGAAGTTAGGAGGCCAAGAGAAGCATATACAGTGCTAAAAAGCGAGCACGTCCTGTGCTACCGGGGCTTAGCGGAGAGACGAGAACTAGGAGTCGGATTGGTGATTAATGCGGATATGGCTGGTAACATACAGGAACTCTAAGCAATAACGAGAGGGTGGCAGGTCTTGTTGTAAAACTTAATAAGATGTACAAATTGAAGGTCGTACAGGTCTCCGCCCCTTCATCCAGTCATGATGACCAGGAAGTCGAAAACTTCTATGAAGACGTGGCATTGGCGATGGGTAAAGTCAAAACAAAATACACTATACTGATGGGCGACTTCAATGCCAGGGTAGGCAAGAAGCAGGCTAGAGACAAGTGAGTGGGGGAATATGGCATAGGCTCTAGGAATAGCAGGAACAGAATAATACCGTCTTCCGCAAGCGGGTTAGCCGAAAGTGGACGTGGAGGAGCCTGAATGGCGAGACTAGAAATAAACCCTGGCATCATACAATATGTGGACGTGCTCGGCAAGGTGCGCTGCAGTGACCATAGGGTGGTAAGAACTCAAATTAGCCTAGACTGGAGGAGGAAACGGGAGAAACTGGTACATCCAAAGCCGGTCAATGAGTTAGCGGTAAGAGGGAAAATAGAGGACTTCCTGATCAGGCTACAGAACAGGTATTCAGCCTTAACTCACGAAGAGGACTTAAGCGTTAAAGATATGAACGACAATCTTATGGTCATCATTAAGGAGTGTGCAATAGAAGTCGGGGGTAACTCCGTTAGACAGGATGCCAGTAAGCTATCGCAGGAGATGAAATATCTGAGCAAGAAACGCCAATGTATGAAAGCCTCTAACCCTACAGCTACAATGGAACTGGCAGAACTTTCCAAGTTAATAAACAAGCGTAAGGCAGCTGACATAAGGAAGTATAAAAATGGATAGAATTGAACATGCTCTCAGGAACGGAGGAAGCCTAAAAGCAGTGAAGCAGAAACTAGAAATAGGCAAGAATCAGATGTATGCGTTAAGAGACAAAGCCGGCAATATCATTACTAATATGGATGAGATAGTTCAAGTGGCTGAGGAGTTCTATAGAGGTATACAGTACCAGTGGCACCTACGACGATAATTGGGGAGAACAGTCTACAGGAATTTGAAATCCCACAAGTAACCCCCGCAGGGGCGTCTGCGTAAGCAGGCGTTTGGTGTGTTGCGACACCACGTACCCGAGCACACGAGGGTTGGACCCTCCCGCGTCTAACCGTGCACGGCTTAGCCGTGTCCGGGGAAAAGGGGATCCTGGGGGTTGAGCCAATGCCGGATGTTAGGACCTTTAAGGCCCCTCGGCGGCGGCAACACACTGCTTTGGCCTCGGCTTTACGTAGACGGCACCCCCGGACTGACCCACCCGGGGGAAATCGGTAGTGGCGTTTTCCTGTCTCTCTCTCCCTCCAGCCTTCGTCTTTCTCTCACTTTTCTTCTTTCCTGTCTTCTCCTAGCTTTCGCTTACTTTCAATTTTTCCAGGCAGCAAGGGTTAACCTTGTGTGAATAACCAACCTAGGCTATCTCATATTTGGTTATAGTGATAACGTACAGCTGTCGTTTACAGGACCTGTTTTTTACAGTCCCTGTTGTGTCCCCTTGTAGGACTCCACGGTGCGTGGCTGGCGTTACTGCCGAAATTACTATCTCCTATGGCTACTTCCTTTCCCCCACTACCTGATCGCTCCCTGAAGAGGGGGCGCACCGATGATGTCTTAGAATTTTTTGCCCGTCAAAAAGAAACGTTCCCTCGCTTCCATGCAGTCCACTCCGAAACACCAAACAAACCCGTGCGAACAATCTCACCATTCCTCGTGTAAAAGTCTCTTACCCAAGTTTTTGGTACAGGTTACAAAGCATCCAGAATGGCAAGCGGTGATCTCCTCTTGGAGCTCCGCAACCAGAAGCATTATGAAAAGCTACCCAATCTAGTATCATTTGGCGACGCTATAGTAACAGTAACTCCGCATCGTACTATGAATACCACCCGTGGCGTAGTCTCCGATGATGATTTCTTGGAGCTGACTGAGGCTGAGCTCTTGGAGGGCTTCAGTGAGCAGAACGTCATCAACATTAAGCGAATTAAGATGAGGCGTGATAATAAGGAAATATAGACCAAACACCTGATACTTACTTTTGGCACAAGTGTTCTGCCCGAGTCCATCGAGGCCGGGTATATCAAGCTCCGTGTTCGCCCACATGTTCCTAATCCCCTGCGTTGCTTCAAATGCCAGCGTTTCGGTCTCTCACAGAGCTGCCGAGGCCCTCTAACCTGCGCGAAACGCAGCGCTCATGAGCACACCTCGGAATCTTGTGAAAGCTCTCTCCATTGTGTAAACTGTGAAGGGGAGCACGCTGCATACTCGCGGTCGTGCCCAACCCGGAAAAAAGGGAAAAAAAAAGAAATTGTGACGACAAAAGTAAATGAAAATATAAGTTTCAAGGAGGCACGCAGGCGGGTATCCTACCAGCCCAAGAACACATTTGCCGAAGTGGCGCGTCATGGGGCCGCGCTACAACGGTCTCCAGCGGCTGTCCAACCCACACCCAGTGAGCCGGCAGTGACGCCATCCGCCTCCCCCCCCCCCCCCCCCCGGCGGATGCAGCTAGTGCTGCTACGCCAACCGAGCAGACGGGGCCATCTACCTCCGGGCAGATGCCCCCAAAGGCCTCGTCCAACGTGTCGAGGCCTTTACGCCAAACAAAGCGCTCGGAAAAGCGCGTGTCCAGCGCCTCGCAAGAGGCGATGGACACAACCACCAGCAATACGGTGCCACCAGCGCCTAAGAGCGGCGAGGCACTCTCGATCGCTCCAAAAGAGACAAAACTCTCGTCACGGCGCCAGAAAAAGGCACGTGAGCTAACCTCACTCTTAAACACACAGCACCCAACACATATAGCATAATGGATGCACAAATACTACAATGGAATGTGAGAGGACTTCTCCATAACCTCGACGACATTATGGAAATAATACACAAACACAATCCGAAGCTGCTGTGTGTTCAAGAGACACATCTCAAACCTACCAATACAAATTTTCTTAGAAACTACACCATCTTCCACAAAGACCGTGAGGAGGCTAATGCCTCCGGCGGTGTAGCAATCCTTGCAGACAAATCCGTAGCTTGTCGCCAGGTGGCATTAGACACCCCTCGAGGCAGTGTCAATTAGAGGGATTATTTTCAAGAAGTTGGTAATCGTCTGCTCCATTTATATACCTCCAAGCTATCATCTCCAAAAAACCGATTTCTATAACATAAGTCAGCTGCCGGAACCCTACATACTTGTAGGTAATTTTAACGCCCACAACACGTTGTGGGGAGACGCGCGTTGCGACGCAAGAGGCCGACTTATTGAAAATTTTATCCTGACCTCTAATGCCTGCCTATTTAATAAGAAGGAACCAACATATTACAGCCTTCAACACAATTCATATTCATCCATAGACCTAGCAATAGGCTCTGCTTCCCTTCTGCCTCATCTTGAATGGAATGTGATCAAGAATCCTTTTGGAAGTGACCACTTCCCAATAACTTTAATATCAATAACGCAACATGACAACCCTCCCCGGTTTCCCATCTGGAAATCAGCATCGGCTGACTGGGAGCATGTTAAAGAATTTACTCATTTACCACTCGATTTTATAAACAATTTTAGTATAGATGAAGCTGTCGCATATGTTACTGCTTTTATTATTGATGCTGCTGAAAAGTTTATCCCGCGAACAAGTAGTGGTTCGCTTAAAAGACGTGTTCCCTGGTGGAATGATGACTGTATAAATGCGCGAAAGAGGCAGAATAAGGCATGGGGAATGTTGCGCAGGTCGCCGAATGCAAAAAATTTTTATTGAATTTAAACAAATAAAGTCACAGGGGAGGCGCATATGGCGTCAGGCGAAAAGAGAAAGCTGGATGAGGTTCCTATCAGGTATCAGTTCTTACACACAGGAGGCAAAAAGTTTGGAATGGCGTAAGAAAGCTAAATGGGCAGCAAATAAATCCGTTGCCTTTGGTGAACTATCAAGTAAATACCTTAGAAGAGCAGGCAGACACCCTCGGGGAGCACTTTGAGCGTGTGTCGAGCTCAATTCACTATGCCGAATCTTTCCTTAAACATAGAGAAATAGAGGAACGAAAGCCAATCACACGAAAATGCAGACAGATTGAACCGTATAACCGGCCTTTTAGTATTTCCGAGCTGAGAGCCGCTTTGAACACATGCAAAAGCTCTGCACCGGGACCTGACAGGGTCATGTATGACATGATCAGAAACTTACATACTGACACACAAGTAACACTACTCGCACTTTTTAACATAATTTGGGCTGTGGGATACCTCCCATCCACATGGAAGGAAGCGATCGTAGTTCCTGTTCTGAAGCTGGGAAAAGACCCTTCCTTGGTGACAAGTTATCGTCCGATAGCTCTAAGAAATTGTCTGTGTAAGCTTTTTGAAAAAAAAATGATTAATCACAGACTTATACATTTCCTTGAACTCAACAATATGGTCGATCCCTATCAGTGTGGCTTCCGACAAGGGTGGTCGACAACCGGTCATCTTGTGCGCATTGAAGGATATTATAAAATATGAAGACGCCAAATAAACAGACACACACAAGAAAAGAGAACGGGACAGGTCCCGTTCTCTTCTCTTGTGTGTGTCTGTTTTTCTGGCGTCTTCATATTTTGTAATGAACAGCCACCAACTAGCCCAACAAGAAGTGCTTTTAAAATTGAAGGATATATCCGCGATGCCTTTGTACACAAACAGTATTTCCTCTCGATATTCCTCGATATGGAGAAGGCATATGATACAACATGCGTGGCGTTACGGGATCTTGCGAGACTTGTCGGGAATGGGCATCCGTGTAAATCTGCTGAACATAATTGAAAGCTATTTGTCGAAACGTATCTTCCGCGTGAAAATCGGCAACGTATTGTAGCGACCTTTTATGCAAGAAACAGGTGTACCCCAGGGAGGAGTACCCAGTTGCACTCTCTTTATCGTTAAAATGAACACACTTCATCCTTCACTGCCACCAGCCATTTTTTATTCCGTCTACGTAGACGATATCAGATAGGTTTCAAATCCTGCAACCTTACAGTGTGCGGAAGACAGGTACAGCAGGGCTTAAACAAGGTGTCCAAGTGGGCAGACCAAAATGGATTTAAAATCAACCCCCACAAAAGTTCTTGTGTCCTCTTCACAAGAAAGAGAGGTCTGGTCCCAGATCCTTGCGTAGAAATGGGCGGACAACAAATACCTGTGAACAATGAACACAAATTCCTAGGTAGAATACTTGACTCGAGGCTTACTTTCATCCCACATATAAAATGTCTTAAAGCAAATTGTCCAAAAACAATGAATTTACTTAAAATGCTATCCCACACAACGTGGGCTAGCGACACACAGTGTTTATTGAATATTTACAGCAGCCTAGTTCAATCACCACTCGACTACGGTGCCGTGGTTTATCACTTTGCCGCCCCGGGTGCGCTAAACATGTTAGACCCCGTTCACCATCTCGGTATCCGCCTTGCCACTGGCGCATTTAGAACAAGCCCTGTTGAGTCTATCTGTCGAGTCAGATCAGTGGTCACTCCATTTTCAGCGAACGTACACCAGCTTTAACTATTTCCTTAAAGTTCGCGCAAATAAGGAACATCCGTGTTTCACAACTGCTAATGACTTGACGTGTGAAACACTTTTTCGCAATAGACCCTCTATGAGACTTCCTTTCTCACTGCGTGCAAGAGAACATAGCGCGGTAATGGATGTCCCAGTTCTCGAACATCGCCTAATGCATCCAGCTAAGCTATTACCACCCTGGGAGTGGCAGGTGATAATGTGACATATCCTTTGTAGAGGTCACAAAGCACGCTCCTGAGGTTGAAATTGCTATGCATTTCCGTGAACTTCAATCGAAGTACTCCTGCAGCGAATTCTACACAGACGCGTCAAAATCCAATTCTGGCGTATCTTTTGCTGCAGTTGGTTCCTCATTTTCTGAATCTGACGTGTTCAACCCTTTAACAAAGTATCTTCGCTACAGAAGCCTATGCTGTACTGTCTGCAGTAAAACATATAAATAAATTAAAACTCGACAGAGCAATAGAATTTACAGACTCGTTAAGTCTTCTAAAAGCGTTAATTTCCTCACAAAAGCATACAAATGCTGTTTTTATTGAACTTTACTCGCTCTTATGCAATATTTATGTATCACATAGACACGTAGTAGTATGCTGGGTACCTGACCATAGAGGTATCGAGGGTAATGTACTGGCTGATAAAATGGCCACATCACTCACATCTCTAAACACTTTTCCTACAGCTGCTGTCCCTGTCACAGATCTGAAGCCTTTCTTGCGTAAGGAACTGCGACAACATTGGCAACGCATGTGGAACGTAGAAATAAACAATAAACTGCACGTTATAAAGCCACAGTTAGGTTTTTGGCCCTCCCCAACAAAATCACGGCGAACAGATGTCCTATTCTGCCACCTCAGAATAGGGCACACATTTGGTACACGCAATTCTCTGTTTACTGGAAAAGAACTGCCAACCTGTGGTCAATGTGGTGAGGGGCTGACCGTCCTCCACGACCTCATCGAGTGTCACAAAGCCGAATCTGAAAGAAACATTTTCCTCTTGCGTATCGTTATTGCGTACCTCTTCATCCAGCTATGTTTCTTGGCAAGGAACCATTTTTCAACACCAAAGTAGTCCTCAATTTTTTTAATGAGGTCGTCCTACATGTTATGAGCCCAATAAATTCGTAGCGCATCTTCTTTCCAGAGGGTGCCGCTGTGATAGTCGTTTTATATAGCACATGCCTCCAGACTCTTGTGTCTCAAGGGCTCTAACGAGGCCATGGTGCTCTAGTGGATTTTAGAAACATGCATTTCTATATCGTATCATTATTTTGCAATGCACCTTAATGCTCATAGTACACGTCATTTCTCATCGCTATAATTGTATTACAAGTACATTTTACGCACTTTACAGTGACTATATTTTAGGCTCATTTACAGCCACGGCACATCAACTTCATAGAACCCATCACTCCACTTCGAAATCACTAACACTTGCATGGCGCTCTTTGGCCATACCTGGCCCTTGCGCCAATAAAAACCACACATTCGTTGATCCATTCCCACAAGTAACACCGGAAGAAGTAAAGAAAGCCTTGGGAGCTATGCAAAGGGGAAGGCTGCCGGGGAGGATCAGGTAACAGCAGATTTGTTGAAGGATGGTGGGCAGATTGTTCTAGAGAACTGGCCACTCTGTATACGCAATGCCTCATGACTTCGAGCGTACCGGAATCTTGCAAGAACGCAAACATAATCCTAATCCATAAGAAAGACTTGAAAAATTATAGACCGATCAGCTTACTGTCCGTTGCTACAAAGTATTTACTAAGGTAATCGCAAATAGAATCAGGAACACCTTAGACTTCTGTAAACCAAAGGACCAGGAAGGATTCCGCAAAGGCTACTCAACAACAGACCATATTCACACTATCAATCAGGTTATAAAGAAATGTGCGGAATATAATCATCCCTTGTATATAGCTTTCATTGATTACGAGAAAGCGTCTGATTCAGTCGAAACCTCAGCAGTTATTGAGGCATTACGGAATCAGGGTGTAGACGAGCTGTCACGAAAAGTACTGAAAAATATCTCTAGCGGCTCCACAGCCACCGTAGTCCTCCATAAAGAAAGCAACAAAATCCCAGTAAAGAAAGGCGTCAGGCAGGGAGATACGATCTCTCCAATGCTATTCACAGCGTGTTTACAGGAGGTATTCAGAGACCTGGATTGGGAAGAATCGGGGATAAGAGTTAATGGAGAATACCTTAGTAACTTGCGATTCGCTGATGATATTGCCTTGCTTAGTAACTCAGGGGACCAATTGCAATGCATGCTCACTGACCTGGAGAGGCAAAGCAGAAGGGTGGGTCTAAAAATTAATCTGCAGAAAACTAAAGTAATGTTTAACAGGCTTGGAAGAGAATAGCGGTTTACGATAGGTAGCGAGGCACCGGAAGTGGTAAGGGAATACATCTACTTAGGGCAGGTAGTGACTGCGGATTCGGATCATGAGATTGAAATAATCAGAAGAATAAGAATGGGCTGGGGTGCGTTTGGCAGGCATTCCCAGATCATGAACAGCAGGTTGCCATTATCTCTCAAGAGAAAAGTGTATAATAGCTGTGTCTTACCAGTACTCACGTGCGGGGAGAAACCGGGAGGCTTACGAAAAGGGTTCTACTTAAGTTGAGGACGACGCAACGAGCTATGGAAAGAAGAATGATAGGTGTAACGCTAAGGGGTTAGAAAAGAGCAGGTTAGGTGAGGGAACAAACGCGAGTCAATGACATCTTAGTTAAATCAAGAAAAAGAATTGAGCACGGGCAGGACATGTAATGAAGAGGGAAGATAACCGATGGTCATTAAGGGTTACGGACTGGATTCCAAGGGAAGGGAAGCGTAGCAGGGGGCGGCAGAAAGTTAGGTTGGCGGGTGTGATTAAGAAGTTTGCAGGGACAACATGGCCACAATTATTACGTGACCGGGGTAGTTGGAGAAGTATAGGAGATGCCTTTGCCCTGCAGTGGGGGTAACCAGGCTCTTGATATATATATATCAAGCGCGTCGGCTTTTGTACATGAGCCATCGAAGATTCCAGAATTATCGCTGGTGCCACGCCTATTACTATACAATTCGCGCCGCGCATACAATAAGATTACAGAAGGCTCGGTGACAACGGATAGAACCATCGATACCACTCGAAGAACTTCTGATACACATGCAGGTGCGTTCTGCACTGAAAGACAAACAAGTACACGTGGGAATACATATATAATATATATAGACACGTGTACTTGTTTATCTTTATCGGGCGACCACGTATCACCACCAAACAAATGTTATCGCACAGCGCGGGACGCGCGTGCATGTATCAGAATTTCTGGAATGTTATCGATGCTTCCATCCCCTGTCTGTGACTGAACCTTGTGTAATCTGATTGCATGTATGCGCGACGCAATTAATGTAGAACTTTGTGGCACACACGCAGGTTCCAGTGATTACTCGGGAACGTTCGACGACTGATGTACGAAAGCCGACGCGCTTGACCCGCTGTTCAGATTTTGACGATCGCCGACTGTGTTCGCCGCTGTCGCCGTTCTTTAAGTGCAGCCTGTTTTTGTGGGCACATGTTCACCCAGGTGATCGCTTACGCTAGCCGGTCGCTGTCAAAAGCGGAAGGCAATTATTCTACGACCGAAAAGGAATGCCTCGCCATCGTTTGGGCTACAACGAAATTTCGCCCTTACCTATATGGCAGGCCATTCAAAGTCATCAGCGACCATCACGCGTTGCGTTGGCTAGCGAATTTAAAGGCTCCTTCAGGACGACTGGCGCGGTGGAGCCTCAGACTAGAAGAATACGACATCACTGTAACCTACACGTCCAGACGAAAACGCTCCGATGCCGATTGCCTGTCAAGCGCCCCCACTGACCCGCCGCCGCTAGAGGACGAGGATGACAAAGGCTTTTTTGGAATAATACGCGCGGAAGACTTCGCTGTACTGCAACGAGCAGACACGGAACTAAGAGGCCTCGTCGTGTATTTGGAAGGGCACACCGACGTTGTCCCTAGGGCATTTAAGCGAGGATTATCTTCGTTCTTGCTTCAAAACAACATACTAGTGAAGAACTTCTCACCAGTCCGCGCCAACTACCCTCTTGTTGTTCAGTCAGCGCTGCGTCCACAAGTACTGCACGTCCTACTCGACGATCCGACCGCTGGGCACCTCGGATTCTCCCGGACGCTATCGAGGATACAGGAAAGGTATTACCGGCCGCGCCTGATCACCGACGTTGCCCGTTACGTTTCCAGCTCTTTCATGAAAACTGAAGAGGTTTGATCGCTAGCACGCCCAACCTGCTAGTCCAGGTTATTTCAGTGGTAAACAAACTTATACGCACAGGTCATGCGACACACGCATAACTCACACACATCAAAGAACATGCATAATTACAGTATCTCCCTGAGACCGGTATCTTAGGTAAGTTAAAAGCGCCCTCGCAGTGCGGGGAGGCGCAGGCTGCGGTATATTCTGTGATAAAGTACAAGTTATAGCTCGAACATACTGAAAGGTATATTTAGTGCGCTCATTAGGACCATAGAGTTTCCTACAATTACTGGAGGGATCTATGGCGCTGTAATCGTTTGACCACCATGGGAATGATGAGTAATACATGAATTTGTCTGATCTTCGTGTTTGGGTTTAGAAGTTCTTGTGTCTTCGTTTACTGCTGTTTATCTGGGCCTAAAGTGAACTAAACTAAATATATATATATATATACCTTTTCAATATAAAAGGTGATAAGACTGCAAGCATAATCGCAGCTGCAGTGGTTCCGCTTGCTCATGCATTCGTGGCATATACTTATTTCAATAGCGGGCTTCTATGCTAGACGTCCTGTGTTGAAATTCTGCTGTCTGACAACTTTAATAATGTGTACTTCATTATTTATAACGCAGTATACTTTCTTTAATATGAACACTTTGCAGAGACACGAAGCCATTAAAGCCAGAAAGACGAAGTTTAGGCAAATCCATATACTACACATAATTCGCATGCTGGCTGAACTATCCTGCTTGCAGCTCCCGCCGCAGTTTCCTCTAGTAATTGTATGAAACTCTATGATTAGGACGACCTTTGGGGGTGAAAAAAATTTACCGATGATTGCGATACTTCCTAATGCGAAATTTGAACGCAGCTGTATATGTGTTAGGTTTAGCGATATATTGGTTGGCGCGGACAATCTCATCATGCGGCACGTTGCAAACGAGCTAAGAGTGGTGCGACTGCGTGCCTCACTGATCGGGAGAACCCGCGAGGCAGCGCGCGGTGGACGCGTGGCCGCGATTCAGAATGCACAGCTGCGGCTTTCCATAGGAAGGTCCCGACGCTGGTCCGGGTTCGGCCGCACCACTTTTTACGGCGACGAGCCTCGCCTAGCCCCGGTGCAGTGCCATTCCTGCTTCTGCAGCCGCCGCAGACAGACTTCGGTTCATGCAGCGCTTTGTTTTGACGCGCTCGCCGCATGCCTTATCGATGGCATCATCGGTGAACAGACGACACGCGCTACTCCGGCGCTATCTCGGAGCGATCGTCGCCACAGTAAGCCCCCATGCACACTAGCAGTAAAACGAGCGCGGCGCGGCGCCGGCGTTCAAACGCAGCTGCGGTATGGTGGCTGTAGCTGCGGCTAGCTGCGGCAGAGCAGCCACACCAACTGGCGGCGAGCCGCTGCGGCAATCATGTGACAGCATGAAAATATCGCCTTCTCTTTGTAGGTGCAACAAGTCTCGGGCTTTTTTTTTTGTTTTTGCAATAGCTTCGATTGAACAAGAGGGGACACTCGACAAAAACTGGCAACAGCAAACACGTCACGCCTAGTGTTAATCCCATCCGTTAGCTGACGCGAGCACCGAAAAAAAAATGAATTTAGACATTTTATTTTTAAAAATTCTTTTCCGCTAAAAATGAAAAGTTTTGAGTATAAATTAACTTATAATTTGAGGCTTATTTTTGTTGCGCTACCTAGCAACAAGCTAGCGGAACGCCAAACACGCCATACATATGCGCCGTATGCATGCGTCATGCGCCAGACACGCCACCTAAGCGAGCCAGGCCGGCTGCGCATGTGAAGTTCGCCTGTTGGGCGACCAGTTTCTTTTGGACGTAGCTTGCTTGTTGGGCTCCCGCTGTATTCTTGTGCTTTTTGTGCACTTCGACATCCCGCCACTGCACTACTAGACTACGGAAAGCTAAGAAATATTGTTTGACAATCTGCTACGCATTTCAAGCTATTTAGGGTTTTACGGCAGGCAACCCAGACTTGTGACGCAGTTAGCGAAAAGCAGTTCGGGCGTGTAGCGCAGTTCGTTTCGCATGTACTGAATATTGCTGGGACAAGTTCGTGACGCTTTCTCTGACCCCGAACATTATCGTAATTAATTTTGCTAGTTACGTTTTGGGACACTTTTGAAGTACGCTCGCCGCTCCTGACGTTGTGACGCAGTTGAAGAAAAGCAGCTCGGCCGTGGTGAGAAAGTAAGTTTGGCGTGCACTGAATCTCAGTGGGACAAGTTTGTGACGGTTTTGTTGCCCCGCAACAACATATGCATTCTCTCGGTACTCACGCTAGTGAAAACGCGACGAGCCAGGAGTGATAATACTGGAGTGCGCTGCTTGCGCCGGCAGAACGCGCGAAGTATAACGTCGAGGAGCTCAAAAAGAGCACATACAACAATTAAAGCAGACAGTATTTGTGCCATCTGCATTGTAGCTGTTTTAAAATGTAGATCACCGTTGTAAAGCTACGCCCATGATCTATGAACAAAAGTAACGGACCTGTATAGGAAGTTTGGTGAGCCGATTCATACTCATGTATGTTTAATTTTGAGTTACCGTAAAAGTGACAGCAACAGTAAAGTGGGTTCGTTTACCAGCTCGCTCACAACGTACACATTGTATGATTTACCTCCACGACTCACAAGAGAGCTGCTAAGAAGCTTTAAGGGAAGGAAATATGCTTTCGTTATCTCACTGCAACAAATGAAAGCCTTTGACGCCCCTGCGCGGTCAGCGCAAGCAGTGAGAAAGGTAATTAAATGCAGCCATGCGCTGCATGGGTACATAAGAGGTGCATAGCGTAGTCGTCCTATAGATATGGAGGAAAAGAGAACTACGCACGACATAAATGCCCCAGGGCGACATTCCCACTAGTCCAGTACATGCATTGCTGGCGCATGGAAGCTATCGACGTTCTATTTACATCAGTGGATCGCATAGGAACTGCAGTACCATTTGTTGAAGGCACGAACAAAGAAATTATTCTGCGACAACCGTTTCGTGCCTTCTCCGACAACGCCAGGACGGGCGCCAACTTCCAACTAATTTTATTCAGAACGAGAAATTATGGGAAAGTTAGACATCCACCCAATCGCAGCAGTTGGATGAACTATTGGATGAAGGGCAGAACTATTATGTCAAACTCTTGCCTTTGCTTCGAGTTGACAAATTCGACTTCGCTCTGCCATCTGCTGCCCTCCTAGTTAGCTCAGATGGTAGAGCGGCTGCCCCGGAAAGGCGGTGGTCCTGGGTTCGAGTCCCAGACCAGAACGAATTTTCTTCAACTGCGAGGTTTTTGTTTCGAGGAACCCGTATGGGTTTCCTTTGTAGCAATTGCTACGACTGGGTGTATGTCGCATCTTCCCCTAATTACTTATCTCCACGCTGTGGGTTTCCGCCCAACTATTACGTCAGAACGAGAAATCCTTTATAACTACAGCCAGGTCACGTGATCACAGTGAACATGCTACAGCGGACTCTGGACAAACAAGGATAAATAACAACAAAAATAAACGAAACGAACCCATAGTTTGCATTATTATTTACGCGCGCAATGTGGATTTTCTGCAGGTCAGGAATTCGTCGCAGTCCGATGTGAGGACGGAACGGCGCGAGTATTCGACGCATACTGCCCACATTTGGGCGCCCACCTGGGAATGATGGGCCGTGTGGCGGGAGACATCATCGAGTGTCCTTTCCACGGATGGAAGTTTGATTGTAAAAACGGATCTTGCACCCACGTGCCGTACTCCGCCAAAGGTGAGTGGGCGTGGTAAACTTTAAGAGCTGACATTTTCACACAACATTGGTTGAAGGGTTCATTCGGCCAGTTCGCAAACTACCAAAGTCCTGCGTGCACTAAATATCTCCCAGCAAGATGGACGGAGCCACTGGTTATTGTTCTCAGCAGCGAGCACATTAAATCGTTCGAATTTAGCGCCAATACAACACAGTGCTGCGTCATATGTGTTTCTACCGGCAAGACTATGTATTATATCCGCTCTGTAAAGCATTCATTCACACAGTTCTCATTGCAATGCGCCTCCTAACAGTAAGCCCTGAGAGTAGCTATATTATGCGTAATACTCCAGCGATGAGCCGCGATGAGCATTTTAGGCCGCAATGAATTACCTCGTTCCTTCCTGCAGCCCCTTCTTTCGCCAAGGTGAAGGTCTGGACGTCTAAGGAACTCCTCGGCCTGGTGTTCGTATGGTACCACGCAGACGGCAAGGCACCCTCATGGGACGTACCAGAGGATATATTGAGCCGCACTCTGGAGTCGAAGTCTACGGGTCGATTCGAGCACTCGGTGCACTGCCACATCCAGGACATAGCTGAGAATGGCGCCGACTCGGGTCACTTCAACAAGATCCACAAGGCGAGCAGCTTGGTCAACGGCACCGAGTTCGAGAAGAACATGGGCGAGTCGTGGAAGGGCCGCCTTTTCCAGCACCAATGGGTGGCTACATGGAGCCCAAACAAGCACGAGGCTACGGTGGTCATTGAGGCCTTCATATCTATCCTCGGCTGGAAGCCCGACTATCTGCGTCATCATGTCGAGGCTCGCCAGGTACATCCAAACAACACACTGAGTTTCTCCTCTTTCCAGACACTATGCTTAGGTTAGAGCCTGCCAGCTCGTTTTGTTAGAAATAATGTGAAATGTGGATTGAACAGGACATTTTGCGGTGGAACGGCCGGTTTACTTCATAGTGCTGCCTAGTAGAGCAGATCAACATGTTGGACAAATATGTAATCGTTTTGTTATCTTATAAGCATCCTGAGTAGACAAATTTTTTCTAACGCCAAGGACCAGTAAGCACGTGGATGACTTGGACATAATTGTCTTGGGCTGATCGCCTTAATCATCCCATCAAGGCGATAGCTATGAACTCTTTGCAGTTGAGTTGTGTGTGGAGGGGGGGGGGGGAGGGCATGGTTAGACGAACAGCTGGATACTTTATCGTGATAAATCCTGAGAGGTGACGCTTGCTTTCAGTTGAAGTAACCTGGTACCTAGCACTAAACTGTTACGTAAATGACTAAATGGCTAAACGGTAGCCTAGCCCCTAGAGCTCCTGAAAAGGGGCACAAATTGATGGTCTGCGGCGACTTCTAGGTGATATGTTATAGATTTTTTTTGTATTCGTAACAATGGCTTTTTCAGGTTGCTACACAGCGCTTATAGGAGGACTTTTTATGGTTAGTACAGGACGTTCATAGCAGATTATGGGCGCGATATCTTGAAGTCAGGAGACAGGAGCGTTTTACTTGTCGTTGTGGAGATGGATGTGCCATCCCGCGGCTCATCCCCCACCTCAATCGCGGTCACTTGTCAAGCTCTATCTCCGGATATCCGCCAACTACTTTCCCGCGCCAACCGTGCTTCTCCCTCCGTTCGTCTAACCATACGCTCGAGCACACGCCGCCGTGTGCGCTCTGATTGGCCCCCCCGTGACTAAACACCTCTGTTCTGGAAAGTAGCGACAGCCTGCTTCGCGCGCGCTGCGCACGGTACGCTTTGACTGCCTCCGGGCCTCCGGGCGCTGCGGGAGAATCAGTGTGCGCGCTTGTTGTTCCAGCCATTTGAAGCGTTACTGTGGTATTAATCGCCAAATGACCCTGGCATGATTGCGGTAAATTTCCGATAGGTCATGCTGGCCAATATTTCCGAAGAAGACTGTGCGATGAACTAGCGGAAGCACTCTGAATAAAGTTAGAGGCACTTAAATCTCCTTACGTGCATTGATTGCGAAAGCATTATGACACTTTCGCGCGATATTTCTTGCGTTCTTTGTGGAGGCAGCGGCGTGTTTGGGTATGGCGTGTCTGGGCGTGTCGACTATATTGACATCTATACTATTTCGACATCCAGGTTACGTGGCATTGTCATATGATGTCATCACTTGGTCATGTGACCTTGCAACTTATGGTCCTGTGACTGTCACATGACGGGATCCCTTTGTCATGAGCTCGAATTGGAAAAAGTAACTTTTGAGGGTTGGCCAGGTTGGTTTTGAACGTGAGTCAACTCGATTTTCGAATTGAGCAAAGTCAATTTTGGGGGTGGGCCACCAAATTTTATGGGGGGGCCAAGTAAATTTTGAGTGGGAAAGGTCGGCTTTGAACTAAATTTTTTTCGAATTGGGGAAAGTCAATTTGTGGAGTGGGTCACCCAAATTTGGGGGTGGGCCAAGTCAATTTTAGGAGTGGCCCAGGTCTGTTTTAAACGCGGGTCAACTCGATTTTCGAATTGGCAAAGTCCATTGTTTAGGTGTGGGCCATATCAAATATCAAACGTTTTCTTAACAATATGCGACCTGGATGACAGAGTATTTGTATAAAATATGTACAACCTCGTTAGAATCTTGTGATACCTGACGATTGGCGCACGCGAGGATATTCTCAAATCACAAGTCCGGATCTCCATTAGAATTAAACAACTACAGACCAGTTTCCCTAACATCCACAATTTGTAAGCTGTTATAACATATTATATTTAAGGCAGTTATTATACATCTAGAAAATAACCAACAGCTTCCTAACAATCAACATGACTTCAGGTCCGGTCTGTCCACTACAACTCAGCTAGTCGAAATAACCAACGATTTCGTAAATTCACTAAATATAATGCGTCAAATTGACGCAGTCTTTAGACTTTTCTAAAGCGCTTGATGTTGTTCCGCATGATGATGTAGTAACTAAACTGTATGCTATTGGTATTGAACACAACATTGTTCGCTGGATAACATGCCACTTAGCTTCAAGGAAGCAATACGTGGCTGTTAAGAGGCAGCTTTAGCTCGGGCCCAACTCCGACGCGGCTTATTCAAATACATGTAAAACGCAAAAACGTTTTTCTGAGATAACCTCTGGACCGATTTTAATGAAATTTGCTGCATTTGAGAGATAGGTAAATTCTAGTGCCTGCTGGAAGTGGAATTTCCATTTAGGGCCTGAATTTTGTTAAAAATATTTTCAAAAATTCGCAAGTTTGAAAATAATAGATGCACGAAGTTTACAGATTAATACCTATGCATCAAGGACAGATGTCGCGGTTCTGTAAACGGCACCCATTAGAGTATTAAAAGCGGACAAATAGCATGTCATTTTATATCTTACATGAATTTGTTACTTCGTGTACAAAGGTTCTGCAAAAGCAGTATTTTTATATTACTAAATTTTTTTAGACTCCTGTGTGACATATATCAATTTTGTCCGCTTAAGATGTACTGTTAGATACAGTTCACGGAATTGTGATATCGTTTTTCATTGCCGAGGTAAAGTTGTAAACTTGATAGTTTCACTTCCTGAAAATTTTTGATTTTCGCCAATTTTTAATCAAAAATTGATGACCTAAATAAAGAATTAGAAATCAACAGTCCCTAGATTTTAAGGTTTCCTTTTAAATGCAAAAAACCTCGTCAAATTTGGTGCATAGGTTGCCGAGAAAAACGAATTCTCCTTTTATATGTATTTAGATGGGAGCATCCGAGCTAAAGCTTCCTCTTAATGACTGCATCTCTGATACACTAGATGTACACTCAGGAGTACCACAAGGGTCGGTGCTCGGTCCACTGTTGTATTTGTTTTATACAAATGATATATTTTAGTCCAACGAGCTGTAAAGATCGGACTTCTTACGGACGATTGTGTTACTTATACCAGCATATATAAATCAACACTGTCCAAGTCTGACTTAATAGTGCATTGCATTCAATCAGTACATATAGTGTGACAAATGGGGCTTGAAGCTCAATACTACGAAAACGGCGAGCATAACATTTAGTAACAAAAAAAAAGCTTTTAGAACGAGCTTACACCATTACATATGCTTATGTTTAAAAAACTCTGCAAGTGAATTATTTGGGTCTTACACTCATAAGTAACTTAAGTTGGGTACCCCATACAGATAATCGTTGTAGTAACGCAGTGAAAAAACTTGTATTTTTCAAATGGAAACTACCTCATGCGTCACCCGCTGCAAAGTAACAGCAAACAAAGCTCTCTTCAGGACAAAATTAGAATATGCGGACCAAATCTGGAGCCGTTATCAACAATATTTTATTACAAAATTAGAAAGGGTACAGAAATTATTCTTGATGTTTATCTATTCCACCTATTCGTGCTTCTCGAGCCTATCTCCTTCACGATGTAGGGCAAAGATGAAAAAAAAACGCGGTCACCATAGGGTGGTGTCCAGATTAAAATTTATCTATCGGCTTTACCATGGTCACGTTAAAATACCGCGTCAAAGTCATAACCGAGCCGTCCATGCGCTTGGACCGTACACACCACAACAAGCAGTTAGCAGTCCTTTAGTTACCTTAACATAATACGACACAATCGTTCGTTCTTCTGTTGAATAATTTTTGTTTTGAATATTAGCATCCTGCACACAAGGAAGGAAATTAATAAATTCTCATGTTTGTTATATTAAAATTGATATGCTTAGTGCAGTGAACTGTTGTGTGTGTATGGTATTTTCACTTTGTTGTTGAGTTGCGAAGTGCGAGTATTGTTCCTACTTCATATTTATTGTTGATAATTCTAAAGTGCAGATGCTGATGTCCCTGTCTTCTTAATAATTTTTTTATGTCTTGTCTTGTTTATTAGCATTGATGTAACCACTCCTGCTTGGGCCCGAATAGGGCCTGCAGTATATGTAAATAAAAGAATAGTAAGTAAATAATGATTTCGCATTAATAGCTATCGAGCAGTAGTTCAGTGGTTTGCTCTCCATGGCAGTGCCGCTTTGGCCATCCGTGGCGCGGCAAGGTACGGTATGCGGAAAATTTAAGCAGTGCAGGCAACTCATGTGTTGATTACATATGCGTGGCTTCAAACAAAAAAAAACTTTAAAAATGCATGAAGTCCACAAACTTCACTTAAGTCCCTTTACAATGAATCAACAGGACGCAGCATGTACATTATACCAGGATTAAGGGGCCAAACTCAATGCGCGCAGCTCTTATTCTATGACAAGCCGCGAATAAAGCACGCCTGTTACGCGATTTTCTTTCGTGTAGCTGCCTGCTTACTGCTTACTGCACTGTAGAGGCTATTAAGGTTTTTTTTTTCATTCTGAAGGTCAGACTGAAGGGTGGGAGCCTACAGCATACGTTTAAAAAATCAAACCACATTCTCAAATTTATGCGCAAGAACTTGGACACTTAAATATACCGAGCCAAAAAGCATCGCGCTTCAGTGGCTTCAGAAGTGCTACACACAAAAGTTATGAAGGAAAACGAGACACACAGTTAGGCGAACGATGAGTCGCAGGCACAACATTTTAAAGAATAGGTGGCTTAAAAATAATTGAGGTGCTCCTTTTGTGCTTCTATGAGGCGTCCTCGTTCAGAGTTGTCTTGTTGAGCTTGTGACGTGGTGTCCGTGGATGTGTCAAGCAGTGATCAATCCTGGATCATGTGCTGCAGGGCGTCTAGGACGTCACAGCGAGTGCATTTGTACGAGTACTGCGCAGGATGGAGTCTGTGCATCGTTATTCCGTGTACATAGGTATTTGTCTGTAGGCGGTGGAGGATGACTCCTCTCTTTCTGCTCAGGCAGGGTACATGGTGAAGGGTACGTTCTTCTGTGGAGTCGGTGGTGTTGCAGAAGCTCCAAGTAGTTTAGAGTGATGTCATCAACACTGATGGCCGGCCTGGTGTGTGATGGCAGGAAAGCCCGGCTGGTATTCTCGCGAGCAGCTGCGTGTGCTGCCTCATTTCCTGTCATGCCCGATGGCCTGAATCTAGTTGATGTGTGTTTCGGGAAGCGGAGCGCTTGCGATGTGATTTCGAAGCATTTTGACTGTATTGTCTGATATGCATCCTTTTTGATAGTTCAGATGCGCCACTTGGGAGTCGGGCAGGATTACTGCTACTTCAGTGCAAGTTGTTATCGCCAAAGCGATTGCCCTTTTTTCTGTGGTCTCGACGGATCTTGCCCAGACGGTGTGAGCTGAGAGTTTTTTGCCTTGGTGATCCGTGACGCTTACAGTGAAGTCGTTTCGTTTAATATACCGGGTAGCATCAGTGTATCTTATATCAGGGTCTCTCCCGCATCTCCTGCTGAGAGCGCGAATTATGCTTTGCCGACGCTACTTATGGTAAGTTGGATGCACATTGCGCGGCGTACGTGCAACGCTGTACACTCCCGGAATGCCGGTGAGTTTCTTGCTTTCTGGCCTGTTTCGGCAACGTAGCTTTCACTATAAGTTGAGCTAGCGTAAATGTGCACGTTCGGTGGGCGTGAATTTGAGCAGCTCTAGTTGACTGATTTTGTGAGCCACGATGAGCTCTTCCCATGTGTTAGACGCAGAGCTTGAGGAGTTTCTCCGTTTATGGCATGGGGGGAAGGATCAAGGCTACTTTGATTGCCTTTCGAATGACAACGTTAAGTTTCTTGATTTCAGTCGAGTTGAGTGTCAGGAGTTCCTTAGGTGATATGGCTAGTTACGAGGGCTTGGATTATCCTGAGTGTGTCTTGCTCCTTCAGTCCGCTTCTTTGGTTTGCGATCCTCTTGACGAAATGCGTAACTTATGATAGTGTGCGCTGGAGACGCGGGAAAGTGGTCGCCCCTGATCCGTCCTGTGGATGAAAAGTCCCAGTACATGAAGGACTGTACAGATTTGGTTGCGCTGAGGAAGACGCTAGTATCGGGTTCGGTATAGCTGGGTGGTCTTGCTCGTGTCCGTGCTCTCAGGACGAGAAGCTCAGAGTTTTTGGGTGTACTTTGGAAACCGCTGTCTCAGAGGTATCTTTCCATGGCTTCGACTGCTCTTTGTACATTACGTTCGATTTGTCCTGTAGCAGGCGCTTTGGTCCAGAGCATGACGTCGCGGGCGTGAAGGGCTTGGTGTATGTTTGGGATGGCGTTTAATTTGGTAGCTTGATCATTGCGACGTTGAAAAGGAGGGACGAAATATCGTATTCTTGGGGTTACCTCGTTGGGTAGCAGAAATGTATCGCTGCGGAGGTGCAGACGCCTACTGAGGCTATTCGATTGGTCAGAAAGCTGCTGATGTAGTTATAGATCCGGGCTCTGCAGCCTGTATCTTCGAGGTTGCGGAGTATGGCTTCGTGGGTCACGTTGTTGAACGCACCATTTACGTCGATTGCTAGGATTGATTATTTGCGTTTGCGATCAAGGTAGTCGAGCAGGTCTTCGTTGAGGAGCAGGAGAACGTCCTGCGTGGACAGATGCTGTCGGAAACCGAAAATGGTGTGCGGCAGGTATACGTTGTCCTTGAGATATGGCGTTAACCGGTCGTGCACCATGTGCTCGAGGAGTTTGCCCACAGGATTTGAGATAGCTAGGACGGAGGTTTTCGAGGTTAGATAAGGTGGAAAATAATATTATGGGAATCAGTGTCCATGATCAAACCCTGCAATAACCGTTAAACGCATAAGCAGTACGAATGAGACCCGCTACTTCGTCTGGTTTTCCGCTAATTGTACAGCATTTTTCATGCAAAATTGGCAACTGGAAACAAGAGTCGCAAGCAGTTGGGAAATTAAGCGATCTACTAAGGGAGACAGCCGAGGCGACAGCCAAATAGGAAGGAAAAACGAAAGTTAACAAATTTTACCGTTGCTTGTGAAACTATTTATGGATTAACGCCTTTTTATTTGAGAAGTAAGTACAGAAAACGTCGCCGGAAGGGGAGAAGGATTCTGTGTTTTGAACGACGCTTCTACCGTTGTCAATCTAACCGCCTGACATAGCCACTTCTATGCTATGCTTCTGTGGGTGTCTAACAACTCGCGGTGGGCTCACTACGTCTAGAAGCGCAGCGTCCTGCACTCTACGCGGTTGTATGGGACTGGCATCCACGCATCGTTACGAAACTTCCCAAATAACAATACGAGTCTGTTTTGGCACTTAACTTGGTAGAGCAGTAAACGAGGGATCCAAATTAACTGTGATTGTTCCACAAATATATATTTCTGTGTATTTCTTCCAGAGCTAATTTAAAGAAAGACCTTACTAGAAATATACTTTCGCTTGTTTACTTGTTCTTGGCAGTGTTCTTCCTGCGCTTCTTTCCTGCGCGACTCCATTTGATGTGGTTCCTTGTTCGTCAAGCAAAGGAGATGTCTATCTGACAGGCGTATACCTGTGAGATAGACGTTATTTCATTTCACTGTTGCGGGTTTACGTGGTGTTTTGGCGAACGGTTGGCATTATTCACATTTACACTAATAAGGGTTCCCCCCCGCCCCTCATTTGCGCAGAAAGGTTACCTTGGATTGCCCCGACTCCCCCCCCCCCCCCCGGGCGAGAA
This sequence comes from Dermacentor albipictus, assembly GCF_038994185.2. Taxonomy (NCBI): domain Eukaryota; kingdom Metazoa; phylum Arthropoda; class Arachnida; order Ixodida; family Ixodidae; genus Dermacentor; species Dermacentor albipictus. The sequence continues at coordinate 27,769,984 of NC_091828.1, read as the reverse complement.
AAATCCTGGGTGCATGCCTGGTTCAGACTATACTGTTCAATAAAGCCTAGTTCGTTTTTCTTTCTTTACGCTCCTCCTTTAGATGCCGGACGTTCTTCACGTTTTATCGCTGTGTGCTCCTCTTTAATGCCAAGCACCTCTGCGTGGTCGCTTGCACCTGGTCGTTGCGTTCGCGAACAGTTACTAATCCTTGGTTGGAATAGCCGACAGCGCTGCTTCAAGTGTCGGCCGTTGTGAAGAAACACTACGTTACTGCCCTTCTGTGAGAATTAACGCATTGACCTCAGCACGCCCAGGCCAGCTAGGTGGGAGATCTTACGGTGAGAGCAAAGTCGTAGGACCGCCTCGCATGTCGCAGCAGCAGCTAGAGAGCCACAAAAGCACTGCCGCTGTTCTTGAAGTCGACAGGACTGAGGGATAGTGATCAACATTACAGTTCGTCTAGGTATACAGCGCACCAGGACTATGTCCTCTCAACTTCTGGATGAGCTGGATTCATCAACCAGAGCACTTCCGCCTTATGCTTTCGTGACTCCTTGGGCAGCACAACCAGCATATTCAGAGAATGTCCCGACCCCTATACAACGCCTAATGTATTACCAGTGGCATGGGCTCGGACAATGAGATTCTTGTACAATAAAGTCCACCTCTCTCCCACCTTTATTTTCTACCTTTGCCCATAGGCGCCGACTAGGGACCCCTCCGGAGTTTTCCCAGGGGCTGAGCCCGCCCCCCCCCCCCTCCCGGGTTACGTTAAAGATGGTGCTTACATGATTGAGACGGACGTCAGTTAGGGTGTCGGCCGTATAATTCCGGCGTCAGTCATCAAGAAAACCAGTGAACATGCGATAAAATGGACACAGTACTGCGTAGCTGCAAAAGGAGAGCTATTCGAACACGTTCTTTAGGCTGGTGATCAACAGAGCTTACGAATTCATATATAAGGGCACACTGAAATTGGATGTTTTCTTTATTATTTTTCTTTTTTATGGTGCAGACATCCTGATTGCCAATTTGGCTGATTTATAAGTAGTATATTTTACTTTCTTTTCGGTTTTACTTTTTCTCTACACATTGGTCGCTTCCCGGTCTGTCTTTCTGTTATTTTTCGGCACGAACCTATTTTTGCGGCACGTATCCACTTTCATAAAAAATAAGATGGTCACTTTAATTTGGTTTTGGTCCTAAGTATGTTTCTGGCGCGAAATTTAGCTTCGCGCGCACTCTTTCGATGCGAGCAACGCCAGGATTTTGAAACATTCTGTGCCTATTGCATTGCTTTTCGCACCGCGTGCGTAGTCAGAGCGGCGCTTCGGCCGCGTTATCAAGGGGCCTTTGTTGTCAACGTGATTAGACGGCTTTGAGGGACGGATAATAAGTGTGACGCATAAATGAGAGGAGTAGCTGCGAAGCCTCGAAACCTGCTGATGCTCCTTCCGTAGCATTATCAAGATGATGCGCTGTATCTTCAGGTTTGCGAGAGGCAATGCAGTTGCTTTCAATCAGCTTATTTGAGGGCGTTGCTTTATGATGCGGGTGGGAGCGCAATCACATAGTATTTTTCATACTTTGTCAGGTTTCTTTGCCAGTCGGAGGAAATTGTACGCAATTAGTGCGCCGCTGAAAACACCACAGTTACATGTTATTTTGGGGTGCCTACAAATGCCTCATTGACACTTTCATAATCAAGACAGTCCTTCTCGAGTTAGATAAGTACAATCACCGAATTAACGAATTAAATCTCAGTAACGAAAAAATTACTGGCGGCTACTCCACTGTACTGGAAACAATATGCGCTAGGTTTTCTTCAAGTAACGCAACTGCTCTTGTTTTAAGTCTTGGTGCATGATAGTTGGGGATACTGTATAATTCACTCAGTAACCGAAATGAGATCAAGTCGGATTCACTCGAATTCAGAATCAACAGCAGTCATGCGCAGCAGCGCTTATACTCGGGCTCACATAAAAAGTAAAAAAGAGAGTGGCTGCAGGTGAAGCAGTATTAGTGATAGGCAAGTATGCGACAATTACACGAGATTACACCACCGAAAAGAGTCAGGCTGTGAACTTGAACTGCTTCCTACTATGAGGGCTTGTATATGCTCATATAACGCCGTCACTTCAGCGTGCAATTCTACGAGGCCACACGAAGTTTCTATAAGTGCAAAAAATGTGTGTGTGTGTGTGTGTGTGTGTGTGTGTGTGTGTGTGTGTCCGACGGTGCAAGTCCGACCTCCACCTGCTCGTGGTGCTCCCTGCCACCCTGCTCATTTTCTGGACGCAGAGGCGAGGTTTTCTCGCACCAGACTTGGCCAGCGGTGCAACGGAGGCGGCAAAAGTGGGCCTGTGGGGCTGCCAACCCCCTGGCCCGAAATGGGTTGGCCCGAAATCGACAAATGAAAAGACAAAAGAAAGCGGCCGCCGAGCGGTGGCCGCACCAATCCCGGAGGCTGAGGGAGCGACGCAGGGGCGTGTGTTGCGCACGAGACAGAGAGGCCGTCCTCTTGCAGACCCTGTTGAACCGATATCCGACTTAAACAGATGTGCAACTTGTTGCCGAACTTTCCAAACCAAGAGGGGGCTGCTGCAGCACTGCAGACTCTCCAAACACCCAGCCCCAAACACTAACACGGACTCAAATACACCGAACACGGACTCAGAACCATCGTCCACCCAAAAACGTCAGCTGGATGGGAGGACTGAGAAAGCCCAAGAAACACACAGTGGTCCACACTCGTGTGAAAACCCAAATACTAATGCAGTTCTTCCTACTCTACTAACTCGGGGACTAGTTCCTCGTGTACCGGACAGCAATAATCCGGATGTGGAGGCTGGCATGGCCACCCAAACGACCCAAACAGTGCAATCCAAGCGAACCATTAGTACGCACGCCACGAAAACTTTCCAAGACAAACCTCAGTTCACTGCTTCTGCAGTAGAGGGATCAGAAGGCACCGAACCCATACAGGGAAGGGAAACTCCCAGTTCTTCTAGCGAGAGTACCCCTGATTGTGACAACTCAAATTCTGAATTTCCTATCGCACCACCCGGGGGCGCTTTCAATACCCGTGGTGTAAGGGAAGAGCGAAGGAGTTCCGGAATTCATGTCACACAGGGAGAAATTGCCAAGGAGACTGGCCGGCTGGCATCCGCCCCACGAGCAGGGGAGGCTTCACTGGGGGTTGGGCCCGACCCATCCAGTGGCCTCCTGCAGTCAGTCTCGTGCGGCGCGGGCGCTAAGCTGAAGGACCTGCAGCAGATCCGTCTGAGACCTGGTCAGATGTCTACAGGATGGAGGCCGAGAGTTAGGTTTTCTGACTCTTCGGACAGTGGGAGCGACACTCTGATCGCGAACCCCGCTCAGTCTGGGGAGATGGCTGTTCGGTCTGCCATTTCAGTAGCACCACCTGACGGGGGGGGGGCCAGGGGATCTCTAGTGTTGCCATGACGGCCGGTACTGTTGACGACAGGACTGGCAACCCACGAGCTGGGCCAACACCCGCCCCGGCTGACGTGGTAGCGTCTGAATCACTAGGAGATCTTAGCGATGAGGGGTACACTTGTCCGGAATGTTCACGGCACTTCTCCTCTAAGACGGGCCTAGGCCTTCATAGACGCCGCAAGCACTTTGATGCATTTAATGATGAAATAGTTACATCCAGAGTCAAACCACGGTGGTCGAAGGAGGAAGACTCCCTCATGGCTCATAAGGAAGCTCAACTAACAAAACAGAACGTTCGTAACATCAACGAAGCACTACACAAACATTTTAAAGATCGTACGTTTGATTCGATCAAGTCTCATAGGAGGAAACCGGAGTATAAGGCATTGGTAAGACAGTTTTTAGAACAAATAGATATAAGTGTGGTGAATCCGATCTTGAATGAACAAGATCCATCAGTGATGGATCAACATAGGGATAATGGTTGCTTGGATACCGTCGACTCTTTGGGTCATAATATAGACTGGTTTACCGAAACAGTTGAGGAGCTTAGAGCTCTCACTGTTAAACAACCGCCGCGCTCATTTCAAGCTCCCAGGTTATGGGAAATCACCAAACGCTTCGTTGATGGGCAACAAGTACACACAGACATAAATAACTACATAAGAGATACCTTCTTCGACAATAGACCAAACAGACACACAACAAATAGGAAAACCCTGGATCCAGGTATTAGCCATAGGAAACAGAGACGCCGGATATACGCACAAACCCAAGAAAGGTTTAAGAAGCAGCAAAGCCGCTGCGCCCGCGAAACTCTGGACGGCATTCCGGAAACCAAAGTGGATAACATAGATCAGTTCCTAGATACATGGCGAAACACGATGGAGAGGACAACTCCCACCGATGTCCAGCCAGGGGTACCTCAAAATAGTGCCGATGCAATCAATCCGTTGGGAATTATAACTGCACAGGAAATTAAGGCCGCCATGCCACCTACTAATACAGCTTCTGGCCCAGACGGCCTATCAGCTAAAAGGCTCCGCCAGGTGCCTTCCACGGTCTTACGTGTTCTGATGAACTTGTTGATGTGCCTCAAACGGCTTCCAGTATGCCTAAGAGGTGCTAGAACAATTTTTATTCCTAAGAAACCTGAAGCCTCTTTGCCGGGCGATTTCCGGCCCATCACTATATCCCCAATTCTTCTTAGACTGCTCCACAAAATATACGCTAATAGAATAGTCCGCACGGTGAACTTTGACCACCGTCAGCGTGCCTTCATCCCGGTAGATGGCTGCGCAGAGAATATCCTCCTTTTATCCACCGCAATAGACGAGGCTTTACGTCGACAACGGCCACTCTACATGGCCTCGGTAGATGTGGCAAAAGCGTTCGATTCCGTTTCATTCGACGCCATAGTTCATAGCCTTCAACTGAAAGGCTTCTGCACCGAATTTACCGACTACATTAAAGACTTCTACGATACGGCAACAACTGTTCTCAGCTATGAAAATCGCAACTTACTGATCCATCCCACTAGCGGTGTCCGCCAAGGCGACCCGCTCTCACCCTTACTCTTCAACATGGTGATCGACGAATGGCTTCAAACGCCCACTTGTGGAACAGCATTCCAAAGTGACGAGCTTTCCTTGGATTGTATGGCATTCGCCGATGACCTCATCATCATGACTTCAACTCCCAAAGGCCTTCAACTACGTCTGGACATGTTACAACAATTCCTTTCCAGCAAAGGGTTGATGATCAATGCAAAGAAAAGTTTCACTCTGAGCCTGCAGCCATCCGCCCGGGATAAGAAAACGAAAATTCTCACCGATCAAGTCTTCCACATTGGTTCCGAACAAATAGCTGCCTCATCAACCACCTCTACATGGAAATACCTTGGCGTGTCCTTTGGGGCCACTGGTCGAAGCGCCCTACCCGTCCATAAAGAAGTGCTTGAGATGCTGCAACGCGTTTCCAAAGCGGCCCTCAAGCCCCAGCAAAGACTTGTTATCTTAAGGCAATATTTACTTCCTAGACTCTATCACCGGTTGGTGCTAGGTCCTATCACTGCTAAGCTACTTCTAAAAATAGATTCATCTGTTCGGGCAGCCGCACGACGATGGCTTGCCCTACCGCATGATGCCCCACTAGGCCTCTTTTATACAGGCATTTCTCACGGCGGACTTGGAATCCCATGTCTGCGAACATTAATTCCTGGTCTTAGACTCCGTCGCTATTCCTCACTAGCAGACTCCTCCTCAGCAACATGTAGGGCTGCCTTCTCCATGAGACTCATAAGGACATCCATAAGACAGGCTACACAACTTTGTCAGTACAAGAACACAAACATAACCACATCTAAACAGAACAAGAAATTTTGGTATTCCAGCTACTATAACAATGCCGATGGGCATGCTCTGAAGGGTGTGGCCGACGCTCCGGGCTCGTGCGACTGGATCCGTGAGGGAACAACTTTCCTGAAGCGCAAAGAGTTTATTGACCTTTTGAAAATCCGGTCAAACTCATTAGCCAACTTAACCCGAACGAAAAGAGGCCGGGATGTCGACAAGCAATGCCGCGCCGGTTGTAACTCCTCCGAAAGCCTAGGCCACATCCTACAGGGATGCCATAGAACTCACCACACAAGAATAACCAGACATGACAATATAGTATCATATGCAGGCAAACGACTGGGGGAGGTTGGGTGGAGTGTCAAGGTGGAGCCAAGGTTTAAAACAGGCCAGGGTGTTAAGATACCGGATTTGGTTCTCAGAAGGGAGGGCCAGTCTGTGGTTCTAGACGCCCAGGTCGTGGGAACCAGGATCCCCCTGTCGGATGCTCATGCTGCTAAATGTGCAAAATATAATGACCCTTCTCTACTGAATCAGGTGTCTGCAGTGGCGGGGCAGCGTCCCATAGTCTCTTCAATTACAATGAATTTCAGGGGGGTATGGGCCAAAGAAAGCTTTAAAGCATTAATTGATCTAGGTCTTAACCGTAACGATATAAAGGTAATGACCATCCGGTGTCTGCAGGGGGGGCTTCGGTGTTTTCGGGCGCACCACCGTATGACCACTGTCTTTGACGGGTGAAGTTAGCGTTCTGGCGTCGTTTCCTCTCCTCTACTTAAGCTGTTAACAGCACGGGTAGTACTGCCCTTATCCAGTACTCAGCTCTTGTGATGGTACCTGTCGGCTAGATTGTGCCCCGTTGCCAGTCACTGGATCCCTTTCTCAGGGCTGGCCTTACGTCTTAGCCGACAAGCCGTCACAAGATTGAAAAAAAAAGTGTGTGTGTGTGTGTGTGTGTGTGTGTGTGTGTGTGTGTGTGTGTGTGTGTGTGTGTGTGTGTGTGTGTGTGTGTGTGTGTGTGTGTGTGTGTGTGTGTGTGTGTGTGTGTGTGTGTGTGTGTGTGTGTGTGTGTGTGTGTGTGTGTGTGTGTGTGTGTGTGTGTGTGTGTTTATCTTACCTCTTTCTCACCAACCTAATACAAGATTTCTGCGACTGGACAGAAATGAACCCGCCGTGGTTGATTAGTGGCTGTGGTGTTGGGCTGCTAAGCACGATGTCGCGGGATCAAATCCCGGCCACGGCGGCCGCATTTCGATGGTGGTGAAATGCGAAGGCACCCGTGTACTTAGATTTACGTGCACATTAAAGAACCCTAGGTCGTCGAAATTTCCGGAGCCCCCCACTACGGCGTGCCTCATAATCAGGAACTGGTTTCGGCACGTAAAACCCCACAATTTAATTTAAAATTTTTTTTGGACAGAAATGATCCATCTGTCTGTATCATTCGTGCAGATAGGGCCTGCACTCGTCGCTATATCCGTCTGGGGCCCTACAGGACACTACGTGGCCGTCCAATCACTGAGACCAGAAGGCCCCTTCGACATCAAAGTGGTACACAGGCTGTATTTCGAGCCAGGAGTGAGTTGGCTGCTGCGGAGGTTCTACACCATGACGCTGCGAAACATGGTATGCGATAAATTGATTTCAGACGGTTCAGGTTGTTCACAAAGACAAGCAAAAGGAAAGTTTACTGGAATGGCTGTCATCGAAACTTACTTTCCTAAACGCCTGTTGCGCAATTTCGTCAAAGTTGAACACAGAGTTGAGCGCAAAACACACATGCCCAAGAGCGAAGACGAACAGGTGCCTAGCTGAGTTCCTGTTCTCTCTTGAGCAAACGTGTTTTGCGCTCAGTTCCCTACAAAAATAAGCGATGTTACCTATACCTTGCGGCAAACACGCATTAGTCCGATAGCGTTCGTTGTCATTTATAACCTAGAAACATGTTGTGCAGTGTCATCAGCGTCAGCATACGATTGTACTGTGCTAAAATTGCCATGAACTAAAGGCATTACGTACTGCGCTCTCACTTTCAACAGAATAGTGAAAGAACGTGATCGTGGGCTTCACTATGATTTGTTTGTACGTCAACCCCACTTCATAGTATCGGTCGGGCAGTCACCTGCTGCAAACACTGGTCCTCCTCCTTTGACGCTGCCAAACAATTTTTCCTCGCCATCTCGCTGTGCTGTGCGCCAAAATTTCACAGAGCATTCTTATGCTTCAAATTTGTGACAAGCGCACAAGTTCTTTACATACACTGTATGTGCCTATTGCAAAGTATATATGTGGCATATGACGCATGCAGATTGCAGTAGATATCTTACAATATTTATTTCCAATAATATTGCCGGTATGGAACCGTCAAATTGATGCATGGTGCAGGGTCACGCGTTTAATTGTACAGCCTCATCCATGTCATTCACCTGATAACTACAGAAGGTAGCGCAAGTTGCTGTCGAACAATGAGGTGATGGCGAACAACTCAGATTGCTGGAGTGCAAACCATTTTCTGCGCTGTTTGCCATGTTCAGCGTAAACAAACTAGCGCAGCTTAGAACTCTAGATCGATGAGAAGTGCGAGCAGCAACTGTATACGATACGGGTTTGCGTCACTCCTTTCGGTCAACCGTAACATACTCCTCTATATTTAACAGGACACTGTCGTTGCCACTGCGAATGATGCAGAAATTCAGGACTGCAGCTAATATTGCGTTTTGTCCCCATGTGCGCATTCTGTAAAAGAATAGCACGTATTCCTCGTATGCCGTAATGATCTCTAAATACTGAATCAGTTGATTTGACCAAGTGACCATTCTGCCGTGTAAAACCTGGAATCTTCGCCTTGTTACCGCTATTTCACCGCATGTCACCCGCCTTCTTATGAGTGTTAACGTCACGTCAGTGACCACCGATGCACAGACATTCTAATTGTGCGCTTCTCTGAAGTCTATAGGTTCTGATCAACCAGGCTGCAGACCTGTGGTTATGGCTTTCCGTTCTGCTGATGGAGTTGGTTCTTCTGTGAGGTCCATATTGGCGCCTTTTCTCGAACTGTGCGGGTTGTCTCACAGATTCTTCGCTTGTTACACGTGATACAATGCAGTACTAAGAATCACTCATTTTGCGGCGTTGAATGTGCACGCTTACGCCTTCTTTTTACCCTTCGTAGGTGGACCGAGACGCGGCAGTGTGGAACCACAAGATGTACCTAAACAGGCCAACACTTGTCAAGGAAGACCAGTCGATTGCCGCCTTCCGCAAATGGTACTCACAGTTCTACAGCAGCAGCAGTCCTACGTGGCAGGAGATACGCGAGCAAACCTTGGACTGGTGACCGCGGACATCCCACTGTGTCACATGAACTATAGACAGTGTGCCCAAACTTAATTCCGTGGTATACGTGAACTTATTTTCGAGCGTAGCTTCGCGGCCCGCATCCCAAATCGGGTATCTTTGCATCTTCCGGCGCTACCACTATGCGGTGGGAGACGACTGAAAAAAAGAACGCACAGATTCAGTCGGGTTTCTGCACTCAAGGCATTCGCTGCTTAGAATCATAAGGACTCGTGAATTGTGCGACAGACAAAGTTTGTAGCGCGTCGCATCCTTCTGTCACCTTTCGTTGCATTTATCCCTTTCCCCAACACACAGTAGCCAGCTTGTGCTTGCACTGACAAACCTCCATGTTTTCACCTCTCATCTTTTCCCCCTAGGAATTGTCAGTTAGCCTTTTCCAATGAAACCGGTATAGCGAGTGCTATTTGTCGGCACATTTACGAGGTGTCCCACGTAACTCGAGCGAAGATTTCAAAAATGAAGAGCGCGTAGGAAGCGAACTGAACCGGACGCATACTATTCGCAATAGCCTATAGTAGCTCAAGCAACTTTTTGTTTTCCCCATAACCCACTAATTAACAAAGTTCAATTACCCAACTTGTTCTTATTGGCTGAGGATCCCAAGTATGATACGCTGATTTGTAGAGCACCTTAGAAACCACCTATCGAGTTGTTTCTTGTCGATACGTCTCACGTAGCCTCTTTTCCGTGTTGCTAAGGGAGCCCGCGAAATATGGAAAAACAAAAGCCACGTGACGGAGTGCTTCCGCAGTAGTATCATGCGTTCAAGCGTGCGTTCGGCGAACACTGTCGGCTGCATCGTGACTGGCTACGGGGAAGCGGGAGGGTGTTCATTATCTCCTCGGCAGCGCTCGACCAGCAGCATGCATTTGCGCCGTCATCAGACGGGAGCCGCCGGCCCAGCTGCCTACAACCGCCGTAACGCCCTGCCGCTTCACTGTCGCCAGCCACGATGCAGCCGACCATGTTCACCGAACGCACGCTTGAGAGCAGCACGATACCAGTGCGCAAGCGCACCGTCACGTGATTTTTTTAAAAAGATATTTCGCGGGCTTCTTTTGACACCCGGGAAAAAAGGACTGCGTGAGACGTATCGTACAGGAAACAACTCTGCCGGTAGTTTCTGAAGGTGGACTACAAATCTGCGCGTCATACTTGGGGTACTCAGCCAATAATTAAAAAGTGGGGTAATTTAACCTAATTAATGAGTTATGCGGAAAACAGCAAAATTGCCTGCATTACTATAGGCTAGTGCAAATAGTATGTGTTCGGTTCAATTCACTTCTGACGCGCTTTTCATTTTTAAATACTTGGCTCGAGTTACGCGGGACGTACACCTTGTATACCGTTTGCAACCGCTTATTGTAACCATTGAGCGCACAGGACAGGCGTGCGTATCGCTGTTTGCGTTGGAGGTGGATCAGCAGCAGGGACTGCGCTCAGCTTCACGCTCGCAAAGGAGTATACTCAGTCCGCATGCACCTTCCGTTGCTACTTACGTGGATTGACCATCGCTTTGGTCTGCGCTGCCATGACATGACGTGACTTACAGCCCATTGGATAGCTGTAAGTCACGTCTTCCAGTTCGCTCTTGTCTCCAGAAGACAGATTCTGCTTCATGGAACCGTTGTAATCAGTATATCCGCCTAAATCATCCATATGTGCGCTCATATTTTCTACCAGTAGCACCTGGCACAATTTCTTGAATTCATTAATATCGCTTTTAAGGGCATTAATCAATTGTCTTCATCTCTGCTATCACTACCTGTCTATAGGTAAGCAACTTCAAGTCACGTCTTTTTGCCTTCCCATGCGCCGCTAATCCATAAATGTTCCTTACATGTCTGTTTTACCCTTTACCACTTCCTGCCTCACCTAATTATCATGCCTGCGCCTTTCCTTGACCCAGTCATTCTGTTGCACCCATCCCATATAAAATTATTTTAACAGGCAGCTGCGTCCCTGCTGCTTCATCATCATCATCATCAGCAGCAGCAGCAGCATCACTCTGTTGAACACTCTGCCCCTAATAACAAATGATACTAAATGAAATACCCATTTCCATTTATTTATTGTGTTTGTACGTCGACAATAAAAAAAGTGGGCTTGGGCCGATCCCGGAGATATTGAAATACCGGGCCGACCTGCGGCTTAGGTGAAGCAGGTTTCAAGCGCTCCGTCCTCAATCAATCAATCAATCAATCAATCAATCAATCAATCAATCAATCAACGGTGGTGTTAAAGTGCCCAGGAATAACCTCGAGTGTCTTGGGGCTGGCGCATTCGGCAAAACAATGCACAGGAAAACAGTTCACACACGTACACATGCGCGCGTACATAAAAAAATATTTCTGCAAATACAGATTTTAACAGAGCATAAAATGTGTACACGAATAGAACACAAAGCAAAAGTGGAGAAACAGAAAAAGGATTAAAGAATGACGATACACACAATAGATACGAGAGTTTTTGTTCAGTAATTGAAATTCCTGTGCAACTCCTTTCAGGGAAATGTTAAAATTAGGCATGAAGACATCCAGGCACTCTGAATGGGCGTTATATGTCGCCTGCACTCTAGATAGAGGGTCACAAAAATCGAAAGCCAGAAGGGCGCGCTGTTTCCTTGTGCCTTTCTGTGCAATGTATAAGCGTACATTAGAAAGCAAGTGCCAGCAGCAGATTTTTCCATGTATTAAATTGTGGAGAAAAAGAACATCCGATTTGTTGCATCTACAGGTGAGGGTAGGTAACGTGAGTGTCCTTGTCAGCTCTTTGGAGATGGAAGGCTTTTCACGGAATCGATGTTTAAATATAGATGTGAACATTTCTTGCATATTTTCGAGAAGTTCGCAATTTGACCTACAAGTGCCGCCCAAAACGACGGAGGTGTACTCAAGAACTGGAATTCATACGCTCATATATGAAGTTTCAAATGGACCAGGTTGTTTGAAGTCTGTCGTCACCCGACATAGTGTGCCGAGCCTTTGAAGTGCGCGCTGCCTTGTTTGTTGAACGTGGGGTGAGAAACTCTGCGAGCTATCGAAGTACACTCCAAGGCCCTTTGTTTCCTGAGCTCTTGGCAGGAGAACCACTTTAATACTATAAGGAAATAAAGTCCAGTTATTCTTCCGCGTGAAGCTTACAATTTTCATTTTCGATGCATTTATGGTCAGCTTGTTTCCAGCGCACCATGACGCAAAATTCGCAATGTCCTTCTGAAGAGCGGCGCAATCATTAGCATTTTTTACCGCCTTGAAGATTTCGCGTCATGAGCATATAACAAAATTGAACAGTTTTGAATGACTGCCGGAAGATCGTTAATAAACAGCGAGAAAAGAGGACCCAGAACAGACCCTTGAGGAACTCCACTTGTAACCGCATAAGTTCTGACGACTGAGAATTCACGCTAACGTAGCAGTACCGGTCGCGTAAGTAGATTCTTTTCAGTGCTGTGACAGAGGGGTGCAGATAAAGTTGTGTAAACTTTTGAAGGATTATTTCTTTTGGCATTCAACATCAAACGCCTTACTGAGGTACAAATAAATTACATCCAGCTGTCCTTACACACTGTTTGAGAGGCATGCATCATGCAGCTAACGAGGTAGGTAGTTGTGGGTCGCCCCATATTATCCATGCTGCTGAGGAATGAGTGTTTAATAGAGGATGAAATTATTAAGTGCACAGTTGACTCGAATCATTTGGATGCTGCGCATAGGAGAGAAATAATAAAAGAATGCCCGCGGCATTATTCAGTTGAACCGCCGATTGACTGAGCTTTTAGTGACGAACTTCGGCGGCGAGTACCAACACCTGGCAAAGAAAACAGCCATCGCTCACTTTGTAGATATGAATGCAATAGGTCCTACGCTTGCTGAGCTTTCTGCAACCGCCAAGATTGACACCGGGGTTGTCAGTACAGTCGATCTAAATCCTGAGCTGTCAACCACACACAGCGAATACGAAGTATTTCATGCATGTTCAGCCATTGTTTCGCACCCACGTCAACAGTCGCACAGACCCCCATCGCGAAGCACCGTATTATAACGGACCCGACCGAACATGGACACCGTGCTGTCAGGTATTAAGGAGGAATCATGTCTCGTTTATTTAGACGACGTCGTTGTTTTTTCTCAGACATTTGAACAACCCTTGCAGTGGCTTCAGTCCGTGTTTCTTGCAATTCGATCTGTAGGCCTGTCATTAAAACTAGAGAAATGCCATTTTGGTTATCAAGAACAGAGGTTCCTCGGCCACGTTGTTAGTAATGAAGGTGTTCGACCAGACCCAGAAAAAAGTATTGCTGTTGCCGCATTTCCACCGCCAGCCAACAAACATGACGGGCGCCACTTCTTGGGCCTCTGCTCATACTACATACGCTTGTGGATAGTTTTTCCAAGATCGCAGAAGCCCTCACTCGTTAAACAAAGGAGGATATCCCGCTTGTTTGAGGTCCGAAGCAAAGAGCAGCCTTCTCCGAGCTTCAACGGCGCCTCCAGGCTCCGCCCTTACTTGAAGAGGCCGACACTGAACTGCGAACTGATGATAGCAACATCGGCCTCGGTGCAGTCCTTGTGCAGTGGCAAGATGGCGTTGAACGTGATATTGCTTACGCTAACCTCACGTTAACCTCTGCAGAAACTAACTACTCTACCAATGAAAAGGAATGCTGAGGTGTCGTCTGGGCGATAGCTAAGTTTCGGCCATAATTATACGGTCGTCCGTTCAGAATAGTTACCGACCATCGTTCCCTTTGTTGGCTAGCCAATCTCAAAGACCCTTCAGGACGTCTTGCCAGGTGGAGCCTTCGTTTTGAACAATTTTATGTAACAATCGTCTACAAGTCTGGACGGATGCACACTGACGCTGAATGTCTTTCGCGCGCTTCACTTGCAGCGGCTTCAAGTAATGCTGATGATGACGGTCGTTTTCTTTGCGCTGTCAGTATATCTGACTTAGCTCAGCAACAGTGGGAGCATTTAGAATTCGGGCAACTTATCGACTGTCTTGAAGGCCGAAGTTCGCATCCTCCGCGGACATTCACGCGTTCACTATCTTCGTTTTGTCTCCACAACAATGTCTTGTATAAAAAGAATTTCTTCCCGTCAGCAACTGGACATCTCCTTGTCGTTCCATCAGCACTGCGTGCGGATATTCTGTCCGCCTGCTACGATGAGCCCTCTTCAAGCCATTTGGTATTCGCTCGCACCTTGGCCTGAATTCGACAACGCAACTACTGGCCTAAGCTTGCTGAGGAAGTCAAGCACTACGTGAAAACTTGCCGCGATTGCCAGCGCCAAAAGACTCCATCTCAGCGCCCAGCCGGTTTGCTGAAGCCTGTTACGCCACCAACACAATCATTTCAACAAATCGGCATGGACTTTCTCGGGCCCTTCCCTAAGTCTTTGGCTGGCAACCGGTGGATCGTGGTTGCGACTGATTACCTGACGCGATAGTGCAAAGCTAATGCCTTCCAGCGAGCCACTGACAGTGACGTTGCGCACTTTTTCATCCACGACATAGTCACCCGGCATGGTGCACCAGCATTAGTAATTACAGATCCTGGTACAGCTTTCACAGCTCAGATGATGCAATACGTCATGATGCTTATGGCACAGCTCATCGCCGAGCCACTGCATACCATCCTCAGACCAATGGTCTTACGGATAGGTTAAGTAAGACAATCGCTGGCATGCTTTCCACGTATGTCGACAGCGAACACAAGAACGGGGGCGATGTTTTGCCCTGCGTTGTATTCGCATATACAACACTGCTGTTCAAAAGACTGCTGGGTTCACTCCTTTCCGTTTGCTCTACGGCCGTGAGGCAACCGCCATGCGGGACGCCACGCTCCTCCCAGAACAATACGACATTACCATTGACGCGTAGGAATTTACCCGGCTCGCAGACGCAGTCGCAAGCTTGCACGCAAGTGAATCCAGAATCAGCAATCTATAGACTTCCAGAGGTGTAACTTTCGCCATCGCGAGGTTGTCTACCAACCCGGTGATCAAGTTTGGGTATCGACCCCGATTCGCCAAAGCGGCCGCTCGGAAAAGTTACTGCGCCGCTACTTCGGCCCCTACACAGTCCTCCGTTGCCTCAGCGAGGTGAACTACGAAGTTCTCCCTGAATACAAGAGTCGGCGATCCCGTCGCGTGCAACCTACAAATGTTGTTCATGTTTCTAGGATGAAACTGTACCACTCACGTTGACGAGGCCATTCTCACTTCCACTCACTTTCATCCCGCTTGTGTGACACTTTCCTCTTCACAAACTTTATCGGTGTTGTTGTGAATGTGCTTTGTTTTTTTCCCACTGTTTTATATTTGAAGCATCGGGACGATGCTTTCTGGGAGGGGGGTAATGCCACGAGCATAACAGCTGGCTGTGTCGTGGGTTTGCCGCTTCTGCAAAATATGAGGCCGACAACGACGAAGACGCACTCTTAGTGAAGGTGTCTGACGAGACCTGTCTCATCAGACACCTTCAATAAGATGCTAGCATCAAGATTCATAAGATTCTAGACACCGTCAGTAAGATTCAAATAAGGTTCTAGCATCAATCTTATTTTCCCATCTTACAATAGAGATGGAAAGGCTGCAGAAAAAAGGCACACCAGGGCAGCTTGACGAGTCTGCAAACCTAATGTTCAGCAGGGAGGCAATACTGGAACTTGTACAATAAAAAAAAACATAAGTATACCAAGGAATCACTAAAGTATACACGAAACAGCAATAAGTACATAAAAGTACACTTAAGCCACGTTATTTAAATACATAGTGTGAAGCTCTTCGCGCGAACAAGAAAACAAATCGAAATTAATGAGACCATAACCATTAAGAAGAGATGGAAAAATATAGTTAAGGCGTTCTTGTCCAAGTTTAAGTCGAGGTGTCGGTACTATCCATTCCTCGCCATGTCTTGTTGGACAGCGTAACATGTTTTACTTTAGTTCTGCTAATTTGCTGATATTGGTTATATTATTCCGAATTTCCGATTTAAAGATGACACTGAGGCGATATTTATAGAGGTTATGTACTTTAATCACTCTAGAATGCCTAAATAATGGTGCACTTGGATGTCGGTATGACGTATTGTACACGTCGGAGATACCTTCTTTGGATTAGGTGAGTGCTTTCAAGGTTAGTGAACGTGGTGGTACTCCAAACTAAGTGGCAATAATTCAAATGCGAGTTGAAGATTGAGTTGCGAATCGGCATTTTAGTTTGTGTAGGAAGGATGTTTTTCGAACGACCGACAGCACCAGTGATTTGAGCTGTTTTGTTTGAGACGTAATTACCGTGATAATCCCATGACATATTGGAGGAAAATATAACACCTAGGCATTTGAACTGCTCTATTATTTCTACAGGACGTGAATTTAAAATACCTTCATGCGGTGGGATAAGTTTATTTTTTGGTCTGAAAATGACAGCCTTAGTCTTACCCTCGTTGATCTTCATTGAATTATCTATGGACCAATCCTCGAGGGCTTTCATTGCAACGTTGCATTGAGCGATAAGTTCAGGAATGTTATTACTGGCAAAAAACAGACTTGTATCATCCGCATAGATGACAAACTTTGCGTCATGGTTAATATTTATATCATTTATATAAATGTCGAAGAGTAAAGGTCCTAGCGTACTTCCTTGAGGGAAACCGCACATGAGAGGTTTCGGTTCAGATTGCGTACCATTAATACCACTTGTTGCCTAAATCATAGATAGGAATTTAATAATGATAGTGCTTTCCCTCGGATACCATAGTGCTGCAATTTATTCAGCAAGATTTTACAGTCCACGAGGTCAAAAGTCCTTGAAAAATCCACAAACACACCAATGACAAGAGGTTTGTTTTCTAGTTGTGTTATTATATATTGTTTTTGTTCGAGCAACGCAGACTCAGTTGATTTGCCTTTGCAGAAGCCAAACTGAAATGATGTTAGCAGGTCAAATTTATGAATTAAGTTATGAATTTACGAAGACAGTCTTATATGAAGCATTCTTTCAAAGGCTTTTGGGAACACTGGCAGAATTGAAATTGGTCTGTAATTACCAAGAACATTTCGATCTCTTTTTTAAAAAAGGACAACGGCTTTCGCTAATTGCATTTTTTTTTTCGGAAAAAACTGCAGTTACTAAACAGATGTTAAAGATGTGAGCAAGTACGGGGGCGATAACTTCAGCTACAGAAGGAAGTGCTACTTAAACAGGGAGCGGAAACAACAGCTCGGTTCATGGAGCTTATTTGAAAGTGTTATACACTGATGTCCTCACGAAATTCGGCAATAGCCTTAAGTCGCACAAACAAGGCCAAGTACTCTGAAGCC